>NC_080418.1:71173561-72373561 GCF_029873635.1 Malania oleifera | reverse complement strand
TTCCCTCTTGAAGATGTTTCTTTTGATGTCTTCTCATATCTACAACAATATTTTTACACATATACAATCGTTGCAGTCGCGGGATTAATGGATAATATCATAAAAAGTTTTTAGGGGATCTTTTTACCTTTCTTTTGATTAGTTGTATACCTCGGTTCACCACATTCTGGGCACTCGTTCGCATTTTCATGTCCACCATAAAAGAATGCACAATCGTACCTACACGCATGTATTAGAGTGTAACCGAAACCCAATTCACGCATGTATTTCTTTGCCTTATAAAAAGACTTTGGAAGTGTTTCACCATCAGGCAATGGTGCCTTAATGAGGCTTAAATGCATGTTAAATGCGCTCTGAGATAACCCATTCATTGTCCTTGCATGAAGCAACTTTATCAAAAGCTCTAATTTTGAGAACTTTTTATAGTTTGGATATAGGGGCACCTGTGCATCCCTCACGAGATTAGCAAATGGTTTACCGAGTCGACTCAATGTACTAGGATCACAAGGTATGGTACCTGCTGAAAGAGATTCATCACTAGTATGCGACACACCGACATTGCCCATGTCCATTGTAACCCCCCTTTGCAAGTTACCTAACATTTTGACTGACCCCTCTGAACATGTATCACCACCTACTATATTTGCCCCATCATCTTCACAGTCATCATCATCATTTGGAACTGCGTAATCTTCACCATGGAACACCCATGTTGTGTACCTTTACTCCATTCCAAAGTCTAATAAATGTGAATGGACCAGATCAATATGTTTGAATGTTATGTTTTGGAATTTCTTGCAAGGACACCTTATTCTACTGGCTTTGTCTGCACGAGGATGCACAAACTCTATGAAATCATGTACCCCTTTCAAGTCTTTTGGCAAAAACCTACCTCGAGCGTTCATCTAACTCTTATCCATCTTCATTAATTACCCTACAACATGTTCAAGTAAATGGTGTTCATTACATTCTCATAATGTTTATGATGCATGCATCGTGAATCCTATAATCAACCATCATACTCTAAAGGGTACAGATCCTATCCCATTCAGGGATGTTGGATTTACATTATGATCAATCGCTTAAATTCCTTCATCATAGTCATTATAAATTTCAGCAGCATCTCCCCATGGCTCTCCAAGTACACGAGAAGAGGGAAGTAAACATGTTACTAGTTTTCCATCACTAACAGACTGTCACGACACCCCGCTATGCACCCAGAGAACACAAGTAAAGACGCGCTTAAAATATATAATGACAATTGACAAAGCGTGAACGATGACAATAATGTAAATACAACTTCTTAAACTGTTCACATTGGACAATCTATGAATGGTTGAAATACAAACATTACTAATCGTAAGTGAAACAAATAATTAACATGTTAAATTGATTATTAGTCAATATAGTATGACCAATACTCAATTGAATTATAACAATTGATTAGTCTCACATGTAGGATTAGGCATGAATATATAGTAACCGTTCTTGCATGAGTCTAAGCTTCAATGAATACATGAAGTGGCAGTAATTAATTTGGCATTTTACTTCATATGGCATTTAGTTCTTGACCTTTCACTGTATTCTTGACATTGTTGCTCTTAGCCAAGTGTTTTAGATTTTCAATGATAAGCCTAAGATTGCCTCTTTTCTTAAGAATTTCAACACGTGAGAGGCGCGAGTTAGAATGACTTTAAGTTTAACTAATCATGCATACATTTCTTTGTACATGGTTTTATTATGGAAAAACTTTGACGAAATTTTGGGAGCACGCCGTTTGTAAATTGGACATTTCACAAAAAATTCCTACACTAAAACTTGATGAATTCAAGCAAACAAATCACAATTATACACATCCTATAGATACCAGTGAGTTTGAGTATATGAGGACCTAAATCCACTACCAACATGCAGTTCACAATGTACTGCATTAGTCATGCAGTTGGCGTTCAACACAAGCATGTATTTTCGTAGTTCAATTTACAATTCATATCACATAATACCATCCATCATGACAAGAGTTCCAAGAAAAAAAAACATTGCAAATAATGAACAGATTCTTTCAATAATATTTGGAAACCACTTATCCCTCGATGTTATATAAAATTTGATCTCAATAAATTAATAAATTGAGATCAGAATAAACTCAAAACAAATCATACATTACCTTTAGGAGCCCGTTGGTGGGGGCACTTTAAATTTTTTTTTTTTCAACTAAATTTGTTATTTTAATTAAAAAATGTATTTAATAATTTAGTATGGTATGCATATTATTTCTCATCACTTTCACAATTGGAGCACTGGTAATTAACCACTGAACAAATTTATCAAAAAAAAAAATATAATGCAAAAAAAAATTGGTCAAATAATTTGCAAACTAAATGTTGGATGTTTAAAAATTGCTAACTTGAATTCATCACATAAATCATGACAAGAGACGAAATTAAATAAAATATTAATATTTCCCAATATATTAATATTTCAAAGAATATTTATTAATGTGTGTCATTACGTACATTCATTAATATTAATATTTCGAAATATATGTATAAGATTCAATACAGTTAAAAAAAAATGTAGTCATCTATTGCATTGAGTGCAATGTAAATAGTGCAAATTGGGAAAATGTACAGAAAAACAACTTAAAATTCAAGAACAGAAATAAAGGCATTGTGAATAGTTCTGAGGTGCTTAGATTTTTTGCAGGCTGATTTTTCTGCAATTTTTTGCTCAATTGGGTCTTTGGGTTTGTTGTTGTTGAGGTGAGTTAGGTTAGGCTTCAGCCTTGAATTGTGTTCTATCAATTTTTTTTTTATCCAGTAGTGAATAAAAGATCCAATAGTTATTTTCTAGCAAGTGTTTTTTGTTTTTTTATATTCTTATGCAGATCTCAGCTATTATAATGCAAGAACTAGAAGAGTTGTACGTATTGAATTGATTGACAATGTTACATCAAATCATTTAACTAGTTTTTCTATAATGCTACTGCTGTTTTTGTTGAATTTGAAACTTCTAGAAAATTTGGCTACTTTGGAGTCGTGGAAAGAATTGCAATAAGAAAAAAAAAAAAAAAAAGTTAAAGTGGTCATAAGATGAACAAAAAAATATATGATGAACAAAAAAATATATGATCAATAAATCTGGACGGATGCTTGTTCTCTTTGAAATGTTGTTCGATTGGCCCACATGGTTTACCAGTGTCCAGCCACGCAAATACCCAGATCTACTAGGAAGGGAATTAAGTATTTGATTCTCTGAGTCATTTTCTCGAACGAATGGTGCGCTGATTAAAAAACCGTAGGCACACACGCACACACACATATACTCCTTTGTTTGAAGAAGAAGAAGAAGAAGAAGAAGAAGAAGAAGAGGAAGAACTCTTACCTAAGAGTGGCGGAGGTGGTGTTGGCAAGAGGGAAAGACACGGTGATGGGGCGACGTAGCGACAGGCGATGACGGTGCGACGTGGCGACATGTTGCAATGGGGGGAAGCTATGACGGGGGACATGAGCAGCAGTTGCTCGAGAGTCAGTGGTGAGAGGATGACGATGTGTGTAGGGAGGAGGAGGAGCGAGGAGCAGGAGGGGATTTGGGAAAGTATGGGAAAATATGCTGGGAAAAGAGATTTATGTTTTTGGGCATTAGTAGTGGTTTCAAAACCGTCACTAATACTCTCCTTTTATTTTATTTTTCATTTTTTTTAAATAAAAGGGCAATAGTGACGGTCCCATATCCGTCACTAATAACGTTGTAGTAGTGACGAATGTCCAGATTCATCACTAATACTCGCCTTCTAATTTTTTTTTATTTTTTTAAAATAAAAGGGCAGTAGTGAAGGTCCCATATCCATCACTAATAACGTCGTAGTAGTGACAAAAGTCAATATTCGTCACTAACACTCTCCTTCTAAATTTTTTTCTATTTTTTTAAAAGTAAATAACAGTAGTGATGGTCCCTAATCCGTCACTAATAATAATCTAGTAGTGACGGTTTCAAAACTGTCACTAATACTCAACTTCTAAATTTTTTTTTTATTTTTTAAAATAAAATAGCAATAGTGACGATCCCTAATCTATCACTAATGACGATCTAGCAGTGACGAATATCCAAATTCGTTACTAATGCTCTCCTTCTTTTTTTTTTTTATTTTTTATTTAAATAAAAGTACAATAGTGACCGTCCTAAATCCATCACTAATAACGATCTAGTAGTGATGAATGTCCAGATTCATCACTAATCTCTTCTTCAAAATTTGTTTTTAATTTTTTTAAAAAAATAAAAGAGTAGTAGTGACGGTCCCAAATCCATCACTAATAACGATCTAGTAGTGACAAAAATCCAGATTCGTCATTAATACTCTTCTTCTAAATTTTATTTTTTATTTATTTTTAAATAAAAGTGTAGTAATGACGATTCCAAATCCGTCACTAATAACATTCTAGTAGTGACGAATGACCAGATTTGTCACTAATACCCTCCTTCCAATTTTTTTTTTAAATAAAAGAGCAGTAGTGACGGTCCCAAATTCATCACTAATAACATGCTAATAGTGACAAATCTTCAAATTCGTCACTAATTTTGTGAAATATTTTTTTTATAAGTAATAGTAGTGATGGTTATTTAACTGTCACTAATACGTGCCTTTTAGTGACGGACCTAATTCGTCACTAATACTGTAGAAATCATCGCTAATACTTTTCCAAGATAATTACTGCATGAAAAATATTTCCCACAATCTAGGTTTTAGCGACGAAACTATTAGTGATGGACTCAAATCTATCACTAATAGGGTTGTATTAGTGACGGTTGCTAAAACTATCATTAATACCCCCTTTTTAGTGATGAAATTGAATTCATCACTAATAGTTTCGTCCCTTAGAACCAACTTTTTTGTAGCGTCTACAGCTTGCCGAGCCGAGTTTGGGGCATGCTTTGGCTTACCCGAGCCGATCCTACTACACTTTGGGTTTTGCCAAGGAGCTCTTTGTTGGGGAATTTTTTCCAAGCAGCTCATCGTGGGACATTTGTGTTGAGCAATTCATCATGTGGCATTTGCGCCGAGCAACTGATCATGGGGCATTTGTGCCAAGAAGCTCTTGATGGGACATTTGTGTTGAGCAGCTCTTCGTGAGGCATTTGTGCTAAGCAGCTCTTTTGGTTTAGTCTTCTTGTCCTAATGAGCTATGCTCATATTTTGGGTATCTTTCGGCCTTATAAGCTTTACTAATCAATTGGGTCAGTCTTCTTTACCTAATGAGTTGTGCTCATCTTTTGGGCATCTTCGGGCCTCATGACTGTTGCTCATCAGTTGGGTCGATCTGTTTTTCCTAATGAGTCATGCTCATCTTTTGGGCATCTTCTGGCCTCATAAGCGTTGCTCATTAGTTGGGCCGGTCTTGTTTGCCTCATAAGCCGTGCTCATTTTTGGGGCATCTACAAGCCTCATGCGAATTGCTCATTAGTTGGGTTGATCTACTTTGTCTAATGAGCCATGCTCATCTTTTGGGCATCTTCTAGTCTCACGAGCATTGGTCATTCATTGGGCCGGTCTTCACTGTCTAATGATTCGTGCTCATCTTCTAGGCATCTTTAAGCCTCATGAGCATGGCTCATCAGTTGGGCTGGTCTTCATTGCCTAATGAGTTGTGCTCATATTTTGGGCATCTTTAGGCCTCATGAGTGTTGCTCATCAGTTGGGCCGGTCTTCGCTACCTAATGATTTGTGCTCATCTTTTGGGCATCTTCAGGCCTCATGATCATTGCTCATTGGTTGGGTCATCTTCAGGCCTCAATTGAGTCGATTTTTCTTTTCCTAATAAGTTGTGCACATTTTTTTGGCTGTTTACCTACTATAGAGAACTTTACTTGAGAATCAGGCAAGGATAACTGCCTCAACGCTTCAATACATCCGTGCATCACTCCTCCCGCAAGGCCTTGAAATGTGTGGCAACATTGTCTTCCCCAACGGAAATACCAGCCTCATGTTTTGAAGATGTTAAAGTGTGATAATCATACCAAATTTGAAATAGACTTACTACAAACCATGGATAGCTTGCCTTGTCAAATAAGATTGGATTTGGTAGGACACTTGACAAGCATTCTTGCATTAGAAGAATGGTTTTGTTCTCACAAACTAACTTGATCAAAGGGACCTCTTTGGGAGGGACACTCCCCATGGGCTGATTCTATGCTCACTGAATTTTGATTTTGCAGACTATGGGACACAAATCCTACAAGTTTGTGAACCTCACAAAGAATGGATTGCATTTATCAATGCATCTCTTGCGAGCATGATTTCGACAGTTGAGGTTAACCAAAGGAGATTTGCCTAATCAATGCATTCAATTCATGAGACTCCATTGTCGCAACCTCTAATGCCGTGATCAAGATCCTATTTTTCCACTCCTACCTATGATTTTTCCCTTCCTCATTCTCACTGCTGTTCTAGGGTTTTGAAAAAGGCAAGAACAAAAAAATTTTCAGTCTGAAAATTGCGAGCTTCCGGAGCTCCCTAGACTGCATCGTCAATGGCGTGACGTTCACGCTAATCGAATTCCTGTGTGTGTAGTTAGCTATTTTCTTTTTTTTTTTGTAGAAAAATTTTATAGAGACATTGATGTTTGAGTAGGGAGCTTTGTCTCAGCTTCTTTTGGTTCAATGGCATTTAGGATTGGGTGAGAAGGCAAGATCTCATTTGGTTTTGGGAGCATCATGGAATTGCGGTGCTTGAGAGATTTGGTTAGGCTCAATCTGAGATGATCTAGCTTTGGTGTGATTTTAATGACTGTTCATTGCAAAGACAACGTAGAATCACAATTACAACCTTGCATTTCGCGAAGCTCGACGACTCTCTAATGTTTCGGAAGCAGATACAAATGTTGGAGGAAAAGTGGAACCCATGAAATCACCTCTTCGTAGCAGATCTATGGAGGTTGAGGCTGATGTCAGTGACGAAGAACCCAAATTGATATGAACAAACGGGTGATTTTTTTACTTCAAAATTGAAGATTTAGTGTTTGATGGTGCTAGATGCTCTTTGTGTCATCCGATAAGGGGTGGATGATTCATTTGAGTTCCAGTTCTAGTTTGTTGATGGAGGTAAAGTGTAAGTTTCTTCCGATGGTGAGGATGATGGTGTTCTCTCCATCTCAGATTTCCTGGGTATTGTGGAGTTATTAAATCTGATTTTTTTTATTTTATATTTTGATGGATTTTGATGTCAAGATGGTTGTTCAATCCAAGAGGTATTTACAGTTTTGATTACATAGGGGTTAAAGCTAGGTGTACGATGGTTGTGTGTGCACCATGTGTTCAACCATTTGCGCCTTTAAGTTTTGCAGATGTTTTAGTTTCTTTTCTAGTTGGATTTCATGTTCGATTGGTTGTTGCACCAATTTTATGGTTACTCTGCCTTTGTTTCCGATCAAAGGCTATTCCTAGTTGGATTTTTTAGACATGGGGTTGCAGATTTGGAAATGACTCATGCCCATGGTAGATTGAAGCTTGAGATTGAGATCTGCGAAATATCTGCCATTGACGATGGTGATTTTGTTACTGTTTGTTTTGATTATGGTGTGGATTGTTCAGCTGATTGGGCTCTAGGTGCTCAACAGAATGTCACTAAGGAGCTCGGTCTTGCTATTTGGGGTTTTGCCGATTGCAGTTGCTACAATGGTGCAGTTTCAATATGCGTTACAATTTCAACTCAAATTTCCAATTGCAATTTCAAATTCACTATTTAGGGCATTGTTCAACTCACGTGAACGTGCAAGAGTCATTATTGCCAACCCCATGTTGCATTCGACCAACCCATTTGAATTTCAAAGCTTTGCTTTATTTATTTGACTAGCAGTGTAACTATCATGACCCCATTATGCATTTGGTGCATAGGTTATTGTTCAATCAATTGAATAACTTGAACATCCTATTAATTATTATTAGCCATCAAGGAAAAGCACTTCAAGCTTTGAAACTATGGCATATATTTGTTCTTTTTAGAATTATTATTGTATGATGGAGAAAAAATCATACATTGAGAATAGGCACATCGGCTATATAAATCTTGTGCATAGAAACATCAATTGCAGTCATATTCGTATTAGATCCAAAATTTCCCAATATCGCAAGCTAGGTCCCGGTTATTTTTCTGTTAGTTTTCTTACTTGGATTCTACAATGTGAGCAGAGCGACATTGACATGCTTCATCGTGATAAACCCGTACCCTTTACTTTTCCTAGTGACCATGCCAAGGATCGCAATGGCTTCTTCGAGGTCACTGTAGGTGGAGAAGAGATTGCGAAGGTTCTTGATGACAGTCTCCCATCCAAGGCCGCGAATGAAGAGCTTGTGCTAGGTAGGGTCCCAATCGGAGATGGCTCGGATGGTGTCAAGTACTTCTAGGTGTCAGATGGCGACATTTTGGACGATCTCAATCAAGCCGATGCATCGACCTTCAATTATTTGATGTAGTCATGATCAAGGATTGAAAAAGAAAACCTCTTAAGAAGTCCCCACAAACGGCTCTAACTGTTGCAACCGTAAATCGAACAACCTTCACGACCCCTGATCACGACCACCTGAAAAGAGATAAATAAGCAAGGCTTGGAGGACCCAGGGTGTACTCCGGGGGATCTCTCTGATGCCTCAGTAAGGGATTGGCTTGAGAGGTTTTATGCAACAGTTTATTTGGGTTAGAATGAGATACCTTAGTCTCTTCTTCGAGTCCCTATTTATAGTGAAGGAGTTTGACCTGAGAATGATACACCATTTATTGGTGAGTTATGGCGTAGGCATGAATCGCTCTTGTTATTACCGCATTGGCGTGGATTGCTCTAGCCATTATAAGGTAGGCGTCAATTCACTACAAAAAATAAGGTTATTAGTGAAGGATCAAAACTATCACTAATACGTATAAATTCGTCACTAATACTATTAGTGACGAATTTATAAGTATTAGTAACGATTTTAAATTAGTTGCTATATCTGCCATTACTACTAATTATTAATGATGAATTTTGAAACCATCATTAATAATGTAGTAGTAGTGATGGATTATAAATATCACTAAAACCCCAATACCATCACTATAAATTTTATATTGGCTCGACACAAATTCATCACTAATAGTGGGGTATTAGTAACAGATTTCAAAACCATCACTAATAGCGTAGTATTAGTGAAGGATCAAAACCATCACTCTAATACTCTACTACTAGAGATGAATCGTCACTAATAATAGAGTATTAGTGAAGAGTCAAAACCATCACTAATACTTGGCCTTTAGTGAAGGATGATAATTCATCACTAATAGTATAGTATTAGTGACAGTTTTAAACTCATCACTAATAGTTGGGCTTTAGTGAAGGATCAAAACCGTCACTAATACTTGGCCGTTAGTGAAGGATCAATATTCGTCATTAATAGTATAGTATTAGTGACGGTTTTGATCCTTCACTAATATTTATAGATAATTATTAGTGAGGATTTTCAAACCGTCACTAATCATTTAAAATTAATATTTTTTTAATCATTAATTCCTGTGAAAATCAGTAATTACATTTTAGCATAGATAACATTAAACCATAATTATTGAAAAGATTCATAAATTATTAAAAATTCTAATTTAAAATCAAATACAAATACATTGTATAAATTTTGAATATTTTATACATGAATCTCATATGTTCAGATAACCAAAAAAAAAAAATACAAAAAAAAAAAAATCAAAAGCTACATCCTTCTGTAGTTGATGGAGTGACAGTTGCAAACCCTACAAATTAAGAATTAAAAAAAAAATAGTATATGATTTTTGACCATATATGTATATGTACTATAAGTATCAATGATTTAATAGCAAAATAATCGGACAATCAGACATAGTTAAAAAAAAAATGATACAATTTTAAATAGCTAAATTTTATCAATTTAGAAACATTTTGGCAGCATTTCATCTATAAATAGAACATTTTCTATAGAGATGTGCTCCAAACCTAGGTGTTTACAATAAACAGTACACAGTTTGTACATGATTTTATTTGGGAAAATTTTAACGAAATTTTGGCAGCATGCTGTCTATAAATTGGACATTTTCCCATAAAACTTGCACCTGAAATAGTATATTGTTTTAAGAAAATAAATCATTTCAAGCATGCAACAACCTAAATCCACTACTAGCATGCAATTCACAATATATTGCATTAGCCATGTAGTTGGTGTTCAACGCAAGCATATATTCTATCCTGTGAATTCTACAATTCATATAACATAATATCATCATCCCTTATATTGAAGAAAACATAATAATAAAACTTACAATTCCTTTCATTTCTCCACATTTGATTAGATCTCTCACAAGACCTCGGATATCACATCAAGCTGAGAAGTTCACAACACCCCAACATTCAATCTTTACTAGCTCCACTAGTTTCTAAAAGAAAGCACAAAGAATTTTGTGAGATCAGTTGAACTAAGATATCCTCACATCACAATGTACAAGAAGAAGCACCTTATTGTTGTGAAGAGGAGCCACTGTCTGTAAATTGGACACTTTCCCACAAAGCCTGTACCTGAAACTTGGTTGTTTTAAGCAAATAAATCATTTCAATCAAGCAACAACCTAAATCCACTATCAGCATGTAATTCACAATATACTGCATCAGTCATACAGTTGGCGTTCAACACAAGCATGTATTCCCGCCTGCGAATTCTACAATTCATATAACATAATGCCATTATCTCTTATATTATAGAAAACATAATAATAAAACTTACAATTCCTTTCATTTCTCCATATCTGATTAGATCTCTCACAAGACCACAGATATCATATCAAGCTGAGAAGTTCACAACACCCCAACATTCAATCTTTACTGGCTCCACTAGTTTCTAAAATAAAGCACAAAGAAATTTGTGAGATCAGTTGAACTAAGATATCCTCACATCACAATGTACAAGAAGAAGCACCTTATTGTTGCGAGGATGAGTCACCATCTGTAAATTGGACACTTTCCTACAAAACATGTACCTGAAACCTGGTTCTTTTAAGAAAATAAATCATTTCAATTATGCAACAACCTAAATCCACTACCAGCTTGCAATTCACAATATATTGCATCAGCCATGCAGTTGGCATTCAATACAAGCATGTATTCCAGCCCGTGAAATGAAAACGGATATTATGCATGGACTTATATAAAACAAAACAGCGCGCAAATTCCTAGTGTATAAATGGTAATCATATTGTGCAGGTTGTCCTATGTTTTTAAAAGATGTTCTTGAAGTAGTTCATAGTTTTTACAAAAGGTTTAGAGATCACTAAAGGTGAGGAAGTTGTTGATCTACATGCTCTACATATGTAGCAGATGTGGCATACAAATTAATTACATTCATCACACAACATTGTATGCCTTTATGAGATTGTACTAATTGCTTTTATCTAAATGCTCTACATATGCAGCAGATGCTGTACAAAAATTACATTTATCACAAAACACTTCATACCTTTATGAGATTGTGTTAATTGCAGATGGTTGATTTTAGTTTCCTAGTGATGTAGGAAATTTATAGAAAGCATAAGGATGAAATTCAATTATTCATTTATTCACTCATCCTTTCAAAATATACAGGACATTGTAATCCTTTTAGCACACATTTTAATGGTTGTAGTCATGTATGGGATTTCTAATGACATTTTGGCAGCATGCTGTCAATAAATAGAACATTTCCCAAAACTGCAAATCACGAAAAAAAATAAAAATACAATTCATTTGAATCCTTAAGATAGTTAAATTTAGGTCAACTCACTAAGGATGGAGCTCAACTCCCCTATGTGTTCTCATGCGTTCAATCTAAACATAAAACAACCTAAGCAACTACTAGCATGCAGTTCATAAGATTCTACATCAGCCATGCAAATGGCATTTAGTTTAAGCATGTAATTCAGTATACAGGAAATTCAATTGTGTTCATCTTCATGAAATTCAGCTGGGCAAATATACATTTTCATATCTCTTTGAAGCTCTAAGATATTTACCTGTCTTGAACAATGCATTTCCTTCTTCTTTCTTTCTACCAATAGCTTCAATCTTCTCCTGAGTGCTTTTATCCTAGGACTCCTTCTCCTAGAGACAAATAAAAATAAAATACTTGAGAACATAATTTCCATTTGCCCTCCTTCGAAAAAAGGAAAATACGACACAAGAAGGAGAAAAAAAGTGAACACTTATCTGCTTACCTTATTTGTGTAAGTAACATCCACATAAAAGCCAGAAATAGCCAAAAAAAACGTAATGATATAGTGAAGCACAAAATACAAGTTGAAACCAAAAGCACCATGTATTTTCATTAATTTCAGAGGCAATACAATGTAGATAGAAACATCGAAGCACACATACAACCATTCAAAAGCATGGTAAAATAGAATACAAGAAAAAATAAATAAAAGAAAATAAAATAAAAGGGTGCTTGAGCACAGTACATAAGCAAAAGAGAAAGCGCATCAAAAGATCCCAAGCATCTAGTATATCCTAATCAAAATCAGAATTAGAATTAAAACTGGCTGAGCAAGGCGAGGTGGCTACTACTCAAGTGGTGTCTCGGTCCTGTGCCATTTCCTCCAAAAGACGACGCAAGTTAGGGGTAAGAGGGGAGGGTGGTGGTTTGTGTGGCTTGAGGATACGGTGCGACACCAGATGGTAAGGAATGTCCGCCGGAGGCCCCGTCACAAAATCATGTGGCATGGTCGACCTAATCATATGGAACAACACTCGATAAGTGAGCATGTCCTCTGTAAGCCTTGGGGTAACATTCGAGGACTGCTCTCTAATGGGTGGCATAGAAGAACGTGCCAGGGGCAGCTACACATCCTCAAGAGTCACCCTTGGTGCTTTTGTCTCACCAGAAATCCATTCATGCTTACTCAGGGCCGCTCGACCCCTAGAAAAAGACTCTCCCCTTGGCGGGTCTTGGACCCTTTGCTGCTTGGCAGCGCATCGTGGCGAGTGGTCATACTTTGCATATATATATATATATATATATATATATGCTTAGATGGGTTCTAAATTCAAAGGCATGCATCCATTATATTATATCACAGTTCTAAAATATACAATAGATGTGTTGGTTAGTGACTTTGAATTAGAAAATTTATAAATATTAATGATTAAATTAGAAAATCATAAATAATAATGAGTCTTGAAAATGGTAAGAAATTCGAATTCAAATGTATATTTAATGGAAGATCAAAAGCAATTTAATAAGATGATGCACTAAATGGGAAATTTTCCAAAATTATGGACATAGTTTCCTCTTTTGAGATTGATTTCCAACAAGCAATAGCTAGTTGTGGTTCCAAGAGCATTACTCATCTCATTTAGTTCTTATACAGTTATATACTTCAACATCTATTATCTCATATTTTGGAAAAGTTTTTAACAAAATTTGGGCAACATGCCGACTGTAAAGTGAACATTTCCAAAAAAAAATTACCTGAAAAAGAGTTTATATATAAGAGCATGTGAGAACTTAGATTCACTACTAGTATGCAATACACAAATCTACATCAGTCATGCAGAAGGCATATTCACAACCAGTATGGCAACTCAATCCAGTACTTCACAAGAGATGTAATATAATTTCAATACGAGCAGAAAGTCTTAACACAACACTCATATGGTAAACAATACACTAATAAGAAAGGAATATACATTAAAATGGTGAAATTTATATGAGCTTGAACCATCTCCTCTTTTACTACCTTAATTCAATAAAGAATTAACCCAGCTATTAATTTCAACCAAGGTTTCTCTCATCCTTCAAGAGCCAAGCTAGTAAAGAGGATCCTTACCTACATTTGTATTGTTTAGATGGGCATAGATGTTTGTTTTATTAGTTTAACACATCTTACTTCTTAAAGTGCTTTTGTTGTGACTTTGGCTGGGTGTTTGACCAAGCTTAAAGGAGTGGGTTAGAAGGGCATAGATGTTTGTTTTTAATAAAATTTCATCATTTGTACACTCGCTGGAGTGTTTGGTAGAGTCAACTGACTATCTGGATCATGTTGGTTTTATGGCTTTCTCCTTTAAAAACCAAAAAAAAATTATTGAGCACTATGGAAATCAAATTGAATATGAATTGGGTATTAAAACACATGCTAAGCTAAGCTCTATGGTGCAAAATAAGGAATGGAAGTGGCCTAGAAGAAGTTCATAGAATGTGAAAGATTTAACTGAGAAATTGGTGTTTCAGTCTAATTCAAAATAGAATGACAAGATTGTGTGGAGCTCTATGGATAGTTTCTCACTACAAAAAATTAGGGTATCAGTGAAGGATCAAATCCATCACTAATACTAAAAAATTTTTCACTAATAGTATTAGTAATGAATTTATAAGTATTAGTGATGGTTTTTGTTAGCCCTGTCAGCTACACTATATTGGTTTATATGTTTTGATGATATTAACCTATTTGTTGTTTCTAGTGTTTTTCATCCTTGTAGATCTTATCTAGTATAGGTACAAAGTGTTTGATACACAGAGGTGCCAAATCAGAAGCAGAGATCGGACCTATTAGACATCAAATAGAAAAGATTGGAAGGACACTGACTCAAAAGCACCAAAGCACATCCCGGAGTTTTTATTGTGTATAAATTAATTGTAATAAGGGTTGTGTGAGTGAGTGCGTATTATAACTCTTGCGGTGTGTGTCTTGCATGATTTCTGAGTAAGAGTTGAGCCATTGCATAAGCATACTAGGACACATGAGCATATAGGATCTGCACAAAAGTAACAAACTCACAATTCATAGTTTTCAAAGTAAAAACAAAGAGGTTGTCAAAATAATCCTATACTCAATTAAGTTTTCAAAATGGGACAAGTGTTAAGCAATATATGAGTTATAAACATTTTCAAAACTTGGTCCCGATTTTACAAAACTAGCTCTACATCCTAAAGTCCTAAAAGTCAAGCATATTTTCAATAAAGGACATACTAAGCATATAAGATATCGAAACGAGTTTTCAAATATGTTTTCATAAAGCAAGATATCTTATATTTATGGGGAAACTCACTTGGAAAAGTTTTAATCTTTGTTAGACTCAATATATTTCATTTACTTTTGTCCAAGAATGTTTTAAGTCATTAAAACGCTTTTTGACAAGGAAAAACAAAGCAATCGTCACTACCGTAGTGCAACCTTGAGTCTTGAACACCCTTCGGTATTTTGGGTATAACTTTTGATAGAAACGTGCTAAGACAAAATTCCACAACTTATTTTTTATGACTTTTTCTTATTCAAGGACCTCGTTGACAAACACAGGGGATTCATCGACGAGTCCAACGGGTAGAATGACACTAACGGGTGGAAAACGGCTAGTTTGTCAAATAAAATATTTTTTCTTTCCCTCAAAAGCTAGTTAACGGCTCCTAAGGCTCTTGGGATATAAATACAAGCTATTAGACTTGTATTAACATGGTTTTGAAGGTCTTTGATCACTACTAGTAAAAAACATCATTTTATACAAAACCTAGCACATTGCATATTAGTTCTTCATTACATGTGCTCATTCTCTCTTACTCACTTATTGTATTTGATTCAATTCTTGAGAGAATAGTGTGAGGTTTGAGTTTTAAATCATATTTTCTCATTGTAAGGAGCACTCTTTGTAATCTTCCATCTTCGTGTGAAAGGTTCTTTGTGAACCATGTTGTAAGGTTCTTTGTGAACCAAATTGATAAAGGCTCTTTGTGAGTGGTAGGGATTTGTTCCCAAGTTTGTAAGGCTTGCTCTGCTATGGAAGGAGCGATTATAGTGGATTGTAGAATCCTTGGTTTGGTGCTAAGGCATGGACGTAGGCTTGGTGCCAAACCACGTAAAAATACTGGTGTTGTTCTTTCTCTCCCTTACACTCTTTATTTTATATCTTGTGCATATTTATATTCATATTGCAATATAATTTTTTGTATCTTGCCAAGATTTTTTATTTTGTAGAAAAATACGTATTCTGCGAAAAGAGTCTATTCACCCCACCTCTAGACTATATACTCTCGAGCTGGGGCAACCAACAAGTGGTATCATAGTCAAACGCTTGCATTTAATGGTGTAAAATCCAGAGCGTAAAAGATCAAATGGAGTATTCAGTGAGCACCTCTTGATATGGACGATCCATTTATCAACCACCGATGTTCAATGGTTCAAACTACCACGCGTTGAAAAATCAAATGTCCGTATTCATTCAAGCATATGACTTGGATTTGTGGGAGATCGTCTCCAAAGGAGACTTCTCAATCACAAATAAAAATGAGGATATTCCAAAGGCTTTATTGGAACAATCACCAAGCGAAAATAGGTTAGTTGAACTACATTTTAAAGCAAAGCATATTATTCTTTGTGGTTTAAATGATGATGTACATAGTCATATTTGTGAATGTCAAACCGCAAAAGAAATGTAGGATGTACTTGAAAACATCTATGGAAACACATCACAAAATGAACAATCAAAAATATGCAAGTTAGTTAGAGAATATGAAATATTTAAATTAAATGATGGTGAAGAAATTTCTTCCATGCTCACTCGGTTCACACGCCTCATAAACAACTTGAAAGCATTTGGTAGAATTTATTCATTAGAAGATTATATTCACAAAATTCTCCAATCTTTACCTAAGTCATCTATGACCACTGAAGAAGTAAGAAATCTAGAAAAACCTAAGATAGAAAATGGTTTTGTCTTAGAATCATCTTGTACTAATCAACAAGAAGTAATTGAAGATAATGATATTGCATTCTTCACAAGAGAAGTTAAGAAACTTTTAAGTAAAAGAATGCAACAAAAAGAAAAAGAAGAGTCATGCATTGAATGTTACGATTGTATTAACTCTAGGAATGGCATGATAAATTGCCCCCTAAATCAAAATCAAGAAAATTTTCTAAATGGGGATCATAATCCCATAAATGGTGCTACTTGGGATCAAATCGATGGATTAGTCACCGATGATGAAAATGAAAAAGAAGCATATCCTTACTTCATGGCTAACGAACAAGAAGATGAAATAAGTTCGGATGAGGAGGATTATGCACCTTTATATGATGAAATTGTGAATAGTTGTGTTAAATTGTTTGATGAATTACTTTAAGTAAAAAGGAAGAATAAAAATATTGAGAAAGAGCTTGTTTTGTCAAAACAAATAGAATTTTCTTTAAAAGAAGAAAATGAATCCCTTAAAAGGAAAAATGAAGAGTTTGTTTTAAATTCTCAAAAAGAGCATGAAATTTTGAAAAAAAAAAAAAAAAGATAGAAAATTTGGAAGGAAAATTGTCAAAATCCAAAGGCAAGGAACCTTATCTTTGTTCTATCTTGAAAGAAGAAAATTGCTCTTTAAAAAGGAAAAATGAGGAGCTTATGGAAAAAGCTAAAAAAGACCATGAAATTCTTCAAAGGGATGTAGGAATTTTGAAAAATAAAATTGAAAATATTTTGAAAGAAAATACTCTCTTGCAAAATAAAGTTGAAAATCATGGTAAAATCATAAGAGAAAAAGAAAGCATAAATAAATCTTTGGAAGTTAAGAAAAATAATGTTTCTAAAAAGAATTCAAAATCCTCTTATAAATCACAAGGTTGTCTCAACAAGCAAAAATAATGCAAATAAGTCAAGACCCTCACATGAAAACAAGATTTGTCTATATTGTGAAAGAAATGGTCATGTTAGATATTTTTGCCCATTTAAAGGAGTTAGAGGCAAAGAAAGAAAAATGTAATGGGTTGTGAAGAAAAATCCATTGGGACCCAAGGAGGAATAGGTACGAAAAGGAAACACATGAGCTCTTTGAATTGTTTCCTTAGGACTTAGGATTAGGAATTAGGTTTAGGTAGATTTAAACCCCACCTAGGTAAAAGTATTTAATGAGTGAAAAATCCCAAATTTTGAATTGTTTAAATTACTTTGTTGGGAACTTTTGAAAAATATACAAATATTGATGAGTTCAAATTATAAACCAATGTGATGCTTTAATTGCATATGTCATTATCAAATGGTTCCTTTTTGAAAATGTTGACTATTATTTATGGGATAAATAGCATGTGCTCTAAGTTTATTAAATGGAAATACCTTGTTTTTTCTCATATAAGTTTCTAAGGTTTTTGAATTTAAGTTCAAAGACATGCTATGATAGGTAAATCCATCTCTTATGGAAAAGAGATGTATTTCTTAGTCACATAATTCGTTTTGATGATATATGCTCTTGTTTGAATATATAGTAGAATATCTAAACATAGCATTCATAAATTGAGTTTTAGTAAAAATAATCATAACAACAAGTGGCATTCTAAAATGAAGCATTTATTTGTGATATCATATGTTTGAGGAATACCTTCCCATTAGTGGCAAATTAGGAGAACTTGTCTCCTATTTTCTAAGAGCATTGTCAAATAAAACCAAGTTAATTGAAAGGTATATTTTCCTCCTTCTACTTTATCTCATGCCATGATTCATGATTTACATCTTGTGTTAAATTCATTAACAAATCATGGGTTATATTTGCATGATATCTTAAAAGAAATTTTTTTTACTCATAAGATTCTTGTTAGGTTATAAAGGGTAATAATGTTTTAAAAGCTTAAATAGTGTTTTGGGCTTAAAATTTTAAATTTTAGTATACATTATTATTATACTAAGAACCTTAAGAAAATCAAACCAATATGAGAACTTTAGTGAAACATCCAATCTATTTCGCCTAATATATGTATCATTATGATTGGTTATTATATGATAGTATTGGTTATTGCATACTTAAGTAAACTCCCTAAATGGATAAAGGATCTTAACTAGTTAAATAATTTTTTAAATGCTATATACATATGTTTTTGTATGAATATCTTAAAATATAGTATATTTTGTCCATCATACAAAATTGAGCTTTTGGGAATTAATTATAGACTTTGCACATATAACCCTAAACTCATCTTGAAGCTTAAATGATTAATATATTCAAAAAGATCATAAAATTTTTGTGCTTGGGTTGTATAATTGAAGGGAAGTAGGAAATTTAAAGTTCATCCAATAAATACTTCAGTTTATTGTGGTTATTTTGGAAATATATATATATATATATATATTTTTTTATATATTGGATGCTTCATGTGAATTGAACGCTTACTATCTATTACTTTCTAAATGTTATATTATTTAATAGTTTATATTGGTTGAATATACTGAACTGCATGCTTGATTTGAACATAATCTACTTGGTCGATGTCGATTTGTGCATTGCATGCTAATAGTTGACAAGGGTCTGGCATGTTGAATTCATTTATCTATTTTAGACATACATGCTAGTTAGTCAACTGAAATTATGACTTCATAAGACTTATTTTTTAAATTATAAATACTTTTGAAAGTCTTATGCAGTATTAGTATGGTGACCAAGTTGAACTTAGTGTTTTAACCTTAAGTGGTCACTTAGATTGGTTCATGTACATTGTCATTAATGAATATTTATAAATGATGCATGACAACAAAATCATTTGCATGAAGATTCATTTGTAATTATAAGTCTTTGCATGTTAAATGATCATGGCTTGAAATCCATTGCATGTGAGTTGAACTTTATGAATATTTTATAATGCATGCTGAATAAATGAATAGGTAGTGGTACATGTTGAATCCTAAACATTGTATGCTATAATGAAAAACATGCCAAATTTTCAATAATCCTTTGAATTTTCCTAGAATGCTCTAAATTATACACATGCCCTTTACCAAGTTGTTTGGACACATTTACCATGCTTAAATTATAAGCATGAATATTTTGTGCTTATTTTGAAAATGTCCATTCTTATATGATCATTGAATGATTGATCTACAACAAATGGTTTAACTTTTAAATCATCATTCATGAGTTTGGAAGGAAGCCAATCTAGGCTTTTCTAATATTATGGTTTAGCACCCAAAATTTTGGTATATGTGTTTAGCACACACTCACCTCACCACCATGGAAACTAGTCTTAATAGGCTCTTAGAGTATTTTTAAGATAAATGACCTCTCTTTTTGATAATGATCAAAAGGGGAGAAGATATTTGAAGTTATCCATGGGGATAAGATTTATGGTGTTATATATGTGAGGGAAAACATGATGTATGTGTGGGGGAAAATATGGAATGCATGTTAAAAGTTCAAATGAACATGAATTATTTTTATGCCTCATATGCATATAATGAAGGGGAGCAAATTATAAATATCATTTAACAATATGCATAAATTAAGGGGGAGCACATAAATTAAGGGGGATATTTAAAACATACCCCATATAGAACACCAATGGTTTGTCATCATCAAAAAGGGGGAGAATGTTAGCCTTAGAGGCTACGTAAGCTTAATTGTCTTGTTTTGATTATAACAACCCATTAGTGCTTCTAAGTGAGATTAAATTTACACAATAAGCCTTAGTAAGAACAAACACAAATGCAAAGATTAAGTAGATTCTTAACAGGTTAGACATCATCAAAAAGGGGGAGAATGTTAGCCCCGCCAGCTACACTATCTTGGTTTATATGTTTTGATGATATTAATCTATTTGTTGTTTCTAGTATTTTCCATCCTTGTAGATCTTATCTAGTATAGGTACAAAGTGTCAGATACACAAAAGTGCCAAATCAGAAGCAAAGATCGAACCTAGTAGACATCAATTAGAAAAGATCGGAAGGACACTGACTCAGAAGCACCAAAGCACATCCAGGAGTTTTAATTGTGTATAAATTAATTGTAATAAGGGTTGTGTGAGTGAGTGCACATTATAACTCTTGCGATTTATATCTTTCATGATTTATTAGTAAGAGTTAAGCCATTGCATAAGCATACTAGGACACATGAGCATATAGGATCTGCACAAAAGTAACAAACTCACAATTCATAGTTTTCAAAGTAAAAACAAAGAGGTTGTCAAAATAATGTTATACTCAATTAAGTTTTCAAAATGGGACAAGTGTTAAGTAGTATATGAGTTATAAACATTTTCAAAACTTGGTCTCGATTTTACAAAACTAGCTTTACGTCCTAAAGTCCTAAAAGTCAAGCATATTTTCAATAAATGACATACTAAGCATATAAGATATCGAAACGAGTTTTCAAATATGTTTTCCTAAAACAAGATATCTTATATTTATGGGGAAACTCACTTGGAAAAGTTTTAATCTTCATTAGACTCAATATATTTTATATACTTTTATCCAAGAATGTTTTAAGTCATTAAAACGCTTTTTGACAAGGAAAAACAATGTAATCGTCACTACTGTAGTGCAACCTTGAGTCCTGAACACCTTTCGGTATTTTGGGCATAACTTTTGATAGAAAAGTCCAAATGGGACGCTCTTGGTGTATCTGGAAAGGTAAGACAAAATTTCATAACTTTCTTGTTTATGAATTTTTCTGATTTAGCGACCTCGTCAACAAACACAGGGGATTCGTCGACGAGTCCAATGGGCAGAATGACACTAACAGGCGGAAAACAGCTAGTTTGTCAAATAAAATATTTTTTCTTCCCCCCAACGGCTAGTTAACGGCTTCTAAGGCTCTTGGGCTATAAATACAAGATATTAGACTTGTATTAACATGGTTTTGAAGGTCTTTGATCATTGTTAGTAAAAAACATCATTTTATACAAAACCTAGCACATTGCATATTAGTTCTTCATTACATGTGCTCATTCTCTCTTACTCACTTATTGTGTTTGATTCAATTCTTAAGAGAATAGTGTGAGGTTTGAGTTTTAAATCATATTTTCTCATTGTAAGGAGCATTCTTTGTAATCTTTCATCTTCTTGTGAAAGGTTCTTTGTGAACCATGTTGTAAGGTTCTTTGTGAATCGAATTGATAAAGGCTTTTTGAGAGCGGTAGGGATTTGTTCCCAAGTTTGTAAGGCTTGCTCCGCTGTGGAAGGAGCGATTATAGTGGATTGTGGAATCTTTGGCTTTGTGCTAAGGCGTGGACGTAGGCTTGGTGTCAAACCACGTAAAAATACCGGTGTTGTTCTTTCTCTCCCTTACACTCTTTATTTTATATCTTGTGCATGATTTATATTCATATTGCGATATAATTTCTTGTATCTTGCCAAGGGTTTTTATTTTGCAGAAAAATACGTATTTCGTGAAAAGAGTCTAGTCACCCCCCCTCTAGACTATATACTCTCGGGCTAGGGCAGCCAACAGTTTTAAATTAGTTGCTATATTTGCAGTTAGTACAAACTATTAGTGACCAATTTAAAATTCGTGACTAATAATGCATTAGTGATGAATTATAACTATCACTAAAACCCTAATACCATCACTATAAAATCTATATCGGTTCTGCTCAAATTCATCACTAATCGTAGGGTATTAGTGAAGGATTCAAATTCGTCACTAATAGTAGGGTATTAGTTACGAATTTGTAATTCGTCACTAATAGTGCAGCATTAGTGAATGATTCAAATTCGTCACTAATAGAGCATACTATTAGTGACAAATTTTAAAACTGTCATTAATACTCCATTATTAGTGACGAATTTGAATCTTTCACTAATACTGTACTATTATTGATGAATTTGAATCATTCACTAATAATTAAAAAATTTTAAAAACAATTTAATACTAATTTTTTTTTTTTATCATCAATTCCTATAAAAATATGTAATAACATTTTCATATACATAACTTGAAACCATAATTACTACAAAATTCATAAATTATTCAAAATTTCAAATTCAAAAACAAATTCAACTAAAATAAAGAAATAACATCTATTCAGATAACAAAAAAAAAAAATTCAAAAAATTCAAAATTCAAATACAAATACATTATACAAATTCAAATAAAAATACAGAAATTCCATTTGCTCAAATAACAATAAAAATTATAAAGAAATAATCAAAAGTTGCATCCGACGACTGTAGTGCATGCATGGCATCGTGCTAATGTTATGTCAGCAGCGAACCCTACAAATTAAGAATCAGAAAAAAAAAAAAAAAAAAAAAAAAAAAAAAATGGAGAGTTAGAGCTTAATATAATCAGGAAGAAAAATATAGAGATTTCGTCATACTATAATTTTCAACCCTAAACGAATAACTAAAATGAATGTGAATGATATACGAATGAATATATATAGTTGCATGCATCAGACCACGCACGTAAACACTTTAACTCATTCTCAAAACAGAATATCCCTAGTGGTGGACAAATGATAATGCTTATCCATAGTTAAAAGATTATGATATGCCATGTATGTTAATAGATGCAAATTTAGGGTTTAATGAAATGACTTTTCGTTTAACTTTCACTTTTAACATTCATTTTATCATAATTATCTTTATACATGGTTTTTTTTTTTTTTTCGAAAAATTTTAACGAAATTTCAGTAGCATATTGTCTGTAAATTGGATATTTTCCCATAAAACATGTACCTGAAACATGGTTGTTTTCACAAAATAAAACATAACAAGCATGCAACAACCTAAATCCACTACCAGCATGCAATTCACAATATACTGCTTCAACCATGCAATTGGTGTTCAACACAAGTATGTATTCCAGTAGTTCAATATACAATTCATATAACATAATACCATCCATCAAGAAAATATCATCCGGAAAAAGTTAAAACATAATTCAACTAAGGCTGTCTAGTTTTGTTCAGAACGTTGCTTCTAAAGCATTCTTGATGCAACTTGAGTTGTGCATGAAGTTGTTACTTAGACTGTGAGAAGGCTTGTGATAGATTGAGTTGGGGTTCTTGGATTTAGTTATGGACATAAAAAGCTTTGGTTATAGATTAAGGAAATGGATTATGGTTTGTTTTTCTTCTATTCAATGACAGTGGTGGAATCCTGGTTTACATCTTTTGTTTTCTTCATGGCATTCTATTATTTCATTTGTTTGATCATTTTGGTGGTAAGTGTCTTAATTAGAGTGCTAATTAGGTGTGAGGCTTGTGGTCTTGTGGAAGGTTTATTGCTTGGCAGGAATGAAGCATGTTTCTCACGTACACTTTGCTGATGATTTTTAGAAGGTTTTAAGATTGTCTTTGTTTTGTTGGAGATTTTTGACCTTGTCTTTAGTCCTTGGCATTTAATTTTCTAACTTGATTTTGACTAGAAAAGTTTTCAATATATAGAAGGTTTTGAGTTGTGATTCTTTAATGGGTTTTAATGTTCATAAGTGGCTAAGTTATAGTTTTGGGAAGATTTATTTAGGAGGAGGTTAAGAGAGCATTGGAATTTAACAAATTTTCAGCAGCATGTCGTCTGTAAACTGAACTTTTCCCTAACCTGCAAGTCACAAAAGTTCTTCCTAGGTTTAACTAAGCCAGTAGCAGTAGTACACAACCTAGGGTTTGTCTACGTATATATGAAATTATAGATATGATAAATCAAGTTCTAATAGCACAAGCAATACATGTTGGCATTGATCTTGAGCAGAACACACTACAAAAATATTTGGGAGGACGTTAAGAAAGCGTTGGAATTTAACAAATTTTCAACAGCATGTTGTTTGTAAATAGAACATTTCCCAAACCTGCAAATCACAAAAGTCCTTCCTAGGTTTAGCTAAGCCAACAGCAGTAGTACACAACTTAGGGTCTATTTACACATATTTGATATTGCAGAAAAGATAAATCAAGTCCTAACAACACAATCAATACAGTTCCAGTATCTCCAAACAATTCAGAATTCATCATATATATATATATATATGAAATCCCTTGGTAGCCATTCTCACCCATAAGCAAGGCAGCTATAGAAATTTACCATAATTTCTATTTTATGATACTCTTACATGTACTGATCCTAATAACATTTAGCAATACATCATATGAAGGAAAACACATATATTTTATGATGCAAACTAAAGTCCAATACAAAGAAAGTAGCAACACCACTTTGAAGAAGCTTAGAGTTTTGATCAATCACCGCCTTGTATTCAACAAAAAACAAAAGAAAATAGAATGTTAGTGTAACGTCCCCCTTTATCTTAATAAATAATAAAACATAATAAATAAAATAGTCAACCCAAACCCGTGGGTAGTGGGGACACTAGTCATACACAGCGGAACCTAGGCAGCGGTAAATGTAAATCACGTTCATCAACCACAAATTACATAATTTCAGAGTCTACTGTATTCTCAAAGATACTGTGTTTATATACAATCTCCAAAACATCAAAATAAACCTAGGATCTTACAAAAAAAATACTCTGATCCTATATCAGAACTTACCCTTCTAGTAGGGAAGCTCAATTCACTCAGCGGCGGCCTTGACCTGTTGGTCTCTCCGAGTTTCCTGAAATAATTTTAACTTAGGGTGAGACACCTATAAGGGTAGATAAAATAAAATCAGTTGTGTGGCAACATGAATATTTGATGCTGTAATACATATATCGTACATCTCACATACCATAAAACATAAATCATAATATGATTAGATAAACATATAATTTCATATTTCCAAGTAATCATACTAATCATGTATTATCTGATATAATCTATAATACTGAAAACAACCCAAGATGTATAGCTAGTTGATGTCATGTATTACCCCCCATGACGGGTTGTGCAGCCCGAAGGTGGGACCCAACAATGGCTGGTCAACCATTGTCGAGTCAAAAATGTCTGTAAGTAAAATGGGCCTGCCACACCCTGGTCCGGACTATCAGGTCGATGTCTACAACTCTATACAGAAAGACACATCGACTATCCATCTCCCACTCCCTCGTGGGGTGGTTAGCACCAATCTGATCATAAATATCTGATCTATAAGCTATGGTACCGTGCTCCTAAATTTATACTAAATTAATATTCGAGTTTTGATAACATATAGTACATAAACATATACTCTTTATCGTAAATCAAATAATAGCATTTTCTGAATCCTACATTAACATAATAATTACGACCTCGCGCCGAAAATATGAATAAATGCAGCCTTGTGCTGAATAACATAAGTAATTGCGGCCTTGCACCGATCATCAATTACGGCCTTGCACCGATCATCAATTACGGCCTTGCACCAAACATATCATATATTCTGAAATCATAATTTACTGTGTTTATCATGTTATTCCTGAAAATATTTGTCAACAAGCTTTATCTTGTAAATCAAACCTAACATGGTATAATATATATATATATATATATATATATATATATATTCATGCCACATGAATTGAAAGAAATCATATATATTCTGTTCTAATAACACATTTCTTGTACAATTGCAGTATTTTCCCAAAGTTATATTTTCTCAATTATACTCATATATAATCACATGCTTTCTGAAAATTATTCTACTATTAAACAATAGTAGTTTCAATGGAAAATAATTGTTTTAATTTATCCCCTAACCTAGCAACTGAAAAGTCCTTCTATAATACTGGTCTTACACCCGTTGGAAACCCTGAGCAATACCCTGAAAATGATAACTCTCAGAACTAAACTTCAATATTTATTCAAGTACATCATTTCCTTCAACTATGGAAAGACCAAATTTCGAATAAAAAGCTTTACCTCAATCCAGGGATGAATTTCAACTTACTTCCACCAACAATCCGCTCCAGCAAATTTGGAAAGAACTTCCCTGGGAGCATCGTGGTGGCTTGAGATCATCGATCTGGCGAACGACAGAGCCAAAATTGAAGAGAGAGGAGAGAGAAACAATAGGGAGAGAGAGAGAGAGAGAGAGAGATTTCTGATTTTATGCATTAAAAAATCTGAGTTTTTTCTATTTATAGGCCGAATTCGTCAACGAGACACTTCACCTCGTTGACGAGTACTATAGAAAGTTCATCGACGAACCTGCACCCTCGTCAACGAATTTCAGACTTCCAAAAATCCTCTCTTGGTATCTTCTTGTCGCAGAAACTTGTCTTCGTCGACGAGGGACGAGGCCCTCTTATACCCTCGTCGACAAATCCCCTATGTTCATTGATGAGGACCTGATAATTTTCTTGGTCATTGCATCCCAAAGTGCAATGTCATTGAAGAAGTCGGCTACCTCCTTCGGTACTATTTCCATTTCCCTCCCTCTTTATTATTTAAATACCATTATTTTTTGGGTCATTATAGTTAGGAACTAATAAAATTGACAACACAATCAATACAATTCCAGTATCTCCCAACAAATCACAATTCAGCATATGAATACAATTAACAACCAACAGAGCTACCAGCATGCAGTTCAAATTACGTTTCACATACCTTCTAATGAGAGGAGCCACCCGCATCATCTGGTTGAAATTGGAGCATCATTTGTTTGAACTGGGCTTGCCTATTCATCATGGCTTCCATTCGGGCTTGAAAGGTGGAAACCATCTCATTCAATTGCTAGTTTTCCACTACAACAGTGAACACCATGTCTTTCAATTCCTAATTCTCAATTTCCACCGTCTGCATCCGTCGAACCATCTCCTCCGCTCGAGTCTCGACATCTCGACGCGCTCATTCCATGTCAACATGAGCCACCACACCCATAGATGATGATGTTGTTAGGGCGATGTATCCACTTCCAAGACCTCTCACCCAGCCCCTTGCTCGCTCCCCAAGCACCTGAGTAGTTATCTCGTAATTCATCATTTGCTGACTCCCCCTTGAAACAGGTGCATCCCTCAGCTCGACCATCCATGCTTAATTTCAGTCATGAAAATGATAGAAAGGAAGAAATAAGAATACAACTTCAATGTTTTGAATCAAATAAAAAAATAAATATTTTCTTCGACTTACATGTTTGCCCTGCACACCCTCGCACCACTACCCCCACCGCCGTTAGTGTGTTTTCTGATAAAGATCCGGCAGCGGCTCCTCTGATAAAGATCAAGCTACATTATCATATAAAACATCATTAATATTAAGTCAGGTAATGGTTAGATAGTTTTATATAAAGTAATTATCCTTAAATGATTTACGAATAACCTTGACCCACCGCAATGCATGGTAGGGAGTTTGT
The DNA here is from genome assembly GCF_029873635.1 of Malania oleifera. Taxonomy (NCBI): domain Eukaryota; kingdom Viridiplantae; phylum Streptophyta; class Magnoliopsida; order Santalales; family Ximeniaceae; genus Malania; species Malania oleifera. The sequence continues at coordinate 72,345,602 of NC_080418.1, read as the reverse complement.
TACGGTTCGCATAATTTGCTTCACATATAGCCTACAGAAAATATGTAATGACTTTTTATTAGTGACATCAATGTGAAAAATTGGTTATTATAATACAAACACATCACCTAATAGTGTGGGTCACGGAAATGGTGACACACCACCTCCCAATCCTCTTGGGATATCTTATTGTATGGGTGTGCTTCTGATTGATCTCCCATCGCCCAAAAATGCTCACGCATTTTGGAGCGATAGCTCTTTAAATTTATTGCACAGTTGGACGTCCACCACCCTCTTCACTTGGTCAGCCTCGAGAATGTCCATATCGAACTCCTCCTGCATAGGTAATACAATTAGAATGTTAGACCATTGTTTGGCTAGTATATTAAAAGTAAAACAAAAAAAATTTTAAAAATAAAAAAAGTTTGAAATTACTTACCAAAATGCGCATGTAAAGAACCATGCACTGCTCCTGAGTCACCTGCAGCCAGCTGAAGGCGATGATTGGAGCATACTATTGGCATTTAATTCTAAGCTCTTCGATCCACGCTGTGCACCAATCATTAAGTGGGGCCATGTAGCCTAGAGGAATGTCAATTTGAATCCATTGCTTAGTCCTCTTTAGGTGCTTCTTCAGCGCCATCTTCTTCACTACACCATGGCCTGACCTCACCATGGATATAGATGTTGAAAGAAGAGTTAAATTAAGAACAACATTATAATCATACACGTGAATAACCATCAATAGTTTAAATGTAAATAAATTAATCGTAACCTTACCAACACTGCTAATCATGGTTAGCAACTCACCCTGCGTTTCAGTCACATCTGTGGTATCCATGTCTGGTCGAGGTCCGAATAGCCCAGACAATGATGGTGCCGTAACACCACCGGCGTGCTCCGCCAGTCTCGAGCCTGCCAGATCAACCTCATGTGATGACATAGTCGATAGCCTTGAAGGAAGTCCACCACGATGGCCTCCCAGTATTATGTCTACAAAATATTAGACAAGTAAATATAAGAAGTATGAATATTAGATGGATGCATAATAAATATATTTTTAGTTATTTACACTTGTAAGATACATGGTGACAACCTTCACTTGCTTACCCCCTATACGTCCACAATATCAGTATCATCCTCACTTTCTAAAGTGTCTTCCTCTTCACTACAGTAGTGGACCCCTGTTTCATCTTCCCTATCAGTTTCCTCATCGTCGATGAAGTGAACGTCTATAGAAGGTTCAATTGTAATGTTAGCAGTCCCTACGTGCTCTGCCATGGCACCAACCCTATGCAATGGTATAAGATCGGCTCCTTCTTTGATGACACTGAAAGCAGAATGTGCTGCTGCACTGACAGATGACTTATCTTCTTGGAATGCAGCCTCAATGGCACTCATCGCCCCATTTGCAACTTTTGTAATAGCATACAAACTTAAGGAAGGAATCTTTTGGGCCACATTCCATTCACCCTTCAATTTTCTGTCTTTAAGGTAAAACACTTGTTATGCCTGTATCGCTAGCACAAAAGGGTCTTTTTGATACCATGTCTTACTAAAATTGACACTAGTAAATTAGGCATCTGTGTTTATCCCAATCTTTTTATTACCAATGTCCCACCAAGTAGACTTGAACAGGTGGACGACTCTGTTGGGTCCATAGCTAAGCTTTATAATGTCATCCAAGACACTAAAGTAGTCAATTTCTTCATCTCCTTCTGTTCCTAGCACTGCAACCCCACAATTTTGGGTTCACCCGTGTCCACTGCAATCCTCCTTTGCACGTCACCTAACATTTTGATTAACCCTTCTAAAATGGTATCACCACCTACTTTATTTGCCCCCTCATCATCATTGTCATCATCATCGCTCTAAACTGCATAATCTTCACCATGGGACACCCATATTGTGTACATTTTCTCCATTCCAAAGTCTAATAAATGTCAATGGACCAAATCAATGTATTTGAATATTATGTTTTGGAATTTTTTGCAAGGACACCTTATTCTACTGGCTTTGCCTGCACAAGAATGTGCGAAATCTATGAAATCATGTACCCTTTTCACGTATTGTAGCAAAAACCTACCCAAGCGTTTATCCAACTTTTATCCATGTTCATTAATTACCCTATAACATGTTCATGTAAATGGTGTTGATTACATTCTCATAATGTTCATGACGCATGCAATGTGAATCCTATAATCAAAGACCTTCTTTTAAAGGGTACGGATCCTATCCCTTTCAGGAATGTTGCATTTACATTGTGATCAATCGCTCAAATTCCTTCATCGTAGTCATTATAAATTTCGGCGGAATCTCCCCATGGCTCTTCAAGTACATGAGATAGGGGAAGTAAACATGTTGCTAGTTTTCCATCACTAACAAATTGTCTTGACACCGTACTATGCACCCAGAGAACACAAGTAGAGACACCCTCAAAATATATAATGATATTTGACAAAATGTGAACGATGACAACAATGTAAATACAACTTCCTGAACTGTCCACATTGGACAATCCAAGAATGATTGAAATACATACATTACTAATCGTAAATGGAACAAATAATTAACATGTTCAATTAATTATTAGTCAACATAGTATGACTAGTAATCATTTGAATTATAATAATTGAATTGTCTCACATGTTCGATTAGGCATGAATGTATAGTAACCGTTCTTGAAAGGGTCTAAACTTCAATAAATACATGAAATGACAGTAATTAATTTGGCATTTTACTTCATATGGCATTTAGTTCTTGACCTTTCACTATATTCTATACATTGTAGTTCTTAGCCAAGTGTTTTAGATTTTCAATGATAAGCCTAAGATCGTCTTTTCTTACGAATTTGAACACGTGAGAGGCATGAGTTAGAATGACTTTAAGTTTTAACTGATCATGCATATGTTTCTTTGTACATGGTTTTATTATGGAAAAACTTTAACAAAATTTCGGCAGTATGCCGTCTGTAAATTGGACATTTCCCAAAAAAATCTTACACTACAACTTGACAGATTCAAGCAAACAAATCACAATAATACACATCATGCAGATACCAGTGAGTTTGAGGATGCGAGAACCCAAATCCACTACCAGCATGCAATTCACAATGTACTGCATCAGCCATGCAGTTGGCGTTCAACACAAACATGTATTTCAATAGTTCAATTTATAATTCATATAACATAATACCATCCATAAAAAAGATTTAGTCATTCGACATTTCAATTTAAATTTTCAAAAGATTTCAAGTTCACACAGTTATAAATAAACTTACCTTTGCTTTCTAGTCATTAAATAGATGGGTCAAAAATGTTGTAATTCAGTATAATTTAACCAAAAACAACATATCTGAATTTTAAGTTCAAAATTTGAAGTTTACTACTGGCTTTATTTCTTAATTGTGTATTTTTGGGCATTTTTTATGATGCCAGCCACATCACTAATCCCAAAAGGAAATATAATATCAAAACAATCTCCAAGTGGCAGATGAAGAAATGCCCTTTTCAGACCAAATGAGATGAAGAGATTAAGAATAAAACTCAAGTCACCAAATGACAAAGAGCAGAAACCCACAACATATTAATGCATCAGTTTAGAAAATTTCTTCAATGATAAATCGACTAAAGAAAAAGTTTTATGCCATGAACTCAGTCACCAAATGACAAAAATAAAATTGATTTTTTCGTCTTTGTAATGATACAAAATCTCTATCTACAACTCTAAAAACCAATCTATTAAAACATCTACCATAAGAATAAACAAAAAAGGAGAAATAGGATCTCCTGGCGAGGAGAAGCAGAAGAAGAAGAAGAAGAAGAAGAAGCAAACCTAGATCCTGGTGAGGAGTAGTAGCGGCGGCGATCGGAGTAGCAAACGAAGACAGGCGAAAGATGGTTGCGACGGCGACGGCAAGCCAACGGTGACGGGCGACGGCAATGGGTGAGGCAACAACAAATGGCAACGAAGAGAGAAGGATCAGGAGTGAGGAGGATCGGGAGGGAGGGGCTGCGAGAGAACGGAGAGAAATTTTGGGGGAAAAAATGGGGAAATAAGAGATTGTGGGGAAGAGGCCAATAATGACCAATTTGTGTCACTAATAGTTTTAGATAAAAAAATTTTATTTTTTTTTAGGAAAAGGCAGTATTAGTGACGGTTCTCAAATCTGTCACTAATAATGGACCAACAGTGACAAATCTGTAAATTCGTCACTAATACTCTAAACTAAAAATTGTTTATATTTTTTAAAAAAGTGGAAGTATTAGTAAAGGATTTGAGAACCGTCACTAATAATGGGTTAATAGTAACAAATCTTTAAATTTGCCTCTAATACTCTGAACTAAATTTTTTTTTTTTTTTCAAAAAAGGGAAGTATTAGTGACGGTTCTCAAATTCGTTACTAATAATGGGCCAATAGTGACAAATATGTAAATTCATCACAAATACTCTGAACTAAAAAATTTTTATTTTTTTTAAAAGGAAGTATTAGTGACGATTCTCAAATCTGTCACTAATAATGGGCCAATAGTGACGAATATATAAATTCCTCACTAATACTCTGAACTAAATTTTTTTTATGTTTTATTTAAAAAATGGAAATATTAGTGACGGTTCTCAAATCTGTCACTAATAATGGGTCAATAGTGACGAATCTATAAATTCGTCACTAATACTCTAAACTAAAACGTTTTTTTTTTTTTTTTTTAAAAAGGAAGTATTAGTGATGGTTCTCAAATCCGTCACTAATAATGAGCCAATAGTGACGAATCTTTAAATTAGTCACTAATACTCTAAACTAAAACGTTTTTTTTTTTTTTTTTTTTTAAAAGGAAGTATTAGTGATGGTTCTCAAATCCGTCACTAATAATGAGCCAATAGTGACGAATCTTTAAATTCATCACTAATACTCTGAACTAATTTTTTTTTTCAATAATAGTAGTGGCGGTTATTTAATCGTCACTAATGTTTATCTTTTAGTGACAGATCTAATTTGTCACTAATACCATAGAAATCGTCACTAATATTTTTCCGAGATAATTTATGTGCGAAAAATATTTCTACACAATATTTTTTGATTTTTAGAGACGAAACTATTAGTGACAAATTTAATTTTGTAACTAATAGTGCAGTATTAGTGACGGTTACTAAAACCGTCACTAATACCCTCTTTTAGTGACGAAATTGAATCTGTCACTAATAATTTCATCACTAAAACCAACTTTTTTTGTAGTGTTTGGTTGGTTGGTTGCCCAATCCCATATTATGCAGAGCCTAATTTTTCAATATGGTTTTGGCAAAAGAAAATAGTTGATTGCCATGAATATTGGACCCCTGAGCACTTCAACCTTCCCGTAGTATACTAAAAATAGGCAGTGACTGATGGAGGACTGGCCATGAATGATTCTAGGCAATACTTGAAGATCTATTTTGTCGTGATTTTGAAAATTTAGAGATCTTAGGAATTTTATTTAAGGTTATTTTGGATATTGCATATACTCTGGAATTTTTTCCCCCTATAACTTCTGGTTATTTGCTTTTGGGATTATCTTTTTTTTTTTTTCTTTGTCCTAGCTTTTTCTTTTTAAAAGCAAAAGTTGGGGTATAAGTAATCTGGCCTTCAGTGTTTTTTGGAGAGCTTGTAAGAGCTATAAATTTGAAACATTTAAAAGCTAAAAGCAATATTTGTTAACATCCTATTTTATTGTTGTCCTTGACTTTTATAAATATTACAAAACTATAAAATGTTTATTATAATTCCTAACAATACATATTTATTTTAGTAATTTTAAGTACTTTTAAGCATATTACAATTTTTTTTATCTAATGTTCAAAATTAGCTTTTTGCCCTTGACTTTTATAAATATTACATAACTATAAAATTTTAATTATAATTCCTAACAATACATATTTATTTTAGTCATTTTAAATACTTTTAAGCATCTTACAATTTTTTTTTTTATCTAATGTTCAAAATTAGCTTTTTGTTTCTAATAGTTCTTCTTTTGCAGGGAATTAAAAATATATATATTAATAAGCTCTTGTGTTAGTTTTTTAAGAAAATTACAAGGGCTTGAAACAAACCCTAGTTTGGTTGTTCCTTGCACTTGGTGAAAAGGAACTTTTGAAAAAGGCCTTGGCTCAAGTATGGTAAAAAAAATTTTGGCCTCCTTCAGGGGAACTTTTGTAAATAAAAGCTTATCCTCAATGTAAATTGATTGAAATTTTTAGAATGGTCAAAATGAATTTGTTATTTTACTAGACAAATAATATGGGTAATCTATGGTCTGTGCTTGACAAAGTTGTAAATTGACACATTTTACTTTGGGTGTACATGTTGCAGTCATAAACTGGGAGGAAGTTGTTCACTGGATTTCAAACTTAGATAATCCAGCCATTAAGGGGCTTTAAAGGCTAAACTTGGACAAGCTTCAACAGTATAGCATATCTAGAGGATGAGGAACAAGAAGGTTTTCTCATATGATAGGCTTAATGTAGAAAATGTTGCGAGGCAGATTGTTTTGGATGTAAATCATGCAATTGTGATTACTTGTCTAGTTTTCTAGTTTGTATTGGCTTATGCCTTCCTCTCATTGGTGTTTTAATGCAGTCAACCTTCTACCAAAAAACAAAAAACATCACTCTTAAACCACAATTCTCAATTTCAAAAATAATAACACTAAAATCTTCAAATGAATTAGCATGCATGTGCACTAATCCCGTATTAAACATGTTCCAACATATCAATAGCTTGGGATTTCTAAGATAGTATTTCCAATAAACTCAAATTACAAACAATCAAATATATCAAGCCAACAATATTCGCATTTTTCTTGAAATACAACAAAACGTATATGTAAAAACAAAAAATTCTGAAGATATAAGGAAGAAACAAACAATTGAGAATATGCTATTTTAAGGCATACTTAATGGGCATATGGAGTTTTTAAGTATGTTAAATTACATGATCAAAACCTAAATATATACAAGTTTGCAAGTATATGATGACTATAGGATTTAGATACATCTAACTAAAATTTCTATTTATAACCAATTTATTCTTACCCAAGTGTGCTCAGTTTTTCCAGCCACCAGCTAGCAACTCTAATCATTATTACAAACACACAAACTCGCACATGGACTTCTAAATGCATTCCAGTGCATGCTTTCTCATAAAACTTAATTCCTTAGAAAAAATTTAATCACAACAGGGTGACGGAACAATGGTTCAAATAATTGTGTCCAGTAATACACACACACACAAACATACATACACACACACACACAAATATATATATATATATATATATATATATGTTCAAATAATTGTGTCCAGTAATACACACACACACACACACACACACACACACAAATATATATATATATATATATATATATATATATATATATATATATATATATATATACACAAAATTAAGCAGGCTTCATAATGACCCCTTAATAAAAAATATTAGGGAAACCATGTGAACTAAGAATCTTAAAAGCCATCAGTAGTCAGAAGGTTAAAAAAAAAAACTTTGAAACATTCTGAAGTTTATTTTTCTTTTAAAAATAAAATAAAATAAAATAAAATGAATGTTGATGATGGTTTAAGGTAATAAAAAATCCCAAAAAGACTAAAGATTAAGGTTATATACACAAAAAGATAAGGTTAAGGTATATATAACAAATTCTCACATATATAATTAAGGAAAATAGACACAAATGGCCTAGCAAAAAAGAAAAAAGAAAAAAAAAACTACAAACCTAAATGAAAAATTGCATCAAGTAGTTCAGATTTACCAAAAAAATAAACAAACAAACAAATGAATGAGTAATATGAGCACAAAAGATATAGATTCCGATCTGAACCAAAAGAGATTAAAGGAGAACAAAAGGGAGTAACTTTCGTATCTTTACCTGAATGGAAGACAAATGCTCTAAGTAAAACTACTAAACGGTATCGTTGGCAAAGCCATTAGCCATAGTTTGACAGACCTTGGAGTCCTGCAAGCAGCTCTTTATCCTGTTCAAGTTCTGACCATTATTAACTGTATTCTGCAACAAGTTGGAGTAATCCCCAAGGCTGTACTCCTTGTACCCCTTTCTTGACAATGCCTCCCCTACTCCCTTATTGGTCACCACAAACGCAAAGATTGTGAAGCAAAACAGCAAAATGATGAGCAGGAACATCACCAAGAGGTAGAACCAAAGAAGCCAGGACACGCGACAGCACGCGCCGATGAGCCCCGCTAGCGAAACCACCGTAAGGAACACCCCTAGAACGATCACTGGCTTCTCCAAGAACTTCGATCACTCGATGCTCACGTGATTTGCCAGCGGCAGTGATGAAGAGAGATGGAGAGAGAGAAAGAGAGAGAGAGAGAGAGAGAGAGAGAGAGAGAGAGAGAGAGAGAGAGAGAGAGAGAGATGGAGGGAAAGAAGGAGGATTGGAGGGAAATGAGGGAGATTGGGGGAACCCGCCTGGGTTTTTCAATGTGAGACTATTAGTGATGAATCTTCAAATTTGTCACTAATATTGTGAAATAAATATTTTAAAATAAAAAACTAGTACTGACAGTTCCCAAATCTGTTACTAATAAGGGGCTAATAGTGACCAATCTTCAAATTCGTCACTAATATTGTGAAATAATTTTTTTTAAATTTTTTTAAATAAAAGAAGTATTAGTGACGGTTCCCAAATTTGTCACTAATAAAGGGCTAATAGCGACAAATCTTCAAATTCATCACTAATATTGTGAAATAATTTTTTTTTTTTTTAAAGAAGTATTAGTAACGGTTCCCAAATCCTTCACTAATAAGGGGCTAATAGTGACGAATTTGAAGATCCGTCACTAATATTGTGAAATAATTTTTTTTAAAATTTTTTTTCAATAAAAAAAGTATTACTAACTGTTGACTCTATGAGTCCAATCATGTTTTGATAATGACAAAACACTTGGTATTTGATTAGTGCATTGAGATTGTTAATAGGAACAAAATATATCATGCATGAAAGGATAACAAGTCATGGAGCCATGAAGATTAAAACATACATATCTTGGCACAATCCATGGAACTAAAAGAGTATAAGAAAGAAGATACAAGTGGCAAGTTCAAGATCATCTTGGGAATAGGTATTTAGAATTGAGTGTATTTACATATTTCATATGATTTAATTTAAGGCTCAAAATATACCCTAGAATGACCTTAGGACTCATGCATCTCATGAACATCATTAGGGGATATTTATGGACTTAGATATATTTTTAAAACCCTAAAAAATATTTTTATAAAAGAGCAAAGAAAGAAAGCAAAACATATTTTTGAAACTAAAAAGAAAAAATGCAGGAAAGGTTCAGTTCAGAAGACCGAACTTAAAGTTCAGTCGTCTGAAGATTGAACTTCAGAAGACCGAAGTTAAGCTCAGTCTTCTAAAGAATTTCTTCAGAAGATCAAAGATTAAGTTTAGTCGTTTGAAGAATTAATGGTGAAACACAGAACTTGACAGAAGCACATCAGTATACTGAACTCAAACTTCAGTCATCTGAATCCGACACTTCAGAAGACTGAACCCCAACTTCAGTTATCTGACCCTGTGTCCAGGTTAATTTTTTTGAAGCTCTAAGGAACTTCAGCCGTCTGAACTTATGGGAAGATTAAAAATTTTGATCTTTTAATAAGAAAACAAGCGAGTTATTTCTACATCAAGTTGATCCAACGGTCATAAATCATTTTAAGGGCAAGATTACCTATATAATCGATATCTAAACCCTAGTGCCCAAAAACTTTTGGAATATAATTGAGAGACTTGAACATATTGCAATACGATTGTCTACACTCCAACATATACTCATCAAGCTTGGGTAAATCAACTCGAAAAACGAAGGGATTTCATTTACACATCTTGGTTTCAACCTTGGTATTGAGGTTTTGTAAATCGATTTGTTATTTTCAAGAGTTTCTAATCTCATCATCTATTATGGAATATTATTAGAAAGATTGATCTTGAGTGTTCTTATACATATAAAGATTGTTTTGACAAGATCATTACTTGAGAAAGGTTTTGCCATTGGTTAAATAGCTTTGATTCAAGTGTGTATTTAGTTAAAGACTTGATATTTTTTATACTACAAAACCACTCGATTAAATATCTTTAAAAGTTCATATATATATATATATTATAGAGGGATATTTTCTAAAAAATCTTATATTAGGCTTTTGATCTTTGGAAGTCATATCATATATATATATATATATATATATATATATATATATATATATATTCATATTACAAAGATCATATGGAGTTTGGATATTTGGAAGAAAACATATTGATTTAGATTTTATAATTTTCAAGACACATCTTTTAATAAGACCACGTTTGCTATTCGTGCATCTAGTAAAGTTAAACTAGAGCCCTAATTTCTCCAAAACTTTTACTTAAATAATTACTTGGAAGATTGGATAAAAGGGAATTTGTGTTGAAGCATATCATTCATATAACGATTATATCGTTACATTCATACTGAGCTTCAAGTTTCATCATATGTATATGTGATAGGTTTCAATTGTACTCACTAGCTTTGTTAGAAGCAAATCTTGAGTTGTTTTGAAGATTTGACATTATATAATTGTAATCATGGTTCAGGTTGTGAACCAGGTGAGGAGGAAGTTGTGCCTCTTGTAAGCAGCGGATGTAAGGGAAGCTCCATCCCGGTTAAAGGAGTAGGGATATAGTGGAATCCTTGAGTGGGTTGCTCAAGGCGAGGACGTGGGCTGGGTTTACTGAACATCGTAAAATCGTGTTTGCCTTCTCTCTTCCCTTATCTTTTTATTTTCTACATCACATTTCAATATCTAGCTTACATGTGTATTTTGAATAGCTCCACATGCACTTAATTGGGTAAAAAGAATTCATTGATAAAATAAATTTAAATCAACCTCAAACTCTTGCATTTAATTTGTTATACATAGAAATCGAGATTAAGTGGTAATTAATCTAAAAGGTTTTAAAAATACCCAATTCACCCCCCCTCTTGGGATTACACCTAAATCAACAGTGATGGTTCCCAAATCCATCACTAATAAGTGGATAATAGTGACGAATTTTCAAATTCATCACTAATATTGTGAAATAATTTTTTTAAAAAAAATAAAAGAAGCATCAGTGACAGTCCCTAAATCTGTCACTAATATTGTGAAATAAATAATATTAGTGACGATTCTTAAATCCGTCACTAATGAGGGACTAATAGTGACGAATCTTCAAATTTGTCACTAATATTGTAAAATAATTTTTTTATTTTTTAAAATAAAAGAAGTATTTATGACGGTTCCCAAATCCATCACTAATAAGGGGCTAATAGTGACGAATTTGAAGATTCGTCCCTAATATTGTGAAATAAATTTTCTTTTTATTTTTTTTAAATAATAGTAGTGATGATTATTTAATCGTCACTAATAAGTATCTTTTAGTGATGGATTTAATTCGTCACTAATACCACATAAATCTTCACTAATATTTTCCCGACATAATTTCTGTAGACACCCTATTTTTGCCCTAGCCAAATAGAACAAGGGGTTCCCCTTTATTTTATTATTATTATTAGTATTTTTATTATTGCTATTTTGTTATTACTTTCTCATAATTATTTTTTGTTATTATTAATTTACTATTATTATTTTGTTATTACCACTATTATTTTTATTTATTATTACCTTATTATTATTATTATTTTATTATTATTATTATTATTATTTTCCTATATTATTAGTACTCTACTATTATTTTGCTAGTATTTTTATTATCATTATTATTATTATTATTATTATTATTATTATTATTACTACTAGTATTTTTATTATCTTTATTTTATTTTTACTTTACTATAATTATTTTTATTTTTCATTTATTTTATTGTTTTTGATATATTATTATTATTATTATTATTATTATTATTATTATTATTATTATTATTATTATTTTACCAATAGTATCTTAATTTTTATTTTTACTATAATTATTTATTATTATTTACTATTAGTAGTATTACTATTATTATTATTATCTTATGGATACTTATATTATTATGATAGTTATTATTATTATTATTTCCTTTTTCATTATTACCATAAGAATAAAAGAATAAAAAAAAGAAAAAAAAAGAAAAAGAAAATCAAAGAAGGAATGTTTTGTAGGGTTTTCACAAATTTTTTTTATAAGAGGCGGAGGGCGCACAGCACAGCCCGGGGGGGGGGGGGGGGCAGAGGCCGCGCACACACGGGAGCAGCGCAGCAGACGGCCAAAGAAAAGGAAAAGGAAAAAAAAAAAAAAAAACCTGCCTTTCTTCTAACTCTCTTGCTCTTTCTCTCGCTGCAATATCAGCAGCCTCTCCGATTCTCCATCTTGAATCTCAGCCTTAACCTCTTCTCCAAAGTCTCGGCTCCACTCTCTAGTCTCCGTCACCCATCTCCATTCTCCTCTCTGTCTCTCAGTTCCGGCCGTCCACGAGCCACCAAGCCCCCCCCTTCTGCAGTTCAAGGCAGCCCCTAGCATACTACCATCTTCTTCTCCAGTCCCAGCCGCCGACCACAGCAATCCAGCCGAGGAACCGTGACTTTCCAGCACCAGCCAGGCCACCCTGCTGCCAGCTCTGCTCCAGAAATCCGGTGAGAACCTGCTGCTGTTCAAGCTTTCCAGCCAACCTCCGGCCATCCTCCACGCTCAATTCCAGCAAGCCCCCGCCACCGATCACCCTGCTGCTACGGCAGCCACCGCCGGGGCGCAGTACCTCCTCACGGCACCAGCTTTCTTACGCCCAGCCTCCATCTCCATTCACTGCAACCGTCAACACCGCCTTCAGCCACTGCCGGAGTCTTCCGCTCTGCCCATCCTCTGCAAGTACCTCCCCTGCCCCTCTGCAAATACACAGCACACACACACACACACACACACACACACACACACACTAAACACACAGTATACTTATGCATATATATGTATGTATCATATTAGTATTATTAGTTGTATATTATTGTTATTAATATCGGTATTATATTGTTCGTATATTATATTGCTTGTATATTATTATTAATAATAATATGATTTCATTATTTTTATATTGCTATTTGTATATCATTATTAGTAAAATTACTAGATTGTTTGGATATTATTATTGGTATTATTATTATATTGGTTATCATGTCGATTTTATTAGTACTAATATTCTATTGTGTGTATATTGTTCGTATTATTATTATGTGGATTGTATTAGCATTATATTATTTGTACACTATTACTAGTGTTAGTATCATATTATGGAAATATTTATGTTATATTATTATAATTTGTATGTTTTTATTATTGTCATTATCATTGTAATATTAGTATATTATTATTAAATGGGTAATGTTCATATTGTATGTTTAATATCTAGGGTTTTCATTATGATTACATTTTAAATGTTAATGTTATTATCAGTTTATATTCGGATTGTCATTGTTGTACGTGTTTGGTGTTTTTGTTATTATCGCATTCATTCAATGTTTAATTTTTATATATTTAGAGTTTTGTATTAATTTTGGTGGTCCTTGCATGTGAATTTTAGAATGTAATATATTTCCAAAAGTATGTCATTGTCTTACCTTTCCATCAATTTCCATATTGTAATTCTAAATTTGATTTATTTCCTTAATTAATTATTCATTTTTGCATGTATTTGTTTTAAGGTAAGGGTTATAAAATGTGTATATTATCGGTAATGCTATTATTCATAATATGGTTATTATATTATCGTTATTATTGTTACTTTTTATTATCATCATCATTGTCCTCACCATTTATTAGCATATTATTATCATACGTATATATATATATATATATATATACATATATTATTTTATTTTATTTTATTTTATTTTATTTTATTATTTTTTTTTATGTTTATATTTTATTACAATATTTAGTACTTATAGCATTTTCGTATTACTTTACTAAGTATTTTCATATGTATTATCCCTATGATTTTATTGCGGGGGTATGAGCCTTCGGGCTTTACGTACCTTAAACTCTGAGGGAATATATATATATATGTATATATATATTTATTTATTTATTTTTCATATGTATTTATAAATTCATAAAAAAAGGAGTAATTTAAAGAATTATTAGATTAACTTAGGGACAATTTTAAATTAATTAGGTACCGTTCGTAAGAACGGGCGCGTAGGGGGTGCTCGTACCTTCCCCTCGCGTAACCGAACTCCCGAGCCTAACTCTGGTAATGTAGACCGATTCTACCCCTAACGGGGTAGTAATCATGTGTTCTAACCGCACTAAAGGTTAGTGGCGACTCCTACACCATATTTTTCCATGAAAATATTTTAAAATGATTTCTAATTTCGCCCCCCCGGGGCACACGCGCTCCCGGGGACGTCGCAACAGCTTGGCGACTCCACTGGGGAGTTTAGAGGGTCGAGCCATTAATTAATTAGAAATTATCCCAAGTTCAAATTTAATAAATCTTTTAATTACTCCTGATTTTGTGAATATTGTAATTTGTAAATAACTTTGATTAATTGTAGATATTTTACTTCCATAATTTGTAAATAACCTTAATTAATTAAAAATATTTTGTTTCCTAATTTTTTTTGTAGATATTCTGAATAAAGCATATTAATTGTAAGATATTTTGAAAAAGTAAATTAATTATAGATATTTTGTATACTAATTGTAAATATTTTGTTTCCTTATTTTTGTTTCCAAATTTTTTGTGAATAAACATATTAATTGCATATATTATGTTTCCTTATCTTTTGAATATATATATTAATTGTAAATATCTTGTTTCCATATTATTTATAGCATGTGAATAAATGTGGGGATAGTGGGATTAGGTTAAAAATTAAAATCACACACTCTCACGCTCTATACCCGAGCTTTCCTTACTAGGATTAGATAGGAGTGTAATAGCGTTTGTCCCCACGTGGCAAGGCTTGTGGGGACCCGCGAACCACTCCGCTCAATTTAAACTTTGTCTAAACCCCTCTTGGGTGAGGATGGAGGTTAGATTGGGAACCTTTTGTATATAAGAATTAGAGCCTACCCACACATACTTGTCTATAGTCTTCCTTAACTAGGATAGAGCCATGAAGAACCCTGTATATATATACCTACCTTGGGTTGGGACAGGAGCCACATCCTACTCCACGTATAGTATGTTGTATATATGGTGTGAGATACCTTGTATTATACCATGCATCCTGCATTCATTTTAGACTTACATACTACTTAGCCAGTATTCTGAAAAAACCCAATAATGAGACCATGACCCATCCTTTCAAAAAAACGAAGCACTTGGCCCAAACATTTTAAAAATATGGGTCGGCCCAACCCTTTTCAAATAACTCGGGCCCAACTCTTTAAAAGCAAACTTGGGCCCGACCTTTTTCTAAGCAAAAACTTGGCCCATGCCTTATTTTCAAAAAAGGGTCAAACCCAGATTTCAAAAGAGGGCTTCAACCCCATTGCCTAAAAATTCGGGCCAACGTTTTTTCAAGTAATCCAAGCCCAATTCCTTTTCAGCTAAGGCCTCAACCCATCATGAAATATGGGTCGACCCAATCCTTTTCAAATAAATCGGGCCCAATTCTTTAAAAACAAACCTAGGCCCGACATTTTCCTAAGTGAAAACTTGGCCCAGACATGATTTCCAAAGAGGGTCAAACCCAGATTTCCAAAAATGGGCTTCAGCCCTATCACCTAAAAATTCGGGCCAACATTTTTTCGAGTAATCCAAGCCGAATTCCTTTTCAACTAGGACCTTAACCCATCATAAAATAGTTCGAAGCCCATATTTTAAAATACTTGAGGCCCAAGTGCACACTAAAGTCCATAAGTCCACATTGAATGAATCCGATGGGTTGACTAGCCTGGGTCAACCCCAACCTCAGAACATAATTTGACCCTTTATAGAATCTGAGGTACATGGACCATCATCAAGGAAATGAATGGGTAAGGGAGAAATTGAATTGAAATCGTGGCCCATCAATGGTCATGTTAATCTTGACCCGTTTTATTAGTGAGATTTTTCTAGAATTCTAGCTAAGTAGTAATTTAGGACATCATATTCATGCATTTCATTTCATACATAGTCATGCACCATAGGCTGCATGCATGTTTATATCTTTGTTTGTATATGTAAGTGCACTAGTTGCATCCAAGCATAAACACCCATTGCATACACTAATCATGCATCAAAACACTTTCACTCATACAGTACATAATTGTGCATTCATGGTTCTAAAAAAAGGAAATTTTTTGGTTTTCAATTCCTACTCAAAGAGGTGGTTTGAGTAATATAAAGCAATAATTGAGACCACCACGCATCAGTACAATACCAGGCGAAGAGCGAGAGAAATGAGTGAACAATTGGAAAATAGAGTCCTGGGTCTAGAACAAGGACAAGAAGAGATGAATGACAAGATAAGTAAGGTTCTGGAGTTACTGATGAACAAGGGAAAGACAGTGCATATTGATCCCGAAGTAGATGTGGACCCCGCTCATCCCCAAGGGTTCACCCCAGATCATGGACAAACATCAATTCCACCACCTGGTGTCATGGGGGTCCACTGCCGAATATGCCTCCTTTCATCCCTGCTATGCTAGCACAGGGGTTCCCAGTGGTAGGAACTCCTCCATTAGTACCTTCTGATATGGGGATCAGTAAATCTGAGGCTGAGCGTCGCTGTGACGTATTAGAAGAGCGCTTAAAAGCAATGGAAGGTTCTAATACTTTCGATTCAGTTAATCCAAATGACCTTTGCTTAGTGCCTAAAGTCACCCTGCCGCCGAAGTTCAAAATGCCAGACTTTGAAAAGTTTGACGGAACCCGGTGCCCTCGAACACATTTAGTGATGTATTGCCAAGCAATGGCCGCGTACTCAGACGATGAAAAACTAATGATGCATTGCTTTCAAAGCAGTTTGACTGGGTCCGCTATCCGTTGGTACATTCAGCAAGATAAGGCTCGGGTCCGCACTTGGAAGGACTTGGCCAATGCCTTTGTTACTCACTACCGCCATGTGACAGAAATGGCACCTGATCGGATGATGCTACAAGAAATGGAGAAGAAATCCACCGAAACATTTAGAGAATATGCTTACAGGTGGAGAGATATGTCAATCCAAGTGGACCCCCCGGTGAGTGACCGAGAGGCTATCTCCTTGTTCGTAAGTACATTAAAAGACCCCTACCGCACGCACCTTCGAGGAGCAACTCCCCACGATTTTATGGATATTGTGGCTGCGGGAGGAAGAATTGAAGGCGATATCAAGGCAGGCCTAGTTAAGGATAATGGCTCGGAAACTGGGTTAGGCAAAAGGTGGACTAATAGGAAGAAGGAGGAGGAGGTTCAAATGATACAGGGGCAGTTTAATTGGAAGAATCAGTATGCCAGAGGTGGGAACCAATGGCCCAATAGAAATTTTCATTTTGAGCCCATGGTAAATCAAACGATGCATATAGGCACAAGATCCCAGATTGTTCACTCTGGTCCGCCGAATCAGCAAACACAAGACAGGTTTGTGACCAGAAACTTCCGAAGGGTGGACCCCATTCCCATGACATATGCCGAATTATTTCCTCAGCTGCGGGAAAAGGGGATGGTATCTGCAATCCCTGGGACGCCCGTTGCGAACCCTCCTCCACAGTGGTATGATCCTGGGGTTCGTTGTGAGTATCATGCTAACTCTCCCGGCCATACTATTGACAGATGTTGGGCCTTCAAGCATAAGGTGCAATCATTAAGAGATGCTGGATGGTTAGCATTCGACGACAAGCAACCAGGAATCCAGGGGAATCCTTTACCCAAACACGAGGAAGGAAGTGGTTAACATATCCAGGAGGTTCCCAAATCAATGGTTTCAGTCATTATCCGCCGAGGCTAAAGTGATGGAGTACCGAACTTTTGACTATCTAATCCTTTTCAGTTGATGTTCTTTTGTTTTCCATTGTTATTTGCTTTTCGTAATCCGTGGACGCCTGTGTCTCGGAATAGTTTCTATATTCAATAAAATGGATTATGCATTTCGTTATCTCACTTGCATCATGAGTCACATTGCCAAATTATGTTTACATATGTTTCATGCCGGAATAGGGAAAGTAATATTGCCAGTGTTCATGAGCTAGAAAGAGATGTTAAAGGATGAAACAATCATTGAATTCAGACGTTATGAAGAAGTTTTTTTGTTACTTTCAGAAGTGGCTACGCTGTTATGATAATTTCCTATCAATTAATCTCACATGCTTTGATCAAATGATGGATGGCCCTCTTTGGCCAACCAGTTATCCCTAAAAAGAATCCAAATAATGATTTACCATTTGTTAACCAAATTGAGCCTGAATGTTAAACCAGCTTTCTCTTAAAAGTCAGATCACCAAAAATCCAACCTGGGTTTGGGTCCCTTAGCGTTTGGCAAATCATTTGAGACAATAGTCATTACCAAAATGATGGCAGGCCATTTTTCCGCTATCCAAAAGAAATTAGAAGAAGAAATCCCTTGACAACCCTTTTGAGCCTGAAAAATTCATTCCTTAATTAACCTGTTGAAGGATCACACCCCACACTGGGGCAATTTTTAAAAGATTGGCCCCAATTGAAGTTCAAATAAGAATGAAGACAAGATTCCTTTATAAAAGGAAAAGTGAAAGTTGCAGTAAAAGAAGGAAAGAAGATTAAAAGGGAAAGAAAAGAAAAAGAAAAATAGGAGGAAGAAGAAAGAGAATAAGGGACTTACTACATATGTGATCTTTGACCAAATTACCCTTAATGAAATTGATGATTTTGAGCCTTATGTAACTCCTTTCTTCTTTAACCCATATCCTTAACCTACATTACGGTCCAAATGAAAGTCCTGACCAGATTGGTATACATTATTGTCTTAAATGATTTGTCAGACTCAATACTGAGTCTGAACTACGTAATGACCTGATCCTGAAAAGGTACGTAGGCAGCTTGTTTAAATAACAAGTTCGGTCAACATCTTGCAAAACGCCTTAACTCGAACTGGGGGCATAAAACATTATTTGGGATGGTCTTTTGAGCCTTAGTTTCCCTTTTATTCTAAAATCCTACGTCCTTAAGCCTACGTTTCGTCCCGAGTCTTAAAGACCATCTTGAGATCAAAGCATGAGTTGATGAAACAGGGGCAGTTAAAGAGAAGGACAATCATCTAGGCTGGGAAATTAATGTTATACGACTTTTGAATACTGGTATGAATTTTTCCTATGATAGCATTGAAACATGGTAAAACATTTATTTTGTGCAGATGGCCTTTTGATTTAACAAGTTGATGTCATAGTTGTATAATCATTCCTCGTTCCTTAAAAAAAAAAAAAAAGGAAAAGGAAAAGAAAAAGGAGGAACCCTTTTTACTCTTTAGAGCATTAAAAGAGGATGGATAGTCAAAGAGTTTCAGAATCACCAGAAATTTCTATAAAGAAGATCCTTGTGGAGAAAGAGCAGTCAAACTGGGGCAAATGTTATGTCAAGTTCAAAAGGAATCCAACAATAGATTCAAGATCGGTGACAGATGAATTTAATTGGGGCAAATTCTGAGTTGAGTCTCAGTAGGTCCCCTTCAAGTACTTTCTTATCGGATTGGAATAGGAAATCAGAGTCAAGATCATCTGTAGGTCCATTCAACTGGGGCAGATTTTATGATTTTCATTTGAGCTGAGTCAATCACTTCCATGAACGGATGAATAAAGAAGATTAAACTAAGATCGGTTACAAATCCATTCAAATGTGGCGAATCTCATGTAGAGACCAAAGATGAGGACATTGATCACGAGTGCATTGGGAGAAAAGATTCATGCATTATCATGCATTACCCCAACTTTCATGCATTGTCATACATTTCATGCATTACTTAGATTGCACATATTGCCATGCACTCCATGCATTTCCATTCATCTCATGCATTGTCATGCATTTCATCCATTATCTACATTTCATGCATGATCATCCATTGCATGCAGTACCTACATTTCATGTATTACCATACATCTTATGCATCGTCATGCATTGCATGCATTTCATGTATTACCATACATCTTATGCATTTCCATGCATTTCACACATTGCCATACATCTTATGCATTACCATACACCTTATGCATCGCCTTGCATGTCATGCATTACCCTATGTTTCACACATTACCACACATCTCATGCATTGCCATGCATTTCATGTATTACCATGCATCTCATGCATTGTCATGCATTTCACGCATTACCATACATCTTATGCATTTCATATTTTAGCATCACAAAAATAAAAAATAAAAATGCATACATATAATCACAAGTTAGCAACATGCATACATATAGCAGCATATCATTGCATTCTAGCATCACAAGCAGTAATAGAGCACCCTTCACACTTGTCTTGAGCTTTCGAATGATTATTTGACATCCTTGATGGAGAGATTCTGTTGTGTTTAATTATGAGCTGTGGTAACTGACCCCAAGCACACATTGATTTACTTGGAAAATTGGGGCAAGTTGACCCCGTACACATATTGATTTATTTTGAAACTAGGGCAACAGATCCCAAAGACAAGGGATTCATTCATTGACATTCGGACTTTACCCCAAGCGCATTTTCCAAATAGAGTAACAACTTTCCATACTTTGCTTTCACATCTTGTTACTGGTTGAGGTGGCTCGGATCATCGTGTCCCTACGGCTCGGATTCTTACATTCGAAACAAGCCATCATTGTGTCCCATGGCTGGATCATCGTATCCCTACGGCTCGGATTCTTACATTCGAAGCAAGCCATCATTGTGTCCCATGGCTGGATCATCGTGTCCCTACGACTTGGATTCTTACATTCGAAGCAAGCCATCATTGTGTCCCATGGCTGGATCATCGTGTCCCTACGGCTCGGATTCTTACATTCGAAGCAAGCCATCACTGTGTCCCATGGCTGGATCATCGTGTCCCTACGGCTCGGATTCTTACATTCGAAACAAGCCATCATTGTGTCCCATGGCTGGATCATCGTGTCCCTACGGCTCGGATTCTTACATTCGAAACAAGCCATTATTGTACTTTGGCGCTCGGGTTCTCAAACCCAGTGCAAGTCATTCTCATGTGCTTTGGCGCTCGGGTTCTCAAACCCAGTGCAAGTCATTCTCATTTGCTTTGGTGCTCGGGTTCTCAAACCCAGTGCAAGTCATTCTACTGTACTTTGGCGCTCGGGTTCTCAAACCCAGTGCAAGTCATTCTCATGTACTTTGGCGCTCGGGTTCTCAAACCTAGTGCAAGTCATTCTCATGTGCTTTGGCGCTCGGGTTCTCAAACCCAGTGCAAGTCATTCTCATGTGCTTTGGTGCTCGGGTTCTCAAACCCACTACAAGTCATTCTATTGTACTTTGGCGCTCGGGTTCTCAAACCCAGTGCAAGTCATTCTCATGTACTTTGGCGCTCGGGTTCTCAAACCCAGTGCAAGTCATTCTCATGTGCTTTAGCGCTCGGGTTCTCAAACCCAGTGCAAGTCATTCTCATGTACTTTGGCGCTTGGGTTCTCAAACCCAGTGCAAGTCATTCTCATGTACTTTGGCGCTCGGGTTCTCAAACCCAGTGCAAGTCATTCTCATTGTACTTTGGCGCTCGGGTTCTTAAACCTAGTGCAAGTCATTCTCATGTGCTTTGGTGCTCGGGTTTTTAAACCCAATGCAAGTCATTCTCACATACTTTGGCGTTTGGATTCTTACATTCAGTGCAAATTATCCCTGATTGGCAAAAGCAAACAATACCTGATTGAAAAGCCCAGACAATTGAATGGCTTGGCTAAAATAGGTATCTTTTATCTTTGCAAGTTTGTTGCTACAAAAAAGTAGGAGAGTTCTTACCGTTACATTGAAACAACTAAGCCTACAAAGAGGGGCAGCTGTAGACACCCTATTTTTGCCCTAGCCAAATAGAACAAGGGGTTCCCCTTTATTTTATTATTATTATTAGTATTTTTATTATTGCTATTTTGTTATTACTTTCTCATAATTATTTTTTGTTATTATTAATTTACTATTATTATTTTGTTATTACCACTATTATTTTTATTTATTATTACCTTATTATTATTATTATTTATTATTATTTATTATTATTAACGAGTTAGTAGGGGGATCTAGGAGGAGATAGGAGGAGGAGTCAGGATTAGGAGGATGAGGAGGGAGGAGGAGGAGTAGACGAGGGAGGAGGGGGAGTTAGCGGGAGGGGATGGGGACGGGACGAGGAAAAGGTATGGGGGGGTATAGGGGATGGGTAGAGATGGGAGGGGATTATCGTCTGGTCACGTTTATAGTATAGATCTAGGAGTATTTTATTACCCTAAGAGTATCTTAATATATGTATTTTTGATTGATGATGATTAGAGTTTATATTAGAGTAGTATATATGGACTATGATATATTGAGTTAGTATAGTTTTATTATTACCAATGTTATCGTTATGAAAAAGAAACTTAGTTAGTGATGAGAGTCTTTCACAATTGTTTTTATAAGAGGCGGAAGAGGGGAGTCGCATTATTTCCGATTATTACCAGCGTTTTCACAAAGGGGAATACGGCATAAGAAAAAGGAAAAGTAAAAAAAAAAAAAAAAATACTGCCTTTCTTCTAACTCTCTTGCTCTTTCTCTCGCTGCAATATCAGCAGCCTCTCCGATTCTCCATCTTGAATCTCAGCCTTAACCTCTTCTCCAAAGTCTCGGCTCCACTCTCTAGTCTCCGTCACCCATCTCCATTCTCCTCTCTGTCTCTCAGTTCCGGCCGTCCACGAGCCACCAAGCCCCCCCCCGTCTGCAGTTCAAGGCAGCCCCTAGCATACTACCATCTTCTTCTCCAGTCCCAGCCGCCGACCACAGCAATCCAGCCGAGGAACCGTGACTTTCCAGCACCAGCCAGGCCACCCTGCTGCCAGCTCTGCTCTAGAAATCCGGTGAGAACCTGCTGCTGTTCAAGCTTTCCAGCCAACCTCCGGCCATCCTCCACGCTCAATTCCAGCGAGCCCCCGCCACCGATCACCCTGCTGCTATGGCAGCCACCGCCGGGGCGCAGTACCTCCTCACGGCACCTGCTTTCTTACGCCCAGCCTCCATCTCCATTCGCTGCAACCGTCAACACCGCCTTCAGCCACTGCCGGAGTCTTCCGCTCTGCCCATCCTCTGCAAGTACCTCCCCTGCCCCTCTGCAAATACACAGCACACACACACACACACACACACACACACACACACACTAAACACACAGTATACTTATGCATATATATATGTATGTATCATATTAGTATTATTAGTTGTATATTATTGTTATTAATATCAGTATTATATTGTTGGTATATTATATTGCTTGTATATTATTATTAATAATAATATGATTTCATTATTTTTATATTGCTATTTGTATATCATTATTAGTAAAATTACTAGATTGTTTGGATATTATTATTGGTATTATTATTATATTGGTTATCATGTCGATTTTATTAGTACTAATATTCTATTGTGTGTATATTGTTGGTATTATTATTATGTGGATTGTATTAGCATTATATTATTTGTACACTATTACTAGTGTTAGTATCATATTATGGAAATATTTATGTTATATTATTATAATTTGTATGTTGTTATTATTGTCATTATCATTGTAATATTAGTATATTATTATTAAATGGGTAATGTTCATATTGTATGTTTAATATCTAGGGTTTTCATTATGGTTACATTTTAAATGTTAATGTTATTATCAGTTTATATTCGGATTGTCATTGTTGTACGTGTTTGGTGTTTTTGTTATTATCGCATTCATTCAATGTTTAATTTTTATATATTTAGAGTTTTGTATTAATTTTGGTGGTCCTTGCATGTGAATTTCAGAATGTAATATATTTCCAAAAGTATGTTATTGTCTTACCTTTCCATCAATTTCCATATTATAATTCTAAATTTGATTTATTTCCTTAATTAATTATTCATTTTTGCATGTATTTGTTTTAAGGTAAGGGTTATAAAATGTGTATATTATCGGTAATACTATTATTCATAATATGGTTATTATATTATCGTTATTATTGTTACTTTTTATTATCATCATCATTGTCCTCACCATTTATTAGCATATTATTATCATACGTATATATATATATATATATATATATATATATATACATATATTATTTTATTTTATTTTATTTTATTTTTTTATGTTTATATTTTATTACAATATTTAGTACTTATAGCATTTTCGTATTACTTTACTAAGTATTTTCATATGTATTATCCCTATGATTTTATTGCGGGGGTATGAGCCTTCGGGCTTTACGTACCTTAAGCTCTGAGGGAATATATATATGTATATATTTATTTATTTATTTATTTTTCATATGTATTTATAAATTCATAAAAAAAAGGAGTAATTTAAAGAATTATTAGATTAACTTAGGGATAATTTTAAATTAATTAGGTACCGTTCGTAAGAACGGGCGCGTAGGGGGTGCTCGTACCTTCCCCTCGCGTAACCGAACTCCCGAGCCTAACTCTGGTAATGTAGACTGATTCTACCCCTAACGGGGTAGTAATCATATGTTCTAACCGCACTAAAGGTTAGTGGCGACTCCTACACCATATTTTTCCATGAAAATATTTTAAAATGATTTCTAATTTCGCCCCCCCGGGGCACACGCGCTCACGGGACGTCGCGACAATTTCTGTACGAAAAATGATTTCCCGCGATATTTTTCGGTTTTTAGTGACGAAACTATTAGTGATGGTTTCAAATTCGTCACTAATAGTGTTGTATTACTGACGGTTGCTAAAACCATCATTAATACCCACTTTTAGTGATGAAATTGATTCTGCCACTAATAGTTTCGTCACTAAAAACTCGTTTTTTCGTAGTGATTGCTCTGGCGTGGCGGTTGACTTAGGCGGTAACTCCCCTTATTAATGTTGCATTCTGGTCTCCTATAGGTAGGTGATATATTTTGGGTATATCAATAGATATATAAGTACATGTATATGTAAGCATGAAACACTAATATGCAATTTCTGAGATTTGTGTATATATGTGTACTTTTAGAGTATGTGTATAAAGGTATATGCATGTTTGTAATTATTGTAGGTAGGTTTGGATTTTTTAAATATGTTATAAGAAATTTTAATATGCTCTATTATGCAGGCTTATGTTATTATGCATCATTTAGTTCCTCTCTTTATGAGTTCTAAAAGTCTAAGAAATGTGAAAATATCAAAAAAAAAAATGAAAAATTATTTTATTTGGAAAACCCTTTCTAGAAAAATTGTCTTAGCTTATAATGTTAGTGTTGTCTTATGCAATTCAATCATATAAGCTTAGTTCTTGAAGTCTAAACCCAACTTATGATGAGATAAAAGGAAAATCTTACTATATAATGTCTTCTTCCCCTTATCTATAGGCATAGTTTAGACTCTTAACTCCTAAAGTTTGTGTGATTGAGGGGGGATTATGATATTAATCAAGAAAATTAGATCAAATGAACGAAAGATCACTACTTAATCAGATGTTTATTTAGTATTTTAGAATCCCCACCTAAAAATATTTCCCAAAAAAATTTATTTTAAAAGCCTTATTGATATGAAACGTTAGAATTTTCATATCAACATCATGCATGTCCTAATCATTTACAAATCGGTAATACAACCCAATATCTCCTCTTCCAAACTCATTTACTAAACACATTTTCCTCAAAGACCTATTATACAACCTGATTCTCCTTTCAAGAATTGGTTTTCAAATCAATAATACAACATGTTTTCTAAATTGACTATTTTCATCCTTTTCATCATCATCATTGTTGGTTTAGTTAGGCTTACAAACTCTTGATTTTGCTGACAACAAAGTAAAAGTTATTTAATATATTTTGAAGTGATATGATTACAGGTAAAGATGATTTGCTCAATATACATATACCCTGACATTAATGCTTACAAGGATCAAAGAACAAGGAGAGGTTCATAAGAATACCAAAGATCTATAAATGAAAGCTCGAAAAGAAGTCCAAGAGATTGAAGAGCAGCATTGAAAGGACTTAAAGCCAAGAAAATGTCAAAACAGCTTAGGTCAAAGTCTTTGTAAGTACTTCTAAGTTTATTCAAACATGAAGTTTTCATTTTGAAGCTCATTAGGCAAAGTGACTCAGAGACCTTAATATAAAACTTGGAACAAATTTTTCAAAGTCAAGCAAGTTCATATTCCAAGATGAATTAAGCAAAGAAGAGAGAATTTGAAAATTTGTTGAAAAGCAAAAAATGTCAGTTGATAGATGATTGTCGGTTTATGGACAGACGACTAGCCAATTTAGTGTAGCTTAACTGAATACAAAGTTTTGACAGATGACTGCCAAGTACCAAGTGAGAAGTCTATAAGTGTTCCGCCAGAGGACTGTCCACTCTCTATGTATATTGAAAATTTTGATTTGTTCCTGGAAAGTCTACTGTCACTATATGGACAGACGAATGCCACCCTACTGAGTTGTATTATAACTACATTATTCTGGTGACAAATGACTTCTAATCAAGGGACGGATGACTGCCACCTCTCTGCCTATGATTTTTATAGTTATATCAAATGGACAAACGACTACCAGGACTTCACAGTCGTCTGGCTCGCGGCATTTTTCAATTTTCCAACAGACATAATTTTTTAAATTCAAATTATTGGAAGCTTAAATAATTTTATTATTTGGAAACAACTCTAAGAATTCTTGGGGAACAAGCAAGGAGGTTTTCTACCTCTATAAATACCCTCAAGGATAATTGTTTTAAAACACCAAGAAATCAATTTAGCTTTTATTCTCTCTCAAAGCCTACTGAAATTCTGAAAGTTTGCTATTGCTCTTGTCACTAACGAAATTCTCTAAAAGCTTTGCTGAGTTTCTCACTGAGTTTGTGCATCAAGTTGTTGATTCTTTGATCCATTGAAAGATACCTACGGTGATAAGTTTCTAAGAGCTTCATTTTAAAATTCATGTTCTGAATTTACTGAAGTACATAGTGTTTCAATTTGTACTAATCAGCTTTTTGAGGAGCAAGTTCTTGTACACCTTGTTTTATATCTTTGTAACAGGTTAATTGACGGTTCGAGTGCTGAATCATTGGACCAAACAAGGGGATATTTTTTGGAGAAGGCGAGCTCTAGCCTTATTCAAGGAGTGTTTGTAACTGGTCTTGGTTCTCCTGGTAAAGGAACGGTAATAGTAAATCCTTTGGTGGTTTTTCCAAGGGCGAGGATATAGGCTATGTTGAAGTCGAACCTCGTAAAACCCCTGTGTTCTTCTTTCTCTACTCTACTCTTTATTTTTTAGCAAAAGATATAATTTGTGTGGTTGCTTTAAAATTCAATTTTGTATGTTTGGTTGTTAAATAGACCAGAAGGTAATTCGTTTTGGATTGATCAGCATTGATTACGGAAACCAAAAAGGTTTACATTGGTTGATCATCGTTGACCTATTAATCTGAAAGTTTATTTAAAAACTGAACATTAGGAAGAAGAATAATTGTGATACAGGGCTTACAACAAGTTCAGTAAATTTTCACATATATACAGGGTTATTGTTACGAAGATTGAGTGATTGATCTTGTTGCGTTGATTGTCATTGTGTTTAAGTTTTGATTGTTGTCACAATTCAAATGACCTAAGACTAAAGGGAATAAAATTTTTGAAACCCAATTCACCCTTCCCCCTCTTAGGAAGTTATTCCAATTTCAATTGGTATCAAAGCATAGTTATCGTAACTCCTAACTGTTGACCCTATGGGTCATACCCTATTTTGATTATGATAAATACTCTGGTATTTGATGTCTGTCAAGTTTTTATACAGGTTCATAACAACAAGATCATTTGATGGCACGTGAAAACTTGAAGACCAAAAACCCTGAAAAACTTTTTCTTATTGTAATTTATATTATTTGGGTCTATAATAGTAATTTAGGGAACATGGTCTGTAATAATTAATGTCTTACCTGCATGGTAGGATGGATAAGCTCAAGACCATAAGAATCACCAAGAGGAATAAATGCACAGTTCCTCTCCATTTGTTCTCCATAATAGTGCTTCAATCTCTGACCATTAACTCTGAATATATTCCCTGGGAAGAGTTTTAATCGTGAGTTGAAGAGTAGAACCTGTTGTCCTGGAGCAAACTCACACCTAAGAATCTGTTTTTCATTCCACTTCTTCGTCTGCTCTTTGTAGATTTGTGCATTTTCATACGCATCACCCGAGAATGCATAGCGAAGATGCTCAGGGAATTGTTTCAAATCTAGAGATATAGGTTGTTGCATCTTTCCTTTAGAGATTACAGAGTCCGTCCTTGCTACCATAGGTTCTAGCCTCCCCACACGTTGCTGTGTTGTAATCTGCTGCAAGGATTGTTCTAGGTGATCAACTTGTACATCTTTTTGAAAGACTTTTTCTACACCTTGCTGAATGACATTTACCCAAAAGCAAGTGCTTGGATCTTCTGGGAATCGCATGTCTTGGTAGATGTTGAGCATAACCTCTTCCTTATCCACTCTCAATGTTAACTCACCCTTTTGAACATCAATTAAAGCCCTTCCAGTGGCCAAGAATGGTCGGCCAAGAATTAACGGGACTTCTTGGTCTTCCTCCATATCTAACACCACAAAATCAGTAGGAAAAATAAATTTATCCACTTTTACCAATACATCTTCTATGATTCCACATGGATACTTGATGGATCGGTCTGCTAGTTGCAACGAAATGGTTGTTTTTTTCATCTCTCCAAGTCCTAATTTCCTGCAAACAGAAAGTGGCATAAGATTAATACTAGTACCAAGATCACATAAAACTTTATCAAAAAATAAATTTCCAATAGTGCAAGGCAAAGTAAAACTCCCTGGATCTTTTAATTTTTGAGGCAATTTCTTTTGAAGAATAGCACTACACACCTCGGTAAGCTTCACTGTTTCGAACTCCTCCAACCTTTTTTTCTTTGAAATGATGTCCTTCAGGAATTTGACATAGTTTGGCATTTGTTCCAAGGCATCTGTAAGAGGAATATTTATGTGAATTTTCTTAAAAATATCCAAAAACTTAAAAAATTGCTTATCTAGTTTTTGTTTTTGAAAACGTTGAGGATAAGGAAGTGGAGTAGAGAGAATAGGAGGATTGTCAGGAAATGAAATTGTTGGTGACGTGTCAGTCTCTCTTGGTGTGTCATCCACCATCTCGTCTTCTTCCACTTTATTCTTGCCTTGACCATTATTTTTAGCTGTAGGCGTTGTCATGGTTTCCTTTGCTGGTGATTTCTCAATTTCTCTTCCACTCCTAAGTATGATGACATTGCATTGTTCCTTAGGATTCACTTCTGTGTTGCTAGGAAAAGTTCCTCTCTGTTGGGTATTTATAGTCGTGGCCAGTTGCCCAATTTGTATTTCAAGGTTCTTCATAGTGGCTCCCATATTGTTGCAATGAGTCTCAATGTTGTCTAGTCATGCATCTGTCTTTTTAAACCTTGCTTTTGTCTCCTCAACAAAAGATATCATGGCATCCTCAAGTGACATCTTCTTCTCACCTTGATGACTCTCAAATCCTGCAGGAGGTTGCAGCACATTCCTTGTATTTCCATAAGACAAATTCTCATGATTTCGAAGCCCTAAATGGTAATATTGGGGCAAAGGATCACCACGATAATTGTAGTTCCGATTATTGATGTATTGAACCTGTTCTTGACTCACTCCAATGCTCGGATTTGTCCTACTTGTAGCTGCCACATATTCTGCACCTTGTGGTATCCTCTGGGTTGTCAAAGATGAAATCTGATGAGACAAAGAAGCAACTTGAGCTGAAAGTGTAGCAAACGGCTCCAATTCATGAATTCCAGCAACTTTCTTAGCCATAGTTCTTTCAGTTGGCCATTGATAGTTATTTGATGCCATTTCTTCCAAAAGAGTAGTAGCACCCTCAGGTGTCTTTGACATCAAAGTTCCCCCAGATGCAGCATCAACTAAAGTCCGCGTTTGCCCATTTAACCCATTATTGAACATCTGAATTTGCAACCAATCCGGCAATCCATGTTGTGGGTAGCGTCGAATCAAATCTTTATACCTTTCCCATGCTTCATAGAGTGATTCAAAATCATGCTGCTTGAATTGACCAATCTCACTCCTGAGTTGAGCTGTTTTTGCAGGTGGAAAGAATTTAGCTAGAAATTTTTGTGCCATGTACTGCCAACTAGTAATACTCCCAGGTTGTAGCGACTGTAGCCAACCTCTTACTTTGTCCCTCAAAGAGAAAGGGAATAATCTTAGTCTAATGGTGTCTTTAGTAACACCATTGATCTTCACAGTATCACAAATCTCCAAAAACATCGCCAGATGGATATTGGGATCATCAAGTGGCGATCCACTGAATTGGGCCTGCTGCACCATGCTGATTAATGCGGGTTTGAGCTCAAAATTGTTGGCATTAATGGGCTGGCGTCTGATACCCGAATAATTGTCATTCACAACTGGTCGCACATAATCCTTCAAGGCGCGTGGCTGCGCATTATCTTGTCCGTTCTCCATGGCTAATACCCTCTTTTTCCTTAGTGCTCTGAGCGTTCTTTCAATCTCCGGATCAAAAGGAATAATGTCACGTGTTCTTGCCCTGCGCATCCAACATAAAAAAAACACACCAGAAATACAAAAAAATAATAATAAAAAAAAATAAATAAATAAAAATATAAAAAGAGAATTCTAAATTAAAACCAAGATTACTTTGTATTGATATTGGCAAAAATAAGAAAAACTCAATCCCCGGAAACGGCGCCAAAAACTTGACCGGTGCAAACTGCAAGTGCACAGTATCATAGTTTTATAATATAATGATGTGTAGAGTATCGTCCTTAGGGATTGATGTCTTAATTTTACCAAGTACCGAAATTTTACTAACCTTGATTTTATTTAGAAAAATTAACAATTTTAGATTGCAAAATTTAAACAAAGCTACTTTAAATAAACTATTCAGGAGAATTTAAAACTGGATACCGCATGTCAAATTGATGATGGTAAAAACTTCTAGGAAACCGATTTCACCTAGTTTCTCACTATGCTTTACTCATTTAGCTAATTTAACTTCGTTTTCTCTGTTTGTTAGCAAATCACCAATTTTTCTAAAAGCCTCTTTCGATAGTCAATCGGAACCTATTCTTGTTTATTATTTAATATAAGAGTATGCAAATTAATAACACAAGAACGCAGTAAAACCCTCGATTTTTTATGCTACGTAGGTTCATACAAGTCTTTCGATCTCTATATTTACCTACGCTGAATTATCCAAGATCTATCCTATAATCCCCCCTTTCGGTAGCAAATCACAAGACTAAAATCATTTAATTAATGGCTAGTTAATTAAAAGCATTAGGCACATAATAACTCAAACAAACATTAATGAAAACTATTTCAGATTAGCATCAAAGAGCAAGCATAGTTCGAAACTAGCTACATCGTTTTCCTAGAATTCAAAAAATTTAGTTCATTCCGAAAATAAAATCCAACATAACAGATTTTACCACATTTTCTTCAATTTGGAGCGTACAGGAAAGATCAACACTCGCCGCACCGCCGTTGCGCATCACAAACACCCCGAACACCGCCGTTGTTCGCCGCCTTCCGATTCTGAAAAGATAGTATTTTTGCATGCTTCCAACTCTCCTTTGCTGGCTGTGTGTGTATCTTCGCAGCACCCCCAAAAGAAAACCACAAGAAAGCTCTCCAAAAAATAATTTTTCCAAGAAACTCTATGTGCTTTTGGCCTCCCTTCTCTTTCTCCCCAAGAAAAATCCTTTTTTTTCTACCTATGGTGCGGCCTCTCTCACTCCAGCCCCAGCGCATGCTGCTCTCCCCCTCTCTTCTTGCACCCGGCTCCCTCCACAACGAAACCCTCCTTTGACTTTTCCAATTCCTTTCCTTTTTGTCCTTTCTTTCTTTGCTTTTCTTTCCTTTCTTTTTTTCTTTCCATTCTTTTGTCTTTCCTTTGTATGTACCCAGCGCAAACTGCCCTTATGAGATGACCCGGCTGCATGGCTGGGTCACATCTCATTTTTTGATTTTTTGATTTTCTTTCTTTTTTCAAAGGTACATGAGCTGACCTCCTCTTTCAAGCCCACTTTAGACCCTCTTACAGCTCGTAACTCTCAAAACTTAAAACACAAAAGATGTAGAGCTCTTTTTCAGATTTTCCTAGAATTTTGAATCATCTCAATCGGAGCTTGTATGAGAAAGTTACGCCAAGATTATGAAGAATTGTCGAAAAAATCCATAAAACGGCATATGCTAACTTCACGTCTGATTTCGGCCTCGATGCTGCCAGTATTTTGCAAAACACAAAACACAAAAATTGTAGATTGTTTTCTTATCTTTCTGAGGAATCTTGAATCAT
The DNA here is from genome assembly GCF_029873635.1 of Malania oleifera. Classification (NCBI taxonomy): domain Eukaryota; kingdom Viridiplantae; phylum Streptophyta; class Magnoliopsida; order Santalales; family Ximeniaceae; genus Malania; species Malania oleifera. The sequence continues at coordinate 72,313,132 of NC_080418.1, read as the reverse complement.
CTGAATCAGAGGTTGGATGAGAGATTTACGCACAGATTGCAAAGTACTGTCGTTGGTTTTTGGCTTCCGATAGTTGCCCTACAAGAAAAAATACCAAAATTTCATAAATTACTTAATAAAACTCAAATATTATAAATAGAACATAATTTTAAAATATTGAGAGTAATTAGACATTTAAATACAAAATAGGATTCCCAATGCATAAATTAAAACACCTAATTACGCAATTTAAGCGTGTAATCAGCCGACACCAAATTTTTTCGGTATTCTCAAACTAAAAAGGACCTAGAAATGACCCCAGGACACTCACTCAAACATATATATGAATGGTCATTTGAATAGGGTGTTTGCATGCTTAAACAAGACTGAAATGCTTTAAATAGGTACTTTCGGTTGACCGTACTTCCATGTATAAATATGCCCGCTCGACCAAACCCGGAACAGGTCAACAATTTGACCACAGTCCAGTCGACCGAACTCATACAGTTCAATTACACCCGGTCGACCAAACTCCCTTTGAGTCCACACTTTGACCTCTTGGTCAACCGAGCCCAAAATGAACGCCAATGCTCTAGTTGACTGAGGGTCCTCGAGAGATGCCCCAACGGTCTGGTTAACTGAATCATCCAGTTCATTTCTTCCCGGTCAACCGAACCGCGCTGTTTGGAAAAATAACCCTTCCCGGTCAACCGAGACCATAGTTCATTTCCCCTAGTCAACCGAACCTCGGTAATTTTACCCTCGACACATGTGTTCGGTCGACCAAGTCCCCAGTTCATTTTTGTCTTGGTCGACCGAACCATATGAACTTGGGTCAACTGAAAATGTTTCTGGTCGACCGAAGCTCTCGGGTTGGACTAATTTTTTACCGTGGTTAATATTTTAAAACGGGGTTAACTTGGTTAAAATATATTAAAACTTTCCTAATAATTCCATATGTGTCCTTAATGGTTATATTTTAGGGGTTGTCTATATATACGCCCTCATTTGGAATAATTAGTATGAGATTAGGAAATATAATTAGTCAATATCCTCTCAATCTCAAAAAGCCTATATTTCACATTCAAGCTTTAAACTCCCACTCTTACTCATTCATATTGCAAATACCTCTTTGTAAGAGTATTCTTGTGCTTATCTCACCAAGCTTAAACTCTCTCTTTATTGTTCTATTTGAGATTTATATTTCATAGAGAGTAAGCTGCAAGTTCTACTAGAGGGCTTCATAAATAAGCCTTCCATAGGAAAACTTCTTTGGGCTTTTGAGTTTTGCATTCTCATTGCAATACTCAAGAGTTCATATAGTGTTTTAGTTGCCAAAATATTATACATCATTTTCAAAAATATCTCTTGTGCGTATCTTTGAGAAATCTATTTTGAGATATTTTCTTAAGTGCTAAAAGATCTTTGTTGCTACACCTTTTGATTGAGATTATCTTTTTATTACAAAGATCAAATAAATATTTTGTAAACCATTTTTAAATATCTCCTGTGGTTTATATTGAGAAATATTATTTGTTGAGATATTTAAAGTGTGCTTGTGATCTTTGTTGGTGCATTGTGATTGAAATATTATTTTGACACAAAGATCCTATCATTTACACTCTCACGCACTGATTGCTATATTTGCATAAATATTTGAGAGTAAACACTTAGACTACACCGAGCTTATCAAATCCTATCTTTTGGTAGTATATTAATTACATTGTGCTTAGTGGTACATAATCAGCTTAGTGTAAGAAGCATTTCCTTGTACGAAAAATTATATACGCATCTGTTGTATTTCCAGGCACGGGCTTGAAGACGGAGACTAGCCCTAGAATAGTCTCAGACTGGCTTAGACCCGGTTAGGAAAGCTAGGTGTGCCATCCTGGTAAGACGTGTAGGTTGAGGTCAGCCCCGCTAATTGACCTGGTTAAGGTTGAGGTCAGCCTTGTGGTAATTGACCTGGTTGTAATCGGTGCCGCTCCACCCTTAAGTAAGCATTAGTGGAATCCTTGTACTTGTTAGCCAAGGTGGGGACGTAGGCAGTTTTCTGAACCTTGATAACATTTCTGGGCGTCGTCTCCTTAACTGCTTTATTGTGCATGCTTGGTTAATCATTTATTACAGTTTAAAATCCATTGTATATTTATATTGATTTATTTTACATGCACTAGTTTGACCTTAGGCTTGTGTAATACTATTATTAGTAGATTGACCTAAGGGATAAAATTTTTAAATACCAATTCACCCCCCCTCTTGGGATTGCACCAAAGCTAATACTAACAAGAAACTATAAAAAGATCAAATGGCAAATATAGGAGTAGCACCCTTCAGTGAAGGCCAATCCTCAACCCGTCCACCAATTTTTTGTGGACATAATTATACGTTTTGGAAAAGGAGAATGCAAATCTATCTCCAACGTATGGATTGGAAAGCATGAGAAGTAGTTATGGATGGAGACCTTATTCCCACTAAAATAGTAGATGGAAAACAAATTTCAAAAGAGAAAAAGGATATGATAAATTTAGATTATAAAATGCTTCAAATCAATATAAGTGCTATAAATGCTTTATACTATGCCTTAGATGCTAACGAATTTAATAGGGTCATGGCATGCAAGACAGCTAAAGAAATATGGGAAAAATTAGAACTGACATATCAAGGAACTATAAATGTTAGGGACAATAGGATAGATATGTTAACAAACGAATATGAAACATTCAAGATGAATTCAGATGAAACAATATCAAGCATGTACACCAGATTTACCAACATAATCAATTCCTTAAGTGTCTTAGAAAAAACCTATACTACCTACGAAATGATTAGAAAATTCTAAGAGGCATTCCCTTTATATAGGAACCAAAGGCTACAACTATCACAGAAGGTAGAAACCTCAAGAACACCTCTCTAGATGAACTCATTGGTTCACTACTTACATATGAGATGACTCTAAAGGAAAGGGATCCTGAACCCAAACATAAAAGATCCATTGCATTAAAAGCCTCTAATAACAGCTCGAGTGTAGAGGAAAGTGAATCAAGCGACTTAGATCAAGATGAATTAGAATTTATCACTAAGAGACTAGGCAAGTTCTATAGGAAAAATAAAAGGTTTCTTAGAAAATTCAATAAAAAAAAATCTGAAAAAGGAGAGATAAGTAGAAAAGAAAATGAAGGTAAGAATGAACCTCCAATATGCTATCACTGCAAGAAACAGGGGCATATCAAGCCGAACTGCCCGTTGCTCAAGAAAGACAAGAAGAAAAAAAAGGAAGTTATGAAAGCTACGTGGGATGATTCAAGCTCCAGTGAGATGGAAAATGAATCAAGCGAACAAGAGATGGCAAACATATGTTTCATGGCTAATGACGAAGAGGTAAACTCCTACAATTCTACTACAGAATCTTACAATGAGTCATGCGATGAGTCATGTGACAGCATGCCTTCCTATAAGGAATTGCAAGCTGAGTTGTTTTCTTTATATAAAAAATTCATAAAAATTTCTAAGAGAAATATAATTCTGAAAGACTAAAATAAAGAATCAATGAAGCAACTTGAATCCTTCAAAACTATTAAAGAGGAAAAGGACTCTTGTATTAAAAAGTTAGAAGAGGATGTAAAAGAAATAACTCAAGAGCTAGGCAAAACTAATGTAGATGATTTGAATAAAAAAAATTTAGAGATAAATGAACTTAAGGAATTAGTAGAGGATAAGGAGAAAATTATATATAACTTCACTAAAGGAAAAAATAATTTTGAAAAAATGATTGGACAGCAAAGACTACATGGAAATAAGAAGGGATAGGTTATAATGGAAAAACAAAAAAAAAGGAGTAAAAGATTATACATGGGATACTTTGTCAAAGAAGCCAAGCACTATGCAAATACTTCTTCAAACAACAAACATGAACACACCGCTTGCTACATGTGCAAGGCTAAAGGTCATGTAATGTTCAACTGCCCTCTAAAAAGAAAGTATGTTAAAGTTCAAGGAGAATGGAAATTCAATAATGGAACTAAAAACAGCACAAAGAAAGTTAAAAGAATTTGGGTCCAAAGACTAACACAATGAATCCCTCATTATCGGTATGCTTTAGGACTTCACTGCCAACGGATAAATGGTACTTGGACAGCGTATGTTCAAGGCACTTGACCAGTGATAGATACAAGTTCATTACTTTTAAACACAAGGATGGGGGATACATCACCTTCGGCGACAATTGCAAAGGTAAAATTATTGGCATCAGGAAAATAGGTAAAGAACCTTCTCTTACCATTGATAATGTATTATTGGTAGAAGGATTAAAACACAACCTTTTAAGCATAAGCCAATTAAATGACAAAGGGTTCGAAATAACTTTTAAGAAAGAAAAATGTGTTATCCAAAATCCTAAGAAAAATAAAACCTTATTCATAGCTCATAAGATAAACAATGTTTATTGTATAAACCTTGAGAATCTAGTGAATCAAAACGTAACTTGTTTGGCAGCAATGAATGAAATAAGTTGGCTATGGCATAGGAAATTAGGACATGCTAGCATGGATCTTATATCCAAATTATCTAAGAAAAATCTTGGAAAAGTACTACCAAATACTAAATTCATAAAAGACAAGATGTGTGATGCATGCCAAAAGGGAAAACAAGTTAAAACAAGTTTCAAAAGGAAAAAAATACATATCTACTAAAAGACCCCTAGAACTACTGCACCTAGACTTATTTGGTCCAACTAGAACATTAAGCCTAGGAGGTAAAAAATATGCTTTTATAATAGTAGATGATTATTCAAGATTCACTTGGGTATTATTCTTAGAAAACAAAGATGAAGCCTGTGACATGCTAATCACATTATGTAAGAAATTACAAAATGAAAAGGGTTATAATATAACAAACTCTAGAATTGATCAAGGTAGTGAGTTTAAAAACAAAAATATTGAAAAATTCTGTAATGAATATGGAATAAACCATAATTTGTCAGCACCTAGGATTCCACAATAAAATGGAGTTGTTGAAACAAAAAATAGAACCTTATAAGAAATGGCAAGAACTATGTCAAATGAAAATAGTCTACCTAAATATTTTTGGGCAGAAGCTGTGAATACAGCTTGTTACATCATAAATAGAGTATCCATAAGATCTAGTATAGACAAAACACAATATGAATTATGGAAAGGAAGAAAACTCAATATTTCCTACTTTCATGTATTCAGATGCAAATGTTTTATCCTTAATACTAAAGATGATCTAGGAAAATTCGATGCAAAATCTGATGAAAGAACTTTCTTAGGTTACTCAACAAATAGTAAAGCTTATAGAATTTACAATAAAAGAACTCTTTCAATTATTGAATCAATACACATAACGTTTGATGAATCAAATCATTATGTCAACAAAATTAAGTTTGGTGAAAAAGAAGATATTTCACAAAAAGAAGAAGATATTGAAATAAACGAAGAAAATAATAATGAAGCTTCAAAATAAAACACAATTGAAAAGCTAGAACTATCTAAAGAATGGAGATATGCTAAAAGTCAGCCAAAATACCAAATTCTTAGAGAACCATCAAAAGGAATAACCACTAGAGCCTCATTAAAAAACATTTTTACCCATTATGCTTTCTTGTCTCAAGATGAACCCAAGAATATAGAAGAAGCCTTAAAAGATGATTCTTGGATTATAGCTATGCAGGATGAACTAAATCAATTTGAAAGAAGTCAAGTATGGGAACTTATACCTAAACCTAAAGATAAGTCAATCATAGGAACTAAATGGGTGTTTAGAAATAAAAATAATGAAACTGGGGTAATTGTAAGAAATGAAGCTAGGTTTGTAGCACAAGATTACAATCAAGAAGAAGGCATTGATTATGAATAAACCTTTGCTCCTGTAGCAAGGATGGAAGTAATAAGATTGCTTCTTGCTTATGCAATCTATAAAGACTTCAAATTATACCAAATGGATGTAAAAAGTGCATTCCTAAATGGCTATACTAATGAAGAAGTTTACATTAAACAACCTCCAGGTTTTGAAGACTCTAAAAATCCAAATTATGTAATCAAGCTAACTAAAGCCTTATATGGATTGAAACAAGGTCCTAGAGCTTGGTATGATAAGCTAAGCAAATTCCTACTCGAAAACAATTTTTCAAGAGGAAAGATAGATAGCACTTTATTTATAAAAGCCAAAGATAATGATATGCTTATAGTACAAATTTATGTTGATGATATTATATTTGGAGCAACTCATGGAGACTTGTGTAATGAATTTGCTACAACTATGCAAAGAGAGTTTGAAATGAGCATGATGGGAGAGTTAAATTACTTTCTAGGATTACAAATTAAACAAGCTAAAAATGGAACTTTCATGAATCAAACTAAGTATATTAAAGACATGTTAAATAAGTTTGATATGGAAGAATGTAAACCTATAGGAACTCCCATGAGCACCTCAACTAGTCTTGACAAGAATGAAAAAGGGAAACAAGTAGATACCAAGCATTACCGAGACATGATAGGAAGCTTACTTTACTTAACAACAAGTAGACCAGATATCATGTTCAGTTTGTGTATGTGTGCTAGGTTCCAATCAGCCCCTAAGCAATCACATCAAATAGCAGCGAAACGGATCCTTAGATATTTTCTAGGCACACTAGATTTAGGATTATGATATCCAAAAAGAACTGATTTAGAAATGATAAGTTATTTAGATTCAGATTATGCGAGATGCAAAATAGATAGAAAAACCACTAGTGGGACTTGTCACCTCCTAGGACACTCACTAGTTTCTTAGTTTTCAAAGAAACAAAATTTCATAGCATTATTTATAGCTGAAGCATAATACATAGCAGTTGGGAGCTGTTGTGCTCAAACTTTATACATGAAACAACAATTAAGGGACTTCAAAATTCAATACCAAACAATCCCCATAAAGTGTGATAATACAAGTGTGATAAACATTTTAAAGAATTTGGTATCACATTCAAGAACTAAACATATTGTTATATGTCATCATTTCTTCAAAGATAATGTAGACAAGAAAGAAATAGTACTTCAATTTGTTAATACTCATGATCAATTAGCTGATATATTTACAAAACCATTAGCTGAGGATCAATTTGTATTTATTTGATGGGAATTAGGCATGTTACATGTAAGAGAAGTTAACTAAAAGAGAAGAAGAACAGTTGGTCAGGACAGATGACTGCCAGAGAGCTGGCAGGCGACTGGCAGGCTACTATCTGTGTAAAAGATAGTGGACAGACGACTGTCAAATTAGTGATAGACGATTGTCTTGCAACGGGTCATGTTTATTTCATATAAAAACACTATTTTAAACCGCCCCCCCCCCCCCAGACGTCTGTCCATTCATCTACCTGTATCAAAATCTACTCATCTTCATTCTCTTCAAAGTTCTTTCTCTCCTAAACTCCTCCCAACAACCATCCATCATAACCCTAATCCATTCACACCTATGGTTTCCTAAGAATTCAGCTTCATCAGAATGGTTTATACCAAAATAGTGGGGAAAAAGGACAAAGCTTCCTCATCCTCTTCAAAGCCTATAAACAATGACGACATAGAGAAATGGCTGGTTTCTTCACATGCGAAAGTATTATATCAAAATCACATCTCGAAAATCGATCCAATGTTTTGCAAGGTACTAGATGTCCCTTTCTTTGAAGAAAATTTTCCTGAAATTCTCGAAATGTTCAAAACTATAGGATGGGATAAGTTTATTCTTCACCAAGTTAAGGGGTATTACCCAGATTAGATTAAGATTTTTATTCAAATTTGGTAAAGAAAGAAGTTGGAATTGCTACTGAAATTTATGGCCAGAAGATAACTCTTACCCCACTCTTTACGGAAAATTCTTCGTATCAAGCATGGAAATTTTGAGTGTACTCCAGTTGAAAAACAATGAACTATGGAACAAGGTTTTTCACGTCAAGAATTTCTGCCTCTTGTGATGAATGATGCACCTGTCTATTTTGGACATCTTCCACGATATAAACAGCTCAATCTTCAAGCACAAATCCTGCATAAGATTATTGCGTACAATATAATTCCGAGGTCTGGATCCTTTGATCATGTGTCGTTCTTCGATTGTTTCATAATGTGGTGCTTACTAAAAGGGAAGAAATTAGACTTATCTAGCATTATACTGAAATGGATGGTTATGAAGCTCAAATCTCCTAGAATTGGGCTTCCGTATGGTCGCATTCTTTCCTTGATCTTTGCTTATTTCCAAGTCCTCTCTCCATCTTCAAGAATAGTGAAGTGAACCCATTACCATGTCTTCTCATCTACTATACTGAAACGAATGGGTTACAAAAGTATACCAAGGGATGGATGTTTAGGAGCAATAGACTGGAAAGACCTGCACAAGAAGAAAGGAATCCAGCTCCTAAAGTAGCTGATATACCACCTTGGTTTGTTCCGTTTTATCATAATTATACTAGTTTTAGTTATGAAATGCGGGAAAATTTTGCTTCTCTTCAGGATAAGATCTCAACCATTGATGACAAATATACCTTGTTAGATAATTACATTGCTAAAGTAGAGCATCATGTCACTAAAAATGATATTGACTCAGATAACGAGGGTAATAAAAATACTGATGAGGAAAAAACAAAGGCATTGCTGCAGATAGTGACACTGATTCTAAAACATAGACTTTTGATGTTGTTTTTGTATGCTCCACATACTTCGTTTCTGGTTGTATTTTACCTTTTTGTTGATGTCAAAAGGGGGAGTATGGCGTGTGAGCAAAGTCTATGTGCTTAGTGTAATGTATGTATTTGCTTATGTATTTTTAGTTCTAAAATTGGAACATGTGTTTGTATTTCGAGATCTATAATGGGAAATATATAGCCTTAATCCTTGAACTTATCTTTTGAACTTATGCCTTATTGCGTCTTAATGAGATTATTTTAAACCTATGCTTATTGACAGGGGGAGCATTAAGTTTAATTTTTATATCTTTACTCATTCTTTGTCATCATAAAAAAGGGGGAGATTGTTGGCCTAGTTAGGCTTACAAACTCTTTGTTTTGATGATAACAAAGTAAAAGTTATTTAATATATTTTCAAGTGATATGATTACAGGTAAAGATGATTTGCTCAAAATACATATACCCTGACATGAACGCTTACAAGGATCAAGGAACAAGAAAAGGTTCATAAGGATACCAAAATCTAGAAATGAAAGCTCAAAAAGAAGTCTAAGAGATTAAAAAGCGGCATTGAAGAGACTTAAAGCCAAGAAAATGTCAAAACAGCTTAGGTCAAAGTCTTTGTAAGTACTTCCAAGTTTATTCAAATATAAAGTTTTCATTTTGAAGCTCATTAGGCAAAGAGACTTAGAGACCTTAATATAAAACTTGAAACAAATTTTTCAAAGTAAAACAAGTTCATATTCCAAGATGAATTGAGCAAAGAAGAGAGAATTTAAAAATCTGTTGAAAAGCAAAAATGTCAGTTGACAGACGACTAGCCAATTTAGTGTAGTTTAACTGAAGATAGAAGCCTGACAGACGACTGCTAAGTACCAAGTGAGAAGTCTGTGAGTGTTCTGCCAGACGACTATCCACTTTCTGTGTATTTTAAAAAATTTGATTTGTTCATGGACAGACAACTGTCACCATATAGACAGACGACTGCCACCCTATTGAGTTGTATTATAACTGCATTATTTAGGTGATAGACGACCACCAATCAAGGGACAGACGACTGCCACCTCTCTACCTATGATTTTTATAGTTATATCATATGGACAAATGACTGCCAAGATTTCACAGTCGTCTGGCTTGCAGCATTTTTCAATTTTCCAACGGATAAAATTTTTTAAATTCAAATTATTGGAAGCTTAAATAATTTTATTATTTGGAAACAACTCCAAGTCTTCTTGGGGAATAAGCAAGGAGGTTTTCTACCTCTATAAATACCCTCAAGGATCATTGTTTTAAAACACCAAGAAATCAGTTTAGCTCTCATTCTCTTTCAAAGCCTACTGAAATTCTCAAAGTTTGCTATTGCTCTCATCACTCACGAAATTCTCTGAAAGCTTTGCTAAGTTTCTCACTGAGTTTGTGCATCAAGTTGTTGATTCTTTCATCCATTGAAAGATACCTACGGTGATAAGTTTCTAAGAGCTTCATTCTGCAATTCATGTTCTGAATTTACTAAAGTACATAGTGTTTCAATTTATACTAATCAGCTCTTTGAGGAGCAAGTTCTTGTACGCCTTGTTTTATATATTTGTAACAGGTTAATTGACGGTTCAAGTGCTGACTCGTTGGACCAAACAAAGGGATATTTTTTGGTGAACTCGGGTTGTAGCCTTACTTAAGGAGTGTTTGTAACTAGTTTTGTTCCGCTTGGTAAAGGAACGATAATAGTGCATCCTTTGGTGGTTTTTCCATGGGCGAGGACGTAGGTTGTGTTGAAGTCGGACCTCATAAAACCCCTGTGTTCTTCTCTCTCTACTCTACTCTTTATTTTTTAGCAAAAGATATAATCTATTTGGTTGCTTTAAAATTCAATTCTGAATGTTTGGTTGTTAAATAGACCAGAAGGTAATTTGTTTTGGATTGATCAGTATTGATTGCAGAAACTGAAAGGGACTACTTTTGTTGAGCATCGTTGACTATTAATATGAAAGTTTATTTAAAAACTGAACATTAGGAAGAAGAATAATTGTGATACAGGGGTTATAACAAGTTCAATAAATTTTCACATATATATAGGGTTATTGTTACAAAGATTGAGTGATTGATCTTGTTGTGCTGATTGTGATTGTATTTAAGTTTTGATTGTTGTCACAATTCATAAGACCTAAGTCTAAAGGGAATAAAATTTTTAAAACCCATTTCACCCCCCCCCCCCCCCTCTTGGGAAGCTATTCCAATTTCAATTATCTTTTTTTTCCCCCAAAATTTAAGGTTCTTAGACCAACCCCTTTATGAACCATACTTTGATATTTGACAAGTTGCAGTGAAATGCTCATGGATAGTATTTATTATTGAATGACCAAAAAGTCATTTTTTTGTAGAGACCCCAACCCGTAAAATAAGAAAAAGGGTAAAAACGTAATTTTAGCAGGCTTCGTCGACGAAGCCAAGGTTCTCGTCGACCAAGGCTCTTCTGCAGTTCATCAAAAAATTTAAAGCCTTGATGATGAAGAGATCCCGACCAACATGAAATATATCAGACAATGGTTTGTTGACAAAGGAAAGAGGTTCGTCGATGAAGAGCCTTCTTTGGCTCGTCAACGAAGGCACCATTTATCGATGAGTTTGAGAGGGTCAAGGGGTCTATAAAGATCATTTTTTGGTTGTTTAAGGGTTAAGAAACTCAAAAATATTTCTCTCTCTCTCTCTCTCTCTCTCTCTCACTTCGATCCGTCACTATTCGTCACTCGAATCCATGGTCCAACGTTACTACATGGATCAGGGGGGAAATCTCTATGATTATAGAAGATTGGATCTTCCTTTTAGGACTTTTGGGTTTCATCCCAAAATTGAGGTAAGGGTCTAGCTCGTTTTTGGTTTGGTAGATCTGTAGTAAATAGGATTGTATTAAAGTACTGTTATTTGGTTTTTAGGTTTTGAGAACTCGGATTGTTGTTCTGGAGTCAGGTAGCTCGTGTTTCAGAATTCAAAAAAAAAGTAAGGGGATTTGTTTACATCAGTTCTTTTAGAAAACTAAACCGCTAAAAAGTTAGCTTATGTTTATATGCACTTATTGACTACTTATTTGCAAAGTTTCACTAGGTAAAAATGTCGATTTTACAATTTTACGGTTTTGGTAAAAATAAGGGTTTTGGCGTATGATCTCCAAAATTTTTAAAACTTTATTATTTGCATTAAACTTAATATAGGAGATGCTTGAACCCCTTGTTTTCCTTTTAAATGTTACTTTTCGAGTTATGTACTATATATAGAGGATTTCTAATCAAATGAGTGTGACATATGTTATGAAATGAAATATACTGAATCTGTTTGAATGCATATACAAACAATAGGTACTGGAGTTCCATTTTGCTATCTGAAAATGTTGAAAGCAGGTGTCGGTTATATACCAAACTTTGTATGTGAAAAGGGTTGAACCGAGAATGTATGCGCCGGTTTATACCATAGTATGAATAAATGAGTTTATGAAAATACTGGAACTGTACAGGTGATTTGTAAATTTAAAACAAGTTAATTCGTTTTATTATAAATTGTATATATGATATTTGAAACCACAACTTGTAGCCTTAAAAAGCCCACCGTTATATGAGAGCCTTAAAAAGCTCACCATTATATGAGAGCCTTAAAAAGCTCACTATTATATAAGAGCTTTAAAAAGTTCAACATTATATGAAGCCTTAAAAAGCTTAAGCACGGTTCCGTTGCTATATTCTAGATACGGTGCAACCACACATCTGATTTTCAGTGTGAGTATCAAGATAGGATGCTAGATTTGGAGTGTGCCATAAGTGGATTAATGGACCAGGTGGTTCCAGTTGGACTATAGTAAATCGCACAACCTGAGCCATGGGGTAGTGTTTGCATTTGTTATTATTATTTCTAAGCTGGAGAGTGTTTTAAATATGCATATAAATGATTTAAAAACTAAAATAGGCAAAGTCACAGGTTTGAGTACTGGGCGGAGGGATCGTACAGTGTATGGGCCTGTGCCCTACCTTGACCTCGGGAACTCTCACTTGCAATGATGCCCAATTATCTATTGCTGGATATATATATCTCCTATATTACAGTATTGAGGATTTGCTATATATGCAATTGCTTTCTACTGGTTTGAATATGTATTGTCACACATTGATGTAATATTTTCCACCTTACTGAGAAGTATCTCACCCCAACATACAACCTTTGTTTCAGGTCTTATAGGATGTTGATCCTAGTTGTTAGAGGGACTTGGAGTGTCATTTTGTTTTTATCTTACATAAGTTTTTGGTATATGTAATAGACCCAGTTTAGAATATCTTTTGGAGATTGTAAGAACATGTTATGTTTTAAGTACGATCGAATGTATTTGAGGATACAGTTAGAAACTCTAGTATGTCTTTTCAATTTCCATATAGATGTTTATGTTTTCCGCTGTGCATGAGATTTCATATCAGTATGAAACACTTGTATGTCCCTATTCCGGCAGGTGGTATATGTATGTTTATTAGAGATAGGTATATTATACAGTTGTAGTAGCACTCCAAGGCCATATAAAGGGTCGGGGCGTAACAGTTGGTATCAGAGCCTTAACCAGACAGACGGGTGATATGGTTCACACTGCTTGGTTATGGAAATGCTTGGAACTTAGGTTACTAGGTTCTGTAGATTAGACTTTACCAGAGTTTAGGATATGGATAAAACAATTGAGTTTTGCTTTGTATATCTGGAGATAGAAATCCATTGATAGACTTCTTTATCTTTCTAGATCAATTGAAAGGTTTAGAAAATCATGGCAATCCATCAATGGTTTTGTTTCCAAGTAAAAGGGCGAAACTTGAGTTAGAATGAGAATGTTGAGTTATCTGAGTACGTCAGCAGTAGGAATGTGGTTTAGGGAACTAAGTCTATAGTAATGTAGAATTAGCTTATACTTAGGTTATTAAGCTTCTAATCGATGTTCACAATTGCTTTTCAAGATGGAATCCAAAGACAATACTGCCAACATGGGAGGCAGTAGTAGTGAGGGTACCGACCATGAGGCTGGCAATGACTCCACGAGTGTATTGCTGTATTTCGCACAGTAGCTTATGGCTGAGGTGGTGTGAACAAATAGGGGGCAGGACCATCCCACAGCTGAGATGGGATGCTCCATTAATCAGTTCACTAGACTGAAGCCTTCGGTTTTCATAGGAAGTGCAGATCCAATTCGACCTGAGAATTAGATCCAGGAGATCAAGGAGATCCTGGATGTTCTGAATTGCACAGAGAAGCAAAAGGTAACCTTTGCAACATTCAAGTTGTCAAGGGAGGCAAAGAGATATGGGTGTTAGTAAAGAAAATAGAGGAGCACCGACCAATACTAGTCGCGAAGACGTAGGCCCGTTTCAGAGAATTATCCTTTGAACGGTACTTTTCGGCCATGGTCAGAAATGCGAAGATGGAGGAATTCATGAGCCTGACGCAGGAGTCGCTGACAGTGCAGCAGTACGCTGTTAGATTCCAAAAGTGTTGACCTTATGAGTCATACCTTGTTTTGATTATAACAAATACTTAGGTACTTAATGTCTGCAGAGTCGATGTGCTGGTTTATCTTGGCAGTATCATTTGATGGCACTCAGAGACTTGGAGAAAAATGAAGACCCTGAAGACCCTAGTTATAATTTAATTGTTGTAATTACTATTCGAGTCTGTAATATTTAATTAAGAAAAGGTCTGTAATTATCTGCATTTCATGCATGTAGGAACTACAAGCTCAAAGACCTTAGAACGACTCTAGGTCCCTACACATCTCCTAAAAATCAAAATGACCATAGAAAGACCTTAGGGAACACCCGGTCGACCGTCATCAGATTTTTTTAGTGTCTTTAATAAGACCTAAAAATGACCCTAGGACACTCACACGCTCACTTGTATGTGTTAATATTTTGAATAGAGTGTTTTTTGCATGAAACATGACCGAAATGCAAAAAATGTGCACCTTCGGTTGACAGAAAATTCAAGTTCATTTTGCCCCTGGTCGACCGACCTTGGTCTGGGTTAACTGGTTAACCACAGTCTGGTCGACCAAATTTCTATAGTTCAAATGAACCCGGTCGACCGAACCTCTATGAAGTCAACTTTATCGACTTCCTAGTCGACCGAGTGATTTTTTTATTGTACCAACCTGATCAACCGAGTTTCCACGTGTGGGAACCCAACGGTCTAGTCGAGGGAAAAATCTAGTTCATTCTCAGCCTGGTCAACTGAACCTTGAAAATATTAAAAAATCGTCTCAGAAAAACTTGTTCGATCGACAAAACGGGCAAATCATTTTTGGCCCTATCGACCGAACCCCAAGAACTTGGGTTGACCGAACTTGTCTTAGTCGACCGGTGCTCTCGAGTTGGACCTATTTTTTACCGTGGTTAACAATTTTTTAATGGGGTTAAAATAATTAAATATCATTAAATATTTCATAATTATTCCATCTATGTCCTTAACGGTTATATTTTTGGGTAAGTCTATAAATACCCTCTAATTTGGAATAATTAGCATGGGATTAAAAATATTGATTAAAAGAAATTCTCTGAAATTCCAGAAATCCATAATACTCAAATCTAAGATCTATTCACTCATACTTACCTTCCACTATTGCCTGCATCCTTCGTAAGTTTGTTTTGAGTGATTGTTTGCTCTAAGAGGGTTTGCTCTCCTTTGGTTTGTGATTGTATGATATAACTTTTCTTGAGAGCAAAATGTCAAGTATTCTTAGGGGACTTTGTTAATAAATCTATCCTAAGAAGATTTTTTTCGATCTTCTGAGATTGCACCCTCATTGCAACATCTTGAGAAGCTCGTATTTTATTTTGGTTGCAAAATCTTTTCAAAACCATTTTCAAATATCTATTGTGTTTTATCTTGAAAAATATTTGAAGAAATACTTGTTTATAAGGTGAAAATCTTTATTGCAGTATTCTTTGAGTTATATCTTTTGTTGAACACAAAGATTGAATCCCTTTTGCAAACCAAATTTATATGTTGCTTAAGCTTTATATGACTAAGAAAATTTGTTGATTGAAATACATGAAGTTTGACTGATATCTTTGTTTGAACTTTTAGATTGAACATCTTGTGACACAAAGATCATACTGGTTTGCACTCTCACGCACTGATTACATCGATAGCAAATATATATCTGAGAGTTGATATATTACACCACTGAGCTTATAGTTCTTACATGTTTGGTGTGGATTGATTATGACTTGCGTATACTGGGTACATATCTACTTTACATGAAAGCACAATTAATGTATCAACTTGATTAAGAAAAATATTTTTGTATTTCCAGGCACGAGCCTAAAGAGGGAGACTAGCCCTTTTAAATAGTCCTGGATAGGCTTAGACCCGATTAGGAAAGTTAGGTGCACCATCCTATTAAGGTGTTGGTTGAGGTCAGCCTCGCTAATTGACCTGATGATAAGGGTTGAGGTCAGCCGTGTGCTAATTGACCTGATTGTAATCGGTGCCACTCCACCCGTTAAGTGAGCTTTTAGTGGAATCCTCGGGCTTGCGAGCTAGAGACGGGGATATAGGCACAGTTGGCCGAACCCCGATAACATATCGTGTGTCTGTTTATATTTCCACACCTTATATTTACCACACATGTATGTTATGATGGGAATGATGCATGATTTAAATTTATGCATATTATATTTATCGGCGCTTTTGCAATTGCATAGAAACACCCTAGGTTGTATTATACGACTATCACGTTTTACCTAGGAGATAAATTTTAAAATTCCAATTCATCCCCCACCTCCTCTTGGAAATACACCAAAGCTAACAATTGGTATCAGAGCCTCATTGCACTAGACTTAAAAGTTTTTGCAAAAAAATCGCAATGACTCAATTCGGTGTATCCCCATTCAGAGAGGGACAGTCACCTTCCAGTCCTCCATTGTTTTGTGATGTTGATTTCACCACCTGGAAAACTAGAATGAGTGTTTTTATAAAATCTATAAGTTGGAGGGCCTGAAAGGTGATTATCAAAGGAATTTGTATGCCTGTAGACGAAAATGATATTACCTTGATGCATGCAAATTCATATGCCATGGAGTTATTATATTGTGCTTTAGATTCTCATATTTTTCATGAGTTTATGGCATGTAGAAGTACACAGGAGATCTAGGTTGAGCTGGAAAAGAGATATGGAGAGACCCAGGAAAAGGAAACCATCACTCTAGAGAGGTCATGTTAAGATGATCAGGGAGTGGTAAGTGATAGGGATAGTGCATCAATAAATGTTGAGGTATATGATTCTCACTCTAGCTCCATTAAGGATTCATGTGTTGAATGTTGTGTTGCTACATGTGCTGAATCATCAATTGAATACCATGATAATTCTGTTGATGATGCGTGTGATGATCTTATGTTGAATGCTATTGTGTCATATGATGAATCATCTAATATTCCCTTTGATAATACTGTTGAAATTGCATGCAATGATTCATATAATGACTATGACATATCTTATGATGAATCATGTGCTGAATTGATAAATCAAAGCATGCCTTCATATGAAAAGCTAGATAAAACTTTATTGAAAATGAATAAATTTCTAGAGAAGTTGTCTAAGCAGAAATCCATGTTGAAAAATGAAAACAAAAGCATAGAAAAGCAATTTAAAAAAATAAAAGATTATTATGCCATCTTAGAAAAGAGAAAGATTAAGAAGATATTGAAAATTATCTTCTTAGAAGAAGAAATGGATGATTATTCTAGAGCTTCACTTGAAATTAAAAATGAAAATAATAATTATAATAAACCCTTCAGAGTTAAGAAGAGAAATGTTTTCAAAAAGGGTTCACTCTGTAAATCCCATCATCATAAATTTTTCCATGCCACATCTAGTAAAAATTGGGTATGCAAGCACAATATTTCACATTTATTCAAAACTTGCTTGCACCATAGAATGAAAGGGCACGTCAGTTTTAATTGTCTATTTAGAAGTGCTTGAGGCCTAGACAAAGAAATGATATGAATGATCATGAAAGCAAACCCTGTAAGTCCTAAGGAAAAATGGATTTAAATTAATATTACTTTGTTATTAAATGTTTACTTAGATCCTAGGCTTAGGTTTAGGAGGTTGTGATGACTGTAGGTTTGGGAAGTGATTGTTGCTTAAAATGAAAATCTTAGTATTCACACTCACTATACTATCTTGTTATACTAAGACTCTTTATCCACTTCCAAATGGACATGGCATCTATGCCTAGTACTTAATTCTAAATGCTTAACCCATGCTAACATGAAAATCACAAAGTTAAGCAACTATTGTCCATTGCACAAAATTGAGTGTTTTCTATCTTATATCATATATCACTATACCCTAAACTCACTTTTGAATATGAAAAGCCTAAATCAAAATCAAGTCATCACTCTAAGCTTAAAGTACTATTGATCATAAATGACTAATATATATATTGAGTGCTTCTCATAGCTATAACCAAATTAGAGGCATCCACTGGGGGATTGGTCCCATTGAGTTTAAATTGTAAATCCTTTAATTTTTGCTTAATCCCTCCATAGGAAATCTTTACCATACCATGATCATATCCAATAAAGATTTATTCTTCCAGTGGTTCGTATCCTTGCTCTAATTTATGATCATCTTCAGAGGATACCCTCCATTTGTGGAAAATGAGAAATACCAAAAAAAGAGCTTCGTTCAAATAAATTCATATACTCATGAACGCTCTTTGCCTATACAGTTGGACGTATTCCATTCCACGCGAATATCCTGAATCTTGTCCACTCAAAATGAATACTCTTCAAACTTAACATAAATTTTAATCCTTAAGAGTCATAAATTTTAATCCTTAAGAGTATTTACTTATTTTAGCTCCATATGCTTTCAAGTTAAAATCAAATCTATTAGAGCCTTATATACTTAGAGATGAATTGAATGGCTAAATTGGTTGCCTAAGTCTCAATCTAGATGAATGTATCAAAATTCAAGTAGACCTATGCACATACAGTTTAAATCAAAAGTCATTCCAACTTGGACCTCCCTCTCACATATTGAGATTCATAAGAAAAGAGGCAGACATAAGCTTAGTACACTTAAAGAAACATTCATTGTGACTTTTTGGTCGAATAAGCTTAAAGCAATCATGCCAAGTCTAAATTCATTGAAAATATTAATAACCTTGGCTAAAGAAAGTTAATAATTAAGAAAAGGCATAAATTGAATAAGCGCATAACTTATAGGGAGCATTTTTTTTTTCTATTGTCATATTAACTAAATGCTCTTATAATTATACTACATGCTTGAATGCCTTAATGAATAACAACCTATGCTAAACTCAAATCTATCCTCTGCTTTCTACGATTTATATTCATTGATTGATGGAATATATTTTGTTAAGTTGTTAATTACTACTGGATTGCATGCTTGTATTGGATCACCAATTGCATGACTGATGCAGTATGTTGTGTATTGCATGATGGTAGCAGATATAGGTTCTCATGTTCCTTGAACTTAATTATAAATTTTTTAATTGAACCTATTAGGTACAGGTTTTATGGGAAAATTTCTAATTTATAGATGGCATGCTACTGAAATTTTAACATGAATTTTCCCAAAATAAAACCTTGTGCTAAAGATGATTACGATAAAATTAATAATAAAATATTGTTGAAAGGATGAGTGAAGCCAAATAGATAATTAAACTTCATCCTAACATAATCATTAACCATTTAGAAAGGCTCAGATCCATCCCTATAGGAAGCACATAAATGATCCATATGCATCACTTTCGTTTACTGAATATTAAGGCTCTTGAGAATACCCTAAACATTATATCCAGTGCTTAAAAGCTTATGACTTGATATGGAATGTTCTTGGGTCATGAATGTTATTGCACGCTTCCATATATATTCTCTGATGCATCTATGATCTATAGGGACAACAATACTAATCAAGTGACAAATGTAATTGACAAATACTCAGTATAGTTGATTTTAAAGATTTGAATTGATGGCTTATACTACTAAGAATAATGAAATTAATCTTTGGTCAATATAAGTAGTTAAAGAATGTAAGCACGTATTCAAATTGATGGGGGGAGCATCTAAAATTAAATTACTAGACTGTTTTGCTCACCCATATGTTGAGCTTAGATAAGTCTGTTATTCACTGTGGCACGTGCTACATTGTGATGTCCTTATTGAATATCTTAATTGAAAAGTATAATACTTA
Source organism: Malania oleifera (assembly GCF_029873635.1). Classification (NCBI taxonomy): domain Eukaryota; kingdom Viridiplantae; phylum Streptophyta; class Magnoliopsida; order Santalales; family Ximeniaceae; genus Malania; species Malania oleifera. The sequence goes on along the minus strand of NC_080418.1, from coordinate 72,293,240 downwards.
GCCACATGTTCTTTGTGTTTTCCATATGATCTTGCATGTGATTGATAAATTTTTAGGATCATTTTGGTCGTGGTTTTCTGGTTATATCTCAGTTTGTGTGCTTAATTGACAAACCAGAAAACTTGTACTTGCTTGCTTTAAATTAAAATCTGATTTTTCCAACAAGCAACCCCTGACACTTTTTGCAAATACCAAAGGGTATATATTGCGGTTATCTTTGTCATTCATTTTGCATTGTATGGATATTCCATCTTTTAAATGACTGAAAGTTATACTTCTATTTTATGTATCGAGAATACTGAACTGTTTGAGCAGTTGTGAATAAATTGTTAGGATTTATAAACTCAAACAGGTCCTCTTTATACAGGAATTGTTTTGGAAAGTCCTTTTTCAAAAGGCATGCTGCGAAAATTTTTCAAAAAATTTCCAAACTTAAATGATATTTTCCACTTATTTGCCTATATATACTTAAATGTTTATCTACACCCTTTTTGTTGTTGCTAGAAGGGAAAGAAGTAGGCAAGTATTTGTCATCATCAAAAATGGGGAGATTGTTAACCCTATGGGTCATACCCTGTTTTGATTATGACAAATACTTAGGTATTTAATGTCTTCCAAGTTGATGTGTAGGTTTATCTTGGCGGTATCATATGATGGCACTCGGAGACCCGGAGGAAATGAAGACCCTGAAGACCCTAGTTATAATTTAATTGTTGTAATTACTATTCAAGTCTATAATATTTAATTAAAAAAGGATTTATAATAATTTACATTTCATGCATGTAGGAACTACAAGCTTAAAGACCTTAGAACGATTCTAGGTCCCTACACATCTCCGAAAAATCAAAATGACCATAGAAAGACCTTAGGGAACACCTAGTCGACTGACATCGGATTTTTTCGATGTCTTCATGAAGACTTAAAAATGACCCTAAGACATTCACACACTCAATTATATGTGTTAAACTTTTGAATAGAGTGTTTGTTGCATGAAACAGGACCGAAATGCACAAAATGTGCACCTTCGATCAACAATCAATTCAAGTTCATTTTTCCCCCGGTCGACCGACCCTGGTCTAGATCAACCGATTGACCACAGCCCGGTCAACCAAACTTCTATAGTTCAAATGACCCCGATTGACCGAACCTCCATGAAGTCAACTTTATTAACTTCCTAGTCGACCGAGTGATTTTTGTATTGCACCAACCTGGTCGACTGAGTTCCCACGTGTGGGAACCCAACGGTCTAGGCGATCGACAAATCTAGTTCATTCTCAGCCTGGTCGACCGAACCTCAGAAATTTTAAAAAATTGCCTCGGACAAACTTGTCCGATCGACCGAATAGGCAGTTCATTTTTGGCCTGGTCGACCGATCCCCAAGAACTTCGATCGACCGAACTTGTCCTGGTCAACCGGTGCTCTCGGGTTGGACATATTGTTTACCATGGTTAACAATTTTTTAATGGGGTTAACATAGTGAAATATCATTAAATCTTTCATAATTATTCCATCTATGTCCTTAACAGTTATATTTTTGGGGAAGTCTATAAATACCCACTCATTTGGAATAATTAGCATAAGATTAAAAATCTTGATTAAGAGAAATTCTCTGAAATTCCCAAAATCCATAATACTCCTATCTAAGCTCCATTCACTCATACTTACCTTCCACTATTGCCTACATCCTTCGTAAGTTTGTCTTGAGCGATTGTTTGCTCTAAGAGGGTTTGCTCTCCTTTGGTTTGTGATTGTATGATATAAATTTTCTTGAGAGCAAAACATCAAGTATTCTTAGGGGACTTTGTTAATAAGTCTATCCTAAGAAAACTTTTTTAGATCTTTTAAGATTGCACCCTCATTGCAACATCTTGAGAAGCTCGTATTTTATTTTGGTTGTAAAACCTTTTCAAAACCATTTTCAAATATCTATTGTGTCTTATCTTGAAAAATATTTGAAAAGATATTTGTTTATGAGGTGAAAATCTTTGTTGCAATATTCTTTGAGTTATATCTTTTGTTGAACACAAAGATTGAATCCCTTTTTCAAACCAAATTTATATGTTGCTTAAGCTTTATATGATTGAGAAAATCTGCTGGTTGAAATACTTGAAGTTTGACCGATATCTTTGTTTGAGCTTTTAGATTGAACATCTTGTGATACAAAGATCATACTAGTTTGCACTCTCACGTACTAATTACATTGATAGCAAATATATATCTGAAAGTTGATATATTACACCACTAAGCTTATAGTTTATACATGTTTGGTGTGGATTGATTATTGCTTGCACATATTGGGTACATATATGCTTTATATGAAAGCACAATCACTATACCAACTTGATTGAGAAAAATACTATTGTATTTCCAAGCACGGGCCTGAAGAGGGAGACTAGCCCTTTGAAATAGTCCCGGATTGGCTTAGACTCGGTTAGGAAAGCTAGGTGCGCCATCCTGTTAAAGTGTAGGTGTAGGTCAACCCCTCTAATTGACCTGGTTGTAAAGGTTAAGGTCAGCCCTGTACTAATTGATCTGGTTGTAATCAGTGCCGCTCCACCTATTAAGTGAGCCTTTAGTGGAATCCTCGAGCTTGTGAGCTAGAGGCGGGGACGTAGGCACAGTTGGCCGAACCCCGATAACATATCATATGTTTGTTTATATTTTCGCACTTTATATTTACCACACTTGTATGTTATGATGTGAGGATGCGCATGATTTAAATTTCCGCATATTATATTTATTAGTGCTTTTGGAATTGCATAGAAATACCCTAGGTTGTATTATACGACTATCTCGTTTTACCTAGGAGATAAATTTTAAAATTCCAATTCACCCCCCCCCCTCTCTCTTGGGAATGCACCAAAGCTAACAAGGAGTTATCCCGATTTACTCCATTCATGATACCGAGTGAGGCAATGAATGCCTAGAAGTTTTATAGGGGTCAGAAGAAGGAGATTCGAAACAAATGACAATCTTGCAATTGCTGGACTTTGCTGCACTAGTAGACAAAGCCACTATAGCAGAGGAGAGATTGTTGGAGGACGCAGAGGTTCAGGTACCGAAGAAAAGGCCAACACTTCCTAGTTCTTCTTTTGGTGCAAGGCAAGGCAACTAGAAGAAAAACAGTAGTGGTACATCTTAAAGCACCACATCCTATCGTGGTTGCCCTAAGTGTGGTAAAGGGCACTTTAGGCAGTGTTGGAGGACTACAGGGGCTTAGTTGCTATGTGGTAAGCAGGGACATCAGGCGAAATATTGTCGCATGCAGGAGAACGGTGGAGCCCCACAACAGCCATACAGGGAAGGTACGCAATCGTAGCGTGGTGGCCAAAAGGGGGGTACAACCCCGACTAGGGTGTGTTCCCTGACTTTAGGTGATACATAGAATGCTATTGATATAGTCACAGGTACCATTTACATGCTTTCTCATAAAGTTGTTATATTATTCGATCCAGGGGCAACACATTCCTTTATTTCACGAGGATTCATTAAACTGTGTGGGTTAGAGGTTCAACAACTAGATCATGAACTGGTAGTGGCTAAGCCATCTGGGTCTATAGTCATATGTAGTAAAGTAGTCTGAGACCTTTATGTAGAAATTCAAGAGACGGTACTACCAATCAGCCTTATTGTATTTGACATACACGGCTTCGATATCATCTTAGGGATAGACTGGTTATCTTCCGGTTATGCCAGTATCGATTTCCACAGAAGGAAGGTGGTGTTTAGACCGCTAGGGAAGCAGGAATTCAAGTTCTTAGGATCGTATGTGCGTTCTGCACCATGGATCCTTTCAGCTATGCAGGTTAGAAGATTAATCCTGGAGGGATGCCAAGGGTACTTGGCATTTGTGAAAGACACACCGGAAAAAGAACATAAACTGGAGGGGATTCCTGTAGTGTGCGAGTTCCCAGATGTATTTCCAAGGGACTTGTCAGGATTACTTCTAGATCGTGAGGTGGAGTTTCCTATAGAGTTGGTACTAGGTACGATGCTAATATCGAAAGCTCCATATCATATGGCTCTAGAAAAATTGAGAGAGTTGAAAGTGCAGCTACAGGAGCTGCTAGAGAAGGGGTATATTCAATCGAGTGTTTAACCTTGGGGAGCACCAGTGTTATTTGTAAAGAAGAAGGATGGGTCGATGAGGATGTACATTGACTATAGAGAGCTTAACAAGGTGATGATAAAGAACAAAAACCCGCTACCCAAGCTTGATGATCTGTTTGACCAACTACAGAGCACACAGATTTTCTCTAAGATCGATCTATGATTTGGGTATCACCAGCTGAAGGTGAAAGTGAAAGACGTTCCGAAGATAGCATTTCAAACCTGGTATGGTCATTACGAATTTATGGTTATGCCTTTTGGTTTAATGAATGCACGTGCGACATTTATGGATTTGATGAATAAGGTCTTTCACGAATACTTAGACCGGTTCATCATAGTATTCATAAATGATGTCATGGTATATTCTAGGAGTTCTACAAAATGTGAAGTTCATCTGAGATTGGTATTGCAAATGCTCAGGGAAAAGAGGTTATATGATAAACTAAATAAATGGAGTTCTGGCTAAAACAGATTGTGTTTCTAGGGCATGTAGTGTCCAAAGAATGGGTATTAGTGGATCCGAGTAAAATAGAAGTGGTAGTGGACTGGGCGAGGTCGAAGAATGTTCAGGAGGTCATAAGTTTTCTAGGTTTTGCAAGATACTACCAATGATTCGTAGAAGGGTTCTCTAGTTTAGCAAGTCCATTGATGCAACTCATGAGGAAGAACATAAAGTATGATTAGATGGATGAGTGCAAGGTGAATTTCCAGGAGCTGGAACAGGAGTTGGTTTTTGCTCTAGTTCTAACTAGTCCATCTGGGGATGGTGGATTTGTTATCTTCAGTGACGCCTCTAAGAAAGGTCTCAGGTGTGTTCTAATGCATCAGGGAAGAGTGATTTCTTATGCTTCTCGTTAACTCAAGGAGTATGAAAAGAACTACCCGACACATCATGGAATTAGCAGTGATAGTGTTTGCATTGAAAATCTAAAGGCACTACCTGTATGGTGAAAGGTGCGAGATTTTTGCTGACCATAAAAGTATTAAGTACAATTTCACCCCCAGAAAGAGCTGAATATGAGACAGCGTAGATGGCTCGAATTGATAAAAGACTACGATTGTACCATTAGCTATTACCTAAGAAAAGCAAATGTGGTAGCTAATTCTCTGAGTCGGAAGTCTGTTGATGCATTAATCTCAGTAGTGGGAGTTCAGCATTAGATCTATATGAACTTGGAAAGGTTGGACTTCAAGGTTGTGGAAGGAAATCACCAGGCTCTCCTTGCTAGCTTGGTGGTACAGCCGACCTGACAGGAGAGGATCAAAACAACTCAGAAGGAGAATGAAGAGCTGGTAGAAGTTATGGAAGGGGTACAAAGTGGTTTAAAGTCGGACTTCAATATCTCAGGTGATGGGATATTGAGATTCCACAAAATGTTTTGTGTACCGAATGACGCCGAGATTAAACGGGTCATTCTGGATGAGGCACACCATTCACTCTATACCGTGCAACCTAGAAATATGAAGATGTACTGAAACCTTAGGGAATATTTCTGGTGGTTAAACATGAAAAGAGAGGTTGCCTATTTCGTAGAGTAGTGCTTGACATGTTAGCAGGTTAAGGCAGGGCACCAAAGGCCAGCAGGATCCCTTCAGCCACTTGATATTCCCAAGTGGAAATGGGAGCATATCTCGATGAATTTTATATTGGGGTTACCTATGGCAGTGCATGGATAGAATGTTATATGGGTTGTAGTTGATTGGTTGGCGAAAAATGCACATTTCATTCCAATTAGAGTCAGCTATTTTCTGAATAGGCTGGCAGAGCTATATGTGTAGGAGATTGTACAACTCCATCGTATTCTAGTTTCTATCATTTTAGATCGAGACCCATATTTTACTTCTCGATTCTAGAAGAGTCTACAGGATGCCTTGGGATCGCAGCTTACATTCAGAACGTTGTTTCACCCACATATGGATGGACAGTCTGAGAGGACTATTCTGACGTTAGAAGATATGTTGCGGGCGTGCATACTAGATTTTGGTGACAGTTGGATATAGTATCTACTGCTTATGGAATTTGCATATAACAACAGCTACTAGGCCAATATAGAGATGACACCATATAAGACATTGTATGGTCGTCGGTGTCGATCTTCATTGTACTGAGAATAAGTAGGCGAGCAGTAGATACTAGGACCGAAATTGATTTAGTAGGCCTCTGCAAAGGTCAAGTTGATTAAAGAGAGAATCAGGGCAGCTCAGAGTCAGTAGAAGAGTTATGCTGATACTCGCAGACAAGAGCTAGAGTTCAAGGTAGGAGATATGGTATTCCTGAAGATTGCTCCGATGAAGAGAGTAATGAGGTTAGGGAAAAAAGGGAAACAAAACCCTCGGTACATTGGGCCATTTGAGATCCTGGAAAGGGTAGGTCTGGTTGCTTATTGAGTGGCATTACCCCCAGCACTATCTAGAGTTCACGATGTGTTTCACATATCGGTGCTGAGGAAATACGTGCCCGATCCTTCACACGTGTTAAGTTGCGAGCCTCTAGAGATCAGTGATGCTTTAGCATATGAAGAGGTTCCAGTGCAGATATTAGATCAGAAGGTGCAGTAGTTACAAACTAAGGAAATATTGCTAGTAAAGGTATTATGGCGTAATCACGTAGTGGAAGAAGTTTCATGGGAACTAGAGTTAGAGATACACCAAAAGTACCCTCAGTTATTTAGAGATAGTTAGAATTAGACATGTAAGTAAGAATGTATGTATGTATGGTAGAATATGTGGTTCATATTATTTTAGATATGGTCTTCGAGAGAGTTTTGTATGTATATTGTAATCTCCCAAAGCATCACATTATAACCACGGTATTCCTCCTCCATATGTGAGGTTATGTAATTAACTTGGGTCGAAGCCACTATGTGAGTGGCTACCGACTCTTTTGTAGAACTAAGTTATAAGGCAAGGTTATGCTTAGAAACAGTTAATAAATCTCAAGGACAAAATTTTTATAAAGAGGGGAGATTATAGAGACCTGAACCCATAAAATAAGAAAAGGGTAAAAAGGTAATTTTAGCAAGCTTCGTCAATGAAGCTAAGGTTCTCGTCGATGAAGGCCCTTCTATTGTTCGTCGTAGAAATTCAGAGCCTTGGCAATGAAGAGATCCCAACTAATAGGAAAAATATCAAACAAGGGTTCGTCGACGAAGGAAAGAGGTTCGTCGATGAAGAGCCTTCTATGGCTCGTCGACAAAGGCACCATTCGTTCACGAGTTTGATGAGGTCAAGTGGTCTATAAATATCATTTTTTGGTTACTCAAGGGTTAAGAAACTCTCTCTCTCTCTCTCTCTCTCTCTCTCTCTCTCTCTCTCTCTCTCTCTCTCTCTCTCTCGCTCTCTCTCTCTTCGATCCTTCGTTGTTCGTTACCTGAATCCATGATCCAATGTTACTACGTGGATCAGGGGGAAAATCTCTACGATTATAGCGTATTGGTTCTTCATTTTGAGGACTTCTAGGTTTCATCCTGAAATTGAGGTAAGGGTCTAGGTTCATTTTTGCTTTGGTAGGTATGTAGTAAATAGGATTGTATTAAAGTACTGTTCTTAGGTTTTTAGGTTTTGAGAACTCTGTTCATTGTTTTGGAGTCTAGTAGCTCGTGTTTCAAAATTCGGAAAAATGTAAGGGGATTTGTTTACATTAGTATTTTTAGAAAACTAAACCGCTAAAAAGTTAGCTTATGTTTATATGCACTTATTGACTGCTTATTTGCAAAGTTTCACCAGGTAAAAATGTCGGTTTTACGATTTTACGGTTTTGGTAAAAATGGGAGTTTTTGCGTAGGATCTCCAAACTTTCAAAACTTTGTTATTTGCATTAAACTTAATGTAGGAGATGCTTGAACCCCTTGTTTTCCATTTAAATGTTACTTTTCGATTTATATACTATACATAGCGGATTTTTGATCAAATGAGTGTGGCATATGATGTGAAATGGATAATACTGAATCTGTTTGAATACGTGCATGAACTATGGGAACTACAATTCCATTTTGTTATCTGAAAATGTGAAAAATAGGTGCCAATTATATACCGAGTTTTGTATGTGAAAAAGGTTAAACCGAGAATGTGTGCACTGGTTTATACCATAGTATGAATGAATGAGTTTGTGAAAATACTGGAATTGTACAAGTGATTTGTGAATTTGAAACAAGTTAGTTTATTTTATTATAAATTGTATATATGATATTTGAAACCGCAACTTGTTACTATCAAAGCCTTAAAAAGCTCACTGTTATATGAGAGCCTTAAAACGCTCACCATTATATGAGAGCCTTAAAAAGATCAATATTATATGAAGCCTTAAAAAGCTTAAGAGTTGTTCCGTTGCTATATTTTGGATACGGTGCAACCACACTTATGATTTTTCGTGTGGGTATTGAGATAGTTGGCTAGATTTGGAATGTGCAACTCATGGATTAATGGACCAGGTGGTTCCAGTTGGACTATAGTAAATCACGCAATCCAAGCCAAGGGGTAGTTTTGACATTTGTTATTATTGTTTCTAAGTTGGACAGTGTTCTAAATATGCATATAAATGATTTTAAAACTAAAATAGGCAAAGTCACAAGTTTGATTACTGGGTGGAGGGATCGTACAGTGTATGAGCCTGTACCCTACCCTAACCTCGGGAACTCTCGCTTGCAACGATGCCTAATTATCTATTGCTGGAAATATATATATATATATATATATATATATATATATATCTTATATTATAGTATTGAGAAAATGCTATATATGTAATTGTTTTCTACTGGTTTGAATACGTATTGTCACACACTGATATAATATTTTCCACCTTACTGAGAAGTGTCTCACCCCAACATACAACCTTTGTTTCAAGTCCTACAGGATGTCAGTCCTAGTTGCTAGAGGGACTTGGAGTGTCATTTTGTTTGTAGCTTACGTAAGTGTTTTGTATAAGTAATGGACTCAGTTCAGAATATCTTTTGGATATTGTAAGAACATGTTATGTTTTAAGTACGATCGTATGTATTTGAGGATACAATTAGAAACTCTGGTATATATTTTAGATTTCCATATGGATGTTTATATTTTCCACTGTGCATGAGATTTCAGATCAATATGAAACACCCGTATGTCCCTATTCAAGGCGGGTGGTATATGTATGTTTATCAGTGGCAAGTGTATTATACATGTGTAGTAACACTTCGGGGCCGTATAAAGGGTCGGCACGTTACATTTTTTCTTTCACCATCTTTTTAGGAGGGAGGAGTGGCGCATACACATAATTGGGATGACCATTCCATGAATATTGAGTGCTGATAGGGGTGTCGATTGTTCAACCATTCCCAAGATTGTTAGTTTTTCTTCTTTCCTATGCATAAATGTATTCTTGGACTCAATCTCTTACATTCATATACGATTTCGGGTTTTTCTTTATTTTTCATTCCTTTCAAAGAAAAAAAAAAGCGTTGACCTTGTGTCATGTTTATGTTTTTTCGTCTCTTATCTCTCTTTTGTTTTCTTATTTGAGGGATCGTCATGCAAATACTCCTATATTGGCACCCAAAAAAAAATCGTCATCGTCGATAGGGTTCAATTCCCATTGTGGGCACTTGGTTGAGACTTTAGGCATTTCTATATATATGTTGGTAAATTGAAGTGGTTGATTGGTAACTTGATGGTTGTTGGGGGCTTATGCAAATGTGTGCCTCATTTAAGGAAAAAGAAGGATTGTTTATATGGGGGCTTATGCAAATGTGTGCCTCATTTAAGGAAAAAGAAGGATTGTATTAAAATGATTAAAAAATTAAAACTAATCACTTTTTAAATATGAGAAGAGTTACGAGAGGAAGGTAAAATTAGAATGTTTGGGAGCAATGAACTATTGTAAGGCTAAAACCATTTGATTGGTCACATTATGTGCACGTGTTAAGAGATGACTCATTCTTCTTGAATTGCATAATTATTTATCTAAAGTAAAAAAAAATAAACTATTGTAAGGCCAAAACCATGTGTTTGGTCACATTTTGTGTGTCAAAAGATGACTCATTCTTCCCGAGTTACATTACTATCCATACATAAATTTAGTTAATTATTGCCTTATTATGGAGATCATAATACCACTTGAATGATTTCTCTATATCTTACCAATCAATGTTAATTACAAAATGAATTTTTTAATTAGGCGGATCTTATAAATTTTACTATTTATTTTCTTTGATTATTTGAGGCAATTTCAATCCTAAGCTATCTATCCTTCTTAAAATTATATCTATTGATCTTATCTAATGAAATTTTGCATAGATATCTGCTTATTGCTCTTATTTTTTATTATAAATAATTTTGTGCAATCTTTAAATCTGTAAGAAAATTTTGAACCAGTCAATAATCTATCGCAATCCATATCTTTTTTTTTTTTTTTATATCGCCGAGTGTCCTCAGCCGGCATCTACCAGATTACCCTGGGATGCAACACAGCCAAGACTATTCTCACGCCCCGTGATACCAGCCCCACAGCACCACGAGGGTGTAAATTCAGGAATCCAGGGGAAACTCGAACCCGGAAGGCGCAAAGGCTGACCTCGTGAGAGATACACCCAGTGGACGAGTTTACTACCTGTAAGAAAATTTTGAACCAGTCAATAATCTATCGCAATCCATATCTTGCCTATATTGAGGGTGTACGAAAATATTATATATATATATATATATATATATATATATTGGTAGTGTCAGGAGGTGGGCGTTTGGTCAAAAGAAACACCTTGTAGCAGTGCTTTTAATCAAGTCAGCCGTACAACAATGGGGATATATATCCATTTGAGATTACCCAATACAAATTGCAGCATTCTTACAGGCTGATGGATGAAGCTTTCCGTACTATTTTCTATTATATTACCACTTGCTAGCAATTTGCATGCCCTGCACTCAATGGAGCATGACATGGGATGATGACGATGGCGATGACATACATGGACCTTCCCCCCTATGTCTTCAAAAGAGAAGACCTGCGGAGGGTGAAAAAGTTAGATAAAAAGCACACAAGTCTGCGCCTCTCTATCTCTCTCTCTCTCTCTCTCTCTCTCTCTCTCTCTCTCTATATATATATATATATATATATATTTATAGTTAATGATGCTTGCTCCACCTTTGGATTCAACGTATATATATCCTTCGCAAGTGTTTCATTGGTTCAACCAGGATTCGCAGAGCCAAACAATAATTAAAGAAAGATTATTATATATATATATATATATATATAGAGAGAGAGAGAGAGAGAGAGAGAGAGAGATACACCCTCATCTGATATTTAGTAGACCAAGCTAGCTAGCTATCCATAGTTCTATGCATAACAGGTAGGTAGCTACATATGGGTGAACCCTGCATGGATCCTAGCTAATGTATTATTGAATTAAATATAAATACGGACACTTTCAGTGCAATAATAATTTCTTTTTGTGTGTCGTGCTTTTTTATCACATAACATTATGTGTATATGTATATATATTGAGAGAGAGAGAGAGAGAGATGGTGATGGATTGGAAGGCATCAGGGAAATAAATGGGGGCCGACGGGGATGATGGATGGCAGTGCAGTTACGCAATCCTTTGGAGCCAATTAGTGTTGGTTGACTTTGACTCTTTGCCCTGTCTTTCAGAACCTACTTTCTTCTTTTATATATTTTTTTATTAACTTTTTTTAAGTATTTGACTTTGAGAAGACCTATTCTATATATTTTATTCATAGGGCGTAGCTATATGTAGATTCTTGCTCCTCACTGGTTTGATTAATTAGATACGTTTTGCCGCATTTTGATTACCAGTGCAACTTGTATTTACTAGTTCTTTATCAAAACTTAGTGCATGCTATTGCTATCCTCTCTCTCTCTCTCTCTCTCTCTCTCTCAGTATATATATATATATATATATATATATATATATATATATATATATGTTTGACTCTTTTGTATAATTTTGCATCATTTTTTCATACGGTAAAAAAATAGGATAAAAATTATAGACACCCCATTTTATCTGGTGGCCAAATATAAAAAAAAATATATTTTTTATTATACTATTTGTATAAATGCAACAGAGAAAAAAAAATAAAGCATAAAATTACAAAAAAAAAAAAAAGGAAGAAGAAAGGAATACATGAGAGAAAAATACAAATGAAATGCAATACCGCAAAACAAAAAATAATTGAAAAAAAATGAAGAGACGAGTCTTGGAATACTACTTGTACGCCTACACACCTGCATAAGGGAAGTTGGTTAAAATTAAATTGACAAGTGAGAATTTAACAGTTAATATATGGGTAATGGTTTAAAACTAAATACATCCCCGAACCTATCAATTGAGGATCAAGAGAAACAAAGGGATATGAAGTAAAAGCAATAGTTAGAGAAGGGAGGCATATTGAGTAAGAGCAAAAGTCAGAAAGACAGAGAGAGAGTAACAACAATAGCAATATAGCAATTCATCAAAGTAGAGCAATTTATAGTGCAAAACAATTCAAGAGCAGAGAAGTTTGATACTCAAAAAGCACACGATTAAATAGGGCATCAAGCATCCTATTTAAAGATTGAAGAAGGGGAAGACAATAGGTAGGTTTTCATTTCATTATTCTCAATTATCCTTTGTTATTAATTCAATAATTTATTCAAAAACAGGAACAAGAACATTCTGAAATCAGTCAGATCAAACCCATGGGTTCAAACCCGACCCGTTGAATAGACCCATTGATCTGACCTGTGGGCTGACCTGACCTAGGACCCGAGTCCTCCTGGACTTGTGTCCATTGACCCAATTCACTATTTAACAAAAACCCCAAGACCCATATTTGAAAAAAAAAAAAAAAAGAAATAGGGGTGGAGGGCCCAATATTTTTAAAGCCCATTGTTTTTTAAAAATAAAAAATAAAAAACCCCAAGCCTGTTTTTAAATAAGCCCAATCCTTTTCTTTTTCTTTTCTAACAAAGACTCAAGTCCTATTTTTAAAACCTAAAACCCCAAAGCCCATTTTTTAACAAGACCAATATTTTTTTCAAACCAATCTAGCCCAAACAATGGACTGGGCTTCGAATTCATCCAAAGCCTAACCTAGTGGGTTGACTCACCTCGAGTCAACCCGAACCCTCACTCAGTGACTTAACTTACCCCGGAAACAAATAATGCAATTTCAAATCTAAAACGCAGATCAATCAAGTTTGATGAAATCTTGCAAAAATTAAAACAAAACCAAAAAAAAAAAATTTGGGGAGAGGAACTCATCTTCATCCTCAGTAAATTCCTTATAATCCCACTTTACTTCGGACCAGCAAAAAAAAAAAAAAAAACAGAACAAAACAAAACACATATCAAAAAAGAGAAAACAAAATAAAGAGGAAGCACACATAATAGAGGGGGGGGGGGGGAAGAGGGAGAGAGAAGAAGAAGAAGAAGAGAGTAGCACACAAAATAGAGAAGAATAAATAAGAAAGAAAGAGGAAGAAAGAGAACAAGTAGAGAGAGAGAGAGCGAGAGAGATAATTTAGGAGAAATGAGAGAGGAGAGATAAAGAAATGTTTTTGTATGGGGGTTTAGTGGGCCACGTGTCACCACAACAGGGTGACACATGGCACATTATGGTCTAAGTATTAAAAGGGGTGGCGTGGTTTCATTTGGATCCTCCAATTTGTATTTCTTTGGACGGTTGGATTGCTGCCATGTTAGGAATCCTTCTTATTTCTCCCGAGCCACTTAAAGGCTGCCACGTGGTAGGTTGATGTCATGCTGACATCACCCTCTGGCAAAAAATAAAAATAAATAATAATATAAAATAAGTGGGACACGTGTCACCATCCATACAATGACACGTGTCACAATATCAGCCATCAAATTTGTGTTTTCTCTAAACGGTTGGATTCCTGCCACGTTAACAATCCCTATCATCCATTTATAGCCACTCTAAAGCTACCACATGGCAGGATGACATCATGCTGATGTTACCCTGCTATAGTAAAAAAAAAAAAAAAAGGAAAGAACAGGGTGATATCACATGGCAATGTGACATCATGCTGACGTCACCATGCTATAATAAATTGAAAAAAAAATAAAATGGAACCCGAACCCTCACTCAATAAGTTAACTCGCCCTAGAAACAAATAGTGCAATTTCAAAACTAAAACGCGAATAAATCAAGTTTGAAAAAATCTTGCAAAAATAAAGAAAAAAAAAATATTTGGGTAGGGGAACTCATCTTCATCCTTGGGAAATTCCCAGTAATCCCACTTTGCTTCAGACTTGTAAAACAAAACAAAACACATATCAAAAAAGAGAAAACAAGAGAGTGAGGAAGCACGCATAATAAGGGAGAGAGAGAGAATAGCACGCAGAACAAAAGGGAGAGAGAGAGAGAGAGAGAGAGAGAGAGAGAGAGAGAGAGAGAGAGAAAGCACATAAAATAGAGAAGAAGAAAGACAAAAGAAAGATCAAGAAAGAGAATAAGCAGAGAGAGAGAGAGCATGCAAAACAGAAGAGAGAGAAAGCAGAAGAAAAGATAGAGAGAGAGAGAGAGAGAGAGAGAGGAGAGAGAAATAATATGGGAGAAATGAGAGAGGAGAGAATTTTTTTTCATATATATATAGGGGTTAGTGGGCCACGTGTCACCACCGTAGGGTGACATGTGGCAAATTCTAGTCCAAGTATTAATAGGGGTGATGTGGCTTCATCTGGACCATCCAATATGTGTTTCTTTGGACGATTGGATTGCTACCACAACAGCAATCCTTGTTATTTCTCTCGAACTACTCAAAGGATGCCACGTGGTATAGGACGATATCATGCTGACATCACCTGACCTCTGGCATAAAGTAAAAAAATAATAATAATTAAAAATAAGTGGCACACATGTCACCATCCATACGATGACATGTGTCACGATATCAGCCACCAAATTTGTGTTTTCTATGGATGGTTAGATTGCTGTCACGTCAGCAATCCCTGTCATCAAATCTGAGCAACTCATAAGCTGCCACGTGGCAGGGTGACGTCACCCTGATATAGTTAAAAAAAAAAAGGAAAGAATCAGGTAATGCCACGTGGCAGTGTGACGTCATGCTTATGTCACCATGCTATAATAAATTGAAAATTTTAAAATGGCCACTTGTCACCACTTTGGGTTGACACGTGGCCATTACTTCTTGAATTTGTTTATTTATTTTATTTTATTAATTAAAATTTTTAGTTAGTTTTTATTATTGATAAAATAATAAAAAATAAAAAAATAGGAAAAAAATCAGGAAAAAAGATTTTGAAGGTCAGAAAAATAGAAAAAAAATATTTTCGGCTTGTTTTGAGCCAAAATAGATAATAAATTTTTTTTTAAAAAAAAATCTTAGAAAATTTTAGAAAAGTGTTGAAAAATTTTAGAAAATTTCTACAAAATTTTTGAAACATCTCTAGATAATTTTAAAGATTCGTTTACTTATAATTTGACATCTTCCCTAGTTTTTTTCTACATGTGTCCCTATGATTTAAAAAGGGCAAGGAGATATTTTACGCCTCACTTGTATTAGCTTTGATGGGGGTTTGTCTAACAAGATCCCCTCATTTGGAGGTCTTACTAGACATTTCTAAATCACACAAAGTTTTTTTATCTTCTCTTAATTCATTTACTTATTTATTTATCTGTTTATTTTAAAAGGGGTTAATTAAAGGTTGTTGAATTCAATTTGGGAATAATTCATAATTAGTTAGGTATCATTCATTGAACGGGTATGTAAGGGATACAAATACCTTCTCCTTGCATAACTGAACTCATGATCCAATTCTAATAGAAGCAGACCAAGACTACTAGTTCCTTGGCTTAGGTTTAGTCTAAAGACTAATCAAATGAATAGTAATTAGGTGTTCTAATCGCACTTAAGTAAATAATCTATTAGAAGTGACTCCATCAAATTTTCAATATTATTATCTCTCGCTATCCGGGACCTATCTTCGAGACGTTGCGACAAAAATAAACTTGCTCGATCTTGATAAAATGGAGAATAACTATATTTCACTATATTTTATGAATTTATAAAAGTTTTCTTTTATACATTATGACAACGCCCTTTCTTTTATAAATAGGGAAATCACTTAACCTATAATTTCCACATTTAAAATAACTATGTTATGTTTGGTTCGTCGAATGCTTATTTTCAGGAATAAATTAGTTTTAATAGGTTACTTACAATTACTTATACAATGAATTATGGTGTTACTATAAAATAAATTATAATGCGAAACATTTTATGAGTGCATAATAAGGAATAGAGAACGAATAACTATTTCTAAATTTCATCATTGGGATATCTATTCCTTTCTTACTTCATGTTAAATGAAATTATTTGATATATGAGCAATAATTATTCCCTTAATTTTTTAAATTTAAACTATATTCTTTCTTATTCTAATGAATTGCTATTTCGATAAATCAAACAAGTTGTTAGGATTTTCAATGAATACTAAGTTCATAATTAATATCATATTAACAAGTAGGAAGTATGGACCATTTGACATTTTAAAATCCCCTAAAATTATTTAACATAATTATTTGCCTCATACTAATATAGGATCATAATTTCTTGCAAATTTGCTTGGTTTGGTTTTAGTTATCATGATTCTTGCAGATGATCATAGTTTTTATGACCTCATTTATGTAGTTGTCTTACAATAATATATCAAAAAAAATTTACACTTAAAATGATAGTAATTTCATGTACTTTTTGTAATATCCATATGCATATATAATAATTATGTACATAATAAATGTTAGATTACCACTTTACCTAAAAGTTTAAGCTATTAGGTTGTGGGTCAACAATGTATCCCCCACATGTGCAGTCCGACAAGATGTTGAGAGATAAATACACGATAAATATCACTCATCATAAAGAACACAATAATTTTTTTACTAGCATACAGGAAATGCGGACAACAAGACTGGAACCCAAGACCTCCTGGTAAATAGTTCTGATATCATGTTAGATAACTACTTTATCTAAAAGTTTAAGTTATTAGATTGTGGGTCAACACCGCATATCAATCTATAATAATAATAATTGATGACGGTGATGACAATGACGGTGATAACTTGCTAAACAAGAAGTGAAAATTTGATACCCATGCTTTCAAAATATCTGAAGGATCTATCTATTCACATTGCTGGAAAGCATCTTAGGAATCCAAAATACATAATTACCTACAACTAATGATTTTGAGGTAAACAAACTTTTAATTTTTCTTTTTTTTAATATGTTTTCTTTGAATTAACATCGATACCCATTTTCTTAGCATGATATGAAAATTTGACATACCTAATAATATCATACTCTTTTTTATCGTGCATTTTAAAACGGTTTTAGGTTAGGTAGATATACAATATGTGTAATCATTTTAAAGACTTTTGAATTTTAAGGCATACGACATTCACTCTCAGTATTTTGTGTAAATATCCTATTTTGATGGATTAATTTTAGGCACACTGCAATCAATATTTTTTTTGACAAGTTGAATTAGATAATTTTAAAATTGAATTGATCATATTTTCTCAATTTTTTGAAATCATTATAGTTGTAATGGAAGACCTTTGGGATGGGCCACATCTTTTACTTTAATGGCTCTAAAAATGCAATATTTTTTATTGGAATTGACTCAATTTGATGGACATTATAATATACAAGTACAAAAAGAATAATAGGGATAATAGTAGTAAGTAGTGTCCAATTCATTAAGCTCAATTGTACAATAGGTGGTGAAGGAATTTACACTGTTTTGCTGAAAACAAAAACAAAACAAAAAATGGCTTGGGGAGGAAGTCCATCTTATCATCTGCATAGTTTTGGTGGCTACTAGTTGTTTTGTTCACAAATTTGCCCTCTCCAAATCAAGAAATTTTCTATTATTTAATTAGGAGGAAACATGCAATTATGTGAAAGGAAATTGGACATATCTATTTTATATATGCATCCTGCAGCATGAGGCAAACTCAGTGTTGAGACAAGGAACTGAGGTTTTTTTTTTTTTTTTTCATCCAAATTTTGTATTTTTTTTTCTTTTGGCCTCTCTCTCCTACCCCACTTTCTCTCTCAACGCATAGGAAAGGGTCCCACACAAGCCCCACTAATTTTTTCTTTTTAAACATTCAAACTTATTTTTCCTCTCCTTAGGCGACAGAAGCAAAGGCTCTATGCGCGCTCCACTAATTTTTAAAAATGATTTTTTTTTTTTAAATAATTCTCTCTCTCTCTCTCTCTCTCTCTCTCTCTCTCTCTGTATGTGGTCTCATTAAACTTTTTATTATTTTTTTAAACACTTTTCTCTATTAGACAATTTAAAAATCTCAATATGAATGAATTTCACTAATTTTTTTTTAATTAGATCCCAACTCAACCACTTTCCATCACTTTCTTTTCAATACTTTTATATTATACAATTAATCTAAATTATTGCTTTCTACTTTCTTTATTTTGGTTTATATTTATATCCACTAAAATTATAGAATTTATTTGAATTATATCATTCAAACATATAAAAATATATATACCTTGTTATATTTCTCTTAACAAACAATATATACATTAAAATAAAGAATAATTGGAATTATTTTTAAAATACTCAATACAATATATAAAATACAATATAATATATCTCACCTACTTTCCACCAAAAACTTCCAATAATAAAATATTAAAATTATTTATATATATATATACATACATACACACATGTAAATTTAATAAATATTGAACTGCGCTTATGTTATATTGCAAGATCTCAGTTCAATAATATTCATTTCATATATCAACATATGTATATCAATAGTATTCTCAAATTTGCAACTTTCTCAATTTTTGTTTTGCAACTTTACTCTCAATTTTGCTCAATCCTTCTCCCCCTTTTGACATCAATCAAAAAGAGAAATGAAATAATAAGGCAAAGTCCAAAGTAGACATAAATTCATACACAACAAGATATTAATATAGAACCATAGTTGTACATAGTGTCATAAACAAAAAAACAAAACTGGGATGCAATCTGAAACATAGTAAACTTATTACATATATATATATACACACACACACACACACATATAGTAATGAGATGCACAACAAAAAAACTGATCCTTCATCTTTCTCTTCCTCGTATTCCTCATCTAATGCGTCATCACTAGGATAACGTGAGGAACTAGCCTGATATTATTCTAAACGGCTAAGTCTTTGATCAATTAAGGAGATACTAGAATGAAGTGAGGAATTACTTTCCTTAAGAGATTGAAGTCCTAAGCATACATCACTACTAAAAGTAGTAAACTGATGATGAAATTGTATGAACCATGAAGGAGCATCAATCTGAGGTTCTGGCTGTTGATTAGGAGGTGGAGCTTGCTCAGGAGCTGGCCTAGGTGGTCTTCTGCCTCTCAGAAACCAACCTTACTCATGTTTCTCATATCCCATCTATTTCAAAGTTGTAGAGTTGAAAAGATCATATCGAGTTATCTTTATGAACAACTCATTTGGACTAATTATACTAAGATGAGAAAACAGGATATTAAGGATGCCTCCATATAGAAGAGTAAGCTGTCTTGTTTCCAATCTTGTCCACATCCATTTTAGAATCAAACTTGACAAGTCATGCTTCTTCCCTTTCAAAAGGTACCACATAATAAAGTAGTCCACATATGACACGTAATCCTGTGAGCCGACCTGGGATATGATACTGTAGGTTATGATTTTTTGAAGTATCTGTGCTTGAAGGTTCAACTGCGTATACCTAGGAGGAGTCCTAAATTGTTCTGGTGCTTCAACCATAATTAATGGTAAAAATTCCTTGGGAGTGAATCCTTGGTCCATGATCCAAGTACATGAGAATACAGGACACTCAAAATCACCTTAGTCAACACGAAGAATGGAGGGAAAGGTTTGTGGTGTTAATACTATTCTTTGTCCTCTAACTTTGGTAGTGAGTACCATTTTGACTTCGAACCATATTCATATAAAATATCTTAATGCGATTTGGGTATTGGCCTTTTTCTTGATAAACCACAAGATTTTTCCAACCTATTGCCCTAAACATTGGTAGTATATTTGGAAAATCTGCCGCAAAGAAAGTTGTTTCAATGATCTTACCAAGTATTGGATTGGTTGCTCAAAGATGAATCATATATTGTTGTTTGGTATTAGGAGTAACAAGCCATTGATCAATGTTATCTTCTTCTTGTCCGGAGGTAGAACCTCGATTAGCTGCGCATTTGGTTTGTGGCATTTTGATGAAAGAATTGAAAGCCTTAGAAATTAGTATGTGGATGATGTGGGAAGATGATTTCCACTCTTTCTGTTGACTTTTTGAATCTTATCTCGTTTTTTATAATGACAAATACAAGGTATTTAATGTTTGTCAAGTTTGTGTGTAGGATAATACTAGCAAGATCATATTGATGCCATGCAGTAACTTGAAGAAGAATGAAGACCCTGACATATTTACTTGTTGTATTTTCATATTCGGGTCTGTAATATTTAAATTCAAAAAGTCTGTAATAATCTGCATATCATGCATGTAAGACTATAAGCTCAAGACCTTACAAAGACCTTAGGGATCGGTCGACCGATGCCAAATTTTTTAGGCAAGCAAAACAACCTTAGAAAGACCCTAGGTCCCAGCACTTGCACTTAGGAAAGTCCCCGTTATCACATATATTATATGAAGAATATTTGTTTTATATTGAACTTAAATGTGCAAAATCCTATGGATTCGGGCAACCGAACTTGGTAGTACATTTTGCCTCAGTCAACTGAACATTGGACTAATTCAATAACTTGACTTGAGTTCAGGCAACCGAATTAAATTAGTCGTAGTGCCTTCGATCAACCGAACACATACTATGACTTAGTTCAACAACTCGGGCGCTCGAACTCTTACATTCAAATACCCTTGGGAGACCGAATAGGCAAGTTTCAGGCTACCGAACATACGAACGGGTGACTAAACCTTGAGTGTTTGGAAAATTGCCTAGTTCAGCCAACCGAATGCATCTCTGGGCACCCAAACATTGAAAAATTGCTTTTTCTCATGTGTCTGTTCGGGCGACCGAACCTTAGGCTCGGTCAACCAAAAGTCTCGGGTTGGCTAATATTTACCAAGGGTTAAAAGAGGTTCAGGGTTAATTTCTTAAAAATCAATTAAAACAATTTGATAATTCCCCTGGTGTCCTCCAACGGCCATAGCCCTTCCCTTATATATATATATATATATAAGTTCATTTGTATGTTTAAGCAAGGATTAGGGATTTGGATTTGCCAAAAATCCTCTATTTTTTAGAGCAATTTTTTCCTATTCTAAGCCTATACTCTCACATAATACTACCTTCTTGATAATCCAAGCCTTGTGAGAGTACCTAGAGTGATTATACTCCTTTCAATCTTGCTAAAAAACTCTCATTGCATTATTTGTTATTAGATTTTCATATTGAGAGTTAAGATTAAGTTTACCTACTGATTTAATCTAATAAATCTTGTGTGGGGAAAACTTAGGAGGTTGTGAGTCTTTGCATTCATATTACAAGACATCTAAGGCTTTTATTTTGTGTGTGAAAAATATTTTTCACAAGCTATTTTCAAATATCTCTTATGCTTGATCATTGAGAAAATATTCTTGAGATATTTTGATTGTTATTGGTTGAAGTCTTTGAAACCCTAGATTGTTATTGAGATATATTTTCATACAAAGTTTCAACAATTAGCTTATTGATACACTCCGGTGCTAGATTGAATATAGACATTATCTTGAGTGTTGATTGAACACATACATTACTGAGCTTATAGTTCTTACATGATTGATGTGCATTAATTATACTATGTTGTATTGTAGTACATACCTGCTTGTTGTGAAGCACATTTCCATGTATGTAAAAATCACATTTGTTGTATTCTAGGCGTGGGCTTGAAGAGGGAGACTAGTCCTATTGAATAGTCCCGGATTGGCTTAGATCCGGTTAGGAAAGTTAGGTGCACCATCCTGGTAAGGTGCGGTTGTAGTCGAGGTCAGCCCCATTAATTGACCTGGTTGTAAACAATGCTACTCCACCTGTTAAGTGAGTATTAATGGAATCCTCGGTCTTGCGAGCTAGAGGCAGGGACGTAGGCAGTATTGGTTGAACCCCGATAACATATCGTGTGTGCACTTTACATTTCCATAATTTTCATTCCTACACATGTATGTTATTCCATGAATTTTGCATATGATTTAATTTCCACATCTTACATTTATCTATACATTTGGGTTTATGTGTATATAAACAGACCCAAAGTTGAGTATTATTGTTTCCAGATTAGTTGAACCTAAGAAGAATTTTTAAATACCCAATTCACGCCCCCTCTTGGGAATACACCAAAGCCATCACTTTCAATGAAAGATTTTGGGTTTAGAAGCAAAGGGAATGGAAGAAAATGAATTTGGGCGAGTTGAGGAACCAAGTCTAGTTGACTGGAATGAAAGAAATTAGGGTTTTGTGCTCAAAATATATAAAGCCCCGATGATTCAGTCGACTAGGCTTCAGAAGTCAGTCACCTAACTGACTGAGAAACTAAATTCCTACAAGTCAGTGGCCTATTAGTCGACTGGGATCACTGAACTTAGTTGCTTGACTTCCCAAAAATTTCCATTTTTCTTCTTTTCTCTTCTTGTATTTTTTCTAAACCACTTCCCTATTGTGTAACAGGTCAAGTTCTCTTCTTATTGATATAAACCTTTCTTCTAAAAGAGGTTTGGTAAAAATGTCCGCCCATTGATCACTTGTATGTACAAATTCTAGTATGATATCTTCTTTTTCATATGATCTCTAAGAAAATGATGTCTAACGTCTATATACTTATTTCTTGAGTGTGATATTGGATTTTTAGAAATGTTTATAGAACTTGTATTATCATACTTTATTGGTATGGCAGAATATTCTAGATTATAGTCCTTTAATTGTTGGTTCTTGTAGAGTGCTTGTGCATAACAACTCTCTACTGCAACATACTCAACTTCAGTAGTAGATAAGGCTACGGAGTTTTGGTTTTTAGAGAACCAAGATACTAGAGATCGTCCTAGAAAATGACACATACCATTTGTACTTTTTCTATCAATTTTACATCCAGTGTAATTGGCATCTGAATAACTAATTATTTCTAATCTAGTGTCCTTAAGATACCAAAGTCCTAAGTCAATAGTACCTATTAAGTATCTTAAAATCCTTTTTACAGCTATTTGATGAGATTTTTTAAGAGTTGATTGAAATCGTGCACACATGTATACGCTAAACATTATATCTAATCTACTAACTATCAAGTATAACAAACTTCCTATCTTACCTCGATTGTTTTTCATATCTACTGATTTTCCTTTTTCATCCTTATCAAGACTTATGGAAGTACTCATTGGAGTTGCTATAGGCTTGCTACTTTCCATGTCAAATTTCTTAAGCATGTCTTTTATATATTTGGACTAATTTATAAAAGTTCCATTATTGACTTGCTTAATTTGTAGTCCTAGGAAGTAGTTCAATTCTCCCATCATGCTCATTTCAAATTTCTCTTGCATACACTTAGCAAATTCCTTATATAAATCATTATTTTATTGCACCAAATATGATATCATCCACATAGATTTGGATAATGAGCATGTCTTCCTTCTTAGTTTTGATAAATAATGTGCTATCTATTTTTCTTCTAGAAAATCCCTTTTCTAGTAAGAATCCACTTAACCTTTCATATCAAGACCTAGTGGCTTGTTTTAATCCATTTAAAGCTTTTGTTAACTTAAACACATAATCAGAATTTTGAATATCCTCAAAGCCTCGAGGTTGTGCTACATATAATGCACTCTTCACATCCATTCTTTGAATTCTTTGTGAAATGCATAGGCTAATACCATTCTTATGGCTTTCATTCTAGTTACGAGAGTAAAAGTCTCATCATTGTATATTCCTTCTTCTAGGTTATATCCTTGAGTCACTACTAAAAAAGCTAGTTTTTAGTGACGAATCTATTAGTGAAGGATTCAATTTCATCACTAAAAGTGGGTATTAGTGATGATTTTAGCAATCATCACTAATACGACACTATTAGTGACGGATTTTAAACAGTCACTAATAGTTTCGTCACTAAAAATCAAAAAATATCGCGGGAAAACATTTTTCACCCAAAAATTATCCTGAAAAAATATTAGCGATGATTTCTGCGGTATTAGTGACGAATTAATCTCGTCACTAATAAGTGTAATAACCATGATTCTGTAATTACTTGCATTAACCATGACGCTATAATAATTGTATTTATGTATAAACTGTAACTTTGTGTGTCATGATTTTATAATCTAAATATTATGATTTTGTAAAACACTGTATAATCATGGTTATGGAAAATACTGTATAATCATGGTTTTGTAACCTTTGTAAAAATCGTAGCACTTTAATAACTGTAAATCATATTTCTATAATGTTATAAATCACAGTTCTGTAAAAGTTGTATGAAACTCTATGCTAGACTAATATTTCTCATGTCACACAACTAAATAAATAAATCTCATGTACTATATATGTATTTTTCTGCTTTATAAAAATGATTTATAAGCTGTGGTATTTGTCCTGAAATTGCATAATTTCAAACCCACATTCTCTTATTATGAATTATTCAAAAATCATAACCCAATAGCATATAATTATATATAAAATATTTTACTAATAAAAATCTCTATGTTAACTGACATAATATATTTCCCTTACCCGACTAACTGAGACCTGATTACTATTTTTCTATCTCATGCCTACCACGTTCGTGATTTCAAAACCCTAAAATTACACATATATTCCCCAATCAATCAACTGAATTCCCAAAAAAATTATCATATTCACATTTTAAGCCTATACATCCAATGAACCAAATAAACCACCAATAAACACCCAAACTACATCCTCACCTCAGTTTTGGAATGGTGCCTGAACTCCTCAAATCAAAATTCTGCTCCAGTAAACTTGTAGAGAATTGACCCCCCTGATCCTTGTGGTGGTTTTTGATCGCCGATTCGGCCTTAATTCGGAGTAGAATTGTAGAGAGAAGGGGGAGGATGTTCATGGGTTTAGAGAGAGAGAGAGAGGGAGAGAGGAAATAAATTTGTGTAAACAAATGAAGCTCGCGGGATTTTATAATCTCAACACTGCCAGGCAAAACTGTCGACGATTTTCTCTAACTCTCAGAAAACTGTCGCTAGTTTGCTCTTTAGCCAACCCAATGTACCGTTTTACCTGTTACCAGCCCGCGGTAAAACCCCATAACCATCGATGGTTTTCTTATTACTCCAAAAAACTGTTGCTGGTTTTCTCATCCCCCAGTCAAAAATCCTCTTTTCCCAATTCATTTTATTATTATATTTTCCGAGTCTCTACACATACAGAAATATATACCCTTAGATCCGACCCAGAGACTCGGGTTGACCCAGGTCCAAGTCCATTAACCTTTTGACCCTAACCCAAGCCAATCGAAATCCAAGACCCAAAACCTAATTAGTTAACCCTTTAAACTATCCCAGCTCATCCTCAAATCTAAACAATCTTCAGCCCAATTGGGCATGGCCCAACTTAGAATCATTAAAACCCAAGGCCCATTTTTGTTATTTATCCATATTTGACCCAATTAGGCTTGAGACAAATCAGCCCAAACACAAACTAAGCCCAAACTGGGCTTAACCCAACCAAGTCTACCAAAATCCAATTCCTTTAACCCAATTGACAAAGCCCAATAACCAAATAGGTTCACTAATTCAAGCTCCCCAAAACTAACCGTGGTTAGATTCGTGTAACTCTAACTCCTGAAACTTGTTTGGATCTTAGGAAAATGCAGGAAAACTTAAAAAAAATCATAAAAATCACATAATAACAAGAAAAGATCAACAAAGGGGGTAGGTACTCATCTTTATGAGTTTGGATTTATTGCCTTTTGTTCCTGTTTCTGAATTAAGGCTTGCAAAAGAAGAAAATTAGAGAGAGTTAGAGAGATCAAAAAAAGGAGAAAGAGAAATAGAAAGTGAGAGATAGAGGGGGAGATTTGTGTGAGAGTTAGAGAGATCAAAAGAAACAGAGACAAAAGTACAAATCCATGCGAAAGAATGAAAGAGAAAATAGAGGGATTCAGAGAAAGCAAATAGAAAGAGAGACAAGAGAGAAAGAAAAAGAAAAAGAAAAAAAACGAAAGGAAGGAAGGAAAGAAGAAAAGAGATGAGAGTGAGGGAAAAATGTTTTTCTATATACAAGTGGGACACATGTTGTCGTTCGTACATTTACATGTGGCACAACCAAGACCATGTATCTGTGGCACAATCTTGGGCGTTCAAAGTATGTTTTCCCTGGATGGCCGAATCGTAGCCGCATTAGCGATCCACATCAAATTTCCCAAACGAACCATATTCTGCCATATGGCAGGTGACTTCATGCTAATGTCACCATGTTATAGAAAATTTTTTAAATATATATATATATATATATATATAATAAATAAAAGGGCAATGCCATGTGTCACCATTACTAGCCAATACGTGGCCGACCATCCTTTCCCAATTGGGTCAGCCCGACTTAACCTGTGTTAACTTAAGTTGACATATTGAGCTAGTTCAGACCGGCTGAACCAGTCTCACCTATCTGAACCAATTTGATTCATTTATTTAATTAAACATTAATTTTAAAAGATTTTTAATTTTTAAAATTAGAAAAAAGTAGTAAAAAATTTAAAAAAAAATCAGGGAAAATTTTAAAAATTAGGAAAAAAAATAAAATTATTTGAGTTTTTTTTTTACTCAGATAACAAAAAAAAAAAAGAAAAAAATATATCAAAAATGAAGAAAAAAGTCTTTAAAAATCCTAGGAATTTGTAGAATAATGTTTGAACATTTTCATAAAATTATAAAAAATTTTGGAAAATTCTAGGAATGTTTTAAAGACTCTTTTTGACCAAATTGGATGAATTTATTTGATTATTATCTATATATACTCTATTTTTGTGTATGTGTATCCTAATAATTAAGCAAAGGGTAAAGAGGTATTTCAAACCTCACCTATATTAGTTTGAAGGCGGGGTTTATCTATTAAAATTCCCTCCTGTAGTAGTCTTATTAGACATTCCTAAATCACACCTTATTTCATATTTTCTTTTTAAAAATTTATAATATTTATTTACGTTTTAATAAGTTAATTAAAGATCATTAGATTCGGTTTAAGGATAATACATAGTTACTTAGGTACCATTCATAGAACAAGTGTGTAGGGGGTGCTAATACCTTTCCCACACATAACTGAACTCCCAATTCCAATTCTGGTATATGTAGACCGAGACTTGACCTAAGATTAATTTAGAGACCAATCAACGAGTGGTAATTAGATGAACTAATAGCACCTAAGTAAATAAAAGGTTAGTGGTGACTCTATTGAAGTTTTAATATTATTATTTCTTGCCATTCCGAACCCTTCTCTGAGATGTTGTGATAGTTTGACGATTCCATTGGGGACTTAGAGAGTTAAGGCATTGATTAATTATGAATTATACCAAATATGAATTTAATGGTCCTTTTGATTACTCCACGATTTTTTACATGTAAATATGAATAATTGTTATGTACTTGTGAATATTTTACTTGTGTATATAACTCTTGTATGTATATTTTGAATAAATGGATAAGTATGTACATGGTGTGATGATGGTTGGGATTAGGGGATAGAATTTTAAATCTATATGAGTACATACACTTTCATGAGCCCTATACCCGGGCTTTACCCTTTTAGGAATAAACAGGGGTGTAGTACCATTAGTTTCCATGAGACAAGGTCTTTGGGAGCCTGTGAACCACTCTGCTCAGTATGTACTTTGTCCAAGTCCATTGGGTAAGGATAAGAAACATTTTGGGAACCTATTGTTGATAGGTAATAGAGCTTAAATCACACATATTCGACTCTAATTTTCTCCCTTTGGATAAAGCCTCGAAGAAAATATGTAAGCAATAAATCCACTTGGGGTCAGGACGGAAGCTTCATCCTTCTTCACATGATTTAGTTCATTCTTCTTTTGTATTTGTTTTTCCTTTGTGCTGGTTCCCACATTCTACATTCATTTTAGACAGACACGCTATGCCAAAAATTTGGATTAGCCCCGAATCACCCCATGAAGAACTCAGTAATGGTATACAATGAAGAAAAAATAGAGGTTTAACAGTATTTTGGAGTCTGGTCAAGTCATTAAAAAAGTAATTGGTTTGAGAAAATTGAGGTGATTGAAGAAAGAATTAATGAACAAATATTAATAATAAGGATAAAAACTACACTGCTGTAATCCGCTAACCCACCTTTCTCTATATAAAATATTCAATTATATTCCTTTAAAAATTTAAGTTACAGTTTTGTTTTTATAATTTATTTTTTTACTTATTATTAGTTTTCAGTTTAGCATATGTTTAGTACATAGAAATGAGTAGCACAATACAAAATAAAGTTCTAGTTCTAACTCTATTAAATTTTTGACATAAAAGTTCTGATATTTTAGCCAAACATACTTAGATGTGCCATAAAGTCACTCAGCTAGTTAACTTGAAATTCCTACTCTCCCTTTTAAGTCAAGTTGTCTCTTTATTTCTGTTGAGATTTTAATTGTTTTCTTTTCTCATAGAAAATGAATGCTTACTTCCGAAAGCTTGATAGGAGTTCTTTTTCTTTTTGTGGGGGCGGGGAAAAGCCAATATAATGAGAGTTTTACCCTGGAAAGTCAAGATTTAATTAAGGTATCCTAACCCTCTTTTAATTTATATTATCCCACTCATATTCCACTATATATGTATCTATATGTTCCATTATCTGCATTACAACTTTGAAGTCATCATGCACCTCCATTTATCCTCTCTCTCTCTCTCTCTCTAGGGCATATAAATTGTTGGGCTGGATTTGGCTCTATAAACAATTTGAAATTGAATTAAACATTTTGATTTGGCAAATTAAATTGGAATCCAAACTACCCACTTCATCTTTGGTCCCAAATAGAACTAAACAAGTATTTTATTATTATTGTTTTCTATCCTAATTTGATTTTTAGGTTAACACAATTTATTCTACGCAAAATTATAATTTCAATAGATTAATAATAGACTAATAAATTTAATTTACTGTGCATTGAGAGCATGTTTTAAAATTATATAGATTTAGACAAAATGTAGTTAAAATTATGTTGTGTTTATCTTACATCCATATAAATATAAATTTGAAATTTGAAATTCGTATTCCTAAATATTACTTTAATGCGAAGTTCAAGATGAAAACTATTTTATTTTTTAATTAATTAAAAAAATGACTTAAAAAGACAATAGCATAATAAAATTTAACTACGCTTTCGTATTAGAATTCTCGAATTCGCGAGAGGGGTAGGCTAAGAGGTGAATGATGAGTTTCCTTTTGTCGCATAGTTGGGACCTAATGTAAACCTCCAATCAACCAAAAAATTATACTAATTTAAATTAATTTTTGAAATATAAATATAAACCATTTGGCTAAGCAATTTTGTTCACTTTTGAGTCTCCAAATATAGCATTGGTTAATTCATTTTTTAATTCGATTTCATGAATTGATTAAAGTTAAAAATAACTCGATTTCATGAATTGATTACTCTGTGAGCCAGCAGGGACCGTGGATGGTGAGAGTTCGCTCTGTGAGCCAGTGAAGACCGTGGTTGGTGAGAGTTCTCTGTGAGCCAGCGGGGATCGTGGATGGTAATGGAGATGTGTCACGAGGGTCGGGTTAGCCAAACGTCCAACTGATAAACGAAAGTCGTGTCCACATTCCGGACTTTACCTAATCAGCGAGACCTAGGGGGAGGACGCTGATCCGTAGGTTTGGTGCCGCACTAGAGGGTCAAAGGGTTTGTTGGTGGCTGGAGTTCCTATGTAATAAAAAAAAAAAAAAAAAAATCTAAACTATTTGATTTGAAATAATTTTTAAATCTGTAAAACTTTCTATTAAAAAATTAACAAACTTGATTGGCTGGCTTAAAGAGAGTGTGACCCATATAATGGAACTATACAAGGCCAACATGTCCTTTTACACCTTTAGAAACATGATTATGGGCTGAAGTTTCACTAGATACATATAATTATGATATGATCTAAAGTTAGAAGGATAATATATTTTAATTTTAGAAAATAGAATATTATAAGATGTCACAGCACCAGAGCAATTTAAAAAGTCCATGTTATCACTGAATATTTATTTCTTGTATGATTAATTTACAACTCTAGTTTTGTATTGAAAAGAATTGTGGGACATGTCGGCATGTTATCTTAACCAAGTCATCTCAAGTGCAAAGCTATCATGCATACCTACGCTCAACAATCATATATATATAATAAAGTTGGTAAACGTAATAAAAAAATGGTAGAAAATAATAAAATTAAAAAGAGTTTATAAATTTTTTTTTACAAAAAAGAGAAAAAAAAAATCTTACTTTTCAAGAAAAATAAATAGTAAAAAAATAATTACATGATATTATGCGGTTTGCTACTAGACTTGCATTTAGAAATGAATTGATATCAACAAGTTCACTATCATATTCTATCTTTACTTGTTTGAAACTTCTCAAATTATATTGAGATCTTTAATAGCCCATAGTTTTGTGATTAATGAACCGCAAATGTCAATGTTATTAATAAAACCATTCTTCCACTTGCTTGAATTGTTTATGGCTATGCACCTACAACTCGTCAACCTATGATTCTTGTTTGAGGTTTCAATTAATTTGGTTCCTGCGAGGGATGCGAAGGATATAGGAGGGGAGATGCATGCACTACTCCTTATTGTATAATCAAAGTCCAACATGGGCTTCCAGTTAACCCTCCAGAAAAGGAAACAAAATCAATGCAATGCAAAAGTTTAGGAGAGTAAATGCAGAAGTTCCTTGAGTTTGAACCTCACCCTTGAGATGGAAGGGCTAACAAAGTTCTAAGTTCTGCTCGTATAGAGAACTTTTAAAAAAATAATATGTTCAATAAAATATGGATTTTTCAATCAAAGATTTTAAGTGTTTTAAAAAATTATCAAAATATGTTATAATTCTAAATTTGAAAATGTTTTGATAAACAATAGGTGACTTAAATCCTCTCTTAAGATTATATAGGTAGTTTACCTTGGTCGATTCAGCCATACAAATAAAAAAACCAAAAAAAAAAAAATACCCATGTCTCTTCTTCTTCTTCTTCTTCTTTTCCTTTGGTGTTCGTGTGAATGTTTTTCATTTTTTGGAAAGATACTTAGGTAGTAAGGTCTCAATGAGGTTAAGTCCTTTGCATTGACCTTATGAAAACATTTTTCGAAAAGGGTTTGGATAATATTAAAACCTTTTTTTTTTTTATTGTAAAAAATAAAAAGGAGATTGTCTTTTTTAGGTGATCAACTACCACTCAAAGGATAGTCGACCTGACTTGAGAGCAAGGCTAGTTGACTAGCCCCGATCTAAAAGTTATCAATTGATCTCTACAACCTCCCATTTTTTTTTTTTTAATAAATTTTTGCCACTTTTAATTACAATTTTTTTTTCTTCACGGAGACACACACGCATAAAGTAAGTGTGACAGTCATTCATAAAGTGGGTGCTTTAGGGTATAAGTCTCTTAATTTCATTTAAAAGTAATTAGGTGATTACCTTCTTGATTCAAAATTTGAAATCTCGAAAAAAATCCTTCAAAAAGGATTTTCTTTATTTTACCTTTTTAAAATTAAAATAAAGTGACAACTCCATTTTTTGAAGCACAAATAGTGAGTTAAGTAATCAATAGCTTGATTGTCTATACTTTGTTTTCAAAACAATCACCAAATTTGTTGGGAATCAAATGGGCCACTCGAGTCCAATGTCGACAAGGCGAGAGAGAGAGAGAGAGAGAGAGAGAGAGAGAGAGAGAGAGAGAGAGAGAGTTGTGGTTTATAGAACACTACAAAAAATAAGGTTATTAGTGATGGATCAAAACCGTCACTAATAATCACAAAACCGTCACTAATAGTATTAGCGACAGTTTTATAAGTATTAGTGATAATTTTGAATTAGTTGTCATACTTGCGGTTATTAATAATTATTAGTGACAAATTTTAAAAGCGTCACTAAAAACCTAAGACTGTCACTATAAATTCTACATTGGTTCGACTCAAAATCGTCACTAAAACCATAATATTAGTGGTGGTCGATTTTAAATTTGTCACTAGTAGTATATTATTAGTGACAGTTTAAAATTGTCATTTTTGCTCACAGACAGCTATTAGTGAAGGTTTTAAAACCGTCATTAATAGTAGAATATTAGTAATGAATTTCAAAATCATCACTAGTAATAGACAATTAGTGACGATTCTGAAACTGTCGCTAATAATTAGGCATTAGTGACACTTTTGAAATTCGTCACTAATACTCTACTATTAGTAATGATTTTGAAACCTTTACTAATATATAAAAAAAATGGGCAATTATTAGTCATGGTTTTGAAACCGTCACTAATAATTAGGCTTTAGTGATACTTTTGATATTTGTCACTAATAGTCTGCTATTAGTGATGGTTTTGAAACCTTCACTAATACTTAAAAAATAAACAATTATTAGTGACGATTTTAAGCCCATCACTAATAATTTAAAATTAAAAAAAATAATCATTAATTCTTGTAAAAATCTATAATTACATTTTCGCATACATAACATTAAACCATAATTACAAAATAATTTATTAATTATTCAAAATTTCAATTCAAATTCATAAACAGATGCATTGTACAAATTCAAATTCAAATTTAAATACAAATACATTATACAAATTCAAATTAAAATACAGAAATTTCATCTATTCATATAACAAAAAATAAAAACAAAAAATAAAAAAACAAAACAAAAGTTGAATCCGACTGTAGTGCATGACATCGTGTTGATGTTGTGAAAGTCGCAAACTCTACAAATTAAGAATTATTAAAAAAATTAGTATACAATTTTTGAACATATATGTATATGTACTATAAGTATCAATGATTTGAAAGCAAAATAATTGGACATTCGGACATAATTAAAAAAAATGATATAATTTTAAATAGTTAAGTTTTATCAGTTTAAAAAAATTTTGGCAGCATTTCACGTGTAAATAGGACATTTTCCATAGAGATATGCTCCAAACTTGGATGTTTACAAAAAAAATTCACAATAATCCAATCAGTAATGAATTTTATGAGTGCACAAGAGCTTCATATAATAAGTATTAAATAATGTAATGTATTCATGCATCCCACAAACAATTTATATCATAATATAGTTCTATGAAAAAATAGAATATGATGTTCATGGTTTACATGACTTCTTTAGGACTCACAAACAACCATAATAATCAAATAATGCAAATGAATCCATGATTGATAGAATTTTCACTTAACATATGCAAAAGTAAATTCAGAGATGAAGTTCAAAATTCATTTGAACTTCACTTATCATTTCAACAATGTTTTAACATTCAAACACACTATAATTATTCTCACAAATATGGTATATGACTTTGATTAATTTGGAAAAAATTTAACAAATTTTTGGCAGTATGCCGTCTGTAAATAAACCATTTCTCAAACTTGCAAGTCACAAAAACATACAATTCACAAATTTTTTGCATCATACAGATGCTCAATGTGCTCAAGAGAACCTTAGGACTCAAAAATAAAGACAATGATATGCATGAAAGTCCATAGGATTACGTTTTCCAAAATTATAGA
This sequence comes from Malania oleifera, assembly GCF_029873635.1. NCBI lineage: Eukaryota > Viridiplantae > Streptophyta > Magnoliopsida > Santalales > Ximeniaceae > Malania > Malania oleifera. The sequence continues at coordinate 72,259,354 of NC_080418.1, read as the reverse complement.
AATTTAGAAAAATTTTGGCAGCATTTCATCTGTTTCATCTGTAAATAAGACACTTTCTATAGAGATATACTCCAAACCTGGTTGTTTACAATAAACAGTTCACAATAATCCAACGAGTAATGAATTTTATGAGTGCACAAGAGTTTCATATAATAAGGATTAAATAATGTAATGTGTTCATACATCCCACAAACAATTTATATGAGAATATAGTTTTATGAAAAAATAAAATGTGATATTCATGGTTTACATGGCTTCCTTAGGACTCAAAAATAATTATAATAATTAAATAATGCAAATGAGTCCATGATTGATAGAATTTTCACTTAACATATGAAAAAGTAAATTTAGAGATGAGGTTCAAAATTCATTTCAACTTCACTCATCCTTTCAAAAATATTTTAACATTCAACACAATATAATCATCTGAGCATATGCTATATGACTTTGATATGCAACAACTTAAAAGTATCTACCAGCAGGCAATACACATCACTGCATTAGCCATGCAGGTGGCGTTCCAATAAGCATGTAGTCCTAATGTCCACTATCAACATGCAGTTCACAAGATATATCAATATCCAGGCATGCAGTCTAGAAATTAAATCATCCATTAAACTAAAGCAATAAGCAAATATGGATAGTGGATGTTTGTATAGTGTAGTGTAGTGTAATGTAGCCAAAATAAAGCAAAGTGTATGAAGTATATAATTACAGGCCTAGAGAAAGAATAAAAATGTATGTGGGCTAAAAATATTTTACGCTCCAAGAACAATCTATATCAATAATATGCGATAAAAATAGGATATGATGTTTAATGTGCTTAAGACAACCTCAAGACTCAAAAATAAAGACAATGATATGCATGAAATAGGATTACGTTTAAATTTATATAATTTTGTGAAAATGATGCATAATTTTCTCTAGTCTCCTCTAAAACATTGAGGCATGCAACCCAGACCATAAACTTTCTAGCTTCCTAAAAAAAATCAATATTACAATGGCAAATATAGAAGATTATTCTTCATCTCCAAACATGGTATGTAGCAATAGCCCAGAGCAATTTGACAATCTAATATCACCCAAATTTTTCTTAAAGAATTAATAAATACTCTTCTCTAGGCCTTTTTTGGAAAAATACAACTCCAGAATAGATGATCTATAAATTTATGGATTTTTCTAGATCACATCATGCACATAGACAAACTTCTCAAACCCTATTTCATTAACCTATCCAGTTTAAGAAATCTACCCACTTTTAGAACCTATATAAGGAGCTTAAGGTTCTAATGTTAGATAAGCACAAAGAAATTGTGTGTGTTGTGCGCCAAAAAAAATTTTGAGTACGCAAACAATAGAAAGTATGTGTGTTGTATGTATAAGAAAGAATTGTAAGTGTGTGCTGTGTGTTGGCAACATGGAAGTGTTTTGTAAGTGAGAATGCTTGGTGTTATCTTGTAATTGTGATGTACATTAGTGTGTGAGCATATTTATTGTCTTGTGTGAGTGTCTCGATGTATGTCCGAGTGTAAGGTCTTGGGCACGTATTTTCATCTTCTAAGGATGATGGATTTTTTTGCTATGTCAAAGCTTATGTATGCATATATTGAATTGTTATTGTGTGCAATAGATGACAACATATGTTGTTGTAGTTGTGAATTGTGGAATTTAAGAAAGTATGGATTGTGGACCCCTTGGGTGAAGGCCCTAAATCTCCAGAGGGTATTTCCAAGTTAAGTAGTGGTTGGAAAAGTTGGAATGTGGCACTTGTTGGTATTTTTGCATTAAGCAGTCGTTGGCCAAGCTGGAATTTGGCACTTTTTTGAGATAATATATGTGCTTAGTTGGGATATACTGCTATGTTGGAAAAGAATGTATAAATGCATTCTAATTGGATGTTTTGCAATGGCTACTTTAGATGAACAAATTGCCTAAAATAAAGAGCGTGTTCATGCATATTGCTTTGAATAAAGAGTGTTTTCATGCACCTCATGATCATGCATACTAGTATGAAATCATGTGTTAAGTATTGAAATCATTATTTGAGAAAGGGCGAGTTAAGAATGTTTATTGAGGTTGTGGCTACTCACCCTATTCCTAAATATGTTCAAGTTCAAACTGAAGGAAAAGCTCCACTTATTAAGTTCTCCAAGATATTATCATTTGAAATGTATTATAGATTGGCAGGAAGACAATAATCATACAAAGTGTGTGTTTAGTTTTGGCAATTACTAGGAGGTTTTGGGTTCTATTTTTATTGCTCGTGTTTATTTTTTAGGGTTTAAAATATCCCTGTTATCGTGTTTTATCTCTTCACACGCTATTGAACTACACATGTGGGGGGAGTGTTAAAGCTTCATATACATTGTTGGCTACATCTAAATAACTTAAACTTCTAGGTAAAATGGTATTATTTAGCACACTATAATCATCTAAGCATATGGTATATGGCTTTGATTATTTCGGGACAAATTCAACAAATTTTCGGTAGTATGCCATTTATAAATAGAGCATTTCCCAAACTTGCAAGTCACAAAAGCATGCAATTCACAGGATTTTTGCATCATACTAATGCCATTTAGATTAAGACATGCAACATTCTAAAAGTATCTACCAGCAGGCAATACACATCACTACATCAGCCATGCAGGTGGCGTTCCAATCAAGTATGCAGTCCTAATGTCCACTACCAGTACGCAGTTCAAGAGATATATCAATCCAGGCATGTAATCTAGAAATTAAATCATCCATTAAACTGAAGCAATAAACAAAAATGGATAGTGGATGTTTGTGCAGTGTAGTGTAATGCAACGTAGTCAAAATAAAGCAATCATATACCCCAAAGACAAACTACCTTTTACATACCTTTTAATGAGAGGAGTAGCCACCCGCATCATCTGGACGAGATTGGCATATCATTTGTTCAATTTGAGGTTGCCAGTGCTTCATAGCTTCCATCTTCGCTTTCCAGGCAGACATTTCTTCTTTCAATTATTGGCTCTCTGCTAAACAAGTGGACACCTATTCTTTTAACTGCTGGTTCACTGCCCCCCAAGTGGACACTTGTTCTTTTAGCTGTTGGTTCTCTGCTCCCTAGGTGGACACCTGCTCTTTTAGCTACTGGTTCTCCACTTCCATTATCTGCATTTGGAGAACCATCTCCTCCGCCTGAGCCTCAGCTGCTCAAAGCGCTAGGTCAATCTGAGCACGAGATGTTGCACTCAAAGAAGATAATGATGTTGAGGCGATGTATCCACTCCTAATACCATTTAACTAGCCACCCACTTATTCCCTAAGCACCTGAGTTCAAATCTCATCATCCGTCATTTGCTGACTCCCTTTAGAATGGGTGCATCCCTCAGCTTGAGCATCTTCGCTTATTTTTAGTCATGAAAGTGATGAAAATGAAGAAATAAGAATACAACTTTGACATTTTGAGTAAAATAATGAACTGAATAATCTACTGACTTAGCTGTTTGCTCTACGCACCGTGGCACCACTCCCTTGATGGCCTCTAATGTGTTCTCTAAGAAAGATCCGGCCTCGACTCCAATTCGCCAGTGACGGGATCACACTACATTATCATACAAAAGTTCATTAATATTAATTAGGTGGTGTCAATATAAATAACACTTATCAGGTAATGGTCAGTTTTATAGAAATTACCTTTCAATGATTGACGAATAACTTTGACCCACTGCAATGCATTGTATCTAGTTTGTCGTGGTTCGCAGCATTTTTTTCACAAATAGCCTACAAAATTAGATGTAATGACTTTTCATTAGCCATATCAATATGAAAAATTAGTTATTATAACACAAACACATCACCTAATAGTTAGGGTCGTGGAAATGGCGACACACCACCTCCCAATCCTCTAAGGAGATCTTATTGTATGGGTGCACTTCTGCCTCATCTCTTATATCCCTAAAATGGTCACGCATTTTGCTGTGATAGGTATTAAACCAAGAGCCCAACTGCTTGCTCACCACCTTTTCAACATGGTCTTTAGTGAAAATGTCCATATCAAACTCTTCTGCATATGAAATACATATCGAGTGTTAGACAATTTTTTGGGTAGTATATTAATAGTAAAAGAAATGTTTTAGGGTTACTTACCAAGATGCGCTCATATTGAACCAAGCGCTAAGCCTCTGTCACCTTTGGCCAGGTGAAGCAGGTGACTGCAGCATATTGTTGACCAGGCTGAGCACCAATCGTCACGCAGGGCTGTGAAGCCTGGAGGAATGTCGATTTGAATCCGCTGCCCAATCCTCTCCGGGTACTTCTTTAGCACCGTGTTCTTCACTCCACCAAGGCCTGACCGACCGTGTCTTCCTCACTTTCTAGAGTGTCTTCCTCTTCACTACAATACTTGACCATAATTTCATCTTCCCCATTAGTTTCATCATTTTCGATGAAGTCAACTTGTACAGAAGGTTCATTTCTAATGTCTACTTGCCCTACGTGTTATGCCATGGCACCAACCCTATTCAATGGTATAAGATCAACTCTTTCCTCGACAATATTGAAAGTGGATTGCGTTACTGCACTAACAGATGACTGATCTTCTTGGAAAGCATCATTGTTGACACTCTTCTCCCCATCTGCGACTTCCGTAATATCATACAAACTTTGAGGAGGAAGTTTTTGGGCCACATGTCATTCACCCTTCAATTTTGTGTCCTTAAGGTAGAACACTTATTCTGCCTGCATCGCTTGCACAAAAGGGTCCTTTTGATACCATGTTTTAGTAAAATGGACACTAGTAAAGTAGGCATCCGTGTTTATCCCACTCTTTTTATTGCTAATGTCCCATTAGGTAGACTTGAACATATGGACGAGTCTGTTAGATCCATAGTGAAGCTTTAGAATGTCATCCAAGATACCAAAGCAGTCAATTTATTCATCTCCTTCTGTGCCTAGCACCACAACCCCACAATTTTGGGTTCTTCTATGCAATTCAAGGGAATTTGTATGAAATCGTAAGTCGTTGACAATGCAAACACTGTAGCAGTTAACTTGCTGATTGGGGCCACATGCCAACGTATACAAATCTTGCTTTTGGTTCTTTGTTATTAAGTAAAAAGGAGTTTAGATGAGTAAACCGTTAATATTGAAAATGTACATTGCTTCGAACTCAGAGAGTATTTGTTTCTTACGCGACTCCCAAACCAATTGACAAATTCCTTCTTATGTCTTTTGTCAACATTCCTTTCATTTTGAGTTAGAAGTTCAACTTTATGTTCACTATATGCAACAATAGTACATGTTAATGTCAACTAAGTATATATATGCATATGTAAATACAATGTAAAGTAAGGAGTTTGGAACCATGGACTCAATATATGAAACAATTTCATCACAATTATTGAGGAAGTAAAAATGTGCCTTTCGTAGGTCATCCATATCAATGATATCGTAAACCCGTGCACTGAATGGCCGAACAATTACTTGAAATATAGAACTCCTGAGTTCTTCATCTTCGGCATTAGCATGAATGTATGCATTTCTCTCCTTATGAGTGAACCTTGTGTCAGTATCACGAAAATACATTGAGAAAAATGCAAGACATTCATTGTCAATGTATGCCTCAATGATTGAACCTTTCGATCGCGCCTTATTGCGCACATACTCCTTTAAAGATGACAAGAACCTGTGTATTTTACATAGCATTAGTGACTTCTACCTACAAAGAAAGCGAGCAAATCACATGAACATTGTAAAAGGACTTTATAATTTACCTCTCAATAGGATATATCCAACAATATTGCATCAGTCCTCCAATTATGGTCTCCCTTGGTAAATGGACGGCTAGGTGGACCATCAAATCAAAGAATTCTAGCGAAAGTATTTTCTTCAGCTTGCATAGTATGATCACGATGTCTTCCTCTAACTGTTCAAGTATGTTTATGCTCAATTTCTTGGAGCACAAATATCAAAAGAAGATCCCCAGCTCAATCAGTACTGAGTGAACATCTTTGGTCAAGTGTCCTGACTCACTCGAAAAATGAGCAGCTCGGAAGCTATCCCAAGTATAGGAGTTCTGTCGTGTAATATTAAGCCCAAGGGCTAGATCATCTCCTCAGGGAATGCGTTTTAATTTCAAATTTTACGTTCGCCCAATCAAAAAATAAAAGTTACTGAACTTGGTTCAGATTCGGGGTTTTTCAAGATTGTTCAATTTCACTTTTGATGAATTAAATGACACGTAATTTAAAACTCTAAACTAACATGCACTAAATAAAAGAAAACAAGAATAGAAACCCTACGTATACTTAAAGAAACATTGGGACACGCGTTAATAAAAACTAGAAACCTAAAATATGGAACTAAAACATGCAAGAATGGAAACTCTAATCTACCTAAGGAAACATTGAAACACGCTCTAATTAAAAATGGTAACATTAATCATGGAATTAAAGCATGTAATGGAAACTCAATCAGATTCAAAGCATACAATAAAAATCGGAACTTTAACAATTCAAGAACTCAAACCAAAATGCAACACATAAAAAAAAAGAACGATGACAGAAAATAAAAATACGAACTTTGATAAAACCTAACTAAACCGAACATCGAAACAAAAATTAAATCTTGGAAAGAAAAAAAAATAACTAATTTAAATATGAACCCAAGCGTAATTAAATATGAACTTCTAACTAAATCTACCGATAAAATAAAATACCAAAGACAAAAATAATTAAACAATCAACTATTGCAAAGATAAAATATTCAAAATCCAAGCGTTTTAAATACCTTCAGTAAATAAAAAAACAATACTATCCTATATCAATATTAAAAGAGAAAAGATAAAAGAGAGAGAGAGAGCAAGGGAAGAGAGGAGAGTTTGAGGGAGAGAAAGTAAAGGGAAGAGAAGAGAGCAAGATGAAAAAAAAACAAAGCCAACTAAAGAAGAAGAAGAAGAAGAAGAAGAAGAAGAAGAAGAGGAAGAGGAGAGGAGAGGAGAACCCCCACGGGGCTACTTGCGCAAAGAGAGGAAGAGAAGGAGATTTAAAGGAGGCATTGGGTGCCCTAGACCCGGATAGCACTGACCCGACCTGTTTGGAAAGGGTTGACCTGGCAACTTGATTTTTTCATTTTTTTCATTCTTTGTTAATCGCAAATCTGACTCTTCTGGAGCTCGTATCTCACAAAACTCAAAACACAAAAGTTGTAGATAATCCTTTCCTATTTCTCCATAAATTTGAATCGTCTCAATCGGAGCTTGGACGGAAAAGTTATGCACAAAATACGAACAGGTGTCGGTTTTGGTTCCCGTGAATTTTCCTGCGACAAAAAATTACCAAAATTTCATAAATAGTGCAATAAAATTCAATAATGATGATTTTGGCACTTTATTAAAATATTGAACAATTTTGGACATTTAATTAAAAATATAAACCGTAAAGCCCGGGTTAAACATCCAATTACGCAGTTTTGACGCGTAATCATGTCCACAAAAGAAAACGGATAGAACCCATTGCAGAAGGATGTGACAGTCATGAATTTTCATTCCTGACATCTTCCCTTCCTTCGTGCTTATGCATTGAGTTATGTTCGATGCATATCCATCAGGGAACTTCACTAATTTCATCCATTCGAAGAAATTATTCTTCTTATCCTTCAAAATTGTGTAATAGGCTGATGTCATAAGAAGTTTGTCCCCATCACGAATCAGATGCAACTCAGGTCGTATTCCTATATTTTTCATATCCCGGTGAGCATTTGCGTTGTCCTTTGTCTTCCCATTTATATCTAGTAATGTACCAATGACATTATCATAAATGTTCTTCTCGATGTGCATGACATCCAAGTTGTGGCATAATGGAAGATCGTTCCAGTATGACAACTTGAAGAAGATGCTTTTCTTTGTCTAATTTAACTCTCACTTAGCATGTTTCCTTTTTCTACTACTGGGTGACTTCCCAAATTTCACATCTCTGATCAACCTGAGCTAGTTTAATATCTCTTCCCCACTTAGTCAATTTGGTTGCAACCTTCGTTCAAGTTTTCCATTAAAGCTTCTAACACCACGAGTCCTCCAAGGATGTCTAGGTCGTAGAAAACGACGATGACACATAAAGCATAACTTGCGTCCATGCTTAAAGGATAAGGGCCTAGCATCCTTATTACACACTGGACATGCTAAGTAATCTTTTGTGGTCCAGCCCGATAGATTGTTGTAAGCGTGAAAATCATTAATTGTCCACAACAGTGTAGCATGCATTTGAAATGTTGTCCTGGTTTCCACATCGAATGTCTCCACTTCTTTTTCCCATGGTTCTTTCAACTCATTAATTAATGGCCTTAGGTAAATATCAATATCATTACCAGGTGCCTTCAGTCCAAGAATAAGCAAAGACATATAAATGAAGGATTCTTTTATACATTGCCATGACAACATATTGTATGGCATCATCATAACTAGCCACATGGTATACAGGTTATTCATGTTACTGAAAGGATTGAACCCATCTAAAGCAAGACAAAGTATTATGTTACAAAGATCACTAGCAAATCACAAATGCATTTTATCAAACTCGACACAAGTTTCTGAGTCTGTTGGATGGCTAAGGGTGTTTTCCACTTGAAGACGTTTCTCTTTATGCCATCTCATATCTGCAGTAGCCTTTTTGCACACGTACAATCGTTGCAATCACGGGATTAATGGACAATATTGAAAAAAAATTTGGGGGATCTTTTTACCATTCTTTTTATTTGTTTTATACCTCGGTTCACCACATTCTGGGCACTCGTTCGCATTTTCATGTTCACCATAAAAGAGTGCACAATCATACCTATAAAAATGTATTAAAGTGTAACTAAGACCCAATTCTCGCATATATGTCTTCGCCTCATAAAAGGACTTTGGAAGTGTTTCACCATCAAGCAGTGCCACCTTAATAAGGCTTAAATTTATGTTGAATATGCTCTGAAATAACTCATGCATTGTTCTTGCATGAAGCAACTTTATTAGGAACTCTAATTTTGAGAACTTTGTACAGTTTGGATATAGAGGCACCCGTGTATCCCTCACAAGATTAGAAAATGGTTTACCGGGTCGATTTAACGTACTAGAATCGCAAGGTATAATACCTATTGAAGTAGATTCATCACCAATATGCGACACACTAACATTGTCTGTGTCCACTGCAATCCTCATTTACAAGTCACTTAACATTTCAATTAACCCTTCCGAACGTGTATCATCACCTACTATATTTGCCCCCTCATCTTCATTGTCATCATCACCACTCTGAATTGCATAATTTTCATCATGGATCACCCATGTTGTGTACCTTTTCTCCATTCCAAAGTATAATAAATGTGTAGTAACCAAATCAATGTGTTTAAATGTTATATTTTGGCATTTCTTGCAAGAACACCTTGTTCTACTGCCTTTGTCTGCACGAAGACGCGCGAACTCTATGAAATCATATACCCTTTTCACGTATTATGGTAAAAACCTACCCCGAGCCTTCATCCAACGCTTATCCATGTCCATTAATTACCCTATAACATGTTCAAGTAAATGGTGTTGATTACATTTTCAGAATGTTTATGATGCATGCATCGTGAATCCTAAAATCGACCACCTTCTATCTAAAGGGTACGGATCCTATCCCATTCAAGAATGTTGCATTTACATTGCAATAAATCGCTCAAATTCCTTCGTCGTAGTCATTATAAATTTCAGCAGCATCTCCCTATAACTCTCCAAGTACACGAGATGAAGGAAGTGAACATGTTGCTAGTTTTCCATCACTAAAAAATTGTCACGACACCCCACTATGCACCCAGAGAACACAAGTAGAGACACAATCAAAATATGTAAGGACAATAAAAAAAGCGTGAATGATGACAACAATGTAAATACAACTTCCTAAACTGTCCACATTGGACAATTCAAGAATGGTTGAAATACAAACATCACTAATCGTAAATGAAACAAATAATTAACATGTTCAATTGATTATTAGTCTACATAGTATGACTAATAATCAATTGAATTTTAATAATTGATTTGTCTTACATGTACGATAAGGCATGAATGTATAATAACCCTTCTTGAACAGGTCTAAGCTTCAAGAACACATGAAATGACAGTAATTAATTTGGCATTTTGCTTCACATGGAATTTAGTTCTCAGCCTTTCACTGGTCTTTTATACATTGTTGTTCTGAAGATTTTCTAACCGTGCATAATCTTAGACATTTGTGTTTCCCACTAGACCAACAAAACACACTATAGGCGTGTATAAAATTTAATAATTTAGTATGTGTGGGTTTTCTTTTGCATAAGGAGCCTGTGATATGTAGGTCATCCTTTCAAAAATATTTTAACATTCATTTTATCATAATTATCTTTGTATATTGTTTTATTTTGGAAAAATTTTAACAAAATTTTGGCAGCATGCTGTCAAAAAAATTGGACATTTTCTCACAAAACCTGTAACAGACACCTGGTTAATTTAATAAATCATTTCAAGCATGCAACAACCTAAATCTTCACAATATATTGCATTAGTCATAGAGTTGGCGTTCAACACAAGTGCATGAATTGGTGAATTCCCAAGAGGGGGGTGAATTGAGTATTTAAAAATTTCTGCCTAGGTTTGGTTCAAATCACAATTTAGTAAAACACAACCTAGGGTCTTTCTACTAATTCTAAAACCCAACACAATATAACTGAGCAGATATTAAAATAAGATATAGCAGACTCAATATTTTCCAATCATTCACAATGCTTAACACATGCACAATATAAAAGATAAATCAGATATATGCGTACATGTGTAGGAAATTAAAGTACATGAATATAAAGAGCAGATATAGAAAATGATATTGGAGTTCAGTCAATATTTCCTATGTCCCTACCTCAAGTTCACAAGCAAGAAGATTCACTTCTAATGCTCACTTACGGGTGGAGCAAAACCATTTACAACACCTTACAAAAGGGTGCACCTAGTTCTCCTAACCGAGTCTAAACCAGTCCGAGCCTTTCTTAACTGGGTCTAAGTCTATCCAGTGCTCTCTTAACCGAATCTAAGCAATTCAGGACTTTTCACAGGGCAAGTCTCCCTCTTCCGACCACTTGTTAGGAATACAACAGACGATAACAAATGTGTACAACAAAGATGCTTCTTACATTAAGAAGATATGTACCAATAAGCACAACACAATCAATGCACTTGTAGATGATAATATTTATGCTCAAGAGAGATTATGTAAATATATCTCTCAAATGCAAGATAATGAGATATATATGAGATTGTAATCGTTGAGTCAGATAAAATATATGTTAAGAACTATTTCAAAGATTAGATGTAATTAATATCTCCAAACAAATATTTCAAAGCAAGATATAGGAGATATTGAATGTTTAGCGTAACAAAAAGTTTTCTCAATAAGCACAATGTAGGCTTTTGAGTCTTGCAATGTGGATGCAAAAGACTCACAAGTTGAAGTAAGATTTTCACAATAATATTAATCAAATAGAACTAATATGGGAAAATCACCAAGCTGACTATCAAGAAAGTTTTACAAAGGAATATGAAAATGTGAAAGTACAAGCTAACCAACGATATATGAAAATACACACACAAATAAAAATTGAACTCCCTTCAACTTGCTATTGATTTGCAAGTATGGAGTATAAGGAAATAATATTCTCTTCTTTAGAATAATTTTTGCAAGCAAGATTGTGAGAGAGTATGATTAATGTGCTTGAAAATATGGTGTATAAGCAATGAGAGTATAAAATATTTCAGAGAAAACTTTTTCTAATTAAATTGCTAATCTCCCACTAATCTGAACAAATGAAGGGGTACTTATAGAGTTCCCTTCAAATATAATCGTTGGGGTCATATGAGGAATTTTGGAAGAATTTTAATGAAGTTTAATTAAAGTTAACCTCAGTGTAAAAACATGGCAACCCGAGAGGTTTGGACAACCAAGGGCAATGGCCGGTCAGCCAACCTGTGTAAACTTTGAATTTTCTATCAGAGCTCGGTTGACCAGAGAAGTATGATGGTTGACCATTGTTGGGTGATTATGAACCCTTCGTGGGTTCGGTTAACCAAGGTAAAAGGCTGGGCGGCCACTCATAAGGTTCGATTGACCAAGACAATTTTGAACTATATGGTTGTTGACCATGGAAGGTGGAAAATGTCAATTTTATAGTTCGATTGAACAAGGCAGGTTAGTTCAAAATAGGTTGGTCGACCGAGACAAGTCAAACATTTGAATTTCTCCTTGTTTGGTCAACCGAGGCATTAAAACATCAAGAGGTCGGTCGAGTGAGGCCCTTGAAGAATCAAGGTATTGCCTCTCTTTAACCTAATAAGTTTTATCCCTATTTTTGTTAGTATGACATTATAGGTTAAGGGATTCCTATGGTCTTTTGAGCATAAGATCTTGTCATGCATGCAGTTTATTAATATAGACCATAATATTATAGACCAAAAACAAAATGCAATTATAATAGGAATATGTGACTTCTTCTTCTTCTTTTTATTTTGCGCTTAACTCTTCATGGAATATGCCATATGATGTGAGCCTTAAGTGTTGTATGGCCACCATTTCCCATATCCTTTTGTGTGTGCTGAATCATAAACAGGTCAAAGTACAAGGCACACACATGAGAAACTAGTGCTTTGTCAGCATCAAAACAGGGATTGGACTCAAAAAGTCAACAATTTCCCCTTTTTTTTTTATGATAACAAACACATTTGAGAAAAATGAATTCTGCCTTAAAAGGCTCCCTCTAAGAGTATGCATAACTTAAGAAATATTCAATATAGCTCAGACATATTCAGAAAAGAAGACATAATCAATATCTTGCATTCAGTTTTAGCAATTAAGCACAAATACATGAAGGATGCGACTCAGATATTTTAACCCCTTGTTTAAAAACATTAGTCCCCTTACACAAATATTTTCAAGTATTTTCCATTTTGCTCCGAAAAACTTCTCCCTCGTTCGGCATTAGAGTTAAGCTAAGTTTAAAATAATGGTCATTAAAAAAACTTAGCTAAGAGAACTTCCCCTTTCTTGAAAACATTTCCCCTTATTAACGTTTAAGCACCAAAAAAATATCTCCCCCTTTATCATACAACATTTGGGCATATATATATATATATAAGTTTTAAAGATATAGCATTTAAGGATATAAGGAAGAAATGAGATATGTCGCATGTAAAATCATTTCTTGCCAAGAAAAATATATGTATATATGAAAATAAATATATATGTATATAAATATATATCCCCCTTTGATGTTTGCAAAAGATACTGGGGGTGTACTTGTTGAAAAAGAAACTTTAATTTAAAGCAAGCAAGCAACAATTTTCTAGTTGATCATTTAAGGACATTCATAGTATAACCAGAAAACCAAACTACCATATGAATCCAAAACAGTAAACAATCCAAGTGCATGATCACGTGGCACAATAACTGATTGCGGCAAATCAACATATTTCAAATTTAGATTTTCAATAAGATCATTACATTTAAGCACATGCCACATTATGTTCAATAGACATCTAAGCATAAGGATGGGTGAGCACAAACAAGATAGAAAATTTATTTCAAGAGCTCCCCCTAAGAAATTAAATACTTGCTGAGGTGTTGTGAATTTAAAATTTTCTATAGGCAGAAAGAAAGTCACTATGCTTTCAAACACATTTGCCACAATAAGGCTTAAGCCTAAGCTAAGATAAGGGTGAGCATAAGGAATAAGATTTTATTAAATCTCCCCCTCTAGATTTGAATGCCAACTTAGACTCAAAGAATTGCTTATACCTATCAAAGAATAGTTTCACTAAGATTTCAAAATCGTATTAGCGATTATTTTGAATCTCTTAAAATGAATATTCTGGATAAAAACTAGTTTTATTTATTATGTAACGAGTATAACTATCCCTATAAATCACATATGCATCAGAAAAGATATATTAAGGCATTGCAATAGTACCCATAACCAAGAACACACTATATCTGTTTATAGACCTTTAAAAACGGGATATGATGTTCAAGGCTTTTCAGAAGAGTCTCAATATTAAAAGGCAGAAGTGATTCATATGATTTCTTTAAGCTCGTTCTATAGGGATGGAGCTCAACTCCTCTAATCATTTGATGATTATATGAGAATGAAATTTAATTATCCAATTGATTTTCACTCATCATTTCAAAAATATTTTAACTTTTATTTTATCATAATCATCTTTGTAAATGGTTTTACTTAAGAAAATTTTAATAAAATTTTAGCAGCATGCCGTCTATCGGACATTTTCTCATAAAACTTGTACCTGATAAATGGTTGTTTTCAACAAAATATACATATAAATCATGCAACAACCTAAAATCAACTACCAGCATGTAGTTCACATTACTGCATCCACCATGTAGGAGGCATTCTAGACTATGCATGCAATCAGGTAGCAATCAACAATTCATAAAATATAATGTATCCATCAAAGAATTTAAATAGTAGAGAATAGAGGATAGTTTTGAGTTCAGTACAGTATTGTTATTCATTAAGGCATATGGGTATGAATGTTATGAGATAATGAGAGCATTTAATTTGTATAGACATAAAAGTCTAATACTCCCCCTGATTTATGCGCTAATCCTTGTTATTCCTTTTTATAATTTTCTAATTCCATTAGCCAAGATTTTTAAGTTTTTCGATGGTTTAAGCTTGGCAATGAATGCTTTAGGCTTATCGGACCAAAAAGTCACAATAAATATTCATTTAGGTGTGATAAGCCAATGTTTGCCTCTTGTCTTATGATCTTCAAACTGTGAGAGGCATAAGTTGGAATGGCTTTCGATTTAAACTGCATGTGTGTAAGTCTACTTGAATATATGCATTCAACTAGACTGAGACCTAGTGCAACGAACTTAGCCATTCAACTTATTCTAGTGAGATGAAGCTCTAAATAATTTGATTAAAGTTTGAGAGCTAGGAAAAGTGAATACTCTTAAGGATTAAATTTCTATTATGTTCAGAAGAGTATTCAGAAGTGAGCATATATGGACAATGTTAAAATAGTTTTATGATAGTGAATATGTTCAAACCATTTAGACAAAGAGCAACTAGGAGTATATGAATATTTTAGAACAATGCTCTTTGGAGAATGCAAAGTATCCTTTTAAATATGATCACAATTTTGAGTAGGATACGAAGCAAGTGATGAATCTTTACTAGACATAATCGTGGAATGGTAAAGGTTTCCTATGGAGGAGGAAGGTAAGCCAAACGTACATGATTTTTACAAATCAAGAGCAGAGGGATAATTTTATTATGACTTAGTGAAAAGCTTAAATCCCTTAATGGATGCCTCTAGTTTGATTGTGAGAAGTATGCCATACTATTAGCACTAGATAGATATGAAATTTATTATCATTAGTGCTTAATCCTAGTGGGATGACTAAACTTTGGTCTAGGCTTTTAAGTCTAACTAGTGAGTTTAAGATTAAATGATATATAGTGTAAGATGGATCCCCTAAACCACAAACTTGTGTGATGGAAAAAATGTGCTTACCTTAAGATTCTCAACTTTAAGTGTGAGTTAAGCATTTGAATTACTTACTAAGCTAAGATGCTTTGTCCATTTTGAAATGGATTTTATAGAGCATTCTTTAGCCAATATATTCACATTTTATCCCAATCATTATATATATGATTTAAGTTCACATTGGATATTTTACTTGAGTTTTGAAATTGGCTTAACTTTCTTCTGAGATAGTATAACGATAGTGTAAAGAATGCATATACTAATATTTTTCATTTCAGTCGTGCACCACTTCCCAAGACATTTTGATCATCACTACCCCTAATCCTAAGATTTAAGGAAGAGTTAAATAGTTATATAATTCCTCTTAACCAATACTTCCTTTTGTCCTATTGGGTTTGCTTTCCTAATTACCCACATCATTTCTTTATCTATGCCTCTAGCACTTTTATGTGGACAATTATATCGAATATGCCATTTCATTTCATCAAATAAGCCTGTTTTTGATTTTATGTGAAGTGTTTTTCTTATTTATCCAATGCTTGCATAGTGAGGCATACGAATGACTATGAATTTTACAAGATGCACTTGGATTCTTTTTGGAAGGATTCTTATTTTTAATTCCTAAAAATTTATCATGATAATTATTTTCATTTATGGCTTTGGATGAGATTCTAGAATGATCATTTATTTCATCCTCCAAGCAGGTAATTTTCAAGACTTTTTCAATCTTTTTCTTTTTAAGGATAGGATGATATTCTTTTAGATCTTCTAATTGTTTCGCTATCCTTTTATTTTCTTTCCACAAGATCTTTTTTTGCTTAGATAGCCTAGCTAGAAGCTTATTCATTTTCAATAAACCATTTTCTAGCTTTTCACACAAAGGCATGCTTTCATCAATAAATTCATCACACGACTAAATACAAGATTTAATACAATAATTATCACATGAATCAATGCATGAACTATCAGCTAGAATATCACAAGATTTAGCAGATGATTCATCTCATATTATATCACAAAGGTTTTCACGAGAATCATTGCATGTATTATCAACAAAACTATCATTATATTCAAAAGATGACTCAGCATTTAATATATTAAAAAAATCAACAAAAGAATCATCCATAGAAGCAGAGATAGGATCATATACGTTCTCTTTTGTTAATGCAATTATCCTATCATTTACCACTTCCTAAGTGGTGGTCTCATTCTCCCGGGACTTTTCATATTTCTTTTCAAGTTTATCCCAAATTTCCTATGCACTCATGAAAGCCATGATTTCACGAAAAATGTTAGAACTTAGAGCATGATATTGCATATCCATGGCATTTGAATTCGCATGCACAAAAGTAGTATCATTTTAAATTAATTGCATGCAAATTCCTTTAACAGTTATTTGCCAGGCCCTCCAATCCATTGATTTTATAAATACACTCATTCTTTGTTTCCAAGCGGAAAATTTTCACCGCAAAATACTGGAGGCCTAGTAAACAACTATCCCTCATTGAATGGGGATACACTATCTAGAGCCATTGCAATCTTTTGCAAAAAAAAACTTTTAAGTCTATGTAATAAGGCTCTGATACGAATTGTTGGAATTGGTGTATTCCCAAGAGGGGAGGGGGATGAATTGGGTATTTAAAAATTTCTGCCTAGGTTTGGTTCAAATCACAATTCAGTAAAACACAACCTAGGGTCTTTCTGCGCAATTCCAAAACCTAACACAATATAATTGAGCAGATATTAAAATCAGATATAGCAGACTCAGTATTTTCCAATCATTCACAATGTTTAACACATACACAACATATAAGATAATCAGATATAAGCATGCATGTGCAGGAAATTAAAGTGCAGGAATATAAAGAGCATGTTAACTTTACCATAATCCCAAGAGCGGCGGGGGGGGGGAATGAATTGGTATTTTCAAAATTGATGCCCTACATCAATCCCCTAACAGCAGTATTACACAACCCTAAGGTCAATCTAGTGCAGGATAATTAAATTAATTTAACAATACAGTGAAAAATAAATTGCACAATTAAATTAACTAAGCATGCACAAGAAAGCTGTAAATAAAGATGACACCCAGAAATGTTATTAATGTTCGACAAACTGCCTACGTCCCTGCCTTGGTTAACAAGCACGAGGATTACTACTATAAAACTCACTTAACGGGTGGAGCGGAACCTAAAAAACTAGGTCAATTAGCACAGAGCTGACCTCAACCTTTACAAACAATCCTTACCAGACTGGATTACTGCCCCCTTAGGCCACGCCTGGAATACAATGGTATTTCTCAATAATGAAATCAATACAGTGATTATGCTTCCTAGTAAAGTAGATATGTACCCAATCTAATCAATACACCACTAAATGATATAATGAAGTAAGTTCAATGTGGTTTAAATGTCTACTCTCAAATATTTATGCAAATATTGCAATCAGTGCGTGAGAGTGTAAATGATATGATCTTTGTTTCAAAATAATGATTTCAATCACAATGCACAAACAAAGATCCTTAGCACACTTTAAATATCTCAACAAATATTTTTCTACAAATATAAACCTTAAGAGATATTCAGATTTAATTTATAAAATGATTTGATCTTTGTGTTCAATAAGATAAAATCAATCAAAGGATATTTCAACAAAGATCTTTTTGCATATCCTCAAATATCTCAAAAAAAATATTTCTCAAAGTAAATCACACGAGATATTTGAAGATGATTTGAAAGATGGTTTTAGCAATCAAAAAGCAATATGAACTCCTTGAGATATTGCAATGAGAATGCAATACTCACAAGCTCAAATGAAGTTTCCCTAAGGAAGACTTATCAATAAAGCCTCCTAGGAAAAACTCAGAGCTTTGCTCCCAAAGAAAATAATCTCAATCAACCAAGCATGGGAGAGCAAATAACCTAATAGCAAGAACACTCAAGCACACACTCACGAATATATTTTAGCAATAAGAACTAGCAAGAGAGAGTGAAGGAGGCTTTAAAATGAGTATATGAGAATTTTGAATTTAAGAGAATTTTGCTAATCAAGATTGGTAATTAATTTATAATCTTTTCAAATGAAGGGGTATATATAGACTACCCCATAATTATAACCGTCCAGGACACATGGGGTATTATCAGTATTGTTTTAAAACATTTTAGCACAATTAACCTTGTTTTAAAAAATTTAACTGCGGTAAAAAATTTTCCACCCCGAGAGCACCAGTCAAAGAGACTTAAGGTTCGGTTGACCAAGTGACAAAGTTCGGTCGACTGGGAGAAATTTGAACTGAGAGTTCGGTCGACCAGACTAAGGGTTCCAAGGGCGATTTTTCCATTTTCACGTACATCGGTTGATCAAATGATTTTGAATTGTGAAGTTTGGTCGACCAGGCAGTTAGATTCTCCCACGTGGGGGTTCGGTTGACTAGGGCATTGCCCGTATATTTCTAGTTGGTCGACCGAGGAGTTAAAATGTTGACTAGTGTGGGAGTTCAGTCGACCAAGTTGCGTGAACTTGGCAAGGTACAGTCGATCGAGTTATGGTCAAACTGTTGACCTCTGATCGGTTTGGTCGACTGAATGTTTTTATACATGCCAGTTTGGTCAACCAAACATGCATTTTTAATGCATTTTGGTTCCAATTCCCTTATACATTCACCCTATTCATATAAGCATATATGTTTATGCATGCATGTGGATCCTAGGATCATTCTAGGTCTTTTTGAGCTTACCTATCATATCATGCATGTAATGCATTTGATTATTATAGACCCTTTTTCTTCTATTACTATTACAGACTCGCATAACATAAAATGAATTTAAAGTACAACACAAATATGGTCTTCAGGGTCTTCAAGCTCTACTCCATGTACCATCATTTTGATTCGCCAATTACATACTTGTACATATCCTTAGATAACCATCAAATACAACAAGTATTTTTCATTATCAAAACTAGGTGTGATCTATAAGGTCAACAAAGCAGACACTGAAAATGATATCAAGGTTCAACCAATATTGCCTACGTCCCCGCTTCAAGCTCACAAACAAGAGGATTCACTACTAATGCTCACTTACGGGTGGAGCGACACCCTTTACAACACCTTACAGGATGGTGCACTTTGTTCTCCTAACCGTATCTGAACTAGTCTGAGACTTTCTTAACCGGGTCTAAGTCTATCAAGTGCTCTCCTAACTAAGTCTAAGCAATTCAGAATGAAATTAGGAATAGCTTCCCAAGAGGGGGGGGGGTGAATTGGCTTTTAAAACTTCTTTCAATTCCTTTTTAGAATTCTTAAACTTATTTTATTTCTTTTAACCAATTTGTGACTGATTTGTTTAATTTGTTAAGCACTCGAGAACTTAGTTTCTTTACTTAATTTTTAATCATACAAACATCCAATCATTCAACCAACCAATCAACTAAAATTAGAAAGTAAACAAACAAGCCAATACACAGCACTTGTGTAATATAACAACTCAAGATGGTTGTTTGTTTATATTTGCCAAATTTGAACCAAACCCTGTAATGAATGAAAATTTATGCTTGCTGATGTAAAGCCATGTATAGATGAATCAAATCACTCTTTGCAAATATTTAGAACTCAAATAAACTCTTGGTAAATTTTTCTTTGGGATGTTAACCAAGTAACGTACTCCCGTAAGGTTTCCGCGAGATATGGTGTAACCAACGTACTCCCTTTCGGTTTTCGCAACCCAAATAAAAATTGGAATTTAAGTTTGATTTCCAAATATACATAGTATGTATAATTTAGATATTTAAAATCATCCACGCAGTTGTATATGAACTGAAAATAAAGAATAGGGAAAGAGAGAGTGAGACGGGGATTTTTACGAGGTTCAACCTATACCCAGCCTACGTCCTCGCCTTTGGCAAACCACCAAAGGATTCACTAAACCTGTTCCGTTGACAAGTGGAACAAAACCTGATTACAAGCGATACCCCACGCTCAAACACTCCTTCACTAGGCTAGGGCCCGCCTCTCCAAATGATGTCCCCTCATTCGGTCACTCCTTTAGGCTAGAGCCCGCCTCTCTAAGCAATATCCCCTTACTTAGATAACGATCCAAACAATCCTTGGAATTTCAAATAACTACAAGAAAACATAAGATATAATCTGCGTACAAGTATACTCTCTCAAAGAGTAAGTTAGTACAATTTTAGCACTATATACTTCAATGTAAAATATCAATAAGAAATAGAATGAAGCTCAAGTGTAGAATTCACTAATATCCTTCTTAGAAGAGGATTAATAGTAGAAATTTAGAGGAGGAAGGATTAGCACTTCAGAATATCTCAGCAAAAGAATTTTGCAATGAGTGAACAAGAGAGCTTTGGAAGAACAAGAGTGCTTTCAGCTTTACAAACATATTTTTCAATTCTTGGATTGAGTCCATCTTTTGTTCAAGCTTTCATATTCTTTGAGCTTCCTCACTTTGCTTTTCTTTGGCTCTTTTGACTTTAACATTCCTTGGCTTTCAACAAATCATTCATGTCCTCATATTCTTCAAGTTTTAATATATCATCTTTAAATCCATGCTTTGATTCTTTTAAATTTCATTTGATCCTTGTGAGCACTTTGACCTTGCTTTCATCATATTTGATCCTTGTGGGCACTTTAACCTTGCTTTCTCATATATGAGCCCTGAAATATCATTACTCACACAAATACATTAAATTTTAGTTGTTTGTTAGCATCAAAACAAGATAACAAGATTTTAAACCTTGTAAGGCCAACACGGAACTTTTCAGGGGGCAAGTCTCCCACTTCTGACTACACGTCGAGAATACAACAGATGATAATAAATGTGTACAATAAAGATGCTCCTTACACTAAGCAGATATGTACCAATAAGCACAACACACCCAATGCACTCGCAAATGATAAGATTTATGCTCAAGCGAGATTATGTAAATATATTTCTCAAATGCAAGATAATGAGATGCGTATGAGATTGTAATTTTTAAGTCAGATAAATTATACGTTAAGGACTACTTCAAAGATTAAATGTAATTAATATCTCCAAACAAATATTTCAAAGAAAGATATAGGAGATATTGAATATTTAGCCTAATAAATAGTTTTCTCAATAAGCACAATGTAGGCTTTTGAGTCTTGCAATGTGGATGCAAAAGACTCACAAGCTGAAGTAAGATTTTCCCAATAATATTAATCAAATAGAAATAATATGGGAAAATCACCAAGCTGACTCTCAAGAAAGTTTTACTAAAGAATATAAAAATGTGAGAGTACAAGCTAACCAATGATATACGAAAATACACACACAAATAAAAATCGAACTCCCTTCAACTTGCAATTGATTTGCAAGTATGGAGTATGAGGAAATAATACTCTTCTTTAAAATAATTTTTGCAAGCAAGAATATGAGAGAGTATGAATAATGTGCTTGGAAATATGGAGTATAAGCAATGAGAGTATAAAAATATTTCAGAGAAAAATTTTGCTAATTAAATTGCTAATGTCCCACTAATCTGAACAAATGAAGGGTATTTATAGAGCTCCCTTAAAATATAACTGTTGGGGACATAAAAGGAATTTGTAAAAAGTTAAATGAAGTTTAATTAAAATTAACCTCGGTTTACCGTGGTAAAAACTTAACAACTCGAGAGGTTTGGTCGACCAAGGGCAATGGTCGGTCGACCAACCTGTGTAAACTTTGAATTTTCAATCAAAGCACGGTTGACTGGAGAAGTATGATGGTCGACCATCGTTGGGTGATTCTGAACCCCTCATCGGGTTGGTCGACCAAGGCAAAAGGCCGGTTGGCCACTCATAAGGTTCAGTTGACCATGACAATTTTGAACTACACGGTCGGTCGACCATGGAAGGTGGAAAAGGTCAATTTTATAGTTTGGTTGATCGAGGAAGGTTAGTTCAAAACAAGTCGGTCAACCGAGACAAGTCAAATTGTTGGCCTTATAAAGGCTTAACATCTTATTTTGATACTAACAAACAAGTAGAATTTAACATGCTTTTTTAAAGTGATGTATTTTATGAACTCAATGATGAATGCATTGTTAAAGAATTCATGAAAACTTGTACTTCAAAAAAGGATGATTATATTAAAGCTTGAGGCATGGATTAAAACTTGAAGTTCATGAGAGCATTGATATTAAATAAAAAGTTTCAAGAATGAAAGCCCAAGTGATCAACATGGAAAACTCAAAGAAAGATGAAGCAAGCATAAAGACCTCAAGGAATTCAAGGATTGAAAATTTGAAAGAGTCTAGGAAATTTCATATAAGTACTTCAAATAATTTTGATTAGGATACATGAAACTCTTAAGTTAATTTATTAGAGCTAAATACCTTTTCACAGACTTGGAAAATATTTTTATAAGGTTAAAAATAATTTCAAAAAAGTTAGAATTATTTTTGGAATGAAAAGCAACAAAAAGAGGATTTTCAAAATGCTGTTAATTTTTCTACATCTGCATTGAGGTGTATTTTTCTCTATCAAAAAATCTTTATTTTAAAAAGTGTTCAACATGAAAGTTTTATGATTTTCTCTTAGATTTCATTTGACACCAAGATCATCAAATTTGGAGTTATACAGAAAATGTTATAACCGAAAAATAGAAGGATACTTGAAGTTGACGGCAACCAGTGAACTGCCTGAACCAGGACAGGTGCCTGGGTGGTCAAGCCAAGAGACTGGCTGTGTCCTGGCACGCGATTGCTACCTTATTGCCTCTACTAATCCTTTAAAAATAACATGGTAGGCGACTGGTGGATTGGGGCAGGCGACTGCCACGAATAGAAACGTAAAAAAAACTCAACGAAAACATTTTTTAAATGGTTTGCTTGGGGCTCAAACTTTATGAAAACTGGGGAATACTCCAAGTCACTTGCAGACCAAGTTACATACCTTTTAAAGTCTATAAATAAGCCTCAAAGATCATTGAATTAATGAACCAAGAATTCAAATTCAACAAAAATTCAAAATCTCTCTCAGTTGCTCTTAAATTCTCAAGGCTCTCTCTTGCCCTCAACTTGCACGAATTCAAATGAGATTTTGCTGATCTTCTTCCACCGGAATTGTTCTACAAATTCTAAATCTTTCAAACATTGAAAGAATTAATCGGTGATATACTTCATTGACCTTCAAATTAATCTCCATATTGTTATTTACTTTGAAGTATATTAGTTTCTAAATTGTTGTACTAATCAGCTCATTGTGTGAGCAAGTTTTTGTACACATGTATTTGATTTTTATGTTGTAGATTGATGATTCTAAGGATTGTTTGGATTGTTGGCTAAGCAAGGGGATATTTTTTAGAGAGGCGGGCTTTAGCCTATTTAAGGAGTGAACAAATGAGGGGACATCGTTTGGAGAGGCAGGCTCTAACCTAGTGAAGGAGTGTTTGAGCGTGGGGTATCACTTGCAAAGGTTTTGTTCCACCCGTCAATGGAACAGGCTTAGTGAATCATTTGGTGGTTTGCCAAAGGTGAGGACGTAGGCTGGGTATAAGTCGAATCTCGTAAAAATCTCCGTCTCACTCTCTCTTTCCCTATTCTTTATTTTCAGTACATATTTAAATTGCGTGGATGGTTTAAATTTAAAATCATATAAACTACATAAAGTTGGAAATCAAGTAAACCTTAAAGTTTGATTTTGATTTGGGTTGCGGAAATCGAAAGGGAGTATGTTGGTTGAACCATTCTTTGCGGAAACCATATGGGAGTACGTTACTTGGCTAAACACCCCAAAAATAAATTAACTTAAGAGTTTATTTGAATTCTATAGTTTGGAAAGAGTAATTGGATTTTATATTGAACATCATATTGAAAAAGAAATTTCATATATACTAGGTTTTGTTCAAAACTCACATTCATCACAGGGCTGAAAACATCAAAGCTGAAAGTTACATATATTATATTGATTGTGATTGGATGGTATAAAGATTTGTTTTATATTCCAAGAGTCTTAAATCTTGAATGATTTCATCAATCTAATAGTACTGTAGTGAACTTATATTTGGTAAATAAATTGTGGTTGTGTTGGTTTGGAAATTGTGATTAATTATTTGATTGCTTTTACTTTCAAAGTATGGTTGAAGATTGAATGTTTAATTGTGTTTAATTGTGTTTTTGATTGATTGTTCAAAAGAAAGCAAGTTCTTGTTTGATTGAAAAAATAAATAAACAAGTCAAAGAATTAGTTAAATCACAAAAGAAGTTAAGGACTTTAAAAGAACTAAAGAGAAAGTTTTAAAATCCAATTCACCCCCCCTCTTGGGAAGCTATTCCTAATTTCAATTGGTATCAGAGCGAGGTTATAACAAATCTTAATTAGTAGCTATAAAAAGATCTAAATGGCTCAGTTAGGCGTAGCTCCCTTTGGAGAGGGGCAATCTTCAACTAGGCCTCCTATTTTTTGTGGACACAACTATACTTTCTAGAAAACGAGAAAGCAAATATTTCTCCAAACCATGGATTGGAAAGTTTGGGAGGTTGTCACGGATGGTGATATAATTCCTACCAAATTAGTAGATGGAAAACAGATCCCTAAGGAAAAGAAGGATATGAAAGACTTAGACCATAAGATGCTACAAGTGAATGGTAGTGCTATGAATGCATTATATTGTGCTTTAGATGCTAATGAATTTAATTGAGTAATGACTTACAAATCAGCTAAGGCGATATGGGATAAGCTCAAAGTAACATATGAAGGAACAACGGATGTTAGGGATAATAGGGTTGATATGCTTACAAGAGAATATGAAGCATTTAAAATGAACCCGAATGAATCCATATCCAACATGTATACTAGGTTCACTCATATAATAAATTCCCTAAATGTCTTAGGAAAAACTTACACTACTTATGAGATGATAAGAAAAAATCTAAGAGGCCTTCCCTCTATGTGGGAACCAAAGGCTACTGCTATCACGGAAGGTAGAAATCTGAAAAACACATCCTTAGATGAGCTTATAGGTTCTTTACTCACATACGAAATGGTAATGAATGAAAAGAGTGGTAAAACCAAAGCCCAAGACACAATAGTTTTCAAAGCCTCAAAAGAGAACTTAAGTAGTGAAGAAGAAATGAATGAAGATGAAGTAGCCTTTATATCTAAAAAGCTAGCAAAAATTCTAAGAAGGAAAAATAAATTCAAAAGAAAATCCGAATCTAAATCAGATGAAGAAGAAAAAGAAGTTAGCAAGAAATCAAAGAATAAAACTCCTACGTGTTATAATTACAACAAAACTGGACATATTAAGCCAGAATGTCCACTACTAAAGAAAGAATCTAAGAAGAAAAAGAAAAAACCAATGAAAGCCACTACTTGGGATAGTACAAGTAGTTCGGAGAATGAAATAAGTGACCAAGAGGTTGCCTACACGTGCTTTATGGCATGAGGTAATGAAGAAAGCTCCTCAACTAAATCTTCAAATAATTCTTGTAGTGATGAATCAAGTGATGAGGGTATGCCATCTTATGATGAACTTCAAAATGATTTATTCAAAGTACATAAGATGCTGATCAAAGCAAATAAACAAAATACTTCATTGAAGAATAAAAATGAAAGTATAATGAAAGAATTAGAATCCCTTAGAAATGCTGAAAGAGAAAATGAAAGAGAAAAGGATTCAAGGATCAAGAAAACAGAACATAAGTATGAATCAACAATGAAATAAATAGAATCCAAAAATCTTACTGAAAAAGAAAACAACTTGAAAATCAAGAAACTAGAAAGCAAGAATGAACAAATGATAGAAGACCTTCGATCCCCATCCTCTATGGTATATGAGAAAGATATGTATATTTCTAGATTAGATGATAGAATAAGAAAATTATCTCTAGAGCCAGAGAAATCATTAAAGAAGGTTGATAACAAGAAAGACATAGAGTTAAATGATCTCAAGAATCAAATCAAAGATAAGAATAAAATTATTTACAACTTTACAAAAGGAAAGGAAAACCTTGATAAGATGATTGACTCACAAAGAATGTCATTAAATAAAGAAGGCATTGGTTTCAATGGAGTTGAAAATAAAAAGAAAAAGAGTCTTTTCATGGGTTATTTCTCAAAAGCCTCCAAAGATAATGCAAGCACATCCTTTAATACTTATACTAACACCATATGCTATCAATGTAAGAAAAAAGGGCATATAAAGTTTGCATGTCCATTTAAGAGAAAATGTGTGAAAACTAAACAAATATGGAGAGTTAAAGAAACATCCTTTATGAAACCAACTGGACCAAAGAAAGTATGGGTACCGATATGATAGACTAGTTCATAAATGAAAAACTCCATGGATTAAGTCATTCTCTTTAAAAATTGAGAAAGTAACTTAATTCATGATCAACAAACAAACTAGTTAAAATAGAAAAACTTAAAGAAGAAGTTTAAGATAAGTTTGAGAATGAATGACTATATGAGATGCTATATGCTTACATGCCTATATGATATGCTACATGATATGCTTGACTTATATTGAAAATTTATGGCTCACTATGTTGAAAATTTGAACATGAGATTATTGAATATAAGCATGAATTTTGATATGAGATTAATTCTTGATCATGCATGCTATTGATGAATTAAATGGATAGACTTACTGCTTTTTATATTGATATCCATGAGTTATGAGAGATATAATGATTATATTGGTATCCATGAGTTGTGTATGATGTGATAATGACTTTGATATCTATAAAGTCTTTGATATCCATGAATATTTTTGGTCTCACATTTTAGAAATTTTAATTGGTATCACAACTTAAAAAAGAAAAAAAAAAGGCTATTTGGTATCACAATCTAAAGATCAATTGGTTTTTAAAGCATGACAAGAATAATTATATCTATGAGCATGGTATGGCATGATGATATGAGCATAATATTGATATTTGATAAATAATGTGAATCAATATTTTGAAATATAGGATCGTGAAAGCAAAATTGATAACAAAACTGAATGTATTGAATTTAGGGGGAGTGTTATGTCATATTGCTTATATTATGATTGTTTCCCTATTAATCAATTCAGAGAATTTTTAATTGGTATCATGAATTAAATTTTCAATTGGTATCAATTCTTAATTGGTATCATGAATTTTAATTAGATATCATGAATTCAATTTCAAATCAGTATCATAAAATCAACAATTGAAATCTTGAATATTGTCTAAAGGAAAAAATTGTTAGTAATGAAGTTACAACTCATATACTCGAATGTTATAACACACTACGCATGCTATATTGAAAAATAATAAATTGAGTGTGTTCATATGTTTGATATACATGTTTGATGGTATGCTCAACATGTGATTTTACTTAAACATAATCATTTTTTTTTGGCTTTTTGATGGATGTCAAGAGGGGGAGAAGTTTTAGAGCAAAAATTGAGCATAGTATTGCAAATTACAAAAATTGAGCATGAACATAATATATATCAAAAGGAGAAGTATTTGATAGTAATGCGTATGATTGTAAAAGAGGTTTTGAAATTGATGTTGATGCAAATATTGTTAAGATGATGCTTATTGAAAGGGGAAGTCTTTTTAAGACTCACTCCAATTTTTACTTCTTGTTTATCATCATCAAAAAGGTGGAAATTTTTGGCCTTATAAAAACTTAACATCTTATTTTGAAGCTAACAAACAAGTATAACTTAACATGCTTTTTTTAAGTGATGTATTTTTAGGATTCAATGATGAATGCATTGTTAAAGAATTCATGAAAGCTTGTACTTTAAAGAATGATGATTATATCAAAGCTTGAGGCATGGATTAAAACTTCAAGTTCATGAGAGCATTGATATTAAAGAAAAAGCTTCAAAAATGAAAGCCCAAGTGATCTACATGGGAAGCTCAAAGAAAGATGAAGCAAGCATAAAGACCTCAAGAAATTCAAGGATTGAAAATTTGAAAGAGTTTAGGAAATTTCATGTAAGTACTTCAAATAATTTCAATATGGATACATAAAACTCTTAGGTTAATTTATTAGACCTAAATACCTTTTAACATACTTGGAAAATATTTTTATAAGGTCAAAAATTATTTCAAAAAGGTCAGCATCATTTTTGGAATGAAAAGCATCAAAAAGAGGATTTTCAAAATGCTGTTAATTTTTCTACATCTGCATTGAGGTGTATTTCTCTCTATCAAAAACTCTTTATTTTAAAAAGTGTTCAACATGAAAGTTTTAGGATTTTCTCTTAGATTTCATTTGACACCAAGATCATCAAATTTGGAGTTGCAAAAAAAAAAAAAAATTATGACCAAAAAACAGAAGGATACTCGAAGCTAACAACAACCAGTAGACTGCCTGAACTAGGACAGGCGCCTGTGCAATCAAGCCAGGCGACTGGCTGTGTCCTGGCAGGCAACTGCCACCCTACTACCCCTGCTGCTCCTTTAAAAATAACATGGCAGGTGACTAGTGGATTGGGGCAGGCAACTGCCACGAACAGAAACTCAAAAAAACTCAATGGAAACATTTTTTAAATGGTTTGCTTGGGGCTCAAACTTTGTGAAAACTTGGGAAATACTCCAAGTCACTTGGGGACCAAGTTACATACCTTTTAACGTCTATAAATAAGTCTAAAAAATCATTGAATCAATGTACCAAGAATTCAAATTCAACAAAAATTCAAAATCTCTCTCAATTGCTCTTATATTTTCTCAAGGCTCTCTCTTGCTCTCAATTTGTACGAATTCAACTGAGATTTTTCTGATCTTCTTCCATCGAAATTGTGCTACAAATTCTAAATCTTTTAAACATTGAAAGAATTAATCGGTGATATACCTTATTGAGCTTCAAATTAATTTTCATATTGTTATTTACTTTGAAGTATATTAGTTTATAAATTGTTTTACTAATCAGCTCATTGTGTGAGCAAGTTTTTGAGCACATGTATTTGATTTTTATGTTGTAGATTGATGATTTCAAGGATTTTGTTTGGATCGTTGGCTAAGTAAGGGGATATTGCTTAGAGAGGCGGGCTCTAGCCTATTTAAGGAGTGAACAAATGAGGGGACATCGTTTGGAGAGGCGGGCTCTAACCTAGTGAAGGAGTGTTTGAGCGTGGGGTATCACTTGTAAAGGTTTTGTTCCACCCATCAATGGAACAGGCTTAGTGAATCATTTGGTGGTTTGCCAAAGATGAGGACGTAGGCTGGGTATAAGTCGAATCTCGTAAAAATCTTCGTCTCACTCTCTCTTTCCCTATTCTTTATTTTCAGTACATATTTAAATTGCGTGGATGGTTTAAATTTAAAATCATATAAACTACGTAAATTTGGAAATCAAGTAAACCTTAAAGTTTGATTTTGATTTGGGTTTCGGAAACCGAAAGAAAGTACCTTGGTTGAACCATTCTTTACGAAAACCATACGGGAGTACGTTACTTGGTTAAACACCGCAAAGATAAATTAACTTAAGAGTTTATTTGAATTCTATAGTTTGGAAAGAGTAATTGGATTTTATATTGAACATCATTTTGAAGATGAAATTTCATATATACAGGGTTTTGTTCAAAACTCACATTCACCACAGGGTTGAAAACATCAAAAGCTGAAAGTTACATATATTATATTGATTGTGATTGGATGGTATAAAGATTTGTTTTATATTCCAAGAGTCTTAAATCTTGAATAATTTCATCAATCTAATAGTGCTGCAGTGAACTTATATTTGGTAAATAAATTGTGGTTGTGTTGGTTTGGAAATTGAGATTAATTGTTTGATTGTTTTTCCTTTCAAAGTGTGGTTGAAGATTGAATGTTTAATTGTGTTTAATTGTGTCGTTGATTAATTGTTCAAAAGAAAGCAAGTTCTTATTTGATTGACAAAATAAATTAACAAGTCAAAGAATTGGTTAAATCACAAAAGAAGTTAAGGACTTTAAAAGAACTAAAGAGAAAGTTTTAAAAGCCAATTCACCCCCTTCTTGGGAAGCTATTCATAATTTCACAAACGTTTGACTTTCTCCCTATTTGGTCGACTGGGGCATTTAAAACACCAAGAGGTCGGTCAATCGAGGCCCTTGAAGAATCAAGGTATTGCCAGTCTTTAACCTAATAAGTTTTATCCCTATTTTTTTAAGTATGACATTATAGCTCAAGTGATTCCTATGGTCATTCTATGGTCTTTTAAGCATAAGATCCTATCATGCATGCAGTGCATTAATACAGACCATAATATTACAAACCAAAAACAAAATGCAATTACAATAGGAATATGTGATGTCTTCTTCTTCTTATTTTGCTCTTAACTCTTCATGGAATATGCCATATGATGTGAGCTTTAAGTCCCATATGGCCTCCATTTCTTTTCTCCTTATGTGTGTACTGAATCATAAGCCTGTCCAAGTACAAGGCACAGACATGAGAAACTAGTGCTTTGTCAGCATCAAAACAGGGGCCAGACTCAAAAAAGTCAACAACAAGCATGTATTCCAATAGTTCAATCTGCAATTCATATAGCATAATACCATTCATAAAAAAGATTTAGTCATTTAGTGCATTATGGATAGTAATTTGCAATCATTTTCACATAAAGGATGAAGTTTAATATTCGTTTAACTTTCTCTCATCGTTTCAAATATATTTTAACATTGATTGTATCATAATTATCTTTGTACATGGTTTTATTTTGGGAAAATTTTAACGAAATGTTCTTCTCTAAGTCATTAAAGAAAATCAGATTTAAAAGATACCAAGATAAGATATACAGGGTAAAGCTTGACATAAGTCAGACGATAAAATGTAGCTTAGCTTCATTTTTTTTCACATAAAATCATTTTAAAAAATGTGCAATAAATATGTAAAATAGTAACAGAAAAATGTGGGTAAAATTATTACCATCCACATATACAACTTCCTTGGAATTTTACATCCATCATCATGTAAAATGGGTTAGTGGTTCTTATTACAAACAGTTCTATTAAGCGGTTTCAAAGGATACAACCAAAAGTCAGTCTCAAAGAGTACACCAACCTAGGAACCAACTAATGTTATTATTATAAAAATAAATAAATGAGTAAATATGAGTTTTTGAAAGGAATATGGTAACAAACACTAGTTATTGTGTTTACATATGTGGTGTAGATATTTATATTCATACAGATTAAGCAAAGTGCCCAAAATCATAACCAGCACAACTTGGACATCAAAATGTACAAAAAATTTAACCAGTCATTTAGACGAGCACCATGCATAATCAAATTAATAATAGACAATGGAAAAAAAAAAATTTAACCCTTAGAAATAATCATGAACATAGAAGAGCAGCTCACCTATCTTCGCTTGAAGTAGAGTTTTCACTTCCAAAAACAAGCCCAACAACCCCCTACACAATAATTAGTAACTTGATCATGTATTAATGCAACATATAAAGTGTAAGAACCCGAACCGTGATAAATGGGTTTAAATAAATAAGAGAGGGGAAGATTGGTAAAAGAGCAAGCCTTGTCGACGAAGCCAGATTTCGTCGACGAAATTCAGAGACTCATCAATGAGGAGAAGCCGCGGAGTCTCAAAAAAATCGGTGATCTTAGATTCGTCGACGAGGTCACCGATTCGTCGACGAAGGTAGTGGAAAATTCATCGAAGAAGGCACCATTTCATCGATGAATTGGGCCGAGTCAAGGGGCTATAAATAGGAAATCTCATTACTTCTTCATTAAGAAAACTCAATTCTCTCTCTCTCTAAAACTCTCCCTACTCTCTCTCTCTCTAGATTTCTTTTTCGATTGTTGCTAGAATCAGGAAACGGAAGTTACCACGAGGATCGTGGAAGGATTCTCTACAACTTCTACGGATCAGAATCTTGATTCGGAGATTTTTGGGTTTTGGCGAAAAATTAAGGTAAGGCTTGGTTTTCAATTCTGATTCTATAGTTTTGTAGGTAATTATCTTGTGAGTATATTTTGTATTGTGACTTGTAGGTTTTGGATCTTAGTTCGCTGTTTAGGGACCTTGGAGTTCAGGATTTGCTATTCGAGGAAAAGGTAAGGGGAACTATGTTTATATTAGCTATTTTTGAAATCGAACTCGGTGGAATTGTGGTCCACGGTCCTGTGTGTATTTTGGCTAGTCATTTGGGGGGATCTAATGGGAAAAACTATGAGTTTTTCATTATTATAGTTTTGGGAAAAAGGGGGCAACGGGCTGAATCCCGGGTTTTGTTGAAAACCAAGTATGTGTGTGATTTATACTGCGTGATTGGGATGACCGTGCCTTGACTTGTTTAAATTGTATTTGTTTGAAAAACCATGTTTTAGATTTCCAAATGGGTGTGGTTTATTTAGTTATATGAGCATGCATGTGTGTGTGATATGTTGAAATGCTAGTAGGAACTGGGTTCTGAAATTATTCCAGGTACTGAGAGTGTCTGACTCTATATCCGACGGGCGTGTGTTTATCACCTGCCACGTAGGCAAGCGTGTCCGACTCTATATCCAAGGGCGTGACCCTATACCGGCAAATCAGGCCGAAGGGTGTGGATCCACTAGTTAGCACCGGTACGATGCTATGGGAGTCAAGGACTAGCCATGTGCCGGTGGTGCCGTACTTCGCAGGTTGGCCGGGCTAACGCCGGATTGTCGCGGACCGATTCGGGCCGAAGGGTGTGATGATACCAGGATTGCTGATCATGTGTTGTGTGTGCGTGTATACTCTATGGAAATTAGTACTGGAATGCATTTAACAGTGTGTATGTTGTATCATGATAACACTCAAATGCCACGCACCGATATAACCTATGTTCTTCTTTATAGAGAGGTGTCTTACCCCTACTGTACATACATTTTTACAGGTCCTTTGAGTAATCAGAGCTAGCGTCCTAGTGTAGGGTGCATAGTGGCCGATGTACTGCGTTTAGCACTCGGGTAAGTGCTAGGACTGTATTTTGATGGGTTGCCATTTTGGGATGTGTTGGGCACCCAGTTTGTACGTTTTGATAGAGCCATGTTCTGCTCTTGTATAGACTCTGGTATGGTACTGTATATATGTTGTTATAGAATGACCTTTTTCCGCTGCGTATATGATTGTGGTTGGGTGTGTTTATGGTGCCTGGGAACCGCACAGGGTCGGACCCTCATCCATTGTACTGTATCTTTTGATGTTTTATCAGATATAGGGACAAGTTAGATTACATTCTCACCCCTGGGTCCCATTTTCGGGTTCGGGGTGTGACAGCTTAGTATCAGAGCTAACCAGGTTACTAGATCTTGTAGACTTGGTTAGGCTTAGTTATGAGTACATACCAGAGTATAGGATGTGGATATGGGTAGAGTTGGTTGGGGGTTGTTTGGCTGCTAAACTGGGATTTGTCGACTATATTCCGTGTTTTTCTTGGGATGACGATTCTAGTAAAAGCAGGGCAGATTATTAATAACTTTCGTGTCGGTGTGATAGGACAGACCTAGACCTGGTAGAGAGTAGTTAACACGATTAGTGTAGATCATTGTATTAACTGTATATGTTGTAGGGATACTGATAGACTCCTATTGTGTTGTAAAATGGAGCCCAAGGATAATAACCTTGGAAGTGGCTCCGAGGAGACTGCGAGTGATGAGTCTCCTTCTGTCCCTCGAGGTTTGACGAGGCAGGTATTACTGGAGATCAGATGGAGTGTGAGGAGATTTGAGCGCTCTCCTACTGTTGCGAGGTGCACCATTGAGAGGTTCACACGCATGCATCCTCCGACGTTCTCTAAAGGACCGGACCTAATGACAGCAGAGGATTGGGTGGAGAAGACTGAGGGGATTCTAGAAGTCTTGCACTGCATGGATAAACAGCGAGTCCTCTATGCCACCTTCAAGCTGTTTGGGGAGGCGGGTTGATGGTGGACTGTAGTGAATCTGCTAGAGAAGTAGAAAGGTGGTCCTGAGGAGATGACATGGAGCCGTTTCAAGGAGGTGTTCTTTGATAGATACTTCCCAGCTTCAGTACGTGATGCAAAGGCAGATGAGTTTTCTGCGTTGACTTAGGGGAGTTTGACGGGATTCAGCCCGTCGCCCCCTTTTTCCCAAAACTGTAATAATGAAAAACCCATAATTTTCCTCGTTAGATCCCCCCAAATGAGTAACCAAAATACACACAGGACTATGGACCACAGTTCCACCAAGTCCGATTTCAAAAATAGCCAATATAAACATAGTTCCCCTTACCTTTTCCCTAAATAGCAAATCCTGAACTCCAAGGTCTCTAAACAGCGAACCGACTTCCAAAACCTACAAGTCACAGTACATAATATACTTACAAGATAATTACTTTAAAAACTACCAAATTAGAATTGAAAACCGAGCCTTACCTCGATTTTTCGCCAAAATCCAAAAATCTCTGAATCAAGATTCTGATCTGTAGAAGTTGTAGAGAATCTTTCCACGATCCTCGTGGTAACTTTCGTATCTTGATTCTAGCAATGATCGGTGAAGAAATCTAGAGAGAGAGAGAGAGAGAGAGAGTAGGGAGAGTTTTAGAGAGAGAGAGAGAGAGAGAGAGAGAGAGAGTAGGGAGAGTTTTAGAGAGAGAGAGAGAGAGAGAGAGAGAGAAGTAATGAAATTTCCTATTTATAGCCCTTTGACCCAACCCAATTCATCGACGAAATGGTGCCTTCGTCGACGAATCTTCCACTACCTTCGTCGACGAATCGGTGACCTCGTCGACGAATCTGAGATAACTGGTTTTTCCGAGACTCCTCGGCTTCTCCTCGTCGACAAGTCTCTGAATTTCGTCGACGGGAAGGACAAAGGCTTCATCGACGAGGCTTGCTCTTTTACTAATTTGCCCCTCTCTTATTTATTTAAACGCATTTATCACAATTCGAGTTCTTACAATCTCCCCTCCTTATAAAATTTTTGTCCTCGAAATTTGTCATCTCTTATTCACAAAGTCATATCAAGAATACGCATATACGAACTATCAACAAGAAACTGGCGACTACTACAACGCAGTCCCATCATACATATACACATACATACCCTCACATATGGGGGAGGACTACCGTGGTTACATATACAACAGTCTCAGGAGTTCACAATACACACACACTCCCGATGACTAACCACCTATTCCAATCCATAGTAGGATCATGTACAAGTGCTCAAAACAACTGTGGATACTTCCGGTGTATTTTTGTTTCCAGTTCCCGAAAAGCTTCCTCGACCTCGTGGTTTCGCCACAATACTTTCACTAACGGTATCTCTTTGGTACGAAGCTTCTGAACTTTACAGTTCAAAACCTGAATAGGTATCTCCTCACACACTAACGTATCCCCAATTTCCAACTCATCATAACTAATAACATGTGAAGGATCCAGCATGTACCTCCTCAACATGGATAGGTGAAACACATCATGGACCCTCGAAAGTGCTGGAGGTAATGCAACTTTATAGGCTACCGAACCCACTCGCTCAAGCACCTCGAATGGTCTGATATACCTCGGGCTCAGCTTGCCCTTTCTCCCAAATCTTATCACTCTTTTCATCGGAGCAATACGCAGAAATACCTTACCTCCCACTTCGAACACTAACTCATGGTGGCGAACATCTGTGTAACTCTTCTACCAACTCTGAGCCGATCTAATCCTCTCCTGGTTCAAACCCACCTTCTCAGACGCCTGCTGCACAAGTTCAGGTCCTAACACCTGACATTCACCAACCTCATCCCAACACAAAGGAGATCGACACCTCCGACCATACAAAGCCTCGAACAGTGCCATCCCAATACTAGACTGGAAGCTGTTGTTATAAGTGAACTCCACAAGTGGCATAAATTGTATCCAGCTATCACCAAAGTCAAACACAGAAGCCCCCAACATTTCTTCCAATATCTAAATCATCCTCTCCGACTGTCCATCAGTCTGGGGGTGAAATGTTGTACTGAAAGTAAGCTTTGTCCCCAGTGCTTCCTGTAAGCTCGTCTAGAATCGAGAAGTAAACCTCGGATCTCGATCTGACACAATGGACACTGGTACTCCGTGCATTCTCACAATCTCATGCACATACAAATCTGCTAGCCTACTCAAAGGATAGCCAACTTTTATCAGTATAAAATAAGCAGATTTCGTCAATCTATCTACGATCACCCAAATAACATTATGCCTGTGAAGCACTGGCGGCAATCCGGTCGCAAAATCCATGGAAATATGCTCCTATTCCCACACTGAAATAGGCAAAGGCTGCAACGGCCCTGCTAGTCTTTGATGTTCAACTTTCACCTGCTGACACGTCAGACATTGCTCCACGAACTGAGGAATCTGCCTCTTCATACCAGACCACCAGAAGGTCTCGCACAAGTCCCAATGCATCTTTGTACTACCAAGATGTATTGTATACATAGAACAATGCGCCTCTTCTAGAATCGTCCTCTTGATCTCATCAGCGTTCGGCCAACTCTGCATCACTAGCCTGCGCGACTTTTATACGCTCAAACAGGGTCAGTTGGACCACCAAACCAGCAAGATAAGCCTGATGATCACCAACCACCAACTTAATACCTGAGTTTTCCAAATCCCTTCTGATGTGACATTGAGTTACAACCGCAGATACGGCCGTAGGCCCTGATTTCCAACTCAACGCATCAGCCACCACATTAGCCTTCCCCGGGTGATAACTGATCGTGCAATCGTAGTCCTTAATCAACTCTAGCCAACGCCTCTATCTCATGTTCAACTCCTTTTGTGTAAAGAAATACCTGAGGCTCTTATGGTCAGTGAAGATCTCACACTGCACCCCGTACAGATAATGTCGCCAGATCTTCAGTGCATACACAACAGCAGCCAAGTCTAGATCATGTGTAGGGTAGTTCTTCTCATATTCCTTCGGTTGCCGAGAAGCATACGCTACTACCTTACCCTGCTACATAAGTACACATCCTAGACCTTTCAAAGACTCGTCGCTATAAATCACAAACCCACCATCCCCCAAAGGAATGGTCAATACTAGAGCAGTAACTAGTCGGTGCTTCAACTCTTGAAAGTACTGCTCACAATCACTGGTCCACTCAAACTGGACTCCCTTCTTGGTTAATCGAGTTAGAGATCTAGACAGTTTAAAGAAACCCTCTACGAACCGATAATAGTAACCCGCCAGTCCCAGAAAACTCCAAATCTCCTACACATTCTTCAGCCCTACCTAGTCGACCACAGCTTCAATCTTGCTAGGATCAACTGATATACCATCCCCAGTAACCACATGGCCTAAGAACGCAATCTGACTCAACCAGAATTCACACTTCTTCAGTTTAGCATACAACTTCTTCTCCTGCATAATCTGTAATACTAACTTCAAATGTTCCATGTGCTCTTCCGTACTCCTCGAGTATACCAGAATGTCATCAATGAATACCACTACGAATCGATCCAGGTACTCATGGAAAACCCTGTTCATCAGATCCATGAACACCGCTAGAGCATTCGTCAACCCAAAAGGCATGACTAAGAACTCGTAGTAGCCATATTTGGTTCGGAAAGCTATCTTCACTACATCCTCTGATTTGACCCTCACCTGATGATATCCTGATCGCAAATCGATCTTCGAAAAGACCCGAGTCCCCTGCAACTGGTCAAAGAATCGATACAAGGTAAAGGATAGCGATTCTTCATAGTTACCTTGTTGATCTCATGGTAATCAATGCATATCTGCATCGACCCATTTTTCTTCTTCACAAATAATACTGGAGCTCCCTAGGGTGAAACACTAGGTCGAATGAATCCCCTGTCCAGTAATTCCTGCAATTGCTCCTTCAACTTCAGAAGTTCTGTTGGAGCCATCTGGTACGGAGCTTTAGAGATTGGTACCTTACTGGGCAGCAACTCTATCGCAAACTCCACCTCACGATCTGGAGGTAAACCGGGTAAACCATCTGGAAGCACATCTGGGAATTCGCTGACTACCCAAATGTCCTCGAGTCTGAACTCATCCTGCGACGGTTCCTTCATACAAGCTAGGTACCCCTGACATCCATCTAAAAGTAGAGTCCTTGCCTGTAGTGCAGACAGAATCGATCGCAGCATAACTGGAGAACAACAAATTCATCCCCAGGATGACGTCGAACCCCGACATGTCGTATACCACAAAATTCGCCGGTAGCAGTTTTCCTAGAATTTCCACTAGTAGTCTACCAACATCTTCCTAGAGAAAGATACACTCCAAGATGACGTAGTAACAGATAACACCTCATTCATGTCTCGGGTCTTAACACCACACCGTCCCATAAAATTCACAGACACAAAGGAATGGGTCGCACCCAAATCAAACAAAATAAAAGCTTTATTTGAAAGCAATAATAAGGTACCTGTCACCACATTACCTGCATGCTCAGCGTCCGCTGGAGTAAAGGGAGTATACTCTAGCCGGAGCTGTATTCGTCTGAATGGTTCCCCAAGGTATCTGATTGCTCCCATGGTCTCCACTAACTGCAGGCACGTCTCGCCTCAATGCACAACAATCACGAGCCATGTGACCAGGTCGATCACAGTTATAGCAATTGCCATCAAAAGACCGACACTCACCCTCATGTCATCTGAAGCACCTGGTACAACGACCGCCAGTCTGGCTCACCTGAGAATCTTGGCGCTTGGTATTTTAACAATAACCCGAGCCCTTGCTCCTTTTCTTCCACAATCCTTGACGAGATCTTGTCTAAGGACCAGAAGGTACTGTCCTCTTCCTTGATTCCTGATTCGCCTCATCCTCTCGAATACCAGTCTTAATCACTGTGGCCTTATCCACCAATACCAAGAACTTGCGGATCTGAAGCATACCCATCAGTCTACGAATATCCTTCCTCAAACCCTTCTTGAACCTCTGAGTCTTCTCATACTCGCTCGAGATCTGACATGGTGCAAAGTAGGATAGCTCTATGTATCGAGCCGCAGAAAACCGAGTATATGTGTGATTTATACTGCGTGATTGGGATGACCATGCCTTAACTTGTTTAAATTGTATTTTTTTGAAAAACCATGCTTTAGATTTCCAAATGGGTGTGGTTTATTTGGTTATATGAGCATGCATATGTGTGTGATATGTTGAAATGCTAGTAGGAACTGGGTTCTGACATTGTTCCAAGTACTTAGAGTGTCCGACTCTATATCCAAGGGCATGTGTTTATCGCCTGCCACGTAGGCAAGAGTGTCCGGCTTTATATCCAAGGGCGTGAGCCTATACCGGAAGATCAGGCCGAAGGGTGTGGATCCACCAGTTAGCGTCGGTACGATGCCATGGGAGTCGGGGACTAGCAATATGTTGGTAGCGCCGTGCTTCGTGGATTGGCCAGGCCAACACCGGATTGTCACGGACCAGCTTCGGGTCGAAGGGTGTGATGACACTGGAATTGCTGATCATGTGTTGTGTGTGCGTGTATGCACTGTGGAAATTAGTACTGGAATGCATTTAACTGCGTATATGTTGTATCATGATAACACTTAAATGCCACACACCGATATAACCTGTGTTCTTCCTTATTGAGAAGTGTCTCACCCCTGCTGTACGTACATTTTTCAGGTCCTTCGAGTAACCGGAACTAGCATCCTGGTGTAGGGAGCGTAGTGGCTGGTGTACTGCGTTTAGCGCTTGGGTAAGTGCTAAGACTGTATTTTGATGAGTTGCCATTTTGGGATGTGTTGGGCACCCAGTTTGTACGTTTTCATAGAGCCATGTTCTGCTCTTGTATAGACTCTGGTATGGTACTGTATATATATTGTTATAAAATGACCCTTTTTTCGCTGTGTAAATGATTGTGGTTGGATGTGTTTAGGGTGCCTGGGAACCCTACGGGATCAGACCCTCATCCATTGTATTGTATCTTTAAATGTTTTATCAGATACAGAGACAGGTTAGATTACATTCTCACCCCTGGGTCCCATTTTCGGGTTCGGTGTGTGACATAAAGCATAAAGTTATAAAAGACAACTGTGACACTATCTCAAATGAATGGACAATAAACAGTACACAATAAAGCATATAACTTAAAATAATCATATACTGAATATATTACAAGATTGAGCGTCTAATGTCTTAAGAAGTGCACACTATAAGCTACTAGTAAGTATCACCCCATATTAACCTGCAAGAAATTCTTTTGACAACCTATTTTATCTTCTCCTGGCTTTTATTGCAATCAATTTTAAAATAAATTATTATAATTAAATATAACAACCTACAACAAAAGAACAAAACTAAAACTTGTTTAGATCGTCTCATACACAAACATCTGCTCAGATACATCTTTACCATTTAAATTTTGCAATGAATGTTTCTCAAAATAACCCTAAATGAGGTTGCATTTCTTATATCCCATCACTTCAACTTAAGGAAGCATTTGTTTCGGTGGCTAAATTTATAGGGCTCAACTCGACTCAATAGAATCGCTATTGTAGTTATCTATGTTCCATGTTTGAATTGCTATCTATAAAGCTAAGATAGCAACACCCAGGCAAGAAGGCAAATTTAATTTTATATAAAATTAAATAAGAAATTAGCGACGAATTTTCTAAACCGTTATTAATAATATTAAATAAATAAATTTTATATTTTTAAATAAAAGAACTATTAGTGATACTTTAGAAGAACCGTCACTAATTAATAACAGAGTATTGGTGATGGTTTTCAAAAACCGACACTAATAACTGACTATTAATGACGAATTTTCTAAATTGTCATTAATATTGTTAAATAAATTAATTTTATTTATCAATGCAATACTAGTAGTGATAGTTACTTAATCGTCACTAATAAATGTCTTTTAGTGACACATTGAATTCGTCACTAATATCCCAAGAAAAGTCGCTAATATTTTCTGAAAATAATTTCTGCACAAAAAATTGTTTTTTGCGATATTTTGAGCGGGAAAACCGGTTTTAGTGACGAAAGTATTAGTGATAGTTTTTAAAAATCATCACTAATACCCACTTTTAGTGATGAAATTGAAACCGTCACTAATACTTTCGTCACTAAACCAATTTTTTTTGTAGTGGAAGTTGAATGGGTCTATTTGGGCTAAGGAAGTAAGGAAAATTCAAGGGAAAAAGAAAAAAAAAACATCCAGGCAATAAAAATAAAATAACAACTGATTTTGTGAGGATGAGATATAATCATCATTAAATTTCTAAGTTTTAGTGGCAATTATTCTCAATTTCCTTTAGAATACTTTAGTATTGGTGATTGTTGTAATATCCAACATAGGCTTAGGTTTACAAAACAAACACCAAGAATTAAGGAATCAGCACTATAAAATTGCCACTCAAACTTTTTGTTTGGCATCCTAATGCAATAATAATAATAATAATAATAATAGACCATATCACTAAAAAGCCAATAAAATCTACCTAACAATTTCCTCTTCCTCTTGGATCAATTAGTCTTAATCCCTTGCACACAAAGCTACTTTTAACTCATAACATAAGAATTTCTACAATATGTATGCAAAGACTAAGATTAATATCTTAGCATATTAAAAGATGAATTATCATTGCTTTAAGAGGAGATTCGACTAACTGAACTAAGCCACATAGGAAATTTTTTTTTTATCCTCTTAATTAATTTTCCAAGAACATACATGGTATATACTAAATATTTCCCTACCTACCCAATTTTTAGAAACAAAATAAAAATCCTATCTATTTAACTACTCTATGATGAAAATAAGTTTCATCGTTAAAAACGATCTTTAGCAATAAACATTATTTTTTTGAAAAAAACCTAATTTTCTTGTCCTATTGAGAGCTCATGTGAGGACTTTTTTAGGCATCACAATAGTTTTTCTTCTTTACAAATTATTGCAGAATCTTACAAATAGTACTATGACTGCCAATTAGTTGTGCTATACAACAAGGGATTGGAGCTGGTACATTTGTAGCCAATTTTTTGTATCAAAATCTTCCTTTATCATTATAATTTTGACAAATAAATTTTAAAATAAGTCATATATATTATGTTGCATCATTATTACGTCTTAGATGTGTGTTTTAAGTGTCAAAAATGTTTGAAATGAAAATATATTTTGTAATGACATCTAGTATATCTACAATATGATAATGGCTTGTTTGAAGAGAAAATATAGATAATGCATATTTATAATAAGAATATCAATGCCTAACTTGAGTAGTTTTTAAATCTAAAGTGACACGACACTGTCACGAAAGTATCTATATTATTTGATGAGATATTTGCTTATGTGATAAAATCTTTGTTGCAATATTCGTTAACTCATATATCCTTTGCTGAATACAAAGATTGAATATCCTTTTGCAAACCAAACATATACACTTCAAGAGCATCATACGAATGAGAAAACCCGCTCTTTGAAATATACACATATATTGCTTAGCTAGTATCTTTGTGTGAACATCTTACCTGAATATCTTGTGATACAAAGATCATCTAGGTTTGCACTCTCATGCACTCATTACAACTATAGTAAATCTATTTGAGAGTTGAACCATCTAGATTACATTGAGCTTACATATTGAATCATACTGTGGTGTTTGTAATTGCGCGTATTTGGGTACACATCTGCTTTACTTGAAAGCTTATTCATTGTACCATTTGATTGTATTTCAAATACTGTTGTATTTCCAAGCACGGGCCTGAAGAGGGAGACTAGCCCTGAAATAGTCCCGGATTGGCTTAGACCCGGTTAGGAAAGTTAGGTACGTCGTCCTGTTAAGGTGTGTAGGTTGAGGTCAGCCCCGCTAATTGACCTACTTAAGGTTGAGGTCAGCCCTGTGATAATTTGACCTGGTTGTAAACGGTGTCGCTCCACCCTTAAGTGAGCTATTAGTGGAATCCTCTAGCTTGTGAGCTAGAGGCGGGGACGTAGGCACAGTTGGTCGAACCCCGATAACATATCGTGTGTTTGCTTATATTTCTGCATTTTATATTTACCGCACGTGTATATTATGGGTGAATGATGTGTATGACTT
The DNA here is from genome assembly GCF_029873635.1 of Malania oleifera. Lineage (NCBI taxonomy): Eukaryota > Viridiplantae > Streptophyta > Magnoliopsida > Santalales > Ximeniaceae > Malania > Malania oleifera. The sequence continues at coordinate 72,215,906 of NC_080418.1, read as the reverse complement.
AATTTCAATAGTATATTTATCTACGCATTTGGAAACTGTATAGACTGATCCTAGGTTGTGTACATACCGTTGTTGCATAGATCAACCTAGGTGAAAAAGTTTTAAAATTCCAATTCACCCCCCCTCTTGGGAATACACCAATTCTAATAGTAGTTTTGTAAGTAACTGTCTTGTGAGTATATTCTGTATTATGACTTGTAGGTTTTGGAACTCAGTTCGCTGTTTAGAGACCTTGGAGTTCAGGATTTGCTATTTAGGGAAAAGGTAAGGGGAACTATGTTTATATTGGCTATTTTTGAAATCGGACTTGGTGGAACTATGGTCCATGGTCCTGTGTGTGTTTTGGCTACTCATTTGGGGGGATCTAATGAGGAAAACTATAGGTTTTTCATTATTACAGTTTTGGGAAAAAGGGGGCGACGGGCTGAATCCCGGGTTTTGTTGAAAACCGAATATATGTGTGATTTATACTGCGTGATTGGGATGACCATGCCTTGACTTGTTTAAATTGTATTTTTTTTGAAAAATCATGCTTTAGATTTCCAAATGGGTGTGGTTTATTTGGTTATATGAGCATGCATGTGTGTGTGATATGTTTAAATGCTAGTAGGAACTGGGTTCTGAAATTGTTCCAAATACTGAGAGTGTCCGGCTCTATATCTAAGGGCATGTGTTTATCGCCTGCCACGTAGGCAAGAGTGTCCGGCTCTATATCTGAGGGCGTGAGCCTATACTGGCAGATCAGGCCGAAGGGTGTGGATCCACCAGTTAGCGCCGGTACAATGCCATGGGAGTCGAGGACTAGCCATATGTTGGTAGCGCCGTGCTTCGTGGGTTGGCCGAGCCAACGCCGGATTGTCGCGGACCGGCTTCAGGCCGAAGGGTGTGACGACACCGGAATTGCTAATCATGTGTTGTGTGTGCGTGTATGCACTGTGGAAATTAGTACTGGAATGCATTTAACAGCGTGTATGTTGTATCATGATAACACTTAAATGCCACACACTGATATAACCTGTGTTCGTCCTTATTCAGAGGTGTCTCACCCCTGCTGTACGTACATTTTTACAGGTCCTTCGAGTAACCAGAACTAGCATCCTAGTGTAGGGAGCGTAGTGGCCGGTGTACTACGTTTAGCGCTTGGGTAAGTGTTAGGACTGTATTTTGATGAGTTGCCATTTTGGGATGTGTTTGGGACCCAGTTTGTATGTTTTGATAGAACCATGTTCTGCTATTGTATAGACTCTGGTATGGTACTGTATATATGTTGTTATAGAATGACCCTTTTTTCGTTGCGTATATGATTGTGGTTGGATGTGTTTAGGGTGCCTGGAAACCCCACGGGGTCAGGCCCTTATCCATTGTATTGTATCTTTAGATGTTTTATCAGATACAGAGGCAGGTTAGATTATATTCTCACCCCTAGGTCCCATTTCTGGGTTCGGGGTGTGACATAAAGCATAAAGTCATAAAAGACAATTATGACGCTATCTCAAATGAATGGACAATAAACAATACACAATAAAGCATTTAACTTAAAATAATCATATACTGAATATATTACAAGATTGAGCATCTAATGTCTTAAGAAGTGCACACTACATTCTTGAGCTACTAGTAAGTATCACCCCATATTAACCTGCAAGAAATTCTTTTGACAACCTATTTTATCTTCTCCTGGCTTTTATTGCAATCAATTTTAAAATAAATTATTATAATTAAATATAACAACCTACAACAAAAGAACAAAACTAAAACTTGTTTAGATCGTCTCATACACAAACATCTGCTCAGATACATCTTTACCATTTAAATTTTGCAATGAATGTTTCTCAAAATAACCCTAAATGAGGTTGCATTTCTTATATCCCATCACTTCAACTTAAGGAAGCATTTGTTTCGGTGGCTAAATTTATAGGGCTCAACTCGACTCAATAGAATCGCTATTGTAGTTATCTATGTTCCATGTTTGAATTGCTATCTATAAAGCTAAGATAGCAACACCCAGGCAAGAAGGCAAATTTAATTTTATATAAAATTAAATAAGAAAATGTTATAAATGATTTTTATAAATAAGAAAATGTTTAAAAATTTTAGTAAATAAATAGTTAAGACAGTTCTGTGCTCAAATTAGATAATTTACTGTTCAAACAATGCTTTGATAATTTTGATGACGACTTTAACTATATTACAAGTCATGTCAAATGCAAAGACACCTTCCTTCAAAGTGTTAATTTTAATTTCTATTTATTCAAATCAAAGTTCTTATTGCACAATAACATTTTTCTCCATCTTAAAACCAAGAAAGAAATTGTAGTACTTAATTTAAAATGATTTTTGCAATAACAAATGAAAACTCAAATTTGATGAAGTAAGGTCTTAATAAATTAAAATATACTTGAATCAATCAAAAACTTGATACAAAACCCGAGTACTAGAAAACTAAAAGCATAAAGGAAAAAAAAAAAAAAAGATACAAATAAAATCTTAAAAGAGTTAAGAAAGTAAATCTAATGTAATAAAATCTGTTCAGACATTAAGATTAAGAAGTGAATAGGTTCGAATAGCGTGTGTAGACACCACATTTTTACCCAGGCCCAATATATGTATTACTATTATTATTATTATTATTATTATTATTATTATTATTATTATTATTATTATTGTTATTTTATTATTATTATTATTATTATTTTATTTATTCTTATTATTATTATTTTCTTTATTATTATTATTATTTTTCATTAGTATTATTGATATTACTTTTATTTTTATTTCTATTTATATTGTTTATTATTATTATTATTTATTATTTTCATTATTATTGACATTATTTTTAATTATTATTATTATTAGTATTTTTACCTTTATTATTACTATTATTATTATTATTATTATTTTATTTATTTATCTTTGTTATTACTATTATTATTATGATTTTATTATTATTATTATTTTTACCTTATTATTATTATTATTATTATTATTATTATTATTATTTCTTTATTACCATAATAGTAGTATATATTATTTCCAAAAAAGAAAAATACCATAAACCAAAAAGGAAATGTTTTTAGGGTTTTTTCAAAATTATTTTTATAAGAAGGGGAGGCCAAGCGCACACACGACCAGAGGGGAGAAAGAAAAATAAAAAAAAAAGAGCTCTCTCTCTCACTCTCTCTCGCTGCAACAGCAGCGGCGGCACGAACCGTCCTCCCCCTCTGCAGTCCCTTCCAGGCCTTCCTCCATAGCCACCTTAGGCCATACCTCCAGCAAACCACCCGGCCAACCACCAGGATTCCGAGCCCTAATCTCCGACCACCTTACTTTTAGCAACCGCCACCGCACCCAGTTGAACTCCGGCAGCCCCTGCAGTCACCCGAGCCCATAATCAGCAGCAGTTGCCGCCGCTGCTCCCCACTCTACAATCCCGAACCCTGTGAACAGCCCCGGCCAGCCACTTCACAGCAGACCCGAGAGCTTCATTCCAATCCCAGCAGTCCGGCTCCACACCAGCAGCAAACCACAGCTCCGGCCACGACCCAGTTCCTGCACAGCCAGCCACCATGCTATCCTCTCGCTGGCACCACGGCCCAGCTTCGTCAGCCTATGGTAAAGCCCCTTCCACAACCCTGCACACAGAGCACACACGCACTCACACTGTCACACACATGACCGTGTATATATATATATATATATATATATATATTTTGGATTGGTTTGGGGTTTTGTCATATAAAGATTAAATTTTTTTTTTATTGTAAATTTAATTGGTATTTTATATATGTGTATATCTAACATTAATTGACTTTTTGCAGGATTTTTCTAACCTTGGCAGAAATTTTAATTCAGGTTTCATATATATAGTTTGACGTTGATTTATTTATTTATTTATTTTGTTTTGCAGGGTTCGTTTTCGTCATAATATTCATTTAGGATTTAAGTTCATTCTTCTTAGGATCGTATGCTAATTTTTGTGATTATGCACATTTTAGAATGTAATATATTCTTTATTTCTTAACCTTTCGTTAGTTCCCATGTTTTAATCCTAAACTTGGTTTATTTCCTTTATTAGTTATTTCCTTATTTGTGTAGTGGTGTTTATAGGATATTGGTGTACCGCTTGGAGAGTTATTATCATTACTTTTTACTTATTGTGGAATTTTCATTATTGTGTGATGTTTTGGATATTTTGTTTGTTATCATGTTTATATTATTCCTATGTTCATCTTATATATATTGTGGTATTTATAGGTATTACTATGTCCATATATTATTATTTTTATCTTTAGGCATAGTTTATTAGGTTTATCTTTATCATTATGTTTATATTACTCTTATTGTGGTATTTATATTTTAGTCTATAAGTATTAGTTTATTATTATGGCATTTTAGAATTATTATTAGTTCATATGGTATTTTAGTATTTAAGTTCATATTATATGTTTATTGTTATTATTATGAATTATATGGTATTATTATTACATTTAGTATCACTTATTAGGGTATATTTCTTAGAATTTTAACATATAAGGAACTATTCAATATGGTATCTTTAGGACATCTAATATTACCTATTAGGGCATCTTTAGCCTTTTAATATATAAGGTATTACTGTTTATAGTATCCTTAGTATATTAACGTATGTAGTATTATGTGTCTAGTTACTTATTTTGACATTCATAATATTTTAGTAAGTATGTATTGCTTATTACTCTATTACCATATATTAAAACCTCCCAACTAATATTTTAATACTTAGAAAAACCCTAGAAAATTTTCAAAATTTGGGAGTGTATTTTGTAAATTATTTTTAGTTTTATCCCTATGATTTTATTGCGGGGCTATGAGCCTTCGGGCATCACGTACCCTAAGCTCTGAGGGAATATATATATGTATATATTTATTTATTTATTTATTTTACATGTATTTATAAATTCGTAAAAGGGAGTAATTTAAAGAATTATTAGATTAACTTAGGGATAATTTCAAATTAATTAGGTACCGTTCGTAAGAACGGGCGCATAGGGGTGCTCGTACTTTCCCCTCACGTAACCGAACTCCCGGCCCCAACTCTGGTAATGTAGACCGATTCTACCCCTAACGGGGTAGTAATCATGTGTTCTAACCGCACTAAAGGTTAGTGGCGACTCCAATACTCCATGATTTTTCCTGAAAATATTAAAAAAGATTTTAATTTCGCCGCCCGGGGCACACGCGCTCCCGGGACGTCGCGACAGCTTGGCGACTCCGCTGGGGACTTAGAGAGTCGAGCCATTAATTAATTGAAAATTGCCCCAAGTTTAAATTTAATAAATCTTTTTATTACTCCTTGTTTTGTAAATATAGTAATTCGTAAATAACCTTGATTAATTGTAAATATTTTGCTTCCATAATTTACAAATAACCTTACTTAATTAAAAATATTTTGTTTCCTAATTTTGTGAACATTGATTGTAAATATTTTGTTTCCAAATATTATGAATAAAGCATATTAATTGTAAGATATTTTGAATAAGTGTAATAATTATAGATATTTTGTATATTAATCGTAAATATTTTGTTTCCTTATTCTTTTGTTTCCAAATTTTTTGTGAATAAACATATTAATTGCATATATTGTGTTTCCTTATCTTTTGAATATATATATATATATATATATATATATATATATATATTAATGGTAGATATCTTGTTTCTATATTGTTTATAGCATGTGAATAAATGTGGGGATAGTGGGATTAAATTAAAATTTGAATTCACACACTCTCACGCTCTATACCCGAGCTTTACCTGCTAAGATTAGATAGGGGTGTAATAGCGTTTGTCCCTTCGTAGCTTAAGCTTGATGGGACCCGCGAACCACTTCGCTCAATGCGAGTTTTGTCCGGACCCCTATGGGGGAGGATGAAATTTCAAATTGGGAACCTTTTTGTCAATAGGGATTAGAGCCTACCCACACGTACTTGTCCATAGTTTTCCCTTAACTAGGATAGAGCCATGAACAACCCTATATACGTGTACCTACCCTAGGTTGGGACAGGAGCCACATCCTTCTCCATGAATAGTGTGTTGTATATATGTTGGGGAATACTTTGTATTATATCATGCATTTGACATACATTTAGGCATACATACTACTTAGCCAGTATTCAGAAAAAGTCCAGTAATGAGACAAAGGCCCATCCTTTCAAAATAAAGCACTTGGCCCAACTATTTTAAAATATGGGTCGGCCCAACCCTTTTCAAATAGCTCGGGCCCAATTTTTCGAGAAATAACAAGTATAGGCCCAACCTTTTCCTAAAAAAAAAAATTTGGCCCAGACCCAATTTTCCAAAAGGGGTCAAACCCAGTTTTCAAAAATGGTCTTTGGCCCTATTACCCTAAAAATCTGGGCCAATATTTTCTAAACAATCTAAGCCCAAGTCCTTTTAAATTAGGGTCTGATCCCATCATGAAATATATTGAAGCCCATATTTTAATATACTTGAGGCCCAAGTGCACGCTAAAGTCCACAAGCCCATATTGAACAAATTCAGTAGGTTGACTAACCTAGGTCAACTCCAACCTCAGATCATAATTTGACCCTTCATAGAATCTGAGGTACATGGACCGTCATCAAGGAAAATAATGATTGAGGAAAGAATTGAATTGAAAATTGTGGCCCATCAATGATTATCTTAAAATCTCTCATTAGTGGGACTTTTCCTAGAATGCTGACAAAGTAGTTAGTTAGGTTACATTGCATCTATGCATTCATGCATAATTTCACACATAATCATGCACGATAGGTCACATGCATGGTCATATTTCTATTTGTATGGGTAATTGCACTAGTTACATCCATGCACAAACATACATTGCATTCATGCATTCATACCTATGCATTCACGATTCTAAAAAGGGAAGGTTTTGGTTTGCAGTGCCTAACCACAGAATTCGTCTGAACAAGCAACATTGAGACTGTCACGCATCAATACAATACCAGGAGAAGGGCAAAAGAAATGAGTGAACAATTGGAAGGTAGAGTCCTGGGCATAGAACAAGGACAGGAAGAATTGATTGAAAAAATGAGTAAAATTATGGAATTGTTGATGAACAAAGGAAAAGCGGTACAAAATGATTCTGAAACAGATATAGACCCTACTCATCCTTCAGGGTTCACCCTAAATCATGGACAAACATCAGCTCCACCGCCGGGTGTCATAGGGGATCCAATGCCAAATATGCCTCCATTTATCCCAACTGTGCCTGCACAGGGGTTTCCAGTGGCAGGGACTTCCCCCTTGGCAACTCCTGATATGGGGATAAATAGACCTGAGTCTGAGCGTCGTTGTGACGTATTGGAGGAGCGCTTGAAAGCAATTGAAGGGTATAATACATTTGATTCCGTTGACCCTAATGACCTTTGCCTAGTACCAAAGGTCACTCTGCCGCCAAAATTCAAGTTGCCGAATTTTGAAAAATTCGATGGGACCCACTGTCCTCGGACCCACCTGCACTTGTATTTCCAAAAAATGGCTGCACATACTGATGATGAAAGGTTGATGATGCATTGCTTTCAAGATAGTTTGACTGGAGCAGCTATCAGATGGTACATTCAGCAGGATCGAGCTCGAATTCGTACTTGGAAAGATCTGGCAAATTCCTTCATAGCTCAGTACCGCCACGTGATAGAAATGGCACCTGATCGCATGACCTTACAAAGCATGCAAATGAAACCTAATGAAACATTCAGAGAATATGCATATAGATGGAGGGACATGTCCATCCAAGTGAGCCCTCCAGTGGAAGATAGGGAGGCTATCTCCCTATTCGTGAATACATTGAAAGATCCCTACTTCGGACATCTCCTAGGGGCAACCCCACATGACTTTATGGATATTGTTTCTACTGGAGAGAGAATTGAAACGGCCATCAAAGTCAGAAGAACCAAAAGTGATGATGCAGAAACTGACCCGAGTAAGAGGAAGAAAGACGAGGAAGCACAGATGATTCAGGGGCATCATTACCAAGAGGGTAAAACCCGGTGGACAAATAAGAATTTTGCTTACAAGCCCACAGTCCATCAGATAGTGCATTCAGGTGCGCAACCCCAAGCAGTTTCCTTCGGACCTAAGCCTATTTCAAGGCAGCTGAATGTTCAGGACACGGGAGGGAGCCCCCTAATGGAAAGAAAGAGAAAAGAAGTTCAACCTATTCTGATGACTTACGCAGAATTGTTCCCTCAATTGGTAGAAATTCAAATGGTTGCACCAATACCAGGATTGTTACTACAATCCCCTTTCCCAAGGTGGTACGACCCAAATGCTCGATGCGAGTATCATTATATGGCAATAGGTCATTCAATCGAGAAATGTTGGCATTTCAAGCATAAAGTACAAACCTTAAGAGATTTGGGTCTGTTGGCAATTGATGTAGAGGAGCCTGTTGTGCAACATTAAAAGAATATTTTGAAGTTCATATCAGTCAAAGAAGTACAACAAGTTTTGAACCAGAGATATTCCACATATAGTCTGAATAAATGGGTTTACTTTTTGACCATGGAAACAGAGAAATACAAGTGGCAAGCTTTTGATTGTTCGCCCCCTTCAGGGATGCTTTTATTTTCTTTTGTTTTCTTCTTTCTTTTGTTGCAATTTATTAAAAGTTTTGTCTCCGAAATTTCCTTTTCTATCAAAGAAATGAAATTATGCATTTTCGTATATCACTTGCATCGAGAGTTCAATGTCCAAAATTTTGTTTACTCGTGTTTCTTGCTAAGATAAGGAAGATAAAATACCAGTATTCATGAACCAAAAGCAGGTGTTAGTTATGAAAAATTCAAGCTACAAGACGAAAATAAAGGAAAATGAAACAATGTTCGTCACTCGATGAGTTCAAATACTGCGAAGAAGTTCTGAAAGCCTCAGTAAAATATATGTTGGTTCCATGAATCTCATGTCAGTCCGCTAATCAAGTTTTGATCGAATGATAGATGGCCATCTTTGGCCGACCAGTTATCCCTAAAAAGAACCAAATATTGATTTACCAATTGTTAACCAAGTTGAGCCTAAATGTTAAACTAGTCTTTTCTTAAAAGCCAGTTCACCAAAAAGTTAACTTGGGTTGGGTCTCCTAGAGTTTGGCAAGTCATATGAGACAACAATGGGCTATCGAAATGATGGCAGACCCTTTTTCTGCTACCCAAAAGAAATTCAAAGAAGAAATCTCTTGCAAGCCCTTTTGAGCCTGAAAAATTTATTTATTGATTAACCTGTCAAAGGATCACACCCCACACTGTGGCAGTTTAAAAAAAAAAAAAAATCAGTCCCAAATGGAATTCAAATGAAAATGAAGTTAAGATTCCTTCATAAAAGGAAAAGCAAAAGTTGCGATAAAAGAGAAGGAAGAAGAAAAGGAAGAAGAAAGAAAAATAAGGGACATACTACACATGTGATCTTTGACCAAATTACCCTTGATAAACTCGACGATTTTGAGCCTTATTTAACTCTTTTCTTCTTTAACCCAAACCCTAGCCTGTATTACAGTCCAAATGAAAGTCCTGACCAGATTGGTATACATTGTTGTATCAAATGATTTGTCAGACGCAATATTGTGTCTGAACTACGTAATGACCTGATCCTGAAAGGGTACGTAGGCAACTTGTCCAAATGACAAGTTCGGTCAATATCTTGCAAGTGCCTCAATTCAAACTAGGAGCATGAAACATCATTATGGGATGGGATTTTTGAGCCTCAGTTTCCCTTTTATTCTGAAAACCTATATCCCTCAGCCTACGTTTCGTCCCGAGTCTTAAAGACCATCTTAAGATCAAAACATTGGTTGGACTTGGCTGAACTAGGGACAACCATTAAACAAAAGGTTCTTAATGGTTTCACGACAGAACAAGGTAGAAGAATAGTCCCCTAATAAAACTGGGGCAATTGGTGAAAGAAGAAAATCAGTTATTCAGTTCGAAAAGTTAGCACCATCATCATTAAGGCTCTCGAATACTAGTATGAATTTTTTCCATTGAAATAGCAGGTTAACTCAGTAAAACATCTATTTTGTGCATATGACCTTTTGATTTAGCAAGTGGATGTCCTAAATGCATAATCATTCATCATTCATTCCTCCATCCAAAAAAAAAAAAAAAAAATTCCATTCTTCAAAAGCTCCAAAAGGAGGACGGATGGTCAAAAGGGCTTAATCACTAACACATTCGCCAAAAGAGGATCCTTAAAATGGTCAAGAATAGCTACAGATGCACCAAAATGATGCAAAATCCGTGTTGAGTTCTACTGACGCTGATTTGGGGTGCCTTCGTGACAAAGTCAAATTTGAAGCCAATATCAGTAACAAACGATGGTAACTAGGGCAGATTTTGGGTTGAGTTTTGTTTGGACTAATTTCAATGCCGTCATATCAGAGTGCATGATGAAAACATAACCAAGATCAGTGGATGAGGATCGAAACTAGGCAATTTTTGAGTTCATTGGAGCAAATTCAAGAGCTTTCATGACAGAATCAAAGTCAAAAACAGGGTCATGACCAATGGCATGTAAACACTATGGTAGATTTTGAATGCCTTTTGGAATTTGAAACATGGCCAAAATCAGCAGGCACACCCAAGATCAGAGATTGGGTTTTTGATTACAAGCATGTTGGAAGGAGAAAAGATTCATGCATTACCATGCATTTCATTCATTACCATACATTTCATGCATTGCATAAGAAAGAAAATATAAAGGGCATCTCATTCAATATGCATACATCTTTGCATTCACACATCATTATGCACACATAGCAACATATCACTGCATTCTAGCATCTTAGGTAGCAACATGCATACATATAGCAATAGAACACCATTCATTCATACTTGCCTGGTTGAATAAACTTCTGAATAATTCTTTTGCATCCTTGATTGAGCCATTCTTGTCTAGACATGTTTTAAAACTGGGGCAGCTGGCCCCCATGCACAGATTGATATACTTTGAAACTGTGGCAGTTGACCTAAGGAAGCAATTGATGCATTGGTTGTTGAGTCTCAAAGAGGGTAATCTAAAGACAGCCAAAGAAACTCAAGATTTTGTTTCTGATCGATAATCCCCAGTGGAATAATTCTGAGCCCTACACCTGACGATATATTCCAAAAAGTTCTCAAGATTTCATACTCGATTCATCATCCCCCATACAGAGTAAGTATTTCCTTGGTTCTAATTGAGCCATCTACATTGAAATTAAGGCATCAGTCCTCATATCCAGAAATGGTGTTGTTCATGATAACACCGAGGTATTGGATCACCTCAAAGCTTTCTTGACTATCTCATTCATGCGAGCAATTTCATCCAAATTATTTTGATTATCTTATTCGCTCTTATTGACCCATCGCGGTCCCACCTTATTGACCCTTCGCGGTCCCACCTTATTGACCTATCACGGTCCCATTCTTATTGACCCATCGCGGTCCCACCTTATTGACCCTTCGCGGTCCCACCTTATTGACCTATCACGGTCCCATTCTTATTGACCCATCGCGGTCCCACCTTATTGACCCTTCGCGGTCCCACCTTATTGACCTATCACGGTCCTATTCTTATTGACCCATCGCGGTCCCACCTTATTGACCCATCGCGGTCTCACCTTATTAACCCTTTGCAGTCCCATTCTTATTGACCAATCGCGGTCCCACCTTATTGACCCTTCGTGGTCCCACCTTATTGACCCTTCGCGGTCCCACCTTATTGACCTATCACGGTCCTATTCTTATTGACCCATCGCGGTCCCACCTTATTGACCCATCACGGTCTCACCTTATTAACCCTTTGCGGTCCCACTCTTATTGACCCATTGCGGTCCCACCTTATTGACCCTTCGCGGTCCCACCTTATTGACCTATCACGGTCCCATTCTTATTGACCCATCGCGGTCCCACCTTATTGACCATTCGCGGTCCCACCTTATTGACCCATTGCGGTCCCACCTTATTGACCTATCATGGTCCCATTCTTATTGACCCATTGCGGTCCCACCTTATTGACCTATCACGGTCCCATCTTATTGACCCATTGCAGTCCCACCTTATTGACCTATCACGGTCCCATTCTTATTGACCCATCGCGGTCCCATTTTATTGACCCATTGCGGTCCCACCTTATTGACCTATCGCTGTCCCATCTTATTGACCATTCGCGGTCCAACTCTTATTGACCCTTCACAGTCCCACTTTATTGACCCTTGGCGGTCCCATTCTTATTGACCCATCGCGGTCCCACCTTATTGACCTATCATGGTCCCATTCTTATTGACCCATCGCGGTCCCATCTTATTGACCCATTGCGGTCCCACCTTATTGACCCTTCGTGGTCCCACCTTATTGACCCTTCGTGGTCCCACCTTATTGACCTATCACGGTCCCACTTTATTGACCCTTTGCGGTCCCACCTTATTGACCCATCGAGGTCCCATCTTATTGACCATTCACGGTCCCACCTTATTGACCCTTCATGAACTATAGCTCGGGTTCCTACACCCGGTGCAAGTCATCCTCCGTGAACTATAGCTCGGGTTCCTACACCCGGTGCAAGTCATCCTCCGTGAACTATAGCTCGGGATCCTACACCCGGTGCAAGTCACCTTCCGTGCACTATAGCTCGGGTTCCTACACCCGGTACAAGTCACCTTCCGTGCACTATAGCTCGGGTTCCTACACCCGGTGCAAGTCACCCTTCTGTGAACTATAGCTCGGGTTCCTACACCCGGTGCAAGTCACCCATCGTGAACTATAGCTCGGGTTCCTACACCCGGTGCAAGTCACCCTTCGTGAACTATAGCTCGGGTTCATACACCCGGTGCAAGTCATCCTCCGTGAACTATAGCTCGGGTTCCTACACCCGGTGCAAGTCACCCATCGTGAACTATAGCTCGGGTTCCTACACCCGGTGCAAGTCACCCTTCCATGAACTATAGCTCGGGTTCCTACACCCGGTGCAAGTCATCCTCCGTGAACTATAGCTCGGGTTCCTACACCCGGTGCAAGTCACCTCTCATGAACTATAGCTCGGGTTCCTACACTCGACGCAAGTCATTCTCATGTGCTCTCAAGCATACATGCAAATCGGTTTTCACAAATCATTTTGGTCTTTTCCGTTACAATGGGCCTGGTCCAAAATCAGCGTCTTTTATCTTTGTAGGCTTGTTGCCACAAATAACGTAGGAGAGATCTTACTTTTACTTTGAAGCAACGAATCCTACAAAGAGGGACAGCTGTAGACACCCCATTTTTACCCAGGCCCAATATATGTATTACTATTATTATTATTATTATTATTATTATTATTATTATTATTATTATTATTATTGTTATTTTATTATTATTATTATTATTTTATTTATTCTTATTATTATTATTATTATTATTATTATTATTTTCTTTATTATTATTATTATTATTTTTCATTAGTATTATTGATATTACTTTTATTTTTATTTCTATTTATATTCTTTATTATTATTATTATTTATTATTTTCATTATTATTGACATTATTTTTAATTATTATTATTATTAGTATTTTTACCTTTATTATTACTATTATTATTATTATTATTATTATTTTATTTATTTATCTTTGTTATTACTATTATTATTATGATTTTATTATTATTATTATTTTTACCTTATTATTATTATTATTATTATTATTATTATTATTATTATTATTATTATTATTATTATTATTATTTCTTTATTACCATAATAGTAGTATATATTATTTCCAAAAAAGAAAAATACCATAAACCAAAAAGGAAATGTTTTTAGGGTTTTTTCAAAATTATTTTTATAAGAAGGGGAGGCCAAGCGCACACACGACCAGAGGGGAGAAAGAAAAATAAAAAAAAAAGAGCTCTCTCTCTCACTCTCTCTCGCTGCAACAGCAGCGGCGGCACGAACCGTCCTCCCCCTCTGCAGTCCCTTCCAGGCCTTCCTCCATAGCCACCTTAGGCCATACCTCCAGCAAACCACCCGGCCAACAACCAGGATTCCGAGCCCTAATCTCCGACCACCTTACTTTTAGCAACCGCCACCGCACCCAGTTGAACTCCGGCAGCCCCTGCAGTCACCCGAGCCCATAATCAGCAGCAGTTGCCGCCGCTGCTCCCCACTCTACAATCCCGAACCCTGTGAACAGCCCCGGCCAGCCACTTCACAGCAGACCCGAGAGCTTCATTCCAATCCCAGCAGTCCGGCTCCACACCAGCAGCAAACCACAGCTCCGGCCACGACCCAGTTCCTGCACAGCCAGCCACCATGCTATCCTCTCGCTGGCACCACGGCCCAGCTTCGTCAGCCTATGGTAAAGCCCCTTCCACAACCCTGCACACAGAGCACACACGCACTCACACTGTCACACACATGACCGTGTATATATATATATATATATATATATATATATATATATATTTTGGATTGGTTTGGGGTTTTGTCATATAAAGATTAAATTTTTTTTTTATTGTAAATTTAATTGGTATTTTATATATGTGTATATCTAACATTAATTGACTTTTTGCAGGATTTTTCTAACCTTGGCAGAAATTTTAATTCAGGTTTCATATATATAGTTTGACGTTGATTTATTTATTTATTTATTTTGTTTTGCAGGGTTCGTTTTCGTCATAATATTCATTTAGGATTTAAGTTCATTCTTCTTAGGATCGTATGCTAATTTTTGTGATTATGCACATTTTAGAATGTAATATATTCTTTATTTCTTAACCTTTCGTTAGTTCCCATGTTTTAATCCTAAACTTGGTTTATTTCCTTTATTAGTTATTTCCTTATTTGTGTAGTGGTGTTTATAGGATATTGGTGTACCGCTTGGAGAGTTATTATCATTACTTTTTACTTATTGTGGAATTTTCATTATTGTGTGATGTTTTGGATATTTTGTTTGTTATCATGTTTATATTATTCCTATGTTCATCTTATATATATTGTGGTATTTATAGGTATTACTATGTCCATATATTATTATTTTTATCTTTAGGCATAGTTTATTAGGTTTATCTTTATCATTATGTTTATATTACTCTTATTGTGGTATTTATATTTTAGTCTATAAGTATTAGTTTATTATTATGGCATTTTAGTATTATTATTAGTTCATATGGTATTTTAGTACTTAAGTTCATATTATATGTTTATTGTTATTATTATGAATTATATGGTATTATTATTACATTTAGTATCACTTATTATGGTATATTTCTTAGAATTTTAACATATAAGGAACTATTCAATATGGTATCTTTAGGACATCTAATATTACCTATTAGGGCATCTTTAGCCTTTTAATATATAAGGTATTACTGTTTATAGTATCCTTAGTATATTAACGTATGTAGTATTATGTGTCTAGTTACTTATTTTGACATTCATAATATTTTAGTAAGTATGTATTGCTTATTACTCTATTACCATATATTAAAACCTCCCAACTAATATTTTAATACTTAGAAAAACCCTAGAAAATTTTCAAAATTTGGGAGTGTATTTTGTAAATTATTTTCAGTTTTATCCCTATGATTTTATTGCGGGGGTATGAGCCTTCGGGCATCACGTACCCTAAGCTCTGAGGGAATATATATATGTATATATTTATTTATTTATTTATTTTACATGTATTTATAAATTCGTAAAAGGGAGTAATTTAAAGAATTATTAGATTAACTTAGGGATAATTTCAAATTAATTAGGTACCGTTCGTAAGAACGGGCGCGTAGGGGGTACTCGTACCTTCCCCTCGCGTAACCGAACTCCCGGCCCCAACTCTGGTAATGTAGACCGATTCTACCCCTAACGGGGTAGTAATCATGTGTTCTAACCGCACTAAAGGTTAGTGGCGACTCCAATACTCCATGATTTTTCCTGAAAATATTAAAAAAGATTTTAATTTCGCCGCCCGGGGCACACGCGCTCCCGGGACGTCGCGACAACGTGTAATTATTTTTACACTAACCATCACAAAAAGAAAACAGACGTGAAACATGTCATAAACCAAAACTGGGCTGGAGTGGGCATATTTTAGGGAGGGTTTGGGGAGACTTTTTGGAAAGCAAACCTCATCCCCTAGATGAGGTCTTCACAGGAATTAAGAATTAAAAATATAGCTTTTCCTTCAGAGCATAATAAATCCAGAATATGGAAAAATAACAAAACATCAGACTGCCAAAAAATGAAAAATTGCAAACATGACACAACCTTCCTCTGCAGGAAGGTCTAATGTATTCTTAAACCAAGGGTTCCACCATAACTTGGAGCAAAGCAATCTCCTTGGAAGCACTCAAAAACGTTCACGACACAAAAGCCAAGCTTAGGATTTATCTCTGATGAGGTTCGAGGTGTACCGTGTGCTACACGTATTCAAGGGATGTCCAGAAGCAATGGCAATTTACAGGCTGATGGTCGGTTCGAAGAAAAGGAGCCCAAGGATCTTCCATATGTATCTGTAGTTGAAGAACCAAAGTGAATATGAATATGATGTACACATAGCGTTGATAGAAAAAAATTACCAAAACATTTTTAACTACTAGTAGTGGGCAAATTTGATGAAAGTTGTGTATATTACCCGAGTTAGGAGCTCAAATCACCTAATGATCGCAGGTCAAAACCCAATCAAAGAACAGTGTAGCTAGGGTTTGAAGAACCCTAAAGCTTCAACCTCAATCACTCAGAATCCGGTGAGGGGCAGTGAGTCGGCGAGGGGAGAACAACGGATCATGGCGAGAGGGTGTCGTTGGGGAGTGAAGGAGGGAAAGGAGGAGGATTAGAGGGAAAGGAGGGAGATTGGGGAAAGGATCGGGTCTTATGGAGAGTGAAGGAGGGAAAGGAGGGAAGATTGGAGGGAAAGGAGGGAGACTGGAACCCTGTGTCGGTTTTTCAATGTGAGACTATTAGTAACAAATCCTATAAACCGTCACTAATATTGTCCATAAATAGTTTTTTTATAAAAAAAATAAAAAAATATTAATGACGATTTCACTAAACCGTCACTAATAACATAGCATTGGCGATGAATTTTCTAAATGGTCACCAATAGTAATAAATAAATTTTTTTTTTATATTTTGTTTAAATTTAAAAACTAATAGTGACGATTTAGAAAAACCGTCACTAATAAAACAGTATTAGTGTTAAATAAATTAGTTATATATTTTTTAAATACAAAACCTATTAGTGACAGTTTTCATTAACCGTCACTAATAACTAACTATTAGCAACGAATGTTCTAAACCATCACTAATAGTGTTAAAAAAATTATTTTTATTATTTTTAAATAAAAAAAACTATCAGTAACGGTTTATAAGAACCTTCATTGGCAACAGAGTAGTAGTGACATTTTTCATAAAGCGTCACTAATAACTGACTATTAACGACGAATTTTCTAAACCGTTATTAATAATATTAAATAAATAAATTTTATATTTTTAAATAAAAGAACTATTAGTGATACTTTAGAAGAACCGTCACTAATTAATAACAGAGTATTGGTGATGGTTTTCAAAAACCGACACTAATAACTGACTATTAACGACGAATTTTCTAAATTGTCATTAATATTGTTAAATAAATTAATTTTATTTATCAATGCAATACTAGTAGTGATAGTTACTTAATCGTCACTAGTAAGTGTCTTTTAGTGACACATTGAATTCGTCACTAATACCCCAAGAAAAGTCGCTAATATTTTCTCAAAATAATTTCTGCCCAAAAAAATTGTTTTTCGCTATATTTTGAGTGGGAAAACCGGTTTTAGTGACGAAAGTATTAGTGATAGTTTTTAAAAATCATCACTAATACCCACTTTTAGTGATGAAATTGAAACTGTCACTAATACTTTCGTCACTAAACCAATTTTTTTTGTTGTGGAAGTTGAATGGGTCTATTTGGGTTAAGGAAGTAAGGAAAATTCAAGGGAAAAAAAAAACATCGAGGCAATAAAAATAAAGTAACAACCGATTTTGTGAGGATGAGATATAATCATCATTAAATTTCTAAGTTTTAGTGGCAATTATTCTCAATTTCCTTTAGAATACTTTAGTATTGGTGATTGTTGTAATATCCAACATAGGCTTAGGTTTACAAAACAAACACCAAGAATTAAGGAATCAACACTATAAAATTGCCACTCAACCTTTTTGTTTGGCATCCTAATGCAATAATAATAATAATAATAATAATAATAATAATAATAATAATAGACCATATCACTGAAAAGCCAATAAAATCTACCTAACAATTTCCTCTTCCTCTTGGATCAATTAGTCTTAATCCCTTGCACACAAAGCTACTTTTAACTCGTAACATAAGAATTTCTACAATATGTATGCAAAGACTAAGATTAATATCTTAGCATATTAAAAGATGAATTATCATTGCTTTAAGAGGAGATTCGACTAACTGAACTAAACCACATAGGAAATTTTTTTTTTATCCTCTTAATTAATTTTCCAAGAACATACATGGTATATACTAAATATTTCCCTACCTACCCAATTTTTAGAAACAAAATAAAAATCCTATCTATTTAACTACTCTATGATGAAAATAAGTTTTATCGTTAAAAACGATCTTTAGCAATAAACATTATTTTTTTGAAAAAAACCTAATTTTCTTGTCCTATTGAGAGGTCATGTGAGGACTTTTTTAGGTATCACAATAGTTTTTCTTCTTTACAAATTATTGCAGAATCTTACAAATAGTACTATGATTGCCAATTAGTTGTGCTATACAACAAGGGATTGGAGCTCGTACATTCGTACCCAATTTTTTGTATCAAGATCTTCCTTTATCATTATGATTTTGACAAATAAATTTTAAAATAAGTCATATATATTATGTTGCATCATTATTATGTCTTAGATGTGTGTTTTAAGTGTCAAAAATGTTTGAAATGAAAATATATTTTGTAATGACATCTAGCATATCTACAATATGCTAATGGCTTGTTTGAAGAGAAAATATAGATAATGCATATTTATAAAAAGAATATCAATGTCTAACTTGAGTAGTTTTCAAAATCTAAAGTGACACGACACTGTCACGAAAGTATCTATATTATGTGACATCCTCAATTGAATCACCTTTATGAGGGTAATAATTTTCAAAGCTCCGAAATTAATGAGTGCATAATGGTGGAGTTTTATTAAAGATTTTCTTATTAATTTGGAGTGTTGACCCTATATTCTAGAAGACGATATCACATTACTCGACAACAACACAAACAATAAAACAAATTCTAAATCTTATGTGAAGATGACACATAATACAAATCTTTTTTTCTTTTATTTTAAGCAATTTAATGATATCATTAAAGTAAAAATAGAGTCAAAATCTTTACTCAACATCAACTTCCCAAGTATTCAACTTTCACTCATCATACAAGTATCTTGCTAACATAATTAAAATAATAATAATTAAAAAAACACAATAATTGAACTAAATTAAAACCTCATGGCAGTCCAAAAACTAAAACCAGAAGCAAATGAGTCAAGTGATTCCTAATGTGCATTGGTTTTTGCCCTTTATATGTCCTACCAAATATACGTGGTTCTTGCCCCCAGGGCTGAGCTCAGGTGGCAGAGCGAGCTTCGGGCGTTTCCGCTTGACGGTGAGCCTATTCCTGGCACCCCGGGTTCGATTCTGCGCCTGGGCACCTGAAATTAACATTTCTGTGGTGTATGGGGCTGCATCACATGACGTGGGATTAGTCACCAGGCCGGTGCGACGGACCGTAAAACGGACGTCGTTGACGGCGGGTGGACACCTGGGACGTACCCAAATATATGTGGTTCTTCCATGAACAATCATATGCTCGCGGAAATCAATATTCCCAAGAGGACAGCACATGATTTTTTCAATTCCTGAATCCCACCAACCTGCAAATTTCCAATGCATTCCAAAGTAAGGACGGAGTCATCCTCCCAAATCAATCTATCAGCATATGCATGCTTCTCTTCCCCTTTCTTTGGTCAAACTCAATTTCTTGTCACCATGCAATTGAATGGTTATAAGGGAAGCAGCTTTTCCTTGGAGCAGACACGGAGCAACCACGTTGCGGGAACCGCTGCCGCGTGTCAAACCCTGCATCGCCCAAGCGTCCACGACCAAAAGGAAAATTTGCATTTGCCTGCTGCACAGTGATTGATATTTGTGACGAGTACTTTATAAGTTGGACCGGCCACAGTGGAGATAAAAGAAATGGACATTTTGGTACGAAGTGATGCTGGTGGACCACCGACACGTGCCGATCTCACCGACTTTTGCAGAGTGCACCGTTGTGTTTTTGACTTCGTAACGACAACGTTTCTGACATTTGGAAACATCCACCGAAAGTGAGAGAAGGCAACGCGGATCTCATTTTTGCCCTTTCTGTGGCACGCAAATCAATCCATCCCCATTCAGTGCTCCGATGGGAAGCCAGTCTAACGTCTCCCCGCTTCAACGTTTAAACCAAGACTCTTATGACACATAAGTGTTAAATATCAAATATATTTCTAAGTGCGTAAACATGGTTTGGAATCCAGTGAGAACAAGATTTTAAATTAAAATGTTAAGTTATTTTAATTCTTGTTGGACCTAACTATTAAATATTAATTCTTGGGGGTCAAATTATTTGTCAAAAATAAGAGATATTTTCATAAATGTAAAACATAAAGACATTAAATTAAAATAAATTTTGTTAATAAAAATATTATATAGAATACAAATATTGTTTAATAATAAATAAACATCTAACTGAAGAGAATAATCCTTTAATAATAAATAAAAACATATCATAAGATTATCAGACATTTATTGTTGATATTACAAATTATGTGTCGTAAAATAGCATCATCCCATAATTTAGAGTTTGAGGGATGCAATATTTTTATGCAAACTAATCATATATATTGCTATTTTATATGGGTTCTTTATTTCATCATCACCTGAATTCTCTTCATGTAGCTTATAATTATAGCTTTAAGTTAGCCCCTCATCTATGGTACTGAAGTTTCTGATTTCTCCAACTATTTCTTTGATTGTCACGAAGATGTTACATTTGTTGGGTCACACATGTGGTTGCAATAAATGAGAAGATTGTATCCCCAAAATCAA
Organism: Malania oleifera; assembly: GCF_029873635.1. Classification (NCBI taxonomy): domain Eukaryota; kingdom Viridiplantae; phylum Streptophyta; class Magnoliopsida; order Santalales; family Ximeniaceae; genus Malania; species Malania oleifera. The sequence continues at coordinate 72,194,766 of NC_080418.1, read as the reverse complement.
GGATTTGCAGCTTGCATGCAAATCTTGACTCAATAAATGCTACGCATGCTCTTGGCTCAATAAATGTTATGCTGTCTCCATATCTCTTCTTCCCCCCTATAAAATGGGTTGCGTGTTATAGAGAAAAGATGACACAAACGTAATCGGTGGTGTAAGCAAGTGAGTTGTGTGTTGTAATCTATGATTGAGAGGCAAAGAGGCTAAGCTGAGAGTTGAGCTTGAGTGTGTTACTCCTCCTCCACTGTATTTTATATTGATATAGTAAAACTCCCTTTTTCTCGTGGACGTCGGCCGAGTTTGGATGAACCACGTAACTCTAGTGTTCCTTGTGATTGCTTGCATGTGTTTGTGTTCTAAACCATCCCCAATCCCTACCAAATGGTATCAAAGCATTTAGAGAGGTTAAGGAGTGTTTAGAGTGGTTTTTTGCGCAAAACCTGAACACTGCCATTGAAGGTCCAAATTTTCAAAGTGCTCTGATTGCAAATCTGAGCATACGAGGTCGGGGACGAAGAGACAAAGCTGGGACAACAAATCGCGTCGCAAAACTCATCCTGAGAAGTCTACACGTGCCTAGAAGAGGCTGAACGCCGTCTTCACGTGCCACCCCATTAATTCTTCTCGCCTGCCAGCTTGCTCTCGCATACCCAAAGGTTGAAGAAATGCAAGTTTTTGAGATGTCTTTGATCCTTTCAAATAAGACATAAATTTGATTTTTTCTACACAATAATTGCATTAAAAAAATGAAAAAAAAAAAGGTGGTGGGAATGCAGAAGAGTGTAGAAGGGGGTGTCACGTGTCTCCCTCTCTAACGCGCTACACCACTTAACATGTGGTGAGATTTGATTTGTCCACGTCATTAGTGGGGGCCCATCTGCCACATCCTCAGTGAGGTCAAAATTTTCCAAGTCAACATTGCCCTTTCAGCATTAACGACGTTATAACGCTGCCACTCCGAAGGAGTACTCTATTATTGAGTTGACTCATTTCAGAATAGATTTTGATCGAGTCAGACTCATTCCTAACTATTTTGTCCATTCCAAGTGCACTGGTGTGAGCAAGTTCACCAAAACTAGTCTCCAAGTTGTTGTTTTATAATGGATAATATTTTATCTAAGTTTGGTGTGGAGAAATCTGACAGCTAAAAAAATTTTAGTTTATGGCAAAATACAGTCAAGGATATCTTGGGTCAACGTGACTTGATCAAGCTGCTAATCAAAAACAAGCCAGCTAATATCGAAGATGGTGTTTGGATAGAAATGAAAATTAAAACGGTTAGTACCATACATTTATGCTGGTCAAATGAAGTTAAATATTCTGTATTAGATGAATCATCACCTGTTGAGCTATAGAAGAAACTAGAATATTGATACATGTTAAAATCACTAACAAACAAGCTATTTTTGAAGAAAAAACTCTATCAGCTAAGAATGGTAAAATGACTCAATATTTTTGATCGGATAAATGACTACAACATGAGTATAACCCAGTGAATAAGTCTTGGTGTAAAAGTTGAAGAAGAAGATAAAGCGCTTCTTCTCCTAGCATCTCTACTACCTTCTTATGATGGTCTTGTCACGGCGTTGCTTATTGTGAAGGAAACCTTGAAATTAGAAGAAGTGATGGCTTCACTACAGGGTACTGACACCTAAGAAAGTCAATCGCTAACTCCCATGGATGCACCTTGGTCACACAATGTGAGAAACAGACCAAAGGTGAAAACCAAAATATAAATTTTCCTCACAACCGTGGAAGATCGAGAAATAGATGACCCAAATCATGAGCTCTAGTAAATTCCAACAACTCTCAAAGCAAGAGGTAGATCAAGTGTTGGAATTGTGGCAAGACTAGACACTGCAAAAATCAATGCCGATCCCACAAGAAGGAGCTAGAAAATAAGACTAGAGCAAATGTCGCATCTTCTTTGGGAGAAGGAGATGCATTGCTATGCTATTTGGAAAGGAAGGGAGAGTCCTTGGTATTAGACTCTGGAGCCTCATTTCATGCAACAGGCAATAAAGAAATGTTTGATAGATATATACTTGGTAACCTTGACAATGTTTATCTTGGTGATGACAAACCTTGTGAAATTGCAGGAAAAGGAGAAGAAAAAATAAATTTCATAGGAACCACTTGGAGTTTTATTGATGTTAGATATATCCTAGATCTCAATAAAAATTTAATCTCTATTGGATAGCTTGCAAGTGAAGGTTACACTACAACCTTCTGTGGTGACAATTGGAAAATTTCCAAATGTCACAATGACATACTTGCGCAGTAAGAAAACAAGTACTCTTTATATAACCACAAATGTTTGGATGTCAATTTCAGTTGCTGCAAGGAAAGAAGATTCAAACTTATGGCACTAGAGACTTGGTCATATGAATGAAGAAAGGCTTGAAAATCATGAACTCAAAGGGAAGCATATCAAGTCTCCAATCAGTTAATGTCAACCAATGCGAGAGTTGCATCCTTGGCAAACAGAAAAGAGTTGGCTTTCGAACAAGCGGAAAAACCCCAATGAAAGGAAAACTGGAGTTAGTGCACACTGATGTTTGGGGGCCGAGCCTAGTTTTATCCATTGGAAGGAAATCCTATTTCGTCACCTTTGTTGACAACCATTCTAGGAAGGTATGAGTTTATTTATTGAGACATAAATCTGAAATGTATGGTATTTTCAGGAAATGGAAGGCCATGGTGGAAAATGAAATGGGCTTGAAGAAAGTTGAGACCATACAATGGTGGTGAATATGAAGAAAAAGAATTCAAGAAGTTTTTCTACGAGCATGGGATCAAACTTGAAAGAACCATGCCAAGTACACCCCAAAACAATGGTATAGCAGAACGAATGAACAGAACCTTGACTGAGATAGCTAGAAGCGCGCGATTACAATTAGGTTTACTGAAATAGTTTAGGGTAGATTATGTGCATATTAGTGACCAGGCTAGGGGCAAGCTTGACCCAAAATCTAAAAAATGCTTACTTATTGGATATGGTGTAGATGAGTTTGGTTATCGCATATGGGATGACCAATGCAAGAAAATAATCAGAAAGTCGAGATGTTGTATTCAATGAAAAGGTTATGTAGAAAGATGCAACATCATCAAGTAATCCCGCAAAAAATGATCCTGATATTGTAGAGTTATATGATACTACTGATAGCAACATGGCACAACAGAAAATTGATAATTCCAAGACAGAGGAATCTATCATAGATGGGTGCATTGAAGCACCACAAACTCCAACTCCGACCCTAACTTCGGTACTGAGGAGGTCTTCCCGATCTCGTATACCAAATAGGAGATATTTGGATTACTTTTTACTGGCTGATGTAGGTGAACCAAAGTGCGCCGATGAAGCATGTCAAGTGGATGAGGCTAGAAAGTGGGAACTTGCCATGAAAGATGAGATGAAATCCCTCATCGACAAGAGAACTTGGGAGCTAGCTAGGTTACCCAAGGGAAAAGTACCTCTTCAGAACAAATGGGTGTACCACATAAAAGAAGAGGATCATGGTTCAAGAATATAAAAAGCAATACTCATATTCAAAGGCTTCCAAAAGATAAAAGGCATTGACTACTCAGAAATCTTCTTACTGATTGTGAAACACATGACCATTCGACCGGTTTTGAGCATTGTTGCAACACAGAATCTAAACCTCGAGCAGTTAGATGTAAAATCTATTTTCCTCCATGGTGATCTAGTGGAGGACATATGCATGCATCATTCTGAAGGTTTTGCATAGAAAGGCAAGGAAAAACTTGTTTGTAGGTTAAATAAGAGTCGATATGGTTTAAAATAGGCTCCAAGGCAGTGGTATAAGAAATTTAACAGTTTCATGCAAAAGAATGACTATTGAAAGTACAACATTGATCATTGTTGCTATTTCAAGAGGTATAAATCAAGTTACATAATTCTTTTGCTTTGTATTGATGACATGCTAGTTGTAGGAGCAGATATGGACAAGATCAGAATCTTGAAAAAATAGTTTTCCATTGAATTGGAGATGAAAAAATTGGGTCCAACAAAGTAGATGCTTGGGATAAGAATCACTAGAGACAGAAAGGAGGGAACCCTACAAAGGTCTTAGGCCGAGTATATTAGGTGGATTCTCAGAAGGTTCAACATAAGTGATGCTAAAGTAGTTAGCACACCATTAGCCTGCTATTTCAAACTATCGAAGACTCAGTCTTTAAAGTCAAATGAAGAGAAGAAATAAATGGACAATTCTCATACGCTTCAATTGTAGGAAGTTTGATGAACGCCATGATTTGTGCGAGACCAGATCTTGGTCATATAGTGGGAACCGTCAATAGATTCAAATTGAATCCAAGAAAAATACATTGGGAAGTGGTCAACTAGATATTATGATATCTTTGAGAGATACAATTAACAAATGTTAATGCTTTTGCAAAAGTGATCTGACAATATTGAAGGGATATGTAGATACATACTTTGTCGATGAGATAGATCACTAAAGAAGCACTACTAGATATGTAAGAACCCTACTCGAGATAAGTGTATTAAATAAATAAGAAAAGAGAAGGAAAATTAAAAAGGCAAAAATCAGCAGAGCTCGTCCGCGAGGCTCCTTTTCTTGTTGATGGAGTCTCATGGGCAGCTTGGCGACGAGTTTTAGTAGCTCGTCGATGAGGAGATACTGAGGGATTTTAGTAAATTCTAAAATTTTAGGCTCGTCAACAAGTCTATCTTGACATTGATGAACTCCCTTCTACGGCTCATCGACGAGTTTGGCCGAGTCAACCAAGTTATAAATATCTAAATCACTTGCTTAATGAATAAGAACCCAAAATTCTCTCTTTCTCTCTAAGATTTTGGGCCGTTCGTTACCCGAATCAATGATCCTACTTTGCTATGAGGATCAGGAGGAGAATCTCTTCGAGGATAGCAGATTAGATCTTTGGTTTTAGGATTTTCGGGTTTTCACCCAAAAATCGAGGTAAGGGTCCAATTTTATTTTCATTTCGGTATATATGTAGTAGTGAGAATTATAGTGAAGTATAGTTCTTTGATGTTTAGGTTTTGGGAACTCAGTTTGTAGTTTTGGAGCCGTAGAGTTTGTGATTTGGAATTCAGGGAAAGGTAAGGTGATTCTATTTATATCAATTATTTTTGAAATCGAAATAGGTAAACTTGTAGGGTAGTGACCCGAAGAATAATAGCATTTTAATAATAAGAGGGAGAGAAAATAGATACAGAAACAGAAGGAGGCCGTAGACTTCGCGTTCTTCGACGACATTGCATTTTGGAGATAATATTAAATAATAAAAAATTTCAAAAATTTGTCAGGCTTCATTGATGAACATAGGGTTTCGTCGACAAAGGTCTTTAGAATTTCATCGACGAACACAGGGCTTCGTCGACAAGAAATTACCGAGAGGGGTTTTGAGGCAACCTGAATTTCGTCGACGAACATAGGGCTTCGTCGACGAATTTTGTGAAGGACTCGTCGACGAGGTGATGTGTCTTGTCGACGAATCTGGCAGTATAAAAATGGGAAAAATCGGATATTTCTCATTTCTCTCGCCGCTCTCTCTCTCCTACAACTCTCTCTCCCTTCTCTCTTCATTTTTAGCCCCACTAGTCATCAGATCGATGATCCGAAGCTACCACGACGCTCCTGGCAGAGTTCTCTACGCATTTACCGGAGCGGATAGTCAGGAAATCAAAGTTGGAAATCATCCCAAATTCAGGGTAAGGCCTTTTAGTCTTCTTTTGGCCTTGTGGTAGTTATAGGAAATGATACAGATAGAAAAATACTGATGTTTAGTTCTGGCAAATATTGGTTTCAGGGTGTTTTGTAGAAGGCCCTGCGGGTATCGGGCTAGAGTACAGTAGGGGTTTTTCAGAGATAAGGTAAGGGAAATATGCTATGTTAGGAAATTTATAAATATTATACAGTGGATTTATATACGAAAATTATGTATTAAAGTATGGTATGGCTTGTGAATATGTATGTAGTACGGAGATATGTTTTACGAATGCTAGTTTCATGATTTTTATGAATTTCAGTACCATGATTTTACGGATTTATGTACTATGATTATGTGAACTTCAGTACCATGATTTTACGGATTTTAGTACCATGATTATACGAATCTCAATACCATGATTATACGAGTATTACGAATATGCAGTTTCATGTTATGATTATTCAGATTTCAGTATGTTATGCAGCATCATGGTTATTTCAGTACTTCAGAATCATGGTAAATCAGATAAACATGTATATAGAAATGTATTATACGATATCAGACCCTGTTGGACTTGTAGCTATAGAGCACGGTACCGTTGCTACAGATATTATGTTACTTTACGAGTGCAACCACCTATTCAAATATACGTGGTAAAGTCGACCACCTAGGCGCTTGAAGAGGTCAGGCTCCCCATCCAGATATGGGTTGAGGTGGGCAGGTCGACTGATGGAGTTCAGTGATTTATTCCTAGTTGGCCAGCCAGGGTAAATCCAGCCTACGGGCCGCACAACCTTGTCATGAGGGGGCATGTCATGACACCGATAGCCACAGGGAACAGTTTCAGTTATTATTACATACGTATGGATTTACTGGTTCGGGGACCCTACTTATGTACATTAGAAGTATTTTGTGTTATAACTTAAAATATTGTTATGTTAAGAAACATGGAAAGGGGATGCATTTTCTTACTGATACTGTACTTAACATATCCAGTTATACATGTTTATATGAAATAAGATTTAGCACATTATTGTTAGCTCATTTGCCACACACTAGTAATAACATATTTCTTCTTACTGAGCGTTGGCTCATCCTAGTGTTGAAATATTTTTCAGGTGATCCAGGTAGGTGAGCAGATCAGGCTCGAAAATAGAGGGGCATCTGTTGTGCCCTGTCAGCAAAGTGAGTATCATTTTTGAGAGCATTTTTGTGTAGCCCTCACCAGTTGAGGTTATTTTGGAAACAGTGATATATGTTTATTTAGAGATTACATACTAGCTCTCTGGTATTGTACATAAACGTATATGGATGTGTTTATTCAGTTTCTACTTCTTGCTGCTTAGGTTTATGGATAGGCTTATCTCAGTAGGGTATCAGAGCATGTAGATTATCATAATATAAAATAAATAAAAAAATCAATTTATTAAGCAGGTCACTACATGTAGTTTTCGATTGTATATATGTTTTGACTACATATTTCAAAAAATCTATCAGGTGAAAATACGGGATTTTCGAGTTACAGTTTTTGGGAAAAATTGGGGGTCTCAAGTATCATCTTTATTTCTCTTAGAAAATCATATATTTGTATAAACTGTGGTATTGAGATGACCGTACTTGTATTTGTATTAAATTGTATTCTTGAATTGAAAACGATATGCTTTGTTGTATACCCAAATAAGTGTGGATCAAACTGTGGTGTGTAAAATGTTCCAAGTGTGTGAAAATAGTCGTAATGGCTAATTATTGTAAGTTGAGAGGTATAGGAATATGAGTTCCTAAATATTCCAGGTTTTGTGAAATTGCCACATCTCGGCTAATTACCATGGGCAAATGCCATGTTTCGGCTAAATACCGTGGGCGAGAGTGTTTGGCTCAATATCTGAGGGTGTGAAATATCACCTGTTTGTTCTGGTTGGTCTCTGATGGGTGTGAGTGGACACCATATTAGCAATGACATCGCTATAGGGTTTCCGCTATTGTAGGGTATCAGGTGCTCCGTGTAATGTGGCTAGTTTTGGTTGAAAGGTGTGACGACCCTAGTCGTATGTTTTTTTGTCGTATGTCCTCGACTTGGATTGTGAAAATACTGGAACTATATTGTATTATGTTTTATATCGAAATAAAACTTATGTGCCACACACTAATATAACCTGTTTCTTCCTTACTAAGAGGTGTCTCACCCCAAATATACAAATGTGTTTTAGGTCCTTTGAGTAGCCGAAACTAGCATCCTAGCATTCAAGAGCGTGGTTGTTGGTTAGCTGCGTATAGTACTTGAGTAAGTACTTATGGTTGTAACCAGGTGGTCATTATTGGGTTTTGTAGACACCCTAGGTTATGTGTAGACTTTGGTATGGTACATTGTATGTATTAGAAATAACATTTCCGATGTGTATGTGATGTGTACGTTAATGTGTATAGGGTGTACGTGTACCCCATGGGGTCAGACCCTCATTCAGTGTAGTATCATATATGTTTTAATTGATACAGAAATAGGTTAGGTTACTAAATTCATACCTGGGGCCCACCCATGAGTTTGAGGCGTGACAACTTGGTATCAGAGCTAACCAGGTTGTTAGGTCTTGTAGACTTGGTTAGGTGTAGTTATGTGAACATACCAGAGTATAGGATGTAGGAAATGGGTAGAGTAGGTTGAGGGTTGTCTTGTAGCTAGACGGGGACTCATTGGCGGTGTTCGATGGCTTTCCTAGAATGACGATTTCAGTAAAATCACGGAAAACCATTAATGATTTCGTGTCGGTGTGGGTAGATAGACCTGGACCCGCGAGAGTTGTAGTTAACATGATTAGCTTTCAATGATTGTATTAACTGTGTATGATATAGGAATCCTAACTGATTCCTATCTTACTTTCATAATGAAGCCCAAGGATAACAACTTGGATATTGGTTCCGAGTGGACTGCGAGTGACGAGTCTCCTTTTGTGCCTTGGGGTTTGATGAGATAGGTCATACGAGAGATCAGGTGAAGTGTTAGGAGATGTGAACATTCTACTACTACTATGAGTTGTACCATAGAGAGGTTTACCCGCATGCACCCACCGATGTTTACTGGAGGACCCGATCTGATAGTAGCAGAGAACTGGGTGCAGAAGATCGAGAAGATATTGGAAGTTCTGCACTGCCCTGACCAGTAGAAAGTTCTCTATTCTACTTTTCAGCTGGAAGAAGAAGCTGAAAGATGGTGGACACTTGTGAGTTTGCTTGAGAAGCAGAGAGCTGGTCCATCTGGTATGATTTGGAGCTGTTTCAAGGAGGTATTTTTTGAGAGATACTTCTCGGCTTCCACTCATGATGCGAAGGCCGATGAGTTTTCAAGCCTGACTCAGGAAACCCTAACGGTGCAGAGATATGTTGCCAAATATATTGAGCCATCTCGTTTCGTGCCATGTTTGATCTTGAATGAGTGTGAAAAGACTCAGAGGTTCGAGAAGGGTCTGAGGAAGGACGTCCACGGGCTTGTGAGTATGCTGCAGATTGGAGAGTTCTATATTCTAGTTGATAAAGCCACCATAGCTGAGGCTGACCTCTAGGGAACGTGGTGGTACAAGAAGAGAAGAAGAGGCTAGTATCTTATGGTTCTCAGACTAGTTCTCAGCAAGGACCGTGGAAAAAGAAGAGCTATGGTTCAAGTTTTCGCCAGAATATCGAATGATAGGGTCCTTAGAGGGATCCATTTCTCACGTAATGCATCAGGTGATGTAAATGGCATGATGAAAAATGCCACTCGTTCTAGGGTAACTGCTACAACTGTGGCAAACCGGGCCATATATCCTGAAATTGTTGGCCATAAAGAAGCGATATGCCTGCAACGAGCTAGAACTATGGAAGTAATCAGATACCTCAAGGAAATTATCAGGTAAACATGGCTCTGACGAGGGTGTACTCCCTTACTCCAGAAGATGCAAAACATGTTGGAAATGTGGTGACAGGTACCATGTTATTACTTTCAAATAAAGCTGTTGACTTATTTGATTTAGGAGCAACCCATTCTTTTATATCTGCAAGTTTTGTGACACTGTGTGGGGTTGAAACCCAAGTGATGGATGAGTGGTTGTTTGTGGCTACACCGACTGGGAATGTAACGATCTATAGTAAGATGTTAGGAAACTGCCTATTGGTTATTCAGGGAAGGCTATTACCGGTGAACCTAGTAGTGCACATCATGTGTGGATTTGACGTCATATTAGGGTTGGATTGGTTATTCTCTAGTTATGCGGTGATTGATTGTCGTAGGAAGGTAGTAGTGTTTAGACCTCTTGGGGAGCAGGAGTATGAGTTCATAGAATTGTGTATGCGTTCGACGCCATAGATTTTATCGGCTATACAGGCAAAGAGGCTACTTTTGGATGGATGTGAGGGGTATTAAGCTTGTGTGAAGGAACCACCACGGGATGATCTGAAACTTGAAGATATCCGAGTGGTTAATGAATTTCTAGATGTATTCTCGAAAAACTTACCCAATTTACCTCCTAATCGTGAGGTGTAGTATGCTACTAAGTTGTTGCCAGGAAAGGCGCTGATTTCTGAAGCTCCATACTAGATGGCTCCAACCGACCTTAGAGAGTTGAAGGAGCAGTTGCAGGAACTATTGGATTAGGGCTTTATCAGACCTAATGTTTCACCTTGGGGAGCTCCAGTATTGTTCTTGAAGAAGAAGGACGGGTTGATGCGAATGTGCATTGATTAACAAGGTAACAGTGAAGAACCGATACCCGTTGCCTCGTATAGATGATCTTTTTGACTAGTTGTAGGGAACACAGGTCTTTTTGAAGATCATTCTATGGTCAAGGTATCATCAAGTGAGAGTTAGGACTGAGGATGCGGTGAAGACTGCTTTTTGAATCAGATATGGTCACTACGAGTTTCTGGTCATGCCATTTGGATTGACTAACGCCCCAGCAGTATTTATGGACCTAATGAATAGGGTTTTCCATGAATACCTAGATTAGTTTGCAGTCGTGTTTATCAATGATATTCTAGTATATTCTAGGAGTTTGGAAGAGCATGAAAACCATGTGAGGTTGGTACTTCAGGTACTACAAGAAAAGAAACTATATGCTAAGCTGAAGAAATGTGAGTTCTGGCTGAATCAGGTCGCATTTATGGGCCATATTGTGCCAAAGGGTGGTATCTCGGTTGATCCTAGTAAGATTGAAGCAGTGGTCGATTGGGTGAAACAACAAAGCATACAGTAGGTTCAGAGTTTCCTAGGACTGGCAGGTTATTATCGTCGTTTGGTGGAGGGATTCTCTAAGTTTCCTGGCCCTCTGACATGGTTGACAAGGAAGGGTGTGAAGTTTGACTGCACCGATGATTGTAAGTAGTGTTTCCAAGAGTTGAAACATCGATTAGTCACTACTTCAGTCTTGGCTATTCCTTCTAGGGATGGTGGTTTTATGATATACAACAACGAATCTCTGAAGGGTTTGGGATGTGTGTTGATGCAACGAGGTAAGGTAATTGCTTATGCTTCTCAGCAACTCAAGGAGTACGAGAAGAATTACCCTACACATGATCTAGAAATGGTAGAAGTGGTGTACATGCTGAAGATCAGGAGACACTACTTATACGGTGAACATTGTGAGATCTTTATGGACCACAAGAGTCTTAAATACTTTTTCACGCAAAAGGAGTTGAATATGAGGCAGAGAAGGTGGCTGGAACTGATCAAGGACTACGATTGCACCATTAACTATCACCCGAGGATGGCTAATGTGGTAGCTGATACATTGAGTCGGAAGTCAGAGCATGCAGCAGTATCTACAGTTATAGCTCAACATCATATCAGACAGGATCTGGAAAGTCTTGGTGTGGAGTTAGTGGATGGTAATCACCATACTTTCATTGCTAGCATGGTGATCCAACTGACGTTAATTGAGAGGATTAAAGTCGCATAGGCTAGTGATGTGGAGTTAGTTGAGACCAAGAAGAAAGTGCAGCAAGGGTTGGCTACAGATTTTAACATCTCTGAGAGAGGTGTGCTGAGGTTTGGGATCAAGCTATGTATTCCAAAGAAAGAAGGTATAAAGAGGACGATCCTGGAGGAGGCGTAGCGTTATTTGTATACGGTACATCCGGGTAGTACAAAGACGTATTGGGATTTGTGCAAGTCCTTCTAGTGGAGTAGCATAAAAAGGGAGATTGCTCGATTTGTGGAGTAATGCTTGATGTGTCAGCAGGTAAAGGCTGAACATCAGAGGTCAACAAGGCTGTTGTAGCCATTAAGCATACCAGAGTGGAAATGGGAGCACATCTCCATGGACTTCATTACTGGGTTACCACCAATAGTTCACAGGCAGAACACAATCTAGGTAATCGTGGACAGGTTGACTAAATCTGCTCACTTTGTACCGATGAAGGTTAGCTACTCCATGAGTAGGCTAGCAGATCTATACGTGCAGGAGATAGTCAGAATGCACGGGGTACTAGTGTCCATTATTTCGTATTGAGATCCGAGGTTCATTTTTCGATTCTAGAAGAGCTTATAGGAAGCACTGGGGACAAAGCTTACTTTCAGTGTAGCATTCCACCCCCAGAATGATGGATAGTCAGAGAGGACGATACAAATCTTAAAGGATATGTTAAGGCTTGTGTATTAGACTTCGGCAATAGTTGGATTCAGCTTCTACCATTAGTAGAATTCGCCTATAACAATAGCTTCCAAGCTAGTATTGGTATGACACCATTCGAAGCATTATATGGTTGGAGATGCAGGTCTCCTCTATATTGGGATGAGGTTGTTGAACGGAAGATATTGGGTCCCAAACTCGTACAACAAGCTTCTAAGAAAGTCAGACTGATCAGGGATAGAATTGAATTAGCTCAGAGTCGGCAGAAGAGTTAAGCGAAGGTTCGCCATTGTGAGTTTGAATTCGAGGTAGGGGGTAAGATATTGTTAGCCTTGCTAGGTTTGATACTCCATTTTGATGCTAACAAACAAGTAGGATTCAACTTGCTTTTGTGGAGTGTTGTGTTTTCTCAGGAATTCATATTGAAGGTACTCATGTAGCATGAATCAATAACTGATAGCATGGATCAAAGCCTGAATATTATAAGAGCATGATGATTAAAGAAGATCAACGTGAAAGCTCAAAGTTCAGAATATTCTGTGAGATTAGAGATTAGCAACAAAGAAAGTTCAGAACAAAGGAGAATGTTTGAGAAATTAGGACAAGCCTTTGTAAGTACTTTAAGTTTTTCAAGTATGAAGTTTCCATTTTGAAGCTCATTAAACAAAGAGACTTAGAGACCATAAGAAAATAACTTGGAACATGTTTTAAAAGTTAAAACAAATTTATATTCCAAGTAAAAATGAGAGAGAAATCAAAAAGTGACTAAGAAAGAAATTTGTTCAGTTGATAGATGACTGTGTGGTTATAGGTAGATGACTGACTAAATTAAAGACTTAAAGTTAAAACATAGAAGCCTAACAGACAACTGTTAAGGCTCTCACAGATGACTGTCAGTGAAAAATGAGAAGTCTGTGAAAGTTTTACCAGACGACTGTCCACCTTATATGTTACTAAAAGGCTCAAAATTTCACATGGACAGACGACTGTCATCATATGGCCAGATGATTGTCACCTTATATTCTGATGATAGACGACTGCCACTCAAGGGATAGACGACTGCCACCTTTCTGCCTATGAATTTTACCGTTATAATTAATGGACAGGTGACTGTCGGGATTTCACAGTCGTCTACCTCACGGCAATTTTCTATTTTCCAACGGATATAATTTTTGAAATTGAAAAATTTGGAAACTCAAATAAGTTTATTTTATGGAAACAAGTCAGAGTATCCTTTGGGGAACAAGCAAAGAGGTTTTATACATCTATAAATACCCCCAAGACTCATTGAATTATACACCAAGATTATTAAGAGCTCACAATCTGCTGTCATACTCTCTCTCACTCTGAAATTCTGAAAGTGCCTCATTTTGTTCTCATCCTTGCTTAAAATTAAGAAGATCTTGCTGTGTTTGATCATTGAGCTGCTAATTCTTTCATTGAAAGATATCCACAGTGATAAAATTCTAAGAGCTTCATTCTGATTCATATTTTGAATTTACTGAAGTGCATTAGTGTTTTGAACTTGTACTAATCAGCACTTTGAGGAGCAAGTTTTTTGTACGTGTTGTTTCTCGATCATTGTAACAGGGCTTGTTGACGATTTGAGTATAGAATCGTTGAACCAAACAAGGGGATATTGTTTGGAGAAGGTGGGCTCTAGCCTTACCCAAGGAGTGCTTGTAATTATTTTTGTTCCAGCTGATAAAGGAACGGTAATAGTGAATCCTTTGGCAGTTTGGCCAAGGGCGAGAACGTAGGCTGTGTTAAAGCCGAACCTCATAAAAATTCCTGTGTTCTTCTTTCTTTACTCTATTCTTTATTCTTTATTTTTAAAGGATATAATCTGCATGGTTGTTTTTAAACTTTAATCCTGAATGTTTGGTTGTTAAATAGACCGGAAGGTAATTCGTTTTGGATAAATCAGCATTGATTGCGGAAACCGAAAGGGGTTACATTGGTTGATTATCCTTGACCTATTAATCTAAAAGTTTATTTAAAACCTAAACATTGGGAAGAAGAATACTTGTGATACAAGGCTTATATTGAGAACAACGAATTTTCATATATATATATAGTTACTTAAGATTGAGAGTTTGATATTGTTGTGATTGATTGTGATTGTTTCTAAAATTTGAAACTTAAAAGAACTAATTCTAAAAAAAGTTTTTAAAACCAATTCACCCCCCCCCCCACTTGGGAATCTATTCCTAATTTCAATTGGTATCAGAGCCTAGTTATAGTAATTCCTAAAAAGAAACTATAAAAAGATCAAATGGAAAATATAGGAGTAGCACCCTTCGGTGAAGGCCAATCCCTAACTCGTCCGCTAATCTTTTGTGGACATAATTATACGTTTTGGAAAAAGAGAATGCAAATCTATCTCCAACACACGGACTGGAGAGCATGGGAAGTAGTTATGGATGGAAACCTTATTCCCACTAAAATAGTTGATGGAAAAAAGATTCCAAAAGAAAAAAGGGATATGATCGAATCAGACTATAAAATGTTTCAAATCAATTCAAGCGCTGTAAATGCTTTATACTGTGCCATAGATACTAATGAATTTAATAGGGTCATGACATGCAAGACGGCTTAAGAAATATGAGACAAATTAGAAGTGACATATGAAAGAACTATTGATGTTAAAGACAATAGGATAGACATGTTAACAAGCGAAAATGAAGCATTCAAGATGAATTCTGATGAAACAATATCAAGTATGTACACCAGATTTACCCACATAATAAATTCCTTAAGTGCCTTAGGGAAAAATTATACTACCTATGAAATGATTAGAAAAATCCTAAAAGGCCTTCCCTCTATATGGGAACAAAAGGCTACAACTATCACTGAAGGTAGAAACCTTAAGACTAGCTCTTTAGATGAACTTATAGGTTCTCTACTTACCTATGAAATGGCTCTAAAAGAAAGGAATCTTGAACCAAAGCATAAAAGATCTATTGCATTAAAAGCATCTAGCCATAGCTCTAGTGAAGAAAAAAGTGAGACAAGTGACTTAGATCAAGATGAATTAGCATTCATCACTAAGAGACTAGGCAAGTTCTATAGAAGAAATAAGAGATTTCCTAGAAAGTTCAGCAAAAAGAAACCTAAAAAAGGAGAGACAAGTAGAAAGGAAAATAAAAGTAAGAATGAACCTCAAATATGTTATCACTGCAAGAAGCTAGGGCATATCAAACCAGACTGTCTGTTGTTCAAGAAAGACAAGAAGAAAAAGAAGGAAGCTATGAAAGCTGCGTAGTATGATTCAAGCTCCAGCGAGACAGAAAATGAATCAAGCGGACAAAAGATGGCAAACATATGTTTCATGGCTAATAATGAAGAGGTAAACTCCTACTATTCCTCTACAGAATCTTAAAATGAGTCGTGTGATGAGTCATGTGACAGCATGCCTTCCTATATGGAATTGCAGCTGAGTTGTTTTCTTTGCATAAAAGATTTATAAAAATTGCTAAAAGAAATATAACTTTGAAAGATCAAAATGAAGAGCTAGCGAAGCAACTTGAATCATTCAAAGCTATTGAAGAAGAAAAAAATTCTTGTATTAAGAAATTGGAAGAAGAAATAAGTATAGCAACTCAAGAGTTAGGCAAAACTCACAAAGATAATTTAAATAAAAAGGATATAGAAGTAAATGAACTCAAAAAGGAAGTAGAAGATAAAGAAAAAATTATTCATAACTTTACCAAAGGAAAAGAAAACTTTGAAAAGATGATTGGATAGCAAAGGCTTCATGGGAACAAATAAGGTATAGGCTACAATGGTAAAACAAATAAAAAGAACAAAAAGCTATACATGGGATACTTTGTTAAGGAAGCTAAGTATTATGCTAGCACTTCATCAAACAACAAACATGAACACACCACTTGCTATATGTGCAAGACTAAAGGTTAATTGTCCACTAAAAAGAAAGTATGTTAAAGTTCAAGGAGAATGGAAAGCCAATAATGGAACTAACAAAAAAACAAAGAAAATTAAAAGAATTTGGGTTCCAAAGACTTACACAAAAAATTCTCCATTGTAGGTATGCTTTAGGACAACTCCATCAACGGATAAATGGTACTTGGATAGCGGGTGCTCAAGGCACATGACCGATGACAAGACCAAGTTCACTACATTAAAACAAAAGGATGGAGGATACGTCACCTTCAGTGATAATGCCAAAGGTAAAATAATTGGCATCTGTAAAATTGGTAAAGAACCTTCACTCACTATAGATAATGTGCTATTAGTAGAAGGATTAAAACATAACCTTATAAGTATTAGTCAATTAAGTAATAAAGGGTTCAAAATAATCTTTAAGAAATTAAAATGTGTTATTCAAAATCCTAAGAACAATGAAACCTTGTTTATAACTCATAGGATAAACAATGTCTATTGTATAAATTTTGAGAACTTAGTAAATCAGAAAGTAACTTGTTTGGCAGCAATGAATGAAATAAGTTGGCTATGGCATAGGAAACTAGGACATGCCAGCATAGATCTATTATCAAATTTATCAATGAAAAATCTTGTCAAAGGACTACCTAATACAAAATTCATAAAAGACAAGATATGTAATGCATGTCAAAAGGGAAAGCAAGTTAAAACAAGTTTCAAAAAGAAAAAAATACATATCTACAAAAAGACCCCTATAATTGTTGCATCTAGACTTATTTGGTCCAACTAGAACCTCAAGTCTAGGAGGAAAACAATATGCTTTTGTAATAGTGGATGATTATTCAAGGTTCACTTGGGTATTATTTCTAGCAAACAAAGATGAAGCCTATGACATGCTTATTACTTTATGTAAGAAATTACAAAATGAAAAGGGCTATAACACAAGAAGCTTTAGGAGTGATCAATGTAGGGAATTTAGAAACAAAAATGTTGAAAAATTCTGTAATGAATATGGAATAAACCATAATTTTTCCGCACCTAGGACTCCACAAAAAAATGGAGTTGTAGAAAGAAAAAATAGAACTTTACAAGAAATGGTGAGAACAATGTTAAATGAAAACAATCTATCTACGTATTTTTGGGCAGAAGCTGTAAATATAGCATGCTACATTGTAAATAGGGTATCAATAAGATTAAAAATGGACAAAACACCATATGAACTTTGGAAAGGAAGAAAACCTAAAATTTCCTACTTTCATGTATTTGGATGCAAATGTTTTATTCTTAATTTTAGAAAAATTTGATGCAAAATCTGATGAAGATATCTTCCTAGGGTACTTTATAAATAGTAAAGTTTATAAGGTTTATAATAAAAGAACCTTTACTATTATGGAATCAATGCACATAACATTTGATGAATCAAACAATCATAACAATAAAAATGAGAATGATGAAAAAGAAGATACTCCACAAAAAGAAGAAAATCTTGAAATAAAAGAAGAAATCAATAATGATGTTTCAAATGAAAACCTTACAGAAAATATGAAGCTTCCTAAAGAATGGAGATATGATAAAAATCACCCAAAAGAACAAATTCTTGGTGAAACTTCAAAAGGAATAACTACTAGAGCCTTATTACAAAATATTTGCAATCATTATGCCTTTTTATCTCAAGGTGAACCCAAAAATATTAAAGAAGCCTTAAATGATGATTCTTTGATCATAGCTATGCAAGAGGAACTAAATCAATTTGAAAGAAGTCAAGTATGGAAACTTATGCCTAAACCCAAAGACAAGTCAATCATAGGAACTAAATGGGTGTTTAGAAATAAAAAGGATGAAACTAGAGTAGTTGTAAGAAATAAAGCTAGGCTTGTAGCACAAGATTACAATGAAGAAGAAGATATTGATTATGAAGAAACCTTTGCCCCTGTAGCAAGAATGGAAGCTATAAGGATGCTTCTTGCCTATGCAGCCTGTAAAGATTTCAAATTATACCAAATGGATGTAAAAAGTGCATTTCTTAATGGCTATATTAATTATGAAGTCTATGTTAAACAACCTCCAGGTTTTGAAGATTCTAAAAATCCAAACCATGTATTTAAGTTAACTAAAACCCTATATGGATTGAAACAAGCTCTTAGAGCTTGGTATGATAGACTAAGCAAATTTCCGCTCCAAAATAATTTTTCAAGAGGAAAGATAGACAGCACTTTATTTATAAAAAACAAAGATAATAATATGCTTATAATTCAAATTTATGTTGATGATATTATATTTGGAGCTACACATGAAGATTTGTGTGATGAATTTGCTAAGACAATGTAGAGAGAGTTTGAAATGAGCATGATGGGAGAATTAAATTACTTTCTAGGTTTGCAAATCAAACAAGCTAAAAATGGAACTTTCATAAATCAAACTAAGTATATTAAAGACATGCTAAAGAAGTTTGATATGGAAGAAAGTAAACCTATAGGAACTCTGTTGACTTAAATGGAGTTTTCAATCCTATTTTGATGATAACAAATTGAAGGATGCTTTAACATATGATGTTAAGTGATGTGTTTTAGGTAAAAGAACTCTCAAGGTTGATAAGTTGAAGCTCAATGTTAATCTAGTGAAAGCACCTCAGAATATTGAAGGCAATGAATAACAAATGAAGAATCTTAAGGGCAAGCAAATCCAAAGTCAAAAGTAAACCTCAAAAGGCTGAAGGAGGCTGAAGGATTTAAGAAGACCATAATTAGAAGAACTGTTGTAAGTACTTCAAAACCAAATGTCATTTAGATATGTGAAGCTCTTATAAAATCAAAAGAAACTAAGAAACACTTTGTTTTAAAGAGCTTAAAACATGTTTTTGAAATTAAAGTAACAAAGGCCTTAAAGGAAGGAAAGTGTTCAAAATAAAAAGCGAGTTTCTGATAAGCAGTGCACCTGACAGATAACTGTCTATCTATGGACAGACGATTGGCAAGTTAAAGGGTTTAATAAAAGTATTCTGGGTTTAAATTTTAATTATGACAGATGACTGCCATGTCATGGTAGACGACTGCCACGTGGAGCAAATTTTAGATCTCAAAGGGAAGTTTTTTTTTAAAATTTTGAATTTCAAAATTTAATCAACAATTTAATATTTTTTTCAAAGTTTACCTAATTTGATATGGACAACATCTTTCAAAATTTTGAATTTCAAAATTTAATGTTTTTTTCAAAGTTTACCTAATTTGATATGGACAACATCTTTCAAAATTTTGAATTTCAAAATTTAGTCAACAATTTTAATGTTTTTTTTAAGCTTACCTAATTTGATGTGAATGTTGATCTTTCAAAATTTTGAAATTCAAAATTAAATATTTTTTCAAAGTTTACCTAATTTGATGTGGAAGTTGATCTTTTAAATTGCCTATAAATACCTCTTTGGGTAATGAAAAAAACACAATACTAGAAAACACAAGAAAAGAGAGAAATCAGACAAAATTTGAAATTCATCTTGTGCTGAAATTCTTCTGAAGTTCTTCTTTGCTCACATCTTTTGTTGGAGAGGAATTCTACAATTCTGGTAGATTGAAAATATCAAAGTTCGGTTCCGGGTTGCAATTCCATTTCTCTTTTAAACGAACCATTGGTGACTTCTAAAAACTTTAGAGCTTCATATATTCTATTTTGCTTTGGTTTTTTGAAGTACAATTTACTTTTCAATTTGTACAACCTGCACTAAATTTTGGGAGTATTTTTTGTACGCAGAATTTATATTATATTCTTGTAGATTGTGATGATTCCAGGTTTGCTGGATCGTTGGCTAGGCGAGGGATTATCGCTTAGAGAGGTGCTGCTCTAGCCTTCTGAAGGAGTGTATAAAGGTATTGTTCCACCCGGTAAAGGAACAGGTTTAGTGAATCCTTTGGTGGTTTTGCCAAAGGCGAGGACGTAGGCTGTGTTGAAGCCGAACCTCGTAAAATCCTGTGTCTCACTCTCTCTTTCCCTTACTCTTTATTTTCAGCATATTTATATTGCGTGGATGGTTTAAATTTGAAATCATATACACTACGTTTATTTGGAAATCAAACAAACTTAAAGTTTAATTTTGATTTGGGTTGCGGAAACCGAAGGGAGTACGTTGGTTAAACCATACCTTGCGGAAACCATACGAGAGTACGTTACTTGGTTAAAACACCTAAAGAAAATTAACTAAGAGTTTATTTGAATTATGAATTTTGGGAAGAGTGTGGATGTGTGGTTGTAAATCATATAAAAGAAGCAAATTTATTTTAACAAGCATATCATTCAACTACAAGGCTTAATTCATATTTATAAGGCATACATAAACAAACAACCATCCTAATTTCTTACTACTGTATATCTTAATTTTGGTTTGGTTGTTTGCCTTCAAATTGTGTTTGGTTAGTTTGGATAGTGTGGTTAATTGAAAGGTTGATTGGTGATTTAGTTGTTTAAGTGCTTGTGTTGTTGATTCTATAAAAGAAACCAAGTTATTGTTTGACAAATTAAACAAACAAGTAAAAGAATTAGATAAATAATAAAAGAAGTTAAGTATTCTTAAAAGGAATTAGAAAGAAATTTTTTAAATTCCTAATTCACCCCCCTCTTGGGAAGCTATCCTAATTTCAATTGGTATCAGAGCCTAATTATAGCAAAACCTAACAAGTAGCTATATAAAGATCTAAATGGCACAAATAGGAGTAGCTCCCTTTGGTGAGGGTCAATTCTCAACTAGGCCACCAATTTTTTGTGGAATAAATTACACCTTCTGGAAGCAACGAATGAGAATCTATCTTCAAACAATGGACTGGAAGGCATGGAACGTTGTAACAAATGGAAATCTAATCTCCACTAAACTACTTGATGGAAAAGAGGTACCTAAAGAAGATAAAGAACTAAACGATTCAGATTATAAAATGTTGCAAATTAACTCAAGTGCAATAAATGCTTTATACTGTGCACTTGATGCAAATGAGTTCAATAGAGTAATGACATGTAAAACAGCCAAAGAGATTTGGGATAAATTAGAAGTAACCTATGAAGGCACAGTAGATGTTAGGGAAAGTAGAATCGATATGTTAACCAGTGAATATGAAGCCTTTAGGATGAACTCTGATGAAAGTATAACAAGCATGTACACTAGGTTCACCCATATCATAAATTCATTAAGTGCCTTAGGAAAAACTTATTCCACCCATGAGATGATTCGTAAAATTCTAAGAGCACTTCCACCTATTTGGGAACCAAAAGCCACAGCCATTATGGAAGGAAGAAATCTTAAAACAACTTCCTTAGATGAACTCATTGGATCTCTTCTAACCTATGAAATGATGTTGAAAGAAAGAAGCACTGAAAACAAAAATAAGAAGTCTATAGCTCTAAAAGCTTTGAAAGAATATTCAAGTGAGTAAGATAATGAATCTAGTGAATTAAAAGATGAGGATTTAGCACTCATAACTAAAAGACTTGGAAAATTCTTAAGGAGAAACAAAAAATTCACTAGAAAATTTAACGGATCAAAAGCTAAAAAAGGAGAAAGTAATAAAAAAGAATACAAAAACAAAAATGATCCTCCCACTTGCTATCATTGTAAAAAGGTAGGGCACATCAAACCGGAATTCCCACAACTCAAGAAGGATAAGAAGAAAAGAAGCCTGCAATGAAGGCAACTTGGGATGACACTAGTTCGAGTGAATCAGAAAGTGAACCAAGTGATCGAGAAATAGCAAACATGTGCTTCATGGCACATAACGAAGAGATAAACTCTTATTATTCCCTCTCTGAAGATTCGTGTAATGAATCTTGTAGTAACTCATGTGAAAGTATGTCCTCTTATAAAGAACTCCAAAATGAATTACTCTTTTTACATAACAAGTTTATTAAAGTCTCAAAAAGGAACATTAGCTTGAAACAACAAAACGAGGCACTTAAAAATCAACTTGAATCTACGAAACTTGTTGAAGAAGAAAAAGATTTAAAGATTGAAGAACTTGAGAAGAAAGTAGATAACTTATCTAAAAAATTAGCTGAGTCTCAAGTGAATGAAGATAGCAAGATTATGCAAGAAATAAATAATCTCAAAAATCAAATTCAAGAAAAAGAAAAGGTCATCTATAACTTTACCAAAGGTAAGGATAACTTTGAAATGATAGTAGGACAACAAAGGATGACAAACAACAAAGAAGTAATTGGTTATAATGGAGCCTCAAACAAAAGAAAGAAAAACTTGTATATGGGATATTTTGTAAATCAATCTAAATATAATGCAAGTACTTTATCAACAAATATTCATGAGCACACCACATGCTACATGTGCAAAAAGAAAGGACATATAATGTTTAATTGTCCACTTAAGAAAAAGTATACAAAAGTAAAAGATGAGTGGAAGATAAATGCTAAAAATAGACAAAATTTAAAGAAAATTAAGAAGGTTTGGGTTCCAAAAGTAACAACTTGAATCATTTCTTGTAGGTTTGCTTTAGGACCACTCCGTCTAAGGATAAATGGTACTTGGACAGCGGATGTTCAAGGCATATGACGGGCGATAAATCTAAGTTTACCTCTTTCACTCCAAAGGATGGAGGATTTGTAACCTTCGGTGACAATGCAAAAGGCAAGATCATCGGAATAGGTAAAATAGGTAAAGACTCTTCATTTTTTATAGATGATGTCTTGTTAGTAGATGGTCTAAAGCATAATTTACTAAGTATTAGTCAACTTAGCGACAAAGGATGTGAAATAATGTTTAAGAGAGAAAAATGCATAATACGAGATTCTAAGAATCAAAAATTGTTATTCACTGCACTTAGAATGAACAATGTTTATTGCATAAATTTTGATACTTTAATCTCTCAAGACATAACTTGCCTAGCAGCCATGAGTGAAAATAGTTGGCTTTGGCATAGGAGGTTAGGACATGCTAGCATGGATCTTATATCCAAACTCTCCAAAAAGAATTTAGTTAAAGGCTTACCTAAAACCAAATTTGTCAAAGATAAAGTGTGTGATGCTTGTCAATTAGGAAAACAAACCAAGAAAAGTTTCAAAAAGAAGAAATATATATCAACTAGTAGACCCCTAGAACTCATACACTTAGACTTGTTTGGTCCTACTAGAACCCAAAGTTTAGGAGGAAAACAATACGCCTTTGTAATTGTTGATGATTACTCAAGATAGACATGGGTGTTGTTCCTTGCTAACAAAGAAGAAGCTTGCAACTCATTAATCACTTTATGTAAGAAGCTTCAAAATGAGAAAGGGTATTATGTCTCAAATATTAGAAGTGACCAAAGAAGAGAATTTAAGAATCAAAATGTTGAAAATTTTTGTAATGAATATGGCATAAATCACAACTTTTCGGCACCTAAAACCCTACAACAAAATGGAGTTGTGGAAAGAAAAAATAGAACCCTCCAAGAAATGGCAAGGACCATGCTTAATGAAAATGACCAACCAAAATATTTTTGGGCCGAAGCTGTAAATACAGCTAGCTATATAATTAATAGGGTTTCCATTAGATCAAACCTAAACAAAACACCCTATGAATTGTGGAAAGGAAGAAGGCCTAACATAAAGTACTTTCATGCTTTTGGATGTAAGTGTTTCGTCCTAAATAACAAAGACAACTTAGGAAAATTTGATGCTAAATCGGATGAAGGCATTTTCCTGGGATACTCCACAAATAGTAAAGCCTATAGAGTCTACAACAAAAGAACTCTAACCATAGTTGAATCAATTCACGTAGACTTTGAGGAATCTAGCCCTCTTTCAAGAGAGGTTAAAAATGAAGAAAAAGATGATGTATTCAAAAAGGAGGATGAGATAGAAATCAAGGAGGAAAATGAAATAATCAAAGAAAAGTCAAAAGATGAACTCATAGAAAATATGGAATTTCCAAAAGAATGGAAATATAAGAAAGATCACCCTCAAGAACAAATTATAGGTGAACCATCTAGAGGTGTGACTACTAGATCTTCACTAAAGAACCTTTGCAATCATTATGCATTCCTATCCCAAAATGAACCTAAAAATATTGACGAAGCTCTTAAGGATGAATCTTGGATAGTTGCAATGCAAGAAGAATTAAACCAATTTGAAAGAAGTCAAGTATGGAAATTAGTACCCAAACCGGAAAATCATTCGATCACAGGAACTAAATGGGTATTTAGAAATAAAAAGGATGAAAATGGTATAATCACTAGAAACAAAGCTAGACTTGTAGCAAAGGGGTACAATCAAGAAGAAGGAATAGACTATGATGAAACCTTTGCCCCTGTAGCTAGAATGGAAGCTATTAGAATGTTGTTAGCCTATGCTTCCTACAAAGAGTTTAAGTTATACCAAATGGATGTCAAAAGTGCATTCTTGAATGGATATATCAATGAAGAGGTATATGTTGAACAACCCCCTGGTTTTGAGAATATTGAAAATCCTAACCATGTATTTAAACTAACTAAGGCTTTGTATGGACTTAAACAGGCCCCTAGGGCTTGGTATGAAAGACTTAGTGGATTTATAATTGAGAAGGGATTTTTAAGAGGAAAAATTGATAGCACCTTGTTCATTAAAAATAAGGAAAATAATATACTTTTAGTTCAAATCTACGTAGATGATATAATATTTGGTGCTACAAATGAACATCTATGTAAAGAATTTGCAAAATGTATGCAAGAAGAATTTGAAATGAGCTTGATGGGGGAATTAGACTATTTTCTTGGACTGCAAATTAAACAAACAAAAAATGGGACTTTTATAAGTCAAACAAAATATATAAAAGATATTATACAAAAATTTGGTATAGAAAATAGTAAACCCATAGGCACGCCTATGAGTACCTCCATCAGCCTAGACAAAGATGAAAAGGGAAAATCCATAGACACAAAGCTCTATAGAGGCATGATTGGAAGTCTATTATATCTAACAGCTAGTAGACCCGATATAATGTTTAGTGTGTGTATGTGTGCATGTTTTCAATCAGCACCTAAAGAATCACACCAAATTGCTGTTAAAAGAATCCTAAGATACTTAATAGGCACAATGGACTTAGGACTATGGTATCCTAAAGACACTAGCTTTGAAATGATCAGTTATTTAGATGCGGACTATGCCGGTTGTAAGATAGATAGAAAAAGTACTAGTGGCACATGCCACTTCTTAGGAAGATCTTTAGTTTCTTGGTTTTCTAAGAAACAAAATTCCGTGGCTTTGTCAACTGCTGAGGCCGAATATGTAGCAGCTGGTAGTTGTTGTGCACAAACTCTTTACATGAAACAACAATTAAGAGATTTCAATTTAAACTACACAACTGTACCAATTAAGTATGATAACATGAGTGCGATTAACATATCTAAAAATCCTATTTCACACTCAAGAACAAAGCACATTGACATAAGACATCACTTCCTAAGAGATCATGTTCAAAAAGAAGACATAAGTCTGGAATTCATCAATACAAATGACCAATGGGCTGATATCTTTACTAAACCACTCTCAGAAGATAGATTTATAACCATAAGAAGAGAACTTGGTCTACTACATAGTAGAGAAGTAAACTAAAAGGAACCATACTTAAAGAAATATCCACAATCTCTAAGATCACTTAGGGTTTGTCTCTTTTA
The DNA here is from genome assembly GCF_029873635.1 of Malania oleifera. Classification (NCBI taxonomy): domain Eukaryota; kingdom Viridiplantae; phylum Streptophyta; class Magnoliopsida; order Santalales; family Ximeniaceae; genus Malania; species Malania oleifera. Next base: position 72,168,938 of record NC_080418.1, on the reverse strand, counting down.
ATTGATCAAAATTTGTTTTAGCATGTACGTTGATGTGTTGTATAATTCAACACTGAGTTTGAATTGCTTTCCTTGTCTCTTAGGCTCATGATATGTGATATGCAGCATGCTACATGTGGATGCTTTAAAAATAAAAAAAAATTGGTATCTTTAAATTGAGCACCATATGCACGATTGAAAATTCAAAAATGTCACAACACATGAAATAAGAATGCCTAATTTGAAATATGATGTTGAATCTTGGCATGATTAAAGAGTGTGTGGTCATATGTACATTTTAATGTTTACCCTTTTTGATTGATGTCAAAAGGGGGAGTAGTATTTGAGCAAAATCTTGGCATGATTGTAAGCTTGATGGGCATGATAAAGATTAAATTGATTAAAAGCATGATATTGATAGTCTGATATCGAAACTTAAGCATGTTGAGTATGATTAGAATGAAAAATAAAAGCGATAAGAAAATTGAGCAATGAGCATGATTGGACTTGAATCTACAAATTGTTAAAGAAATGCTTATCGTAAAGGGGAGTAGAATAAAGCAAGTTGTAAGGGGGAGATTTTTTGTGCTTATTCATATTTTTTTGCTCCTCATTTGTCATCATCAAAAAGGGGGAGATTGTTGACTTGAATGGAGTTTTCAATCCTATTTTGATGATAACAAATTGAAGGATGCTTTAACATATGATGTTAAGTGATGTGTTTTAGGTAAAAGAACTCTCAAGGTTGATAAGTTGAAGCTCAATGTTAATCTAGTGAAAGCACCTCAGAATATTGAAGGCAATGAATAACAAATGAAGAATCTTAAGGGCAAGCAAACCCAAAGTCAAAAGTAAACCTCAAGAGGCTGAAGGAGGCTGAAGGATTTAAGAAGACCATAATTAGAAGAACTGTTGTAAGTACTTCAAAACCAAATGTCATTTAGATATGTGAAGCTCTTATAAAATCAAAAGAAACTAAGAAACACTTTGTTTTAAAGAGCTTAAAACATGTTTTTGAAATTACAGTAACAAAGGCCTTAAAGGAAGGAAAGTGTTCAAAATAAAAAGTGAGTTTCTGATAAGCAGTGCACCTGACAGATGACTGTCTATCTATGGATAGACGACTGACAAGTTAAAGGGTTTAATAAAAGTATTCTGGGTTTAAATTTTAACTATGACAGATGACTGCCATGTCATGGCATACGACTACCACGTGGAGCAAATTTTAGATCTCAAAGGGAAGTTTTTTTTTTTAAATTTTGAATTTCAAAATTTAATCAACAATTTAATATTTTTTTCAAAGTTTACCTAATTTGATATGGACAACATCTTTCAAAATTTTGAATTTCAAAATTTAATGTTTTTTTCAAAGTTTACCTAATTTGATATGGACAACATCTTTCAAAATTTTGAATTTCAAAATTTAGTCAACAATTTTAATGTTTTTTTTAAGCTTACCTAATTTGATGTGAATGTTGATCCTTCAAAATTTTGAAATTCAAAATTAAATATTTTTTCAAAGTTTACCTAATTTGATGTGGAAGTTGATATTTTAAATTGCCAATAAATACCTCTTTGGGTAATGAAAAAAACACAATACTAGAAAACACAAGAAAAGAGAGAAATCAGACAAAATTTGAAATTCATCTTGTGCTAAAATTCTTCTGAAGTTCTTCTTTGCTCACATCTTTTGCTGGAGAGGAATTCTACAATTCTGGTAGATTGAAAATATCAAAGTTCAGTTCCGGGTTGCAATTCCATTTCTCTTTTAAACGAACCATTGGTGACTTCTAAAAACTTTAGAGCTTCATATATTCTATTTTGCTTTGGTTTTTTGAAGTACAATTTACTTTTCAATTTGTACAACCTGCTCTAAATTTTGAGAGTATTTTTTGTACGCAGAATTTATATTATATTCTTATAGATTGTGACAATTCCAGGTTTGCTGGATCGTTGGCTAGGCGAGGGATTATCGCTTAGAGAGGTGCTGCTCTAGCCTTCTGAAGGAGTGTATAAAGGTATTGTTCCACCCGGTAAAGGAACAGGTTTAGTGAATCCTTTGGTGGTTTCGCCAAAGGCGAGGACGTAGGCCGTGTTGAAGCCGAACCTCGTAAAATCCTGTGTTTCACTCTCTCTTTCCCTTACTCTTTATTTTCAGCATATTTATATTGCGTGGATGGTTTAAATTTGAAATCATATACACTACGTTTATTTGGAAATCAAACAAACTTAAAGTTTAATTTTGATTTGGGTTGTGGAAACCGAAGGGAGTACATTGGTTAAACCTACTTTGCGGAAACCATACGGGAGTACGTTACTTGGTTAAAACACCTAAAGAAAATTAACTAAGAGTTTATTTGAATTCTGAATTTTGGGAAGAGTGTGGATGTGTGGTTGTAAATCATATAAAAGAAGCAAATTTATTTTAACAAGCATATCATTCAACTACAAGGCTTAATTCATATTTATAAGGCATACATAAACAAACAACCATCCTAATTTCTTACTACTGTATATCTTAATTTTGGTTTGGTTGTTTGCCTTCAAATTGTGTTTGGTTAGTTTGGATAGTGTGGTTAATTGAAAGGTTGATTGGTGATTTAGTTGTTTAAGTGCTTGTGTTGTTGATTCTATAAAAGAAACCAAGTTATTGTTTGACAAATTAAACAAACAAGTAAAAGAATTGGATAAACAATAAAAGAAGTTAAGTATTCTTAAAAGGAATGAAAAAGAAAGTTTTTAAATTCCCAATTCACCCCCATCTTGGGAAGCTATCCTAATTTCAAACTCCTATGAGCACTTCAACTAGTCTAGATAAGGATGAAAAAGGGAAACAAGTTGATTCCAAACATTATCGAGGTATGATAGGAAGTTTACTTTACTTAACAGCAAGTAGACTAGATATAATGTTCAGTGTGTGTATGTGTGCTAGGTTTCAATCGGCTCCTAAGGAATCACATCAAACAACAGTAAAACGAATTCTTAGATATTTGCTAGGCACACTTGATTTAAAATTATGGTATCCAAAAGGAACTGATTTCGAAATGATGAGTTATTTAGATGCAAATTATGCGGGATGCAAAAAAGATAGAAAAAGCACTAGTGGGACTTGTCACTTTTTAGGACACTCATTAGTTTCATGGTTTTAAAGAAACAAAATTCCGTAGCATTATCTACAGCTAAAGCAGAATACATAGCAGCTGGGAGCTGTTGTGCTCAAATTTTATACATGAAACAACAATTAAAGGACTTCAAAATTCAATACCAAACAATCCCCATAAAATGCGATAGTACAAGTGCGATAAATATTTCAAAGAATCCAGTATCACATTCAAGAACTAAACATATTGATATACGTCACCACTTTTTAAGAGATAATGTAGACAAGAAAGAAATAGTTCTTGAATTTGTAAGTACTCATGCTCAATTAGCTGATATATTTACCAAACCATTAGCTGAAGATCAATTTATATTTATTCGACGAGAGTTAGGCATGTTACATATAAGAGAAGTTAACTAAAAAAGGAAGAAGCTGAGTTTAATCGGGACAGACGACTGCCAGGGAGGTGACAGACGACTGGCAGGCTACTGTCTGTGTAAAAGACAGTAGATAGATGACTTCTAGTGAGTTCACAACCGATTGGAAGGCTACTGTCTGTGGATAGACGACTGTCCAATTAGAGACAGACCACTGTCTCGCGGTGGGTAAGGTACTTTTCACTTAAAAATATGTTTTTTAAACCCTACAGACGACTGACCATTCGTCTCCCTTACGCTAAAAACATTTTCTCTTCTCTTTCATTACAGTTCTTTCTCTTCCAAGCTGCACAAACCGATTATACACCATACCCTACTCCATACATATCTAGGGTTTCTACTTGCCAAGATGGTTCGTACCAAAACTGTGGGAAAGAAGGACAAAGCTTCTTCATCTTCTTCAAAGGCTACAAGCAACGATGATATCAAAAAATGGCTGGTCTCTTCACACGCAAAATCGTTGTATCAGAATCATCTATCAACTATTGAACCTATGTTCTGTAAGATTTTGGATGTTACCTTCCTTGAACAAAACTTTCCTAAAATTTTAGACATGTTCAAAGCTATAGGATGGGACAAGTTTATCCTTTATCAAGTAAAAGGGTATTATCCAGATAAAATTAAGATTTTTTACTCTAATTTGGTTAAGAAGGAAGATGGCATTGCTTATGATATTTATGGTCAAAGGATAATACTTACCCCACACTCATTATGAAAAATTCTCCATATCGAGCATGGGAATTTTGAGTGTACACCGGTTGAGAAGCATTAGACCATGGAACAAGGGTTTACACCACAAGAATTTTTGCCTCTTGTGATGAATGATGCAACTGTGTATTTTGGACATCCTCCACCATACAAGCAGCTTAATCTTCAGGCACAAATTTTGCATAAGATCATTGCATACAACATAATTCCGAGGTCTGGATCTTTTGATCACATTTCATATTTTGATTGTTTTGTTATGTGGTGCTTACTCAAAGGAAAGAAACTAGACTTATCAAGTATCATACTGAAATAGATGGTAATGAAACTTGAATCACCTAGAATTGAGCTTCCATATAGTGGTATTCTTTCTTTAATCTTTGCCCATTTTCAAGTCCTCTTTCTTGCTTCAAAAATAGTAAAAAGAACCCATTATCATGTTTTCTCATCTACTACATTGAAATGAATGGGTTACAAAAAGTATACTGAGGGTTGGATGTTTCGAGGCAATAGACCGACAAGACCTGCACCTGAGGCAAGGAGTCCAGCTCCGGAAGAAGCTGATATGCCACCTTGGTTTGTTCCTTTTTATCAAAATTATACTAGCTTCAGTTCTAAAATGAGAGAAAACTTCTCTTCTCTTCAAGATAAACTCTCCACCATTGATGACAAGTATACCTCATTAGATACTTGTATTGCTAAGATAGAACATCATGTCACTAAACATGGCACTGATTCAGATAATAAGGATAGTAAAAATTCTGATGAGGAAGAAGTTGATTCTGAAAGAGGTGATGGAGAAGAAGAAGAAAAAGAAGCAGAAAAAGATGCAGAAGATAATGAAGCAACTGAAGACGAAGTATGGAAGAAGAAGAAGAAGGTTCACAACAATCCAAAGGAAAAGGAATTGCTGAAGACAGTGACACTAATTCTGACATATAGACTTATATTAGGTGTTTCTTTTGTATGCGTAAATTTTGGATGTATTTTTATTGAACAAAAGGGGAGAATATGTAAGCTAAAGACTATGAGTCTCTATATGTATTCTAGCTTCGAAACTCTGAACTTTTTGAAATGTTTTTCTTGATGTATTATAAAGTTCTAATATTAATGATAATTCTGAAAACTTTGCAAGTTTTGCTTTGAATACGCTTCTTGACAAGGGGAGTATTATGAGTTCTTAATCAATTGATGTTAATACATTAACACTGGCTTCACACATACTTAAATTGCTATTTGTCCTTGATCATTATATACTTAAACTTTATTTTTGAATGATGTAAAAGGGGGAGAAGTGTTTAGCCAAAAAATTTTCTTGAAATTGATAAATGCATGAATGATATTGAAGCTTATTGAAAGGGGGAGTCTTTTTACATAAAAGCATGAATGATATTGAAGCTTATTGCATGAATGATATTGAAGATTATTGAAAGGGGGAGTCTTTTTAAGTCTTACTCAAAATTTTTGCGTCTTGTTTGTCATCATAAAAAAGGGGGAGATTGTGGCCATTGTTATGTTTGATACTCCATTTTGACGCTAACAAACAAGTAGGATTTAACATACTTTTGTTGAGTGTTGTGTTTTCTCAGGAATTCATATTGAAGGTACTCATGTAGCATGAATCAATAACTGATAGCATGGATCAAAGTCTGAAGACTATAAGAGCATGATGATTAAAGAAGATCAGCAAGAAAGCTCAAAGTTCAGAATATTCTGTGAGATCAGAGAATAGCAACAAAGAAAGTTCAGAACAAAGGAGAATGTTTGAGACATTAGGACAAGCCTTTGTAAGTACTATAAGTTTATTCAAGTATGAAGTTTTCATTTTGAAGCTCATTAAACAAAGAGACTTAGAGACCATAAGAAAATAAATTGGTACATGTTTTAAAAGTTAAAACAAATTTATATTCCAAGTAAAAATGAGAGAGAAATCAAAAAGTGACTAAGAAAGAAATTTGTTCAGTTGACATACGACTGTGTGGTTATAGGCAGACGGCTGACTAAATTAAAGACTTAAAGTTGAAACACAAAAGCCTGACAGATGACCGTCAAGGCTCTCACAGACGTCTGTCAGTGAAAAGTGAGAAGTCTGTGAAAGTTTCACTAGATGACTGTCTACCTTATATGTTACTAAAAGGCTCAAAATTTCACATGGACAGACGACTGTCATCATATGGACAGATGACTGTCACCTTATATTCTGATGATAGACGACTACCACTCAAAGGACAAACGACTGCCACCTTTCTGCCTATGAATCTTACCATTATAATTAATGGATAGACGACTGTCAAGACTTCACAATCGTCTACCTTGCGGCAATTTTCTATTTTCCAATAGATATAATTTTTGAAATTGAAAAATTTGGAAACTCAAATAAGTTTATTTTATGGAAACAAGTCAGAGTATCCTTTAGGGAACAAGAAAAGAGGTTTTATACATCTATAAATACCCCAAGAATCTGAAATTCTGAAAGTGCCTCATATTGTTCTCTTCCTTGCTTGAAATTAAAAAGATCTTGCTGTGTTTGATCATTGAGCTTCTGATTCTTTCATTGAAAGATATCCACGGTGATAAAATTCTAAGAGCCTCATTCTGAAAATTCATATTTTGAATTTACTGAAGTGCATTAGTGTTTTAAACTTGTACTAATTAGTTCTTTGAGGAGCAAGTTTTTTGTATGTCTTGTTTCTCTATCATTGTTACAGGGCTTGTTAACGATTTGAGTATAGAATCGTTGAACCAAACAAGGGGAGATTGTTTGGAGAAGTTGGGCTCTAGCCTTACCCAAGGATTGCTTGTAATTGTTTTTGTTCCAGCTGATAAAGGAGCGGTAATAGTGAATCCTTTGGCGGTTTGGCTAAGGGCGAGGACATAGGCTGTGTTGAAACCGAACCTCGTAAAAATCCCTGTGTTCTTCTTTCTTTACTCTATTCTTTGTTCTTTATTTTTCAAGGATATAATCTGTGTGGTTGTTTTTAAACTTTAATCCTGAATGTTTGGTTGTTAAATATACCGGAAGGTAATTCGTTTTGGATAAATCAACATTGATTGCGGAAACCGAAAGGGATTACGTTGGTTGATTATCCTTGACCTATTAATCTGAAAGTTTATTTAAAAACTGAACATTGGGAAGAAGAATACTTGTGATACAAGGCTTATATTGAGAACAACGAATTTTCATATATATTGTTACTTAAGATTGAGAGGTTGATATTGTTGTGAGTGATTGTGATTGTTTCTAAAATTTGAAACTTAAAAGAACTAATTCTAAAGAAATTTTTTAAAACCAATTCACCCCCCTCTTGGGAAGCTATTCCGAATTGCAGATATTTCTGAGAATCGCTCCGATGAAAGGGGTGATGATATTAGGAAAGAATGGTAAGTTGAGCCCGAGGTATATTGGGCCATTCGAGATACTTGAACGAGTGAGTCTAGTAGCCTACAGGATTGCACTACCTTCAGTGCTCTCTCGGATCCACTATGTATTCCACGTATCCATGTTGAGAAGGTATGTGCCGGATCCGTTGCATATGATTAGTTACGAATCCTTAAAGATTGGGAATGCTTTGGCGTATGAGGAGATACTCGTTTAGATTTTGGACCAGAAAGTTCAGAAGCTGCTTACCAAGGGAATACCGTAAGTGAAAGTTCTGTGGCGGAATCACGCGATGGAGGAAGCTTCCTGGGAGTTAGATATGGAAATACGCCAAAAATATCAACATTTGTTCTGAGTAGCAGCTTTAGTAGCAGGATTGGTATGGGTATGTATGTAATATTCTGTTATTGTAGTAACGATGTGTGGGTGGTCTCGGGGAGTGTTTTGTAATATTGTAAGCTCCCGAGATGGTATGTATGTAACCACGGTATTAATCCACCATAAGTGAGGGTATGTATGTATTTCGGGCGGGGTTGCTATGTGGGTGGCCACCGACTCTTTCTAGAGTCGAGTATGTGTTTGGGTATGGTGTTGAGTTGGTAAATGAGAGATTACAAATTTTGAGGATGAAATTTTGTGAGGAGAGGAGGTTATAAGAACCCAACCCGAGATAAGTGTATTAAATAAATAAGAAAAAAGAAGGAAAATTAAAAAGGTAAAAATCATCAGGGCTGGTCAACGAGGCTCCTTTTCTCATCGACGAAGTCCCTTGTGCAGCTCGGTGACGAGATTCAGTAGCTCGTCAACGAGGAGATATAGAGGGATTTTGGAAAATTTTGAAATCTCAGGCTCATCGATGAGTCCATCTTGACATCGATACACTCTCTTCTGCAGCTCGTCGATGAGGTCGCTGTCTCATCAACAAGTCTGGCAAAGTCAACCAAGTTATAAATATCTAAATCACTTGCCTAATGAAGAAGAAACCCAAATTCTCTCTCTCTCTCTCTCTCTCTCTCTCTCTCTCTCTCTCTCTCTCTATTTCTATATCTCTTTTTCTCTCCCTTTCTCTCTCTCTCTCTCTCTCTAAGATTTCAGGCTGTTCATTACGTGGATCAACAATCCAACGTTGCTATGTAGATTAGGAGGAGAATCTCTTCGAGGATAGCGGATCAGATCTTCATTTTTAGGATTTTTGGGTTTGACCCAAAAATTGAGGTAAGGGCCTGATTTTGTTTTCGTTTCAGTATACATGTAGTAGTGAGAATTATAGTGAAGTATAGTTCTTTGATGTTTAGGTTTTGGGAACTCGGTTTGTAGTTTTGGAGCCGTAGAGTTCGTGATTTGGTATTCAGGGAAAGGTAAGGAGATTCTGTTTATATCAGCTATTTTTGAAATCGAAATTGGTAAACTTGTAGTTTACGATTGTATGTATGTTTTGGTTACTTATTTAGGAAAATCTATCAAGTGAAAATACGGGATTTTTGGGTTACAATTTTTAGGGAAAATTGGGGGTCTCAAGTATCACCTCTATTTCTGTTTGAAAATCGTATATTTTTATAAATTGTGGTATTGAGATGACCGTACATGTATTTGTATTAAATTGTATTCTCGAATTGAAAAAGATATGTTTTGTTGTATATCCAAATAAGTGTGGAATGAACTGTGGTATGTAAAATGTTCCAGGTGTGTGAAATAGTCGTGACAGCTAATTACTATAAGCTGAGTGCTATAGGAACATGAGTTCCAAAATGTTCCAAATTTTGTGAAATTGCCACGTCTTGGCTAATTACCGTGGGCAAACGCCATGTCTCGGCTAAATACCGTGGGCAAGAGTGTCTGGCTCTATACCCGAGGATCTGAAATATTGTCTGATTATTCTGGTTGGTCACCGATGGGTATGAGATGACACCGTATTAACAATGATATTACTATGGGGGTTTGGCTATTGCAGGGTATTAGGTGCTCTGTGTAATGCGTCTGGCTTCGGCTGAAGAGTGTGACGACACTAACCGTATGTTTTGTATCATATGTGAACTGGATAGTGAAAATACTGGAATTGTATTGTATTATGTTTTATGTCGAAATAACACTTATGTGTCACACACTGATATAACCTATTTCTTCCTTATTGAGAGGTGTCTCACCTCGAATATGTAAATGTATTTCACGTCCTTTGAGTAGTCGAAACTAGCGTCCTGGCATTCGGGACCGTAGTTGTCGGTTAGCTACGTATAGTACTTGAGTAAGTACTAATGGATGTAACCGGGTGGCCATTGTTGGGTTTTGTAGATGCCCAATGTATGTATTGTATTTTGGAGCATAGATTCTGGTTATCTATAGACTCTGGTATGGCGCGTTGTATGTATTAGAAAGAACATTTCTACTATGTATATGATGTGTATGTATGTGCATGGGAATGTGTATAGGGTGCATGTGTACCCCACAGGATCGGACCTTCATTCAGTGTAGTATCATATATGTTTTAATTGATACAGAGACAGGTTAGGTTACTAAATTCACACTTGAGGCCCATCAGCGGGTTCGGGGTATGACAAGATATGTCGTCATAGTAGGTGCTATTGTTGTTTGTTGGGTATCATAGATACAAAAGATCGTTGCACTATATATCCACTATAGTGGCAGAGTATGTAACCATGATAGAAGCTAGCAAATAGATGACTTGGCTACAGGGTTTGTTGATAGAGTTGGGTTCCAAGTAGGCGAAGAGTGCCTTGTATAGTGACAGTCAGAGCGCCATTCATTTGGGGAAGAATTTAGTATTCCACTTAAAGACCAAGGACATCAGACTTCGCTATCACTTCATCGGAACTCTTTTAGATGAAGATTTGTTAGTGGTTGAGAAGATCCTTGGTAGCAAAAACCTGATAGACATGTTGAAAAAGATAGTGACTACAAAAAAATTGAAGCTATGCTCAGATTTAGTGGGTCTCCTAGATCCATTGAAACCATCTAGAAGATGATCACTGCATGAGGATCCCAGCAACGGAGTGCAGGCACTCCTACAAGGGGGTGCGGTCACCTAGAGACTAGGGTAAGGACACAGTATGTAGGCATTCCCACAAGGGGGTGCGATCACCCAAAGACTAGGGTGAGTGTTAATTTTGGTGTAATCTCAAGAGGGTGGTGAATTGGGTATTTTAAAATTTGTCACATAAGTTCTAATTTTGAACAACCTACAACCACACACGTACAATTTAGATGTCAAGCATTTCAATATTTCTCAACTTATCAATTTTAAAGTGTTATTTTATTAACAAATGAATCTTAACCAATTACTATACTGACATACTAAATAGTTAACACATGCACAACAAACACAGAATTAAATGCAAGTAGAAATTAAAAGAGTTAAGGGAAAGAGAGATGCAAACACAATTTTTATGAGGTTCAACCAACCCGGCCTATGTCCTCACCTTGAGCAACCCACTCAAAGATTCCACTAATCCTACTCTTTTAACTGGGATGGAGCTTCCTATTACAATATGCTACTTACAAGAGACATAACTTCCTCCTCACCTTGGTTCACAACTTGAATCGTCAATACAATTAAATGATTACAATTTTCTGCAAAACTCAACTGCTCCTTAACAAGCTAATGAGTGCAATTGAAATCCTAATACATACTCAGATGATATAACATGAAGCTCAATGAGTTTATGCAATATGATCAATAAAGTCTTTTGTAATGATAACTAAATGATCTTTGTATAAAGATTAAGTCTGATAAATATGCTTCAAAGATCCAAGTCGAATTTATTGATCTTTAAAAAAAAATACTTAGAGAATAAGTTTTTTGCAAAGATCTAAATCAAATATATGATCTTTTATAAAATATTTGAACAATAAGTTTTCTCCAAAGATCTAAGTCAAATATATGATCTTTATAAAATATTTAAACAATAAGTTTTCTACTAAAATCAAATATATTTAACAATAATAAAGCTAAGATGAAATCTTTGAATAAATAATAAGCACGATGATTTTCAAAGATTCAAGAACTTTAGCAAATCCTTTTCTTAAATAAGATTTTCACCAAACATATATATGTATATGAGAACTCAAAATCTGTCTATCAAATAATATTTAACAATCAGTTTATGAATGAATAAAAGCTTTGAGAATAAGATTGAATATCAAACTAGATACTTCATTTACCAAACTTCAAAGAACACGCTCTTGATTGCAACTATATGAATGAATGCCTTTTGATTGTACAAATCAGCGTAGAGAATGCCCAAACTTGATGTGAAAGCTTTTAAGTGCAAGCAAGAAGTTTGTAATACGTTCAAAGCTCTCAAGAAGTATGCACAAAATTATAGCCTAGGGTTTATAAATTGTATTTATAAGTGTTGTCATTTGGGAGAATTTTGGTTGTTGGATCATTTAAAACAAATGATTTTTGTATGTGTCCACGTTGGAGCATCATTCAGTGCGACGTACTCGTCAACTAGTGCACACGTTTGTCGATGAGTGTTTAATACTCATTTGTTGACGAGAACATAAGTTCATCGACGGAAGGACTGTTTGAGATTTTTGAGCTCTCGGTATTTTTTCGTTGACGGGAACAAAATGTTCATCGTTGAGTGGCCTTCATGCTTTTGTCGAAGAGGACAAGGATTCATCGACAAGCTGCCTGTTATCCAGCCCGATTCAACCTAGGTTAATGTGTATGAATATCTCAAGAACAACATGCATCCTAAGGTCAATCAATATGCCAATTTGAGATTCCAACTATATCACGTGAGATATGTAAATACAATGAAACCTAAATACCCATTACACTTGAAAAGCTTGAAACTTGCTTCTTCATCCTTTTGCTTTTTAAGTTCCATGGAGTGTTTCAGGTTGTATATGCTCTAATCCTCATGACTTTCATGAATTCCTTACCTTTTGTGCATGCTAAGTAATTGTTAGCTTTGGTGTATTCCTAAGAGGGTGGGGGGTGAATTGGGTATTTAAATTTATTCCTAGGTTTAGCTAATTCAACCGCAGTATTTTACAACCTAGGGTCTTTCTATATACATAAATCCAAATGTGCAGATAACATGCAAAAATTAAATCATGCGCTATAACATACACGTGTAGAAATGTAAAGTGTTGAGAATATAAAGTACATGCACAATATGTTATCGGGGTTCGACCAACTATGCCTACATCCTCGCCTCTAACTCGCAAGCCCGAGAATTCCACTAATGCTCACTTAATGGGTGGAGCGGCACCGATTACAATCAGGTCAATTCAAGGGTCTGACCTCAACCAATACGCCTTACAAGGATGGCGCACCTAACTTTCCTAACCGGGTCTAAACCAGTCCAGGACTATTCAACAGTGCTAATCTCCCTCTTTAGGCCCATGCCTAGAATACAACAGAATGTTCACAATAAGACTAGTATAGTGATTATGCTTTCATGTAAAGCAGATATGTACCCAATATAAGCAATCGCATGCACTTCAACAGTATAGGTAATGTAAGCTCAGTGATGTGAATATATGTGCAAATAACACTTAACAAGATATGATCATAATAATGTTCAAGAGTGTTCTAAACAAGTTGTATCTTTGAAACAAGTTAATATCAAATCTCAATGTTCAATCGGAGTTTCAAAGAAGCTTAAACAAATATTCAAACGAACTCAAAATATTTTCCTTCAATGTAATGAGCTCAAGGGTAGTTTGAAAAATATTATAGCTTGAAGAAAATATTTTTGCACAACAAAATCAAAGCTAAGAGACTCTTGCAATGACAATGCAAAGATCGCTAAGCTTGTTAGTTTATCCCAACACAAGATTTATAATATTGAAATCTATGGGATAAACTTAACTAAACTCCTCCAAAATCAATCAATCAAACAAGAACAATGGGAGTATTAGCAATACCTAATATACACTAGCCCAACCAATATACTTTCACAATACTAAAATGTATCAAGGGAACAGAGATATGAGAGTATTTGGGCAAGAATAGGATTTTGAAATAGAGAGAATTTTTGTTAATGATTTTTTGCTAATCACCCACTAATCCACACAAATGAACCCATATATATAGGTTTGGGTAAAATTATAACCATTTAGGACCCATAGGGAATTATTAAAAAAGTTTCAAAATACATAGGAAATATTAAACCCGTTTAACCCTTATTTACCTCAGTTAAAATAAAATAACCCGAGAAGGTTCAGGTGGCTGAACTATAGTTCGGTCGCCCGAATAGACTCATCTTGAAAAACTTATTTTAAACTATTCGGTCGCCTGAGTGTAGGTTCGGTAGCCTAAACAATAGTCAATAGCATTTATTTGTAGATTCGGGTGCCCAGTCCTAGGTTCGCTAGCCCAAACACACGTGTTCGGTCGCCCGGAGACAATTTTGAACTAAACTACTTGGTATCCCGAGTTGGTGAAAAGGTCACATCTAGGGGTTCAGTTGCCCGAGGGAGATAGAGTCTTTCTATGCTCGACAGCCCGAACGCAAGTCAAACTGTTGGCTTCCCAACAGTTCGGGCACCCGAGGTGAAATGAACCCCTAGGGTTTGGTTGCCCGAGATCTCTCAATTTATGCTTATCTTGTTCAGTCCATTTCAAGTTGATCCCCTATTTGTCAGTATACTATGGGGATATATTAGTGCATATGTGTGGGGACCTAACATCTCACTAAGGTATTTTCAAGGGCTGTTTTGAGATAGTCCCAAAAATTTGGCATCGGTCGACCGAACCTAAGGTCATTCGGTCCCTATGGTTAATCTACGATCATTTTTGAGCTTATAAAACCTACGTGCATGACATGCAAAGATTATTACAGACTGACATACCTATTTACCATTATAGACCCATATAATATAAATTACAACAAGAAATAATCTTCAGGGCTTTCAAGCTTTACTTCGTGTGCCATCAATTGATTTGCTAATATAAACCTACACACAAACTTGAAAGCCATCAAATACAACAAGTATTTTGTCATTATCAAAACTAGGTGTGACCTATAAGGTCAATAGTAATGATTTTGTTCACATTCTCAATGCACAGGTAAGATATTATGTGATTTGTCATTATCAAAATGGGATTAAACTCATAGAGTCAACAATCTCCCCCTTTTTGATGATGACAAATACACGAGCAAAAATTTTGGGTTTAGCGTAAACAGGCCCCCCCCCCCCCCCTAAGAATGTGCATGATAAATAGTGTTGCAAAGTAATCCAAACAATATGTAGAATAAAGACAATAAACTTTTCAAGATTGTAATTTGAACTATTTATTCTCCTTTTGTCATGAATTAATTTCTCCCACTTTGTCAAAATATTACTGTGAAATATTTATCCCCCTTTGTTTCAAAATTAATTTTTAATTTCTCGCCTTTGTTTCAAAATTTTATTGCGGGATATTTCTCCCCCTTTTTAAATCAACAAAAAGGTATACAAAAAATAAGACGTTAAATATTTCTTCCCTTTGTAAAAAGAAATTAGCTCTCCCTCTGTGTTAAACAATTTATTTCTCCCCTTTTTCTAAAGATATAGTTTTTTTGTTAAATCAAATTTCATGTTGAACATAAAGAGCATTTCAATTGACATTGATATAGGTAAGCAATTCAGTTCATTAAAGTTCAAAAATTCATGTGCACATCAACATGTAGAATATATCCAGAAAGTATTTAACATGCAATAGTCATTACTTAATTTTAATTTATGTTGCTCCCCTCAATTATGTATTCTAATATATCTCTAGGCAACTTCTCGACTATGCATCAAGCCTAATTCACGTGTAATTTGGATAAACCTATCCTCCATAAGTGGTTTCGTGAATATATCTGCCCATTGTTCATCTATGCACACAAACTCAACTTTCACATCCCCCTTTTGCACATGGTCACGAAGAAAATGATGTCTAATTTCTATGTGCTTAGTTTCAGAATGTGATATGTGGTTCTTTCAGATATTAATTGCACTCTTATTGTCACACTTTATAGGAACTAATTCATAGTGCAATCCATAGTCCATTAGTTGTTGCTTCATATATAGCGTTTGAGCACAAAAATTTCCAACTGCTATGTAAGTTCAGTGTTCCTTTTGATTGCTTTCTTGTGTTTGTGTTCTCAACCATCTCGAATCCCCAACAACATTATCATTGCATTCATTTTATAACCCAATTAGATGGAAAAAGAGAGAATAGATAGTTCATTGATAAGTTTACCTTTTATTTATTTATTGTTATCGCCTACATTGGACCTATGCTATAGTTTTTACAATATTTTTGTAGTTCCCTAAACGAATTATTCTTTAAACGAAATTAAAAATGGGAATATGAGAATAAGAAATAATATGAAATCGCCTAGGTGGTTATCACCCAAGCAACTTGTGAGTATTGCGCTAACAACAGATGAGTATCGCCCTAACAACTGATGAGTATCGCCCTAAAAACTAGTTAGCTCTTTAGTCAACTTGCTTGGAGTAGGTCAAGCATTGCCAAGAAGGGATTGAAAACTAGCTTTAGTGAAGAACACATGCCTTTTTCTAGTTGAAGAGAACCTAGGAGACCTAACAAGGCAAAGAGAGCCATCAACAAGAGTAACATTTGATTGCATAGTAAAAGGTTTAGATAAATAAGACAGAGGTCAAAGAAGACATGCATTGCCAAACATATATAGGGACACCTTGCCTATGGCAAGAACTAGCAAAATAGTTTCCTTTAGACACATTCCAAATAAAACTAGCTTTGTGAAAAGAAAGGAAGCATAAAGTCAACTACAACAAAGTGCCAACATTAAAGGAAATTTTATTTGTTCTAAGCTTTGACACGGCTTGGACTAGGCCGACTGAATTGCCTAATCTTGGATGTTGACTTAGAGAATATGAGATAAGAAAATTGATCTATAAACATCCAAAGGTGTCACCATTAACTTGTTATTTTTCCTATGTGTGGTTCGGTCGCCTAGTTACTATTAATTTTTCAATCTTTAAGCTAAACTAAGATCTAGAATTAGTAGTTATAGTCTTTATAACCAAAGTAGAGTTCAAGAGTATGGTTACGTGAACACATTTAAGCATAATAAGATAAGTAAATGTATAGTGTACTATAGCGCCTCATATAATTGCTGAAGAGGCTCGAGGTGATTGAACTAGGCACCCCCCCCCCCCCTTTCATATTTTTAAAAGTGACAACATTTCCCAATTTCCTATCATCTTTTTTTTTTTTTTTTTGGTCATACAGTTCTGTATGTACATGCACATGCAAATGCAAATGCAGAGATAATGAAAGAAATAAAGACATCATGCAAAGTACATAATATGTGTACACTCATGCAGACTCTTCTCTCTCTCTCTCTCTCTCTCTCTCTCACACACACACACACACACACACACACACACACACACACACACACACACACACATATATATATATATATATATATATATATTTATATATATATGTATGCACGTTCCCACACTTGTATGTGCACACACCTATGCAAATAATATGCACATTTATGCATTTCAATATGCATGTATGTTGACTCTATGAGTCTAATCCCGTTTTGATAATGACAAATCACATCGTATCTTACCCGTGCATTGAGACTGTGAACATGATCATTACCTAGCATGCACAAAAGGTAAGGAAGTGATGGAAGCCATGAGTAACTTATAGTATATACAACTTGGCACACCCCATGGAATTTTGATAGCAAAAGGATGAAGAAGATTCGAGTTTTCAATTTTAATGGGTATTTAGTATTGCTTGTATTTGCATATCTCATATGATATAGTTGAAGCTCAAAAGGGACCCTAGACTGACCTTAGGATACATGCATTATATGAAAATTTACATTCACTTATCCTAGGTTGAATCGGGCTGAATAAGGTAGCTCATCGACGAATCCTTGGTCTTGTTGACGAACGCATGAAGGCCAATCGGCAACGAACGTTTTGTTCTCGTCGATAAGAAAATATTGAGAGCTCCAAAATCTTAGACAGTCTTCCCATCAATGAACTCATGTTCTTGTCGATGAATGAGGGTTGAACACTCGTCAACTAACATTTGCACTCATCGACGAGTACGTCACGCTGAACAACTACAATGCGGACACAGACGAAAATTGTTTGTTTTAAATGATCCAATGACCAAAATTCTCCTAGATGGCAAGAACACTTATAAATACAACTTCTAAACCCCTGCCGTCACTTTTTTGCATACTTCTTGAGAGCTTTGAATGTAATTACAAACATCTTTCCTGCACTCCAAATCATTCACATCAAGTTTGGGCATTTCGTGCGTTGAGTTTCAAGATCCAAAGGGCATTCACTCATATATTTTGCAAAAAACATTAGTATTAAAGTTTGGTAATCAAAGCATCATTTTAGATATATAGTTCTTTATTCACAAAGTTTTATACTCTCACAATCCTATTGTTAAATATTTCATGAGAGCAAGAACTTGAGTTCTCCATATATATATTTTTACGTGAAGAAATTTTTAGAGGGTTTATCAAACTTTAAATATTTGAAAATATTCACTTTTATATATCTTTCTTGACCTAGTTTTTCATATCCCAATTTAGATAATGACAAATGCATTTGGTACTAATGTTTGTACTGAGGCTTGCATGCAGGTTCACCTTACATGTGTATTTGAATAGAAAGCTACGTCATGATCGCGTATGGTGATCACACAAAAGAATGAAGAAAATTGTGTTGTATTGGTAATTATTTTTATATTCTCCATTATGGGTTGTAACTTAATTATAAACTGTACCTCAATATTACTTGTAATAAGTTGCATTTTGCATGATAGGTAGGTATACTCAAATGACCATAGTTGGACTTTAGGTTCCTACACATAGTGCACTAAGTCCCCAATATCACATAATTTATCAGGGGAATTAATTGGAGTATAATTGGACTGAAAATGCCAAATTTTGTGAGTGGCCGAGTGACCAAACCTGGCAGTTCAAATTGCCTCAGTCGACCGAACCTTGGATGGGTCAAAAGTTGACTTGAGTTCGGAAAATTGAACCAAAATGAACGTATCTTCCATGGGCGACCGAATCTGTGTTAGGACCTTTCCCACCAACTCGGGCACCTGAAAATGACATTCATTTCACCCTCGGGCGACCGAACTTATGAGTTCAGCATACCAAACTTCAAATCAGGCACCCAAAACGTGGTCTTTTTAAGGAATCCTCTTATTTAGCAAACCGAACATTTTTTTTTAGGAACTCGAACCATGAAAATGCCTTTTTTTACATTTATTCGGTCGGTTGAACTTTGGCTCGGGTACCTGAAACTCTTGGTTTGGTTTTAATTTTAACCGAGATAAAAGGGGTTAAACTGGGTTAAATTATTAAACATGTTTAAAATTTTTTTAATAATACCTATAGAGTCCCCAACGGTCATAATTTCCCTCTTGCCTATATATACAAGTTCATTTGCAAAACTTAGCAAGGATTAGAAAAATCATTAAGACAAAATTCTCCCAAATTT
This sequence comes from Malania oleifera, assembly GCF_029873635.1. Taxonomy (NCBI): domain Eukaryota; kingdom Viridiplantae; phylum Streptophyta; class Magnoliopsida; order Santalales; family Ximeniaceae; genus Malania; species Malania oleifera. The sequence continues at coordinate 72,149,848 of NC_080418.1, read as the reverse complement.
CCAAAATCCTATTTTTGCCTTTATTACTCCCATACGCCCCAAAGCTCCATTTTCTTTGATTATATAAGTGTTATGAGTGTGCTTAGAGTGTTTGCGCTCCATTCCATTTGCTTAATACACTCATTTGTTGTTTTTATTGATTGATTTTTTGAGAGTTAAGCTTAAGTTCTCTAACTAATTTTATCTAATAAATCTTGTGTGGGAAAAACTTAGAGGCTTGTGGGTGCTTGCATTGATTTTTCAAGATACCTTAGCCCTTATTTTTGTGTGCAAAATATTTTCTTAAGTTTGCATTCAAACATCTTTTGTGTTTAGTGTATTGAGAACATATTGTTAAGGTTGTTTGAATCATCTTTCTAGCATCTTTTGAAACCCTAAACTGATATTGTGATATTTCATACTGTGGTTCAAAGTTTTCTTAGAAATACACTCTAGATCTTGATTGCTTATCTATATTAGATTGAGTGTTTAGCACACATTATTAAGCTCTGAGCAAATTTACTATCATTCATGCTTGCATTACTATTTGAGCTATACTGTGGTACATATCTGCTTGTTTGAGAAGCATAATTCTGTGTGTGCAAATCTATATACATTTGTTGTATTCCAAGCGTGGGCTTGAAGAGGGAGACTAGCCCTATTGAATAGTCACGGATTGACTTAGACTCGGTTAGGAAAGTTAGGTGTACCATCCTGGTAAGGTGTAGGTTGAGGTAAGCCCCACTAATTGACCTGGTTAACTGGTGCCACTCCTTCTGTGAAGTGAGCTTATAGTGGAATCCATGTGCTAGTGAGCCAAGGCGGGGACATAGGCACTTTGGCCGAACCTCGATAACTTATCACGTATGCTGTTTATTCTTCTGCATTTTATATTACCGCACGTGTATGTTTTATTTATGATTGCATAGACAGACCCTAGGTTGTGTAATTCTGCTGCTAGATAAGTTGACCCAAGGATAAAATTTTTAAATCTCCAATTCACCCCCCTCTTGGGATTGCACCAAAGCTAACATTTTGTATCAGAGCCTCGTCACTTAGAATTAAACGTTACTTACTAAAAATCATGATGGCTCATGTTGGTGCATCCCTTTCATGAGAGGGAAGGTTAGTTACACACCCTCCAGTATTTTGTGGTAAAAATTATGATGTATGGAAATTTAGAATGACTGTGTTTGTGAAAGATTTAAATTGGACATTTTGGAAAGTCATTGATCAGGGTGATATTGTGCCTGTAAAAACCATTGATATTGTTAATGTTCCTAAATCTGAATATGAGTTGGATAATAATGATAGTAACTTAGTGCAAGTGAATTTTGATGCTATGAATACCTTACTACATGCTTTAGATTATGATATTTTATGTGAGGTTATGGCATGTAGAAGTGCTAAAGAGATCTGGGATGAACTTAAGAGGAGGTGTGGAGCATCTATGCAAAATAAAGTGATCACCCCTTGTGACTCAAGCTTTTCGGATCTTGAAGGAGGTAACCCATGCTTTATTGCTTTGACTAATGATGAGGTAATCTCAACTCCTTCAATTTATTAGACAAACCTATAAATGATTCATGTGATGATTTGAATGATGTATCTGATTCTGAATCATGTGATAGTAGTGATAGTGAAAGCAAGCCTACTTATGAAGAACCGCAAATTGAATATGTTAGAATTCATAAGTTACTTATTAAATCTAATAAGAAATATACTTTTTTTGAAAAATAAGTATGAGACAAGTATGAAAGATTGTGAATCAAAAGTTCTTGTTGAAAGGGAAAGTGATTTAAAGTTTAAACAGTTTGTAAAGAAGAATGAAAAGTTTGAGAAAGAATTGAATGCAGCTAGATCTCAAGCATCAAATGATAATAATAAAGATCTTCTTATTGCAGAACTTGATCGGAAAGAAAACAACATGACTAAAGAGTTCATTAAATTACAATATGTTTCCAAGGGTCTTAAGAACTTAAAAATGAAAGAACTAAAAAAGAAAGTAGAAGACCAGTCTAAGATCATCCACACATTCACTAGAGGGAAGGACAACTTTGATAAGTTGCTAGGATCGCAGAAGATGACCTTAGATAGGGAAGGTATAGGATACAACAGAATTAGAAACAGAAAGAAGAAAAATCTGTATATAGGGTACTTTGTGAGAGAATTTGATACCCATATCTACTATGCATTGTGTAAAAATAAGGGACATACCAAGTTTGATTGGGCATTCAAAAGGAAAGGGGTCAAAATGAAACAAGTGTGGAGAGTAAAAGAAAAATCTGATTCCATCCCCTCTTGACCCAAAGCTATTCCAAGTGCCAATTGAATAGAATAGGAAGATTCCATAAACCTTAGGTCTTATATCTAAAACATATGGCATCATATATATATTAAGAAAAAGTCAAAGGAAGAGAAATCAACATAGTTGAGTCGGCCGAACCATTTTAGCTTATTCTCTTCAGGCAACCGAACTTAGAATGTTAACCAGTGTGTTGACTTTACTCGGGCTGCTGAACTTTTCAGTTCAAAATTGTTCGGGTAACCGAATGTATATTCAGGTAACTGAATTAGCAGTTTAGCCAATCGAATTCTGATGAACGAATTGAGTTCGGGATATTGAGCGTTGGAAAACTAAAAAGACTTGAAATTTAGCCAACCGAATCTGTGTTCGGTTAGTAGAACAAACTCAGTTTCTGGGGTAATCATTAAAGTTTAGGCAACCAAATCCCTATTCAGGCACCCGAACCGCATTGTATATATATATATATATATATATTCACCTGCCGAAACAGCTTCATTTTCACTCCACTCTTGAGAGCTCCTCCGGTTTTCCTCAGCTTCGGCCACTCCAATTTCATTCCTAACCTAGTACCTTTTAGAAAAACTTCTTCCCACCATGTCAAGAGACTAAAGACGTGCTGAAGCAGACATTGCTCTTGATCAATGGTTCTGTATGCCTGAAAGATGGATTAAGTATGATAAGGTCTTCCGACTCAAGGATCCCATTCTCGGTAAGGTTCTGGACATTCAATTTATGTAGACGTATTTTAATAATGTGTTAGACATGTTCAGATACCAAGGATGGTATGAATTTGTGAGCTTCCAACCCAAGGGGATCTACCCCATACTCGTCAAGCTGTTCTATGGCAACATTGGATAGGATGACCAGGGTTGCTATTCCAGGGTGTTTGAGACGGACATCCGGTTCAATTATGCATACTTGGCTGAGGTGTTTGATATCTAGTGAGGTGAATTCGTATGTCCTGACTCCACCTTGACTTGGATCAATGAGCAAGACTTCATCATGAGCACTTTTATGAATCTTGTGATGTCTCATCCTATTGTAGATTTCGCACACACCCCTAGTTATAGATCATTGACTCTGGAGGCAAAGGTTGAACACCACTTAATTTTATATAATATCTTGCCACAGTTGGGGTCCAAGGATCATGTCTCGTACCTAGACTACTTCGTTATGTGGTGTTTATTCACAAGGAAGAAGCTGGATCTTCCTAGACTGATTCTGGGGTGGACGTTTGTGAAGACTGTAGGGAAGAGGATCATACTGCCATATGGAGGCATCCTATCTACAATATTTGTTAAAGAGAGAGAGAGAGAGTAATGAGGACTCCATATGCAGTATTAAAGAAGATCAAGAGCACCGACGTCTTCTCCTCCACTACTCTGAAGTTGATGGGGTATGAGCTTGATGGTAACATGTGGTTACCTACTATTCCTGAGAGAGGTCCAGGGGCTTGGGAGGTTCCATAGAAGTAGCCCCATGTGCCGTCAAACGCCGAGATCATGGTAGCCATCACCGGTCTCACTGCATCATGTCAGGAGTTTAAGATCTCCATGATAGAGCAAGTGTCCTCCTCCCAAGCCAGGCTTGATGCTTTCTATGGTGAGTTCACAGAGTTCCAATCCAATGTCCGGGCAAAGTTCCATATCCTCGGTGAGCACCCGAGAGAGATGAATGATGAGGACATCGGCGAGGATTAGATAAAGAAGAGTGGTGTTGAGGATGATGAGCACGATGATGGTGAGACTTAGAGGAGTGTTTGGAGTTCATCTGCTTTATATTTGATCTTTCTTATGCTTTATTTACATATATTTGCATTTGAGTTTGTAATACCTAAAACAACTTTTTATTTTGTTTTTCGATCATACACACTCACCACACACGCATACACAGTTATATACAGGTACTATCTTGTGGTGTTTGCCATTTTGCTTATACATTTATCTGATGTTTATTGGATTGCATGCTTATATACGTATATGTTTGCCTGAATGAAAGCCTCCTGCATGGCAAATGCAGTTGAGGTGAAATTGCCTATTGGTAGATATATTAGGTTCTTGCATGCCCAAAACTATGTGATATATTGTCTGCTTAAGAACTTTTTGCACAGGTTAATATGGGAAATGTCGTATTTACAGACGGCATGCTGCCGGATTTTTGGTAAACATTTTCCTGAAATATTCAAACGTTTTGTAAGATGATAATGGATGTGCATGTAAATTCTAGTTTAGATTTCAAAATGTCTAAAATTAACTAAATTTAAATTTGAATCATCAGAAGCTTATGCATACATATTTAAAGGTTTTGAAATTGGCAGGTGTTTATGGGATAAGTTACATTTTTAGACAAAATGCTGCCGAAATTTTTCAAAATCACTGCACATATCCTATACTTTTATAAATACTGAATATTTTAAAATTGTGCTTCTAGAACATTATCTTGTGCATCATAAACAATTTTAATATGATCTGGTTCTAGTTCACTTCACTCTATTTGTTGAACTGAAATTGACTATTTTTTCTTTGGCGAACTGTATCCCCAAAACAACAAGTGGTATCAATATTTTTTTTTTTAAGGGGGGATTTCTTTTTTAAATCACATGTGTTGAACTGATCCTAAAAGTTAATCCTGTGTGATGCAATATAGTTAAAAGCTTTAAAGTACTTGTGTATCTTGTTCAAGGTATACGTTTAAAGGGAATGCATAATCTTAGGGGGAGCCACTTAATTTTGATATATACGGCTTTGAAACATTAAATTCATCATATATCTCTTTCTACCTTATATCTTGTGGGAATACATATTTTTCTAACAAGTGGTAACAATTAACAAGTGGTATTATTTTGTGTCGAATGATCATTTTATTTCTTCGACATGATCAATACTGAATTGTTTGAGTTGTTGGATGAAAATTGCTATATATTGATTGTTGAGCTCAAAACAGGTCACTTAGGTACAAATGAATTTTGGGAAATGCTTTATTTTTTCAAACGGCATACTGCCAAATTTTTTAACATCTTCCCAACTTATCTTTTGTATTTAAATGATTTTTGCTTGCATGCTATATTTCTTAACCTTTTTTACTGTTGCCAAAAGGGAGAGAAAAGGCAAAATCGAGTACATTGATAAATTTAAATTCAATTTAAATTGAGCTTTAATTCTATTTATGCACATAGTCAGGGGGAGCCTTTCTTGGCTGTACCAACTTTTGCATAAAGCATTTTTCATCATCAAAAAGGGGGAGATTGTTGACGTAGTTGGTCATATCCCAATTTTGATAACGACAAATGCATTTGGTACTAATGTTCGTACTGAGGCTAGTATGCAGATTCACCTTACGTTTGTATTCGAACAGAAAACTACATCATGATGGCGTATGGTGATCACGTAGAAGAATGAAGAAAATTGTGTTGTATTTGTAATTATTTTTATATTCTTCATTCTGGGTTGTTACTTAATTATGGACTATACCTCAATATGGCTTGTAATAAGTTGCATCATGCATTAGGTAGGTATGATCAAATGACTTTAGTTGGACTTTAGATTCCTACACATAGTGCACTAAGTCCCCAATATCACATAATTTATCAGGGGAATTAACTGGATTATAATTGGACTGAAAGGGCCAAATTTTGTGAGTGGTCGAGCGATCAAAACTAGTAGTTCAAATTGCCTTGGTTGACCGAACATTGGACGGGTCAAAAGTTGACCTGACTTCAACAAACCGAACTAAAATGAACATATCTTCCTTGGGCGACCAAACCTATGTTAGGAACTTTCCCACCAACTCGGACGCCTGAACATCACGTTCATTTTACCCTCGAGTGACCAAACTTATGAGTTCGGCATACCGAACTTCAGAACGGGCACCCGAAACGTAGTCTTTTTGAGGAATCGCCTCATTTAGATCACCAAACATTTTTTTAGGCACCTGAACCATGAAAATGCCTTTTGTTTTTGTGTCTATTCAATCAGCTAAACTTATGCTCGGGCACCCGAAACTCTCAGGTTGGTTTTATTTTCAACCGAGATAAAAGGGATTAAACTGAATTAAAATATGAAACATGTTTAAAATCTTTTTAATAATACCTATGGAGTCCCTAGTGGTCATAATTTGCTCCCTGCCTATATATACAAGCTCATTTGCAAAAATTAGCAAAGATTAGCAAAATCATTAAGGAAAAATTCTCTCAAATTTTCAAAATCCCATTTCTGCCTATATTACTCCCATACACTCAAAAGCTTCATTTTCTATGATTATTCAAGTGTTGTGAGTGTGCTTAGAGTGTTTGTGCTCCATTCAATTTGCTTAATACTCTCATTTGTTGTGTTTATTGATTGATTTTTTGAACGTTAAGCTTAAGTTCTCCTACTGATTTTATCTAATAAATTTTTTGTGGGAAAAACTTAGAGGCTTGTGGGTGCTTGGATTGATAATGCAAGATACCTTAGCCTTTATTTTTGTGTGCAAAATATTTTCTTAAGCTTGCATTCAAACATCTCTTGTGCTTAGTATATTGAGAACATATTGTTGAGGTTGTTTGAATCATCTTGCTAGCATATTTTGAAACCCTAAAATGATATTGTGATATTTCATACTGTGGTTCAAAGTTTTCTTAGAAATACACTTCAGATTTTGATTGCTTATCTATACTAGATTGATTGTTTAGCACAAATTATTAAGGTCTGAGCAAATTTAGTATCATTCATGCTTGCGTTATTATTTGAGCTATATTGTGGTACGTATCTACTTATTTGAGAAGCATATTTCCGTGTACCCAAATCTATATACATTTGTTGTATTCCAAGCATGGGCCTGAAGAGGGAGACTAGCCCTGTTGAATAGTCCCGGATTGGCTTAGACTCGGTTAGGAAAGTTAGGTACACCATCCTGGTAAGGTGTTGGTTGAGGTTAGCCCTGCTAATTGACCTGGTTGTAACCGGTGCCGCTCCATTCGTAAAGTGAGCTTATTGTGGAATCCTTGTACTAGTGAGCCAAGGTTGGGACGTAGGCACTTTGGTCGAACTTCAATAACATATCACGTGTGCTGTAATACTATTGCTTGACTTGTTGACCAAGGGATAAATTTTTTAAATCTCCAATTCACCCCCCTATTGGGATTGCACCAAATCTAACAATCTTTATTCAAAGTTTTCATCTCAGCTCAATTATTGCAAAACATATTTGATTCTTTGAAGTAAACTTGTCCTTAAAATATTTTTATAAAGATCATATAGTGCATAGATCCTTAGAGCATATTTGTCATACATAGTTTATACAACGTTCATTCATCATTTATTACAAAAGGTTTCATTGAACATATTATATACACTCAACTAAGCTTCATGTTATATCAGCTGAGTACGTATTAGGATTTCAGTTGTACTCATTAACTTGTGAAGGGGCATTTGAGTTTTGCAGAAAATTGTAATCATTTTATTGTATTGACGGTTTGGGTTGTGAACCAGGGTAAGGAGGAAGTTACGCCTCTTGTAAGCAGCGGATTGAAATAGGAAGCTCCATCCCAGTTAAAGGAGCGGGATTAGTGGAATTCTTGAGTGGGTTGCTCAAGGCGATGATGTAAGCCAGGTTGGCTGAACCTTATAAAAACTGTGTTTGTATCTCTCTTTCCCTTAACTCTTTAATTTTTGCTTGCACTTAATTCGGTGGTTGGTGTGTATGTGTTAACTATTTAGTACGTCAATAAAGTAATTGGGTAAGATTGATTGATTAACAAAATCACTCATTCAAATTGATAAGTCAAGAAATACTAAACTGCTTGTCATCAAATTTGTGTGTGTATGGTTGTAAGTTTTCAAAATTAGAATCTAAACACCAAGATTTTTAAAATACCCAATTCACCCCACTCTTAGGATTACACTTAAATTAACAATGTAGTAACATATGCACTCATGCTTTCGTGCCAAGATACTCATCCATATGGATGTATGGTTGAAAAATGCATAGAGAATAATGTCTTAAACACTTTTACCAACTCACACTAGTGAAAATATGTTCATACAAATGCACTCCTTTGTTTACGGGCATACATGCTGTCATTCACATTCATAAGTACACTCATATGCTCATTTATTCAAATATGCACATGTAGATATATGCTCACATATTTCCATGCTTTACTCCATGCATGTGACACTCCTTCACACGCACTACATATGCATATATTGTAGAGACCCGAAAATTTTAATTTATGAAAATAATAAAGGAAAGGAAAAAGAAAGAAAAGAAGGGGAAAAGGAATTTAAAAAGGGGCGTCAGCAAGGACTTGTTGATGAACCCATGGTCTTTATCGACGAACGTATTTCTTGGTTCCGTCAACGAGTACACGTATCTCGTCGATGAGAAAATACTGAAAGCAGAGAATTTGAGGCCATTAAGGGTTCGTCGATCAACCTATTATCTTCGTTGACGAAACGGCCTTTTGTGACTCGTCTACGAACCCATTCTTCATTGACGAACGCCCTTCTATGACTCATCGACGAGTACACATGCTTTTTCAACGAGGCCACATGGACAACTGTCTATATAAAGGTTCAAATCAGATTTTCAATGAGAGTTTTGTTTCTCTTTCCTCTCTCCCTCTCTCTAACTTTCGGTTTCCTCTCCCTACTCTCTTCAATTCTGGCCCGATTCTTGCTCAAATCGATGATCAGAAGTTACCATGATGATTTAGGGATGATTCTATGCAAGTTGACCGGAGCGAATTGTTGATTTGGAGTCTTTGGGAACCACTATAAAATTAGGGTAAGTGAGTTATTTTAGGTTTTAAAAGATTGTTTGGGATATGTGGACCTAGGAAATGTGTTAGATGACAAATAAATTGGGGTTGAGTTGATTGAACTAGGGATAATGAAATTTCGGGGTTCAGAGTTCTGAACGCCGTAGGCTTGGTTTAGGGTTTTTCAACAGGCTTCTTAGGAAACAGGTAAGGGGATCGATTAAGTCAGGTATTTTCAAAAAAAATTATTATTGAATATACAATATTTGATTCGAAAATTTTTGTATGGTTTAGTGTAGTTTTTGGGAATACTGATGTTGAATTGAGGAAACCTTGAAAACAGATTTAATATTATTTTTTCAGAAAAATATGTTTTCCCAACCAGATAATATATCATAGTGTAGTACTCACTTATGTGTGGCATGAGTATAAATTTTACTGTAAATAATGACATGTTAGTATATGTATGATTTCACACAACAAACATGATTCGACGACAATTTTTTTTTTTTTTTTATAAAAATTATAAAAATAGAAATTATATTATCAGTATATTGTGATATTCAGTTGGCGCAGATGTCGTGATATTTAGCCAGCATAAATGCCGTGATATTCACCCGGCGCAGATGTCGTAATATTTTAGTCAGCGCAGATACCTTGATATTTAACCAGGGCAGATGCCGTGATATTTTAGCCGTTCCAGATGTCGTGACTAGATATGTTATAACAGTTATTCAAGAAATATTATCATAACAAATGTCATACATAATTATGAAACAGTTATACAACATTATCATGAAATATATTATATGATAGTAAGACCTAGATGACTTAGTTTAGATTCAGAGCACGGTACCATAGCTATCAATTCAGGTAGTGCTATTGTTGACTTTGATGTATTCCCAAGAGGGGGGGGGGGTGAATTGGAATTTTAAAAATTTTTCTTAGGTTATGTTTAAATCCACAAGCAGTATACCGCAACCTAGGGTCTTTCTAAACTTTTCCCAATATAACAGAAAAAATACTAAGAAAATATTTAAACAAATAAACCAATCTAAGTATTTCCCAACCATTCAAACTATGTATGTAAAATAATCAAGAAAATAAATCATAGCATACATGTACGAAATTGAAGTGTAGAAAGTAAGGGAACACACGATATTATATCGGGGTTCGGCCAATACTGCCTACCTCCCTGTCTCAAGCTCACAAGCAAGAGGATTCCACTATGTTTCTCATTTGCGGGTGGAGCGACACCATTTACAACACCTTACCAGGATGGTACACCTAGTTCTCTTTGCCGGGTCTAAACCAGTCCGATGCTCTCCTAATTAGGTCTGAGCAGGTCCGAGACTTTTCATAGGGAAAGTCTCCTTCTTCCGATCATACGTTGGAAATACAACAGATATAACAATTTAAGCACAACGAACGTATAAAAATAAGTGCTTCTAATACAAGCAGATTTACACCACTACGCACAATCAACTAATGCACTCACATATAATATGAAGTAAGCTCAAGTGAGATTTTCACATAAAATAATTTTCTCATTCTTTGAGTGAGATGTATAGTACCTCAAAGATTTAAACCCTTAATTGTTATTTCTCCAAAAAAGAATTTCAAAGAAAATAAAGGAGAACTTAGGGTTTATGCTTATCAAATGATCTTGCACAAAAAAAAAATACGAGAGTTTGAAATCTATGTGCAAAAAGGTTTCCAAATCAAAAAGTGTTTCTACAAAGATTATTTACTAAGGAAATATGTGGAGAAACTTATAAGCTCACTTTCAATAAGGTTTTCAACAAATAAACACAAGTGAGAGTATAATGCTTTACAAAACCAAATGCCCAAAAATAAATGTTCCTATTCCACAACCTTCAAATGCAAATAACTTGCAAATGAAAGAAGTAAAGGAATTAATCAAACTCTCTCTTCAAAACCATTTTCAAATAAAAGTGCATAGGAGAGTTTGTACAATAAATCTTTTGAAGATAAAATATTTTGGGAGAATTTTCCTCACTAATCTAATCGTTAAAAATGAGTAATGAAGAGGGTATAAATAGACTCCTTAGAAAATCTAACCGTTAGGGACATATTAGGAATTTTTATAAATGTTTAATGAAAAATTACCCTAATTACTGTAGTTAAAATAAAGCAACCCAAGAGATTCAGTCGTCTAGACCTTAGGTTCGGTTGCCCAAAGAATCACAATTGGAAAAGTTCATTTTATGCATTCGGGGTGCCCAGTAATAGGGCCAGTTGGCCGAACAAAGCAATTTCCAAACTATTCGAGGTTTGGTCACCTAGTCTCAAGTTCAATCTACCGAACTTGAACATTCGGTAGCCTGGGGGTTTTTTGAATGTGAAGTTTGGGTGCCTGAGTTGTTGAGAAAACTTAGGGCTTGAGTTTGGTCGACCGTGGACACTTATTTCATTTGAGTTCGGTCGCTCAAAGTCAGGTCAACTTTTTGACCATTCAACGGTTCGATCGACCGACGTGTTTTGAACAACAAGGTTTGGTCGCCAGAAACCCTAATAACTCAACACCTTAGGTCTTGTTTTAATTAAATAAGTTCCTTTGATAGTATATGTGATAATGGGGACTATCCCAGGTGTAAGTGCAAGGACCAAGGGTCTCTCTAAGGTCTTTAGGCTAACCCTAAAAATCCGGTGTCGGTCGACCAAAGGTCAATCGAAGGGTGCCCTGTGGTCATTTGGTTCCCTATGGTCAATCTGCGGTCATGTTGAGCTCATTCATATCATGTATGCAAATGCAATTATTACAAACCATAATAATGAAACAAAATGCATTATATACAATAAAAACAATAAGTCGTCCTCTTCTTTACTCTTCTGAAGCTAAATGCTATGAAATATATGCGCTTTACGTCCTTTCTAGCTTTCATTTCCTTGCCTTATGTGTGTATATGAATTAGAGCCCTGTTTAAGTACTAAGTGCACACATAAGTATCTTGCAGTTTGTCATTATCAAAACCAGGGATCGAACTCAAGAAGTCAACAACTGCCACACATCTCAGATAGAGTGTAGGAGTTGGATAGTCGATTGAGTCCAGAGTAAAGTAGTGTGCCCCCTAGTAGTCCAGACCAGGTTGGGCAGGCCAATCGTACTTATAGACTTATCAGTTTTGGCATAACGTGGTAGGCCAACCATTGCTAGGTCCCACCTACAGGCCGCACAACTCAGTCATTTGGGGTTAATACATGACATAAGCTAGCTATCCATCTAAGGTATGATTTCAATATTATATAGATATAGCAGATGATTTATATGTATACAAAAATCTAGTATGACACAGTATGTTATATAGAAATATGATTTATTCAGATTTATAAAGAACAATTTTACCTGATTTATTAAATGCAGTTAAATTATGTTTAGATTTTCCTTACTTATTAGATACAGTATAATATGTACTCTATATGTTATAATATAATAATACTCATGTTGCCCCACACTGATATTAGTCTATCTCCCTTATTGAGAGGTGCCTCACCCCAACAATAAAAACATTTTAGGAGACCTATACAGATGAGCGGAGCGAGCTCCAAGCTAGAAGAGGCTGTTATTACTACCATAATTAAAAGGAAGTAGTTGGTTTGAGATCAAGATCGTATTTTTGGGTATGACCACAGCATGTTTATAGTCCTTTTTGGGATATATATATATATATATATATATGTGTGTGTGTGTGTGTGTGTGTGTATTTTGGTTACAGTAATATTCTAGTATTGTATATAAGGTTAAGGATATTTTGGTTTCCGCTGCATAGTTGTCATGTATGTATAAACAACTGTATCCCCGGTTCCCTTAGGGACCGAGTTGATTTTGTATATGCTTTACGGTATCAAAGTTATTATTATTATTATGTGAAAAAATATATAGTAGAATTTTGGGGTCGTTACAGTTTGCTTATGGGATATGTGGACCTAGGAAATGTGTTAGATGATAAATAAATTAGGGTTGAGTTGATTGAACTGGTGATAATGCGATTTCGGGGTTTGGACAACTGAATGTCACGGACATGGTTTAGGGTTTTTCAATAGGCTTCTCAGGAAAAAGATGACGTGATATTTTAGCCAGCACAGATGCTATGATATTCAGCCGACATAGATGTCGTGATATTCAGCCGACGCAGCCGGCGCAGATGCCGTGATATTTCAGTCAGCCTAAATTCCATGACTAGATATGTTATAGAAGTTATTCAAGAAATATTATCATAAAAAATGTTACATAGAATTATGAAATAGTTATATAAAAGTATTATGAAATATATTATATGATAGTAGAATCCGGATGACTTAGTTTAGATTCAGAGCATGGTACTGTAGGTATCAGTTCAGGTAGCGCTACCACATATCTCAGATAGAGTGTGGGAGTTGGATAGTCAATTGAGCTTAGAGTAGAATAGTGTGCCCCCTGGCAGTCCGGACCAGGCTGGGTAGGTCAATCGTACTTACAGACTTATTAGTTTTGGCTTAGCGTGGTAGGCCAACCATTACTAGGTCCAGCGTACGGGCTGCAAAATCCAGTCATTTGGGGTTAATAGATGGCATCAACTAGCTATGCATCGAGGGTATGATTTTAGTATTATACAGATATAGCAGATGATTTATATGTTTACAGAAATCTAGTATAACACCATATGTTATATGGAAATATGATTTATTTAGATTTATATAGAAGAGTTTTACCTGATTTATTAAATACAGTTAAATTATGTTCTGATTTTCCTTACTTATCAGATACAATTTAATATGTACGATATATGTTATAATACAATAATACTAATGTTACCACACACTGATATTAGTCTATTTCCCTTACCGAGAGGTGTCTCACCCCAGCAATACAAATATTTCAGAAAACCCGGACAGACTAGTGAAGCAAGCTCCGAGATAGAGGAGGCTACTTGTGCTACCATAGCTGAAGGGTAAGTAGTTGGTTTGAGATCAAGATGGATTTTTGGGGTATGACCCTAGGATATTTATGGTCTTTTTTTGGATGTATATGTGTATTTTTTTGCTACAGTAAAACTTTGGTATTTTATATAAGGTTAAGGATATTTTGGTTTTCGCTGCATAGTTGTCATGTTTATATAAACAGATGTATCCCCGATTCCCTCAGACTATAAACAAACCCTTGGGAAACATAATCTTTATGAAAAATGTATTTCATAAAAAGATAAATTCATAAAAAGGTTTAAATTATTTTTAAAGTCAAAAATAGGGCTAAAATTAAAATTTTCAAAAGGCCCAGTCGACGGGCCATGCAGCCTCAATCAACTAGCCACACCATTTAGCCAGCTTATGTAAAGCCCCAATTGATTGGCTCTGTGCAAGCATTATTGGCCCTGTCGACCGGCCAGAAAAAAATGTTTGTTTTATATAGCCCCAATAGACTGGCCATTAAATTGCCTTAGAAGCCCCAGTCAACTGGCTAGATCATCGTGGTTTGTTTTGTAATGCCCACTCGACCGGCCCCTAAATACACTTGAAAAGCCCAGCTGATCGGCCTGATGATCCGACAGACCGAATCTTGAGTCCCAGTCGACCGAACCTTGGTGATTTGAAAATTGCCCAAGGCCTATAGACTAGACCGCTCGAGTTGAGCCAATTTTGAGCTCCAATGGTCGAAAATTTAACAAATAAAATATTAATGTACTCCTCAACGGTTAGAAAATGGTCATATTTTGAAAAACTTAATAAATACCTTGCCCAATGCATTTTAAATGATTTTTGAACATATTGAGTTATATTCTTTCATTTTTTGGGCATTTTTTGTTCAAATCAATAGCTCTTATGCTCATCTTTCTTTGCTAAATCCTTTGGAGAGCAAATTGATTGTTTTCTCCTACTCTTTCTTTAGAAAAAATATTTTTCGAAAAAATTTTGGGGTTATACAAGTAAGATTTGAGCATATATTAAATTTATATATGCTTTCTTGAGGAGCGTCTTGTTCTTGAGATTTCTAAGAGCAAATTGTTATTTCTTCAACTTTCTTTTGAAAAATATTCTTGAAGAAATTTTTTAGGGTTTCTTGGAAAAAGGTTGTCCAATTTAACTCAATCTCAGTATGTTTTATTTTTCTACTTCTCGGTGCTTTCCCAAACTGCACATTTCTTATCAATTTCAACTAGTTTAATATCTCTTCCCCACTTAGTCGATTTGGTTGCAACCTTCATTCATGTTTTCCATTATTGCATCTATTAGAACAAGTCCTCCAAGGATGTCTAGGTGGTAGAAAATGACGATGATACATAAATCATAACTTCCGTGTATGCTTCAAGGATAAGGACCCTACATCCTTATCACACACTATGCAAGCGAAGTATGCTTTTGTGCTCCACTCTGATATATGGTCATAAGCGGGAAAATCATTAATTGTCGACAACTGTTTAGCATACAACTGAAATCCAGTTTCCATGTCAAATGTCTCTACTCCTTTTACCCATAGTTCTTTCAATTAATCAATTAACGGCCTCAGGTAAACCTCAATATCATTACCAGGTGCCCTAGGTCCAGGAATAAGCAAAGACATGTAATGAATGGTTCTTTCATACATCGCCATGGTGGCAAATTGTATGAAATCATCATAATTGGCCACATGCTATACGGGTGTTCATGTTACAAAAAGGATTGAAACCAACTGAAGCAAGGCTAAGACTAATATTGTGAGAATCACTGGAAAACCACGGATGCATTTTATCAAACTTGGCCCAAGCTTGCAAGTCCGTTGAATGGCAAAGGGTGTTTTCCTCTTGAAAGTGTTTCTTTTTATGTCATCTCATATATACGGCAGTCTTTCTAGATATGTATAATCTTTGAAGCCTCGGTATCAATGGACAATATTGCAAAATTTTTTAAACGATCTTTTTACCCTTCTTTTGAATAGTATTATACCTCGATTCACCACATTTTGGACACTCATTTGCATTTTCAAATTCACAATAAAAAAGTGAACAATCATACCTACATGCATGTATTGGAGTGTAACCAAGACCCAAATCACGCATGTATGCGTTCGCCTCATAAAAAAACTTTGGAAGTGTTTCACCATCAAGAAACACTACCTTAATTAGCCTCAAATTCATGTTGAATACACTCTGAGTTTGATGATGCATTGTGTTTTAATAAAACAAATTTATCAAGTTCTTCAATTTTACGATCGTTTCACAATTTGGATATAGTGGCACCCGGGCATCCCTCACAAGATTAGAAAATGGTTACCGAATTAATTTAACTAACTATGATAAGAAGGTATGCTATTTACTAAACAAGATTCAAGACTAGTATGCGAAACATTGCCATCCTTTATGTCCACTGAATTCCCCCTTTGCAAGTCACCTAACATTTCAAGTAACCCATCTGAACGTGTACCACCACCTCCTTTATTAGCCCCCTTATATTCATCTTCATCACCATCGCTTACAATTTTGTAATTTTCACCATGAATCACCCGTCATGTGTAAATATTATGTTTTGACATTTCTTATAAGAACACCTTATTCTATTGGATTTGTCAACACAAGGATGCACAAACTTTATAAAATCATGTACCCCTTTGATGTATTGTAGCAGAAACTTACTTGAATCCTTCATCTAACTCTTATCCATGTTCATTAATTAGCCTATAACATGTTCAAGCAAATGATGTTGATTATATTATTATAATGTTTATGAGACATGCATTGTGAATCCTAAAATCAACCACCTTTTGTCTTAAGGGTACGGATCATGTCGCATTCAAGAATGATGCATTTACATTGCTATCCAATCACTTAAATTCCTTGATCATACACATTCTAAGTTTCCGTAGTATCTCCCAATGGTTCTCCATGTACACAAGATAAGGGGACGTGAACATGTTGCTAGTTTTTCATCACTAACAAATTATCATGACACCCCACTATGCACCTAGACAATTTAAGCAGAGATGCTCTTGAAATATGTAATGAGAATGAACAAAATGTGAATGATAACAATAATGTGACTACAAATTCCTAAACAGTCCACATATTGCACAATTCAAGAATGGTTGAAATACAAACATCACTAATAGCAAATGAAACCAATAATTAACATATTTGCATTGATTATTAATCTAGATAGTATGACTAATAATTAATTAAATATTAATTTATTGGTCTCACATTTACGATAAGACATGAATGTATAGTAACAATTCTTGAATAGGTCTAGGCTTCAATGAACACATGCAGTGGATAAGTACTTTGTCATCATGAGAATAAGTAGTCACTTTTCAACAATACATCTCCAAATGAGTAATTGGACTTTTTTTATTAGAACATAAATTTTAAATTTTCATTACACTTCATTATTTAGATGAAGTTGGCAAATCCTTTGGTGGTCTTGCCTAAGGCGAGGACGTAGGCTGGGTATAGGCTGAACCTCATAAAAACTCGGTCGCACTCTCAAACTTTACTCTTTAATTTTTATACTTATATAAATTGTATGATTGTGTATCTAAGTGCAGGTAGCAAAGACAATTGAGATTGGGAAAAACTTTAATTTAAGGAAGTACGTTGATTGATTGTGTGCGGAAACCTTAAAGGGAGTACGTTGATCAATCATTTGCGGAAACCTTGGTTAAAAGGAAGCGTATCAAATCTATAAATACAAGGCTATAATCAAACTATACGATCAGTTTTGCAGACACTGATTAAAGGAAGTGCTGCTGCAACTTTTGTGTTGGTTAAGTATTTTACATTTGATTGATTGGTTGATTGGATTGTCAATATTAATGTATTTGGTTTGTGTGGATTTTTATTGATTTATTTAAAGAATTAAAAATCAAAATCATTCTTGTTTGTTTGCTAAGTTTACAAAAGGTTGGGAATTTGTAAAAAGATTTAAAAGAAACTTTTAAAAACCCAATTCAGCCCCCTCTTGGGAAAAAACCTTCCTTTTCAATTGATATCAAAGCAGTGTTATATAAAATCTTAAATAGAAGCTATATAAAGATCTATGTGGCATATGTAGGTGTATCCCCTTTTGCCAAAGGACAATCCTCAACTAGATCCCCTATTTTCTGCGGTGTAAACTACACCTTTTGGAAACAAAGAATGAGAATATATATATATATATATATATATATATATATATATATATATATATATATTCAAACTATGGATTGGAAAGCATGGAAAGTTGTCACACATGGTGACTTCATTCCCACTAAATTAGTAGATGGTAAAAAAGTACCTAAAGAAGAACGAGATTTGACTGACATGACTATAAAATTATGCAAGTAAACTCAAGTTCCATGAATGCACTATATTGTGCTTTGGACATTAATGAATTCAATAGGGTCATGGCATGTAAGTCAGCTAAAGAAATATGGGATAAGTTAGAGGTAAACTATAAAGGAATGGTAGATGCTAGAGATAGTAGAATTGACATGCTCACTAGCAAGTATGAGACTTTTAAGATGAACCTAGATGAAACTATCACTAGCATGTATAATACGTTTACTCATATAATAAATTCATTAAATGCTTTAGGAAAAAATTATTCAACAAATGAAATGATTCGAAAAATCCTTAGAGGACTTCCTCCGATATGGGAACCTAAGGCCATAGCAATCACGGAAGGAAGAAACCTGAAAAATACCTCCCTTGATGAGTTAATAGGATCCCTTCTCACATATGAGATGGCGAAAAATGAAAGAAATTCAGAAAACAATAATAAAAATAAGAAATCAATAGCCCTAAAGGCTATCAAAGAAAGTTCTAGTGATGAAGATGAAGATAATGAATTAGATAATGAAGAACTAGCCTTTATCACTAAAAGACTTGGAAAAATTTTCAAAAAGAATAGGAAATTCCCTCGGAAGTTTAAAGGATCAAAAACTAACAAAGGAAAAACAAACACAAAGGAAACTAAGAATGAACCACCTACATGTTATAACTACAAGAAGGTCGGACACATTAAGCTTGATTGTCCATAGCTGAAGAAAGACAATAAGAAGAAAAAGAAGGCAATGAAAACTAAATGGGACGATACAAGCTCAAACGAATCGGAGAATGGATCAAGTGAACAAGAAGTAGCCAACATATGCTTTATGGCGCAAAATGCTGAGGTAAACTTTTACTATAGTTCATCAAAAAAATCTAGTGGAGAGTCTTGTAATGATTTATATGATAGTATGCCTTCATACAACGAAATCCAAGCTGAATTATTCACCTAACATAATAGGTTCATTCAAGTAACTAAAAGGAACATAACTTTAAAAGAACAAAATGAAAACCTTAAGAATCAACTAGAATCCTCTAAATCAACTGAAAAACAAAAGGAATCTCATATTAATGACCTAATGAAGAAAATAAACGACATGTCTCAAGAGTTGATGAAACTACAAGTAAATAGTAAAAGTAAGAAAGACTTAGAAATAGTAATCTTAAAAGTAAAATTGAAGATAAAGACAAAATCATTTATAATTTTACTAGAGGAAAAGAGAATTTTGAAAAGATGGTTGGACAACAAAGGATGATTAGTAACAAAGAAGGAATTGGTTACAATGGAATTGAAAACAAAAAGAAGAAAAACTTATTTATGGGATACTTTGTAAAAGAAGAGAAATAGTATGCTAGTACATCTTCTACAAATATTTATAAACACACTACTTGCTTCTTGTGTAGGAATAAGGGTCACATAAGTTTAATTGTCCGCTTAAAATGAATGGAAAGTGAACACTAAAAATAGATGACTTAAAAAGAATTAAGAAGGTTTGGGTTTAAAAAATAACACCATAAATCCTTCCTTGTAGGTATGCGTTAGAACCACTCCATCAAAGATAAAATGGTACTTCGATAGTGGGTGTTCAAGACATATGACCACAGATAGAACAAAGTTCACCACCCTAGTTCAAAAGGATGGAGGGTATGTGACCTTCGGTGACAACGCTGAACGTAAAATTGTCAGGATTGGTAAAATAGGAAGGAACTCTCCCTTACAATTGCTGATGTTTTGTTAGTTGATGGATTAAAGCATAACCTTTTAAGCATAAGTCAACTTAGTGACAAAGGGTTTGACACAATCTTTAAGCAAGTTAAGTGTATAATTCAAAATCCAAGAAAACATGAAATTCCATTGACAACTTATAGAGTAAATAATGTATATTGTATAAACCTTGAAAACTTAATCTCTCAAGATGTAACATGCTTAGCAGCCATAAACGAAGCTAGCTAGCTTTGGCATAGAAGACTAGGGCATGCAAGCATGGATCTATTATCAAACTTACCTAGAAAGAAGTTAGTCAAAGGTTTACCAAGTACAAAATTCATAAAAGATAAAATTTGTGGTGCTTGCCAAATTGGAAAGCAAAATAAGAGAAGTTTTAAAAAGAAGAAACATATTTCTACTAGTAGACCCTTAGAACTTATTCATGTAGATTTGTTTGGTCCTACTAGAACACAAAGCATAGGAGGTAAGCAATATGCTTTTGTCATAGTTGATGACTACTTCAGATTTACCTAAGTACTACTTTTAGCCTCCAAAGATGGAACTTGTAACACGTTAATACATTTGCGCAAGAAACTTCAAAATGAAAAAGGATATAGTGTTTCAAATATAAGGAGTGATCATGGAAAAGAATTCAATAACAAAGAAGTTGAAAAATTTTGTAATGAATATGGAATTAATCATAATTTTTTAGCACATAGAACTCCACAACAAAATGGAGTTTTTGAAAGAAAGAATATAACTCTTCAAGAAATGGCTAGAACAATGCTAAATGAACATAAGCTACCAATATATTTTTGGGCTGAAGCAGTAAATACCCCATGTTATGTGATAAATAGAGTTTCAATAAGATCAAATTTAAATAAAACTCCCTATGAACTTTGGAAAGGTAGAAGATCTAATATTTCTTACTTCCATGTCTTTGGATGCAAATGCTTTGTATTAAATGATAAAGATGATTTAGGTAAATTTGATGCAAAAGATGATGAAGTTATATTCTTAGGGTATGCATTATAGAGCAAAGCTTTTAGAATCTACAAAAAAAAAAAAAAAAACCTCTTATAATTTTGGAATCAATTCATTTAAACATTTGATGAAGAAAATTCATTTATTAAAACAATAAATGTTGAAGAAGTTCAAAATACTAAAAAACTAGAAGACCTAGAAATTGTAGAAGCAAAAGAAGAAGAAAATGAATTAAATTCAAATGATGATGCTATAGAAAATTCTAAATTACCCAAGGAATGGAAATATGTAAAAAATCATCCAAAAGATCAAATCATAGGAGAACCATTACGAGGTGTAACTACAAGATCTTCTCTGAAAAATCCACGTAATCATTATGCTTTCTTATCTCAAGATGAACATAAGAATGTTGAAGAAGCTCTAAATGATGACTCATGGATAATGGCCATGCGGGAAGAATTAAATCAATTTGAAAGAAATAAAGTATGGAAATTAGTTCCTAAACCAGATAACCATTCGATTGTTGGAACTAAATGGGTATCTAGAAATAATGGAATTGTAGTAAGAAATAAAGCTAGACATGTAGCTCAAGGGTACAACCAAGAAGAAGAATAGATTATGATGAGAAATTTGCTCTCGTAACTAGAATGGAAGCAATAAGAATGCTTTTAGCTTATGCATCTCATAAGGAATTCAAATTGTATCAAATGGTTTCATAAATGAAGAGGTATATGTAGCACAACCACTAGGCTTCGAAGACATTCAAAAACTTGATTATGTGTACAAGTTAACTAAGGCTTTATATGGTTTGAAACAAGTTCCTGGGCTTGGTATGAAAGACTTAGTGGATTCTTACTAGAAAAGGGGTTTTCTAGAGGAAAGGTTGATTGTACCTTATTTATCAAAACTAAGAAGGATGACATGCTTATAATTCAAATTTATGTAGATGATATCATATTTGGAGCAACTAATGGTGATCTATGTAAGGAATTTGCCAAATGTATGAAAGAAGAATTTGAAATGAGTATGATGGGAGAATTAAACTACTTCCTAGGATTACAAACTAAACAAGCCAAGAATGGAACTTTTATAAATCAATCCAAATATAAAAAAGACATGCTTAAGAAATTTCAGATGGAAAGTAGCAAGCCCATAGGAACTCCTATGAGTACTTCCATAAGCCTTGACAAAGATGAAAAAGGAAAACCTATAGATATGAAATATTGTTGATGTATGATAGGAAGCCTGTTATACTTAACAGCTAGTAGGCCAGACATAATATTTAGCGTACGTATGTGTGCACAATTTCAATCAGCACCCAAAGAATCACATCAAATAGTTGTGAAAAGAATCCTAAGGTACTTTATAGGTACAATTGATTTAGGATTTTGGTATCCTAAGGGCAATGGTTTTTAAATGATTAGTTATTCGGATGCGGATTATGCGGGTTGTAAGATTGATTGAAAAAGTACAAGTGGGACTCATCATTTTCTAGGATGGTCTCTAGTCTCTTGATTTTCCAAGAAACAAAATTTCGCACCTTTATCAACCGCTAAGGCTGAGTATATGGCAGCCAGTAGTTGCTGTGCACAAATAGTGTACATGAAAAACCAATTAGAGGACTACAATCTAGAATTATTCAACCATACCATTTAAGTGTGAAAACACAAGTGTAATAAACATCTCTAAAAATCTAATATCACACTCAAGAAAAAAATGCATTGACAAAAGATACTGTTTTCTAAGAGATCATGTACAAAAAGAAGACATATTACTTGAATTTATAAATACAAATGATCAATGGACGGACATTTTTACAAAACCCCTTCCCGAAGAGAGATTTATGTCCATAAGAAGAGAACTAGGTTTGTTACATAGTAGGGAAGTTGTTTAAGAATAGTTAATATTGAGTAAAAATAGAATTTTTAAAAGATTAAGGGAGTCAGGCGACTGAGCTTGGAAGCTCACATAACTGGCCAGTGTAAATTGGAGGATCAGGCACCTGAGCCATTAGACCTCAGGCGACTGATGTGCGTAGTTTGGTGAAAAATTAATTTCATAAATTGTTAGGTGACTGAGCCAAATCCTCAGGCACCTGACCTCGCAGGTCTTATATATTTTTAGCGCAAAAACCCTAAACTTTTCAGACTCCAAGCTACTGACCTCTGTTCCATCACTCACCCGAGCCTCCTTCTCTTGATCTCCCATATCCCTTAGCTCCAAATCCCTCAAATCAAAGCCTCCCAGTCATTCTCCTACTCTTTTTCCCACGGTTTCTAGGGTTTCACTTGGCTGGTTTGTTTGATCCTTCGAAATCAAATATGCCTCGCACAAAAATCATGGCAAACCAAGGTGCTTCCTCAAGGATAGATGATAATAACATCGAACAATGGCTCATAACTCCTCAATCAAAGCATCGATACCGATCTCATCTTCATTCTACAGAACCAATTTTTGGTAAGGTCATAGATACCTCCTTCTTTGATTCAAAATTTCTGAAAATTTTACCAGTGTTTTGGAATATTGGTTGGAAGAATTTTGTAGCTTATCAATCCAAAGACATGTATCCAAACCTAGTAAAAGTCTTCTATGCAAATATGATACATGGAGAAAATGTACTAACCACTGAGGTCAGGGGAAAGAAGATAGTTCTATCTCCACAAATTTTAGCTCTTATTTTGCATATTAGCTTAGGAGAATTTGAGTATCCAGCATTTGCTCAAACATGGATTCTAGAGCAAGGTTTCACTACCAAGGAATTCTTGCCACTAATTATGGTAAAGGAACCTGTTTACTTTGATCATCCTTCTATGTACAAACAGCAAAATTTTCAAGCTCAAATACATCAAAAAATCATCACAAACAACGTCCTACCAAAATCTGGTTCATATGATCACCTCTTTTACGTAGATTGTTTTGTGCTATGATGTCTATTAAAAAGGAAGAAACTTGATCTCTCTAGCTTAATTCTAAAGTGGATATGGGCAAAATTAGAAGCTAGTCGAGTCACTCTTTCGTATGGTGGTATTCTTAACCTTCTCTTTGCTCACCTCAATGTTACTATCCTTACTAAGTTGTTCATAAAGTGTACACGGTACAACCTTTTCCATTCCACAACCTTAAAACAAATGGGATATGAAAAGCATGAGAAGGGTTGGATTTTGAAAGGAGGATGACCACAAAGGCCAACAGTTGTACCTCCTCCACCTCAAGATCAGCAACAAGGACTTTCAGCTAAAACTCCTTCTTGGTTTGTACCCTTCACCATGAATTCACTACTTTCATCAAAGATATGCATTCAAGTCTTCAATCCCTTTAGAAGAATGTATCCTTACTCCACACTACTTGCTCTTCACTTGACCAGCACCTTACTCGCATAGAGTAGTATAGGGCTAGCTCATATTGTAGTGTTGATCCCATGGATACCAATTCTTCCCCTCGGAGTGATGCTTTATTTGATGAAGAATCCAAGGAAGAAAGTGAGGGGGGTGATGGAGAGGAAGCTGAAGCTGATGATGATAATGATGATGCTGCTGCTGATGCTTTATCAATTTTGTGTTGTATTAAAGTCTTATCTAGGTATTGGCTTAGTCTTTGTGTTGCTTTGTTTGCTTGGTTTTTTTTTTTTTATTTGGCTTGTAACTCCCTTGCTTATTACTTTTTGTTTTTTTAATGACTATTGACTATGCTCTTTATGTGATTTACTAAAACTCTTTGTGACTATGCTTCCCATTTCTTTTTAATTGATGTCAAAGGGGGAGAGATATTTTAGAGAGCAAACATGAGAAGAGAGTATCTTAGAGAGCATCCATGAGAACATGCGAGCATGGAAAATATGTAAAACACTTAATCTTGACATAAGATATATCATGGGGGAGTAAAAGCAAAAATGAGCATAATGAGAAAAATGGGAAGATAAGAAGAATAAGAGCATAAGCATATATGTTGACATGAGCTATAATGCATTATAACATAATATACTTTATTAAGGTTCTCTCATCTTTGCCCCTTATTTGTCATCATCAAAAAGGGCGAGATTATTGACCTAACATGGCTTTGAAATCTTGTTTTGATGATAACAAATAAAGGTTAATTTAACAAGTTGTTGTTTAAAGTGATGATATTTCAGGAAACCTTGTAAGACAAAGTTCAAAAGGATCAAAGAAATGAAAGTTCAAGATCACAAGTACCATAAAGCCATACTCCATGAACAAAGTGATCAAAAGAAAGCTCAAATGGACCAAGATGTTCAAAACATGTGGAAGCTTAAAGAATATTGAAGCTTAAGTTTAAGAGGATTCAAAGCAAAGATATATATGAAGACTTCAAGCTTAAAGAGTTTTTAAGTCTTTAGGATGACTTATGTAAATACTTCATTATAAATATCATTTTGAAATACTTTGAAGCTTATTAAGGGTTGATATGGACTTAGAGACCTTATTTTGAAAACCCCGAAAAAAGTTTTCAAAAAGTAACAAAGCAAGATGGCTAAGAGCTTTGAAATTAACCTGAAAAATAGTATTTATAATTATTTAGTCGACTGAAGATTTTTTTGAACAAATTTTAAATAGGCAGTGTAGGTCCAAGTGACTGACCCTTGAATCCTGGGGTGCCTAACCTTGTTTAAACTGAAAATTTCGCAGTGTTTAGAAGGTTCAGGCCACTAAGCCCTCAAACCGCACGCGACTAACCCTCAAATGGCTAGTTTTTAAATAGCTTTTTAAAATTCAAATTTGAGTTGCTTGTGCCCCAAACTTCATATAAACTTGGAAAACACTCCAAGGAACTTGGTCAATACGAATTAAACACTTTTAAAGCCTATAAATACGTGGTTTCTCAAATCAAATCTATACCAAGAAATTGAAAATCAGTTTTCAAAGCTCCATTGCTCATAATCTCTCAAAGCTCTCTTGCACTCTTACTTTTGCTGAGAATTTCTTGAGATAAATGAAGTCTCCAATCACTAATCTGAAAGCTAATCTTCTAAGGTTTGATACAGATCGAAAGAAGAAACCAGGTGAAATACTTCTTTGAGCTTCAATTCAGTTTCTCTTTGATATTTAATTTAAAGTATTAACAGAGCTATATTTGTACTAACCAGCACTATCTGAGGGCATCTCGGGTACACAAGAATCTTCCCTTGTTTCCTTGTTCTCTTTGATGATTCAGGATCATTGGATCGTTGTACCAAGCGTGAGGTATTGTTTGGAGAGGTGTACTCTAGCCTATTGAAGGAGAGATTGTAACTGTTTGTTCCGCCTGTAAAGGAATGCTATAGTGGAATCCGTAGGTGGTTTTTCCTAAGGGGAGGACGTAGGTCAGGTATAGGCCAAACCTCGAAAAAACTCAGTCTCACTCTCAACCTTTACTCTTTAATTTTTCTGCTTATATAAATTGTATGATTGTGTATCTAAGTGCAGGTAGCTGAGACAATTGATATTGAGAAAAACTTTTAATTTAAAGAAGTATGTTGATTGATCGTTTGCGAAAACCCTAAAGGAAGTACGTTGATCAATCGTTTACAGAAACTTTGGTTAAAAGGAAGCGTATAAGATCCAAAAATACAGGGCTATAATCAAACTCTATGCTGTGTTTTGCAAACACTAATTCAAGGATTGTCATTGTTGAATGTATTTGGTTTGTGTGGATTGTGGTTTATTTAATTAAAGCATTAAAAACCAAAATAATTCTTGTTTGTTTGCTAAGTTTGCAAAAGGTTGGGAATTTGTAAAAATATTTAAAAGAAACTTTTAGAAACCAAATTCACCCCCCCTCTTGGACATACACCTTCCTTTTCAATCTTATATTAACTTAGGCTATCGTCAAATTTTAATTAACAAAATGCACCTAGTAAATACCTAAAAGTCTTAAATATGCTCTTTCTGATATATTAATATTACCATTGCAACATTTAAACGAGGCTAGATAAAATAAAACGAGTTGTACTATGACTAGAATTGAAGGTAACAAAGAGCGTTTGACTACTTGGAAACATAAGATGGTTGTTCATTTTTGGGATCTAACCTGAATGACTCGCTTTTGGGGTTGGGCGGTAGCTTTGGTGGAGTGGAGTCATAGGTAGTGGCTTGTGGTAGAGGCGAGTCGATCCATGGACTTGGGCCTGCGATTGAGGGGAGTTCGGTGATGGTGGCTTGCGGTGGCGGGGAGCCCATCGACGGATGGTGGCTTATGGTGGAGGGGAGTCCAGTTACTGATGTTGGCTTGCAGCTGAGGCGGGATTAAGATTTTGAGGCAGGGGGTTGGTGATTCTAATCGAGTGAGGGTTTGGGATTTTGCGAAGTGAAGAAGTAGAAGGCAAGGTTTTTAGTGCCGATTTGAAAAACCATCACAAATAGTCTCAAACTATCACGAAAAGAAGACTATTAGTGATGGTTTTTAAAAATCATCACTAAAACATGACTATTAGTGACAATTGCAAACCATCACTACTACTAGACTATTACTGGCGAAAATTCTCATAAGCAATATTCATTAAATCGTTGCAAATATTTTCACATGATAGTTTGAGCGGGAAACTCAATTTTAGTGACAAAAGTATTACAAAGTGAAAATCGTCACTAAAAATGCCATATTGGTGACAGATACTTATTTCGTCACTAATGCCTTAACTATTAGTGATGAATTTAATTTTCGTTAATAAATGTGCATTATTAGTGACGATTGTTTCTTTGTCACTAATACTTTCATCACTAAAAAGACCATTTTTTATAGTGAATATCACAAATGTGTTGGAAATGATCCCACTCAATTTGAACATTGTATGCCTAATTTGGACACTTGAATTCTAAAATGAGCTAAACACTTGAATTGTTAAGGAAAATTTAATTCTAAGTGGCTAACATTGCAATCATAAGGTGTTATGAGCAATTGAAAAAACCAAAAGTTCCCTTTCGCTCCACATATGTGTTGGAATTGATCTTGCTCTATTTGAACCTTGTATACCCATTTTTGACACTTAAGTACCAAAATGAGCTAAACTATTGAACCATAAATAGAATATGGTTTTAGGTGTCAATTTTTGAAATTAAAAGGTGTTTTGGGGGTATCATGATCTCTAACACATCCGTTCCAACTCCATGGATGTGTTAGAATCGATTCCATCAATTTGGACCTCGTACACTGATTCAGATACTTGAGTTTTGAAACGAACTAAACACTTGATCTATAAAATAAAAATCACTTTTGAGTGTCTAACTCTGCAACCATAAGAATTTTTAGGGTACCAAGAACTCCAACACTACGCTTTTGACCCCATCGACATGTGAAACTAATCTTGTTTAATTTAGACCTTCTATGCATGATTTGGAAACTCTTTCTAAATGAACTAAATAATTGAACTATAAAATCAAATTTGGTTTTAAGTGTGCAATTTTGAAAAGGAAGGAAATTTTAGGGTGCAGTGAGCTCGAACACATTCATTCAAACCCCACGGATGTGTTGGAGCTAATTCCACTCGATTCTTATATGCCCAATTTGGACACTTAAGTTCCACAATAAACTAAACACTTGAACTATGAAACCTAATTCAGTTCAAAGTGTCTAACTTTGCAACCATAAAGAGTTTTACAGTACCAAGAACTCAAGACTTCCATTTTGATTGCATGGATGTGTTGAAACAGACCGTACTCGATTTGATTTCATATGCCTAATATGGACACTTGAGTTCCAAAATGAAAAAAAAAAAAAAAAATTGAACTGTAAAAGCTAATTTGATCTCAAGTGTATAAATTTGAAACTGAAGGAATTTTAGGTAGGATGAACTCCAACACATCCATTCTAGGCCAACAAATATGTCAAAATTGATCCCAATTGATGTAGGCATAGTGACAAAAATTGTTCCATCATTATATATAAATACTATGTAAAATTCAATTTAAATAGGTCATATCTTTAACATTATAAAATTAAACCAACTATTTCAACTCATTCATTTATCAAAATAAATCAGTAAGTGTGCATTTTGAATGCAAAGAATCCTAACCATGATTACATAGCATCCTAGTTATCCAAAGTCATATGATAACCATTACCATTGTTTAATTCATTATAATGACTTATGATGAACTCTAACGCAGCCAAGTCATTGTTGTACAACTCCTAATTCCTAAATGTCAAAATCTATCAAGTCATTTAATAACTTAACAAAACTTATTAATTTATTGTATTGTGCAGTTTAGGTCTTCAAGCACTTAGCAATTTCCATTATTGTTTGTGTGCCAGTTATGCTTCTATTTTTCAAAAATAAAACCAAATGTCTTTGAAACCCACAAAAGCTTCAAAGATTGTATTCTACTATCTTGACTTGTTCATCATGCATTGCAACAATTTTAAAAATAATTCATATCAAATACATGTACATCCAAACCTTCTTTCAACATAGACCAATAACTTATGTATGCATTATTAGATAAAAATTAAATAGGTGAGCACGCTAGACTGAGAGCAAGAAAGGAATTTTCATTAACATAGATAAATCAGGTTAGAAAATTCATATTACTCCACTTCCCATATGCTAAGAGTTTTGGTAGCATCACGTCAATTACAAGAAGACCATATAACTTTGCAATTAAACAAACATAAGCTACACATTTTTTAAAATTTCATTAAAAAATAATATTTGTGAACTAATTCCAACTAATGCAAGAAAAATCAACCAATAAACAATCAAACACATGAACTATGCTTCCATTTTTGGCTATTCAATGAAAATATCTGGCATAATTACAATTAAATCATTCTTATACAATATGAATGAATAGGTCACACTATTTTAAGCCACGCACAAAATGAAGAAAATTTTCATCAAGAAAATGAGAACTTACATAGTTACATGTCGATAGCCATTTTTTACCAAATAAGACAAAAACCAAGTTGAACAAATGAAAAGTTGACGCAAAAACATGAAGAAAAAAAAAAAAGGTGACTAATTAACCACTTTTGGCAGTCGACCAGCTTCATTTTCCACCATTTTTAGTTTAATGCTCCAATAGGCAGTCAATCGGCTCACTTAAGTAGTGACTGACCCCAACAAAATTTAAAATTTTTAGTTATCCCTTTTTGGTTGGTTGGGAAATATAGGCATGTCATGTGTCTGAATGAAATCACATGTTGAGCACAACATTGGAAGTTGTTGGTTGGTAGTTAATGGTAGTTAAAGTAGAACTTGAATTTTCAAAATTCAAATTGAAAAGGGGTTTTCCTTGCCTTCCATTAGAGGTCTATAAAAAAACCATGTGGGGGAGAGAAATGGATGCGTCTAAGTGGGGACAATGAGAGATTTTTCTAAGGGTTTTAAGGGGGTTTATATTATTAAACTGATAGAAGGAAAAGAAAGTGAGATAATTATATCTCATATTTGATTTTGGGCCATTTAGGGAGTGATTTTTAAGAGAGGGGTCCTCTATGATCTAGAAAATTAGCTTCATCATGAAGGTCAGTGCCTAACCCTTCTATCTCTTAAATTTCAATTTGGTTTCATGAGTTGTTGTATATGAAATGTATGAATATTTTTAACGTTCACATTCAAATATGCCATCTTTTTTTTCATTATTTTATCATTCACACTTCATTCATTCTCATTACATATTTCGATAGCGTCTTTGCTTACGTTCTCTAGGGGCATAGTGGGGTGTCGTGACAATTTATTAGTGAAAAACCAGCAACATGTTTACTTTCCCCATCTTGTGTACTTGGAGAACCATGGGGAGATGCTACCAAAATTTAGAATAAGTATGATCAAGGAATTTGAGTGATTGACTGCAATGTAAATGTATCATTACTAAATGGGATAGGATTCATACCCTTTAGACAATAGGTGGTGAATCTTAGGATTCATGATGCATACCTCATAAACATTGTGAAATATAATCAAAATCATTTACTTGAACATGTTATAGACTAATTAATGAACATCAATAAGAGTTGGATGAAGGCAAAAGGTGGATTTCTGCCAAAATACATAAAAGGGGTACCGGAGTTCATAAAGTTCACGCATCATTATGTCGAAAAATTTAGTAAATTAAGGTGTCCTTGCAAGAAATGCCAAAATATAACATTTCGACACATTGATTTTGTTGGAAAACATTTGTTAGACCATGGAATGGAAAATAGCTACACAAGATGGGTTTTTTCACGATGAAGATTAAAAAATTCTAAGCGATGATGATGGAGATGAAGATAAGGGGGCCAATATAGGAAGTGGTGATACACGTTCGGATGGGTTAATCGAAATGTTAAGTGACCTGCAAAGGGGGAATGCAACGGGCACAAAGGACAAAAATGCATCACATACTGCTATTGAATCTAGTTTGGTAGGTAGCATACATTGTTATCCTAGTTAGCTAAATTAAATCGATAAACCATTTGCTAATCTTGTGAGGGATGCACAGGTGCCACTTTATTCAAATTGTAAAAAATTATCAAAATGATAGTTCTTGATAAAGTTGCTTCATTCAAGGACAATGCATCAACAAACCAAAAGTGCATTCAACATGAGTTTGAGGCTAATTAAGGCGACATTGCCTAATGGTGAAACATTTCCAAAGTATTGCCTAGTGGTGAAACATTTCGAAAGTATTTTTTTTTAGGCAAAGACATACATATGTGATTTAAGTCTCGATTGCACTCCAATACATGCTTTTGGGTACGATTGTGCACTTTTTTTATGGTGAATTTGAAAATGCAAACGAGTGTCTAGAATGTGTTGAATTGAGGTATACAACTAATCATAAGAAGGGTAAAAATATCCCCTAAAAAATTTTGCGATATTTTCCATTAATACTGAGGCGTCAAAATTATACATGTCTACAAAGACTGCTGCAGATATGAGATGACATAAAAAGAATCTTCTTCAAAAGGAAGACACCCGTAGCCTTCCTACGGACTGACAAGCTTGGGTCCAGTTTGATAAAATGCATTTATGGTTTTTCATTAATCCTTACAACATCATACTTGGCCTTGTTTCAAATGGTTTCAATCATTTTAGTAACATGAACAACTTGTATAGTATGTGGCCAGGTATGATGATGTTATACAATTTGTCGTCTCGGCGATGTATGAAAGAACCATTCATTTACATATTTTTCCTTATTCCTAGACTAAGGGCACCTGCTAATGAGATTGATGTTTACCAAAGGTCGTTAATTAATGAGTTGAAAGAACTATGGGAAAAAGGTGTGGAAACATTTGATGTAGAAATTAGGAAAATATTTAAATTGCATGCTGCAATTCTGTGGACAATTAATGATTTACCTACTTTCGGCAATCCATCTGGGTAAAGCACAAAAGGACACTTAGAATGCTTAGTATGTAATAAGGATGTTGTGTCCTTATGTTTGAAGCATGGACAAAAGTTATGATTTATTTGCCATTGTCATTTTCTACCACATGGACATTCTTGGAGGACTCATTATAATAAAAGCCTTAATGAAAAACTTGAATGAAGGCTGCAACAAAAACGACTAAGTGGGGAAGAGATATTAAATCAGTTGAAGTTGATAAAAAAAAAATGTGAAATTTAGGAAAGCACCAAACAGTAGAAAAAGGAAATATACTGGGACTGAGTTAAATTGGACAAAGAGAAACATCTTTTTTGAGCTATCATACTGGGAAGATCTTTCAATACGCCACAACTTGGATGTTATGCACACTATATGAACATTTTTAAAAATGTGATTTGGACATTATTGGATATAAATGGGAAGATAAAGGACAATGCTAATGTTGACTAGGATCTGGAGGCGATTGGAATACGACCAAAGTTGCACCTCATTTGGGATGGGGATAAGCTTCTCATGCCATCATCATGTTACACATTATCGAAATATGAAAAAAAATACTTTCTTTGAAGGATTGAAATCAGTGAAGTTCCTTCATGGATATGCATATAACATATCTTGAAGCATAAGTATAAAGGAAGGTAAGATGTTAGGAATGAAAATTCATGAAACTATGTTCTTTTTCAATAGGTTCTACCAGTTTTCCCTCATGCATACTTAAGCAAATGATGTTCGCTTAGCATTTGTTGAGTTGGGACTTTTCTTTTTTTATTTTTCTTTTTATAAGTTTGTGCTAAAAAAAAAAAATTGGCCTTAAATTTTCTTGAATGGTTAAAGAAGTAAAATGAAAGAAATGTTAAAGAAAGAATTTGTCAAGTGGTTTGAGATACATGGAAATAATAACTTTTCTGTTAATTTGATAATAAGTAAAGTTTCAATAATTGTTGACTCATCTAAACTTATTTTTACTCGATGAAAGTCATGTTGTATAATAAAGAACCAACAATAAGTAAAGATTTGTACGCATTGATATGTGGCCCCCATCAACAAGTTAACCACTACACTGGTTGCATTGTTAACGGCTTAAGATTTCATACAATGTCTCTTGAGTTGCATAGAATAACCCAAAATAGTGGTGTTGTCGTGCTAGGCATAGAAGGAGATGAGGATATTGACTATATTAGTATCGTAAATGACATTATTGAGAAGCATGTGAGTGGTGGCATGCATGTGTATGTGTGTGTGTGTGTGTGTTTGTATAAAAGTGTTAGTGTATGTATTTAGATATTAGACCTTACACTTTTACTTTATCTTTGTTTATGGGACACATTGTTAGCTTTTTTTGTTATAAATTAATATATGTGTCTTGTATAAGTTTGTAGACACCCTATTTTTGCCCTAACCAAATAGAACACGGGGTCCCCTCTTATTATTTTCATTATTATTATTATTACCTTATTATTATTATTATTATTATTATTATTATTATTTTCCTATATTATTAGTACTTTACTATTATTTTTCTAGTATTTTTATTATCATTATTATTATTATTTTTCTTTTTTATTATTATTACTAGTACTTTTATTATTTTTATTTTATTTTTACTTTACTATAATTATTTTTATTTTTCATTTATTTTATTGTTTTTGATATATTATTATTATTATTATTATTATTTTATTATTATTATTATTAGCATTAGTATCTTATTTTGGCTATTATTATTTTTATTATTTTTGGTGATGTTATCATTATTATTATTATTATTTATTACTTTTAATATTAGTATTATTACTTTATTTTTATTAATATTATTATTATTATTATTTTATCGATAGTATCTTCATTTTTATTTTTTACTATAATTATTTATTATTATTTACTATTAGTAGTATTATTATTATTACTATTACCTTATTATCCTTATATTATTACTATAATAATAATTATTATTACTATTTCCATTTTCATTATTACCATAAGAATAAAAGCATAAAAAAAAGAAAAAAGAAAAATTCAAAAAGGAAGTTTTGTTTTAGGGTTTTCAATTTTTTTTTATATAGGGGCAATGAGGCACGGAGCCAAGGGGCGGGGGGAGGCGCGGGGGGGGGGGGGGGGGGGGGGGGAGGGGAGTGCACAGCCACAGGGGCACGGCCGAGAGCAAAACAAAAAAAAAAAACCTAACTCTCTCATTCTCGCCGGCATCACTGCCAGAGCCCCCCATTCGCGACTGCAGAGACTCTCCCTCGCAACCCAGCTCCTTCTCTCTCGCACCATCACCATCTCCGCGAAGCAAACCATTCCTTCCACAGCCTCCACCCCTGGAACTCCCTCATCCTCTTGCTCCCTTCCACCATAAACAGCCAGCACGCCTACAACCTGAGCACGCCATATCCGAGCTTCTGCATCTCCGTCTCCGGCAACCACCCCGAGCCCAACTTCATCAGCCCCACGGCCGGTGACGTCGCACGGGGCCATCACCGCCCTCTGCCAGCGATCACCATCTCACCGCAGCAGCTCCACGTTAGACCTCCATCTTCTCCGACAGTCCCCGCTGCACCAGCAACTCTGCCTTTTGGTGGCCATCTCCATCTTCATCCATCCCCACTCTGTTACTCCAGCGTAGCCCCTAGTTCCGGAGTCACTCAACACCAGCCACGGCCTCCTGCCTCTTGGCCATCCAGCAGCAGCGACCACAACTCCATCAAGCCACGACACCAGCCACCGGTGGCCTCCCCTGCTGCACCAACCACCCCGACAGCAGCCAATCACCAGAAGCCTGAGCATTCACCCCTCTGTAAGCTCCCCTGTACACACACCTGCACGCACACTCACTCACACACAGTACACACACTCACTGGCGCACACACACAATATACATATATACATATATGAGTGTGTGTGTATTAGTATTATTTTAATCCTTAAAGTTTAAGTTTATAAATTTTGTTTTTTTTCTCTCTGTTCATCTTTTATTTGCATGTGAGTATACTAATATGATATTTGTTATGGTATTTAGTGTGTGTATATTAATATGATATTCTTGTAGTGTTTAATTAATTTAAGTGCTATGTATCTATGTATATTAATATTCCATTTGTTGTGATATTTAGTTAACATTTGTATATAGGCTATGTATATATGTATATTAATACATTATTTTCTGTAATATTTAGTTAATGTTCAAATCTAGGCTTCTATTGTATATATGTTAAAATTCTAAATATTGTGTTTATAATTTCATTTTATTGCGGTGATATTCGTTTAGATTTCTTGAAATAATTATTGTAAATACTAATTGATTTTCTCTCATTTTTGTAGGTTTCCTTTTTATTTGTTGAGGCTGGTTTCAATTTTTAAATTTTGAATTGTATAAATGTTAAATAAGCAGTATTATGGTTGATTGAATATTTGTTAAAGTTTTCCTTTTCGTGTTGACATATATTTATTTAGTAAATAGTATATTCATATTTAGGGTTTTTCTATTATCGTTATATTATTTGTTCTATAATCTCACTTCTTTCTTGTCCTAGCATAATTACCTATTAATTTTAGAATTGATTTGTCTCCATATTGTATAGCTTACACATTAATTGTAGGATTAAATTGTTTCCTAATTTCATAAGTTGTCTTCCATATTTATTATTGTATATTTATAGGTTAATTTTCAAGTCGATTTGTCTCCATAATTTCAATTATTTCCATATTTATTATTTTACATTTTTTAGGGTTGATTTGTCTTCATAATTACATTAGTTGCTCCCATACTTATTATTGCATTTGGTACATTAATTTTAGGATTGATTTGTTTCTGTATATATTATTGTATATTTACATATTAATCTTAGGGCTACTTGGTTTCCATAATTTGATGAGTAGATTGTTTCCTTAGTTTTAGTAATATTGTTTCTATATGTATTTAGTATATCATGGATTGGGTGTTCATATTAAGGTAAGTGTCTTTTAGTTAAAATGTGCATATTATATTTATTACTATTTTAGTATTATTATTATTATTATTATTATTGTATTACTCACTATGACTACTAATACTACTATTATCATTATTATTACTATTAATATTTATTATTATTATCATTTTTAGTATTGTTATCATTATGGTATTATTTATTATTACCATTAATATTAGTATTATTATTACTATTATTATTTATTAATATTATCATTATTATCATTATTATCATTATTAATATTATTATTACTATTGTTAATATTTTTTGTTATTTGGTCTTATATGTACTAGAGTATTTATTTTTATGAAAATATTTTCTTAATTTTATCCCTATGATTTTATTGCGAGGGTATGAGCCTTCGGGCATCACGTACTTTAAGCCTTGAGGGAATATATGTATATATATTATATTATATTTATTTATTTATTTATATTTATAAATTTATAAAAAGGAGTAATTTAAAGACTTACTAGATTAACTTAGGGATAATTTAAAATTAATTAGGTACCGTTCGAAAGAACAGGCGCATAGGGGGTGCTTGTACCTTCCCCTCGTGTAACCGAACTCCCGAGCCTAACTCTGGTAACATAGACCCATTCTACCCCTAACGGGGTAGTAATCATGTGTTCTAACCACACTAAAAGGTTAGTGGCGGCTCCGACATTCCATGAATTTTCCTTGAAAATTAAATCATTTTTTATTTCGCCGCCCGGGGCACACGCGCTCTTGGGACATCGCGACAAAGTTGATTTTAGTTGTTGTTGTTGTTGTGGTCAAGTTGCTGTTTGAGTCTGTATTTCCATAAATGCAAGCAATAATATCTTGCCCACATAAGCAAATAAAGACTGGAGTTCATCCTTATAATGATCAACTTTCAACAATTTACTCTTTCAAATCAAGTGTTGCAAGAGTAAACACTTCACCAAGTCTTAGAAAAGTGTACCCATTTGAACCCTTCTTAAGTGAGTGCATGGATAAGCCATCACTATAGGTTTGGCATAACTTATCGTCCACTAGATTTTAAAGATAATTTATGTTTTGCACGTTAACCTTCTCCTCAAATGTAGTTAATCATTATTAAATCTACTAAACAATCACCATTACATAATCATCTCAGAATACCATGTTGGGGAGGAGTTTTTTAGTACCGTTAGCTCTAGAACATCCATTTCAATGTCACGGACATGTAAGAACTAACCTCACTCACTAATATCCTATTGAATATTTTGCCTAACAATCCCTAGAGCACAAAAATCATCCAAACTAGCGGTAAAGCTTTCAAAGAGCAGATGCTCCATGAGCAGTGGTTGTAATGAATTAAAGATATTCAAAACCTCTTTGAGACCTTTGTCAAATAAAGCAGCACTAGTAGTTTCATTGATCAAAGACTGAAGTTCACCCCTATTTAGATCAAGTTTTAGCAATTTACTCTTGCAAATCAAGTGTTGCAAGAGTAAACACTTGACTAGATCTTAGAAAATTGTGCCCCTTTTGAACGCTCTCAGTGAATACGTGGGTAAACCATCCCTATAGGTTAGGCATAACTTATCATCCACCAGATTTTGATACATGATCAATGAAATTGTTAGTGCTACTTTATTTGACAAAGATTCCAAGGAGGTTCTAAATATCTTTAATTCATTACAACTGCTGCTCTTGGAGCATTTGTTCTCCGAAGACTTTACTATTGGTTTAGATGATTTTTGTGCTCCAAGGATTGTTAGGAAAAATATTCAATAGGATATTAGTGAGTGGGGTCAATTCCAACACATCCATGACATTGAAGTGGATGTGCCGGAGCTGATGGTACCCAAAAATTCCTCCCCAGCATGGTCTTTCAAGATGATTATGTAATGGTGACCTTTTAGTCGATTTAATGATGATTAAGTACATTTGAGGGGAACGTTAATGTGCAGAACTTGAGTTTTAATGCTTAGGAGCTTAATTCATTTCAGAACTGAGGTGTCCAAATTTGGTATACGAGGTCCAAACTGAGTGGGTTAGTTTTAACACACATCTATGAAATTAAAGTGTACATGTTAGAGCAAATGGTACACAAAACTCATCCCCAGCTGAAAATTAGACACATAAAAGCAAACTGACTTTCACACCTTACGTACTTAGTTCATCCCAAATATTAGGTGTCCAAATCAGGCATAGGGTCCAAATTGAGCGGGGACAATTCTAACATGTCTATGACACAAAAGTGAAATGGTACACAAAAGCTCTTCCCCAACTGAAAATTAAATGCTTAGAAGCAAAGTGAGTTTCATATTTTAGATACTTAGTTCATTTCGGAACTCAGGTATCCAAATCAGGCATACAAGATTCAAAATGAGTAGGGTTAGTTCCAACACACTCGTGACATTGACGTGGACGTGTCGGAGCTAGCGGTACACAAAAATGCCTCCCCAACTAAAATTTAATGCTTACAAACAAACTGAATTGCATACCTTGGATACTTAGTTTATTTCGAAACTCATGTGTCCAAATCAAATACGAAGTCCAAACTAAGTGGGGTCAATTCATACACATTCATGACATTGAATTGGATGTTTTGGAGCTGACGGTACCTAAACCTCCCCAGCTAAAAATTAGATGCTTAGAAGCAAACTAAGTTTCGAAACTTTGATACTTAGTTCATTTCAAAACTCAGGTGTCCAAATCAGACATATGAGGTCCAAACTAATTTGTTGTATAATTATTATTTTGTAGGGCTTGCGTTCTACTGAATAATGATATGAGGACGACGACCACCACAGTGATGATGATACACACTATTTTTTGTTATGTGTACATACCATGTATATGATATTTATGTACACTCTAACACTTTTTATGTGTATATATTTTCTTTTTCTTAATGATTATAGCAATGGAGCTATAATTATGGTTCAATATAATGTGTAATGAAGTGTAATTACAAGGCTTTTATAAGAATGCCTAATTTTTTTTTTTAAAAAAAAAAATTTTATGAAATTTAAAACCATCACTAAAAGTCATCTAATAGTGATGGTTCTAAGATTGTCACTAAAAGTCAGTCAATAGTGGTAGTTCCAAAACTGACACTAAAAGTGGGCTAATATTAACAATTCCAGAACAGTCACTAAAAGTGGGACAATAGTGATGGTTTCAAAACCTTCACTAATAGTAGGTTTTTAGTGACGATTTTTAGCCCAAAAATAGGGCCAGTTATAGTGACGGTATTACACCTTTAGTGAGGGTTCGCCTCCATCGCAAATACTCAATTATTTGTGATGATCCCAAAATCATCACTAATAATGAGTTGAGATGGCCATTATATTAACCAATCTGTAAGCATCACTAAGTCGTCACCAATAATTAATAGTGACGGTTTGCCATTTTTAGTGATGGCTTTGTTGGCCTAATAAGGCTTAATCTCATTTTGATGATAACTAATCAATGGTACTTAATGTGTTTGTTTAAGTTTCAGGATTCAAATGTTTATGAAGTCAAGTGATTATGCTTGAAGAACTTTGTAAAATGCTTAGAATTAAAGCTACAAGTCATTAGGAACATGAAGAATATTGAACTATTGATCAAAGCTCATATGTATATTGAAAGCATTACAACATGAAGACTTAGGAACTTAGATAGTTTTATTTTGTTAAATCTCACGTAAGTACTTCCATACTTAATATTGACATTGAAGCTCTTAGGATTCATTATAGACTTAGAGATAAAACATGGAAAATATTTTCATAAAGTATAAAATATGTTTTCCAAATTAACAAAACAAGTTTTGGAAACAAAAGCTTGAAAAACACTAAGTGGTTAGTGGTCACGCGATTGATGACTTTGCATCAGGCGATTAATATTCTACTGACTTCGTTAATAAGAAGAACAGAATGGGATCAGGTGACTAATCTACTACTGACTGTTTTTATGCACTATTTTTTAAAGAAGATCAGGCGACTGACCCTATGACTTAGTCGACTGATGTTGACGTTTTAAACTTATAATAGTGCGGAATTTGTTTCTAAATTTGAACGATTGGGTTTCCAAACTTGAAGCAAACTCAGGGAAAATGGTAACTAATGTCTCTACTCTACATAAAGTTAATCTTTTCGCAAATTAGGTTAACCAATACTCGCATACAATTCTAAATTTGTGTTATATGCTTGAAAATTCTTCTGAAAATGTTGCTGTATATTCTTGCTAAAAATCAAGCAAAGTTCTAATTTTTTTTTTTTTTTTTCTGAAATTCACACTCTACAATCAAATTAGTGATGATATATTCTTGAGCCTCACTTTCATATTGATTTATTAAAGTATATTGTGCTCTAACGTGTACAAATTCTGCTCAGTTGAAGAGTATTTTCATTGTACAAGCAAAGTTGTGTTGCTGTTTTTGCCTTTACGGTTCAAGTTATTGAATCGTTGCCTAGTGGGAGATTTTTTATTTTAAGAGAGGGGTCTCCACATTGAATGGGGAGAGGGATGCTAGACCTAGTTAACGAATCGGGAAAGGAAATCCTCGAAGTCGGTTGCTTGAGGCAAGGACGTAGGTTACTGGCCGAACCTTATAAAAATCCTTGTGTTCGATCTTCTTTTTCCCTATCTCTCTAATTTCTGCAAGTTAAATCTTCGTGTACTATCTAAATTTAATTGAGAACATACTGAATATTGGGTTTTGGTTGTGATTGAATTAAGTTACCATAATGTATGCCGGTTTGTGTTGTTGGATTAAAAAATCAGATAAGCATAAATATTTGAATTCAAGTGTGAAATTGCTTAGGTAAAGGTATTAAGGTTGAATGCTTGATTAAAGCATAGCTAACAAAATTGTTTAATTTATACTACTGAATTTGTGGCTAAGGAAATTGTTGATTATTGCTGAAAATCGGATTCAAATATTTATTAAACTGAAATAACTGATGTTTTGATTTGGTTTACAATTTCAGTGTTCATATTAATATCTAGGATTGTCTATTGGTATAGTACGGTCGCTGATTAGTTTATTATGATTGTGTGGTTGTGGTGATTTAAATTAAAAATGGTTAAGATGAACTGAAATTCTGCTAAGAAATTTTAATTACCCAATTCACCCTCCCCCCCTTGGGATTACATCTTTAATTTCAAGCTTCGGTCGTCACTAAAAGTCTTCTTTTTTTTGTAGTGAAACCCTAATAAATTAAGGACATATTAATAGGTTATTTTATTTTAAAAAAATTCAAAATCTTAGTAAAATCAAGTTTTATACCACAAAATCATGAATACAATTGAATAAAATAAAATTTTAAAATAAAAAAAATATTTGAAAATTTTTTCTTAACATAAAACGCTATTATTTTTATTTTGCCACATTTTTTTAAAAAATTTTATCTAAAATGAACTACTTTTATATTAATTTTGAGATTAAAATAGAATAAAGGAAAATAAAAAAAGAGGATCAATTGAATGATTCACTGCTTGCCTTTTAAAAGAAAGGTGTGCTACTCTGTCATCTTCACTGATGAGTCACCAGTGAATCATCAGAACCCTATCGCATCGTCGTTAGAAAATCACCCTATTTGGATCATTCTAACACAAAAAAACAATGCCTTTCACCACCATTCAACCCATTGTGATCCTCTGACCACCCTATACTTCCTATGCACTTAAAATCACCATCACATAATTAGTTAGTCCTAAGGTTTCATTAACCTAGTTTTGATGATAACAAACTATTTGGACTAATAACTTTGCGCATAAGTTGTTTTTTTATAGCATTTGAGCCAATTAAGTTGAGGAATGGTAGAAGAATTGAGGGAATAATTGAATAACTAAAACTCTCATATGTTTTTATCGTTATTCTAAAAATTGTATTGTATTTTAACTTGTAGAGCTATAAAAAACTATAAGTCACAGCACAAATGAGCTTAAACTAGAGAATTAGCAACAAAAGATGACCAAACTAGAGAATTAGGAACAAAAAACCAACAAAAGAATTTGGGGGGTCAGCTAGTTTGCTAACTTTTACTTACAATGGTCACTTTTTCCTCTCTAACAACTAGTAAATGGTTAGCCAATGTAATAATACAAAAGGATCAAGTGGGCAAGTATGACTAATTTTCATCCAACTCTATAAATATGCCCTTCTAAGCATTAAGAATGTTAAAGAAGCTATCTACAAAGTGCTCTTGCTTTCAATTCTCTCTTAATATCTTTTTATACTTCAAATTGCTCATCTTTGAAAGAGAACTTCTTAACTTTATTTTGATTGTTCTTTAAGAGTTCATTTTGTGAGCATTAATTGTTTATCCTTCCAAGTGAGGAATTTTCTTTTTTCAGCTTTGCTTTATTGGTTCCTTGCTCTGAAAAAAACAAGGATTATGTTTTGGTTGCTTTGTCTCTATTAAAGCAAGTGTTTTTAATTAGTTTTTTGGTCTCTATTAAAACAATGGAATAGTAAAACCTAAAGATGGTTGGTCTTCAGAGAGTAACTATAGATAAGGATAGTCAATCATTATAAAAGCATTTGCATTTCTTTTCTCTTCTTTCTTTGATTTAAATTACTTTCATATTGCGTGATTTTCTTGGTGTTTTATTATTTACTTTAATTTTTGTTTCAAAAATCTATAATGTTATTGAACCCAATTCACCCCCTCTTTGGTTGCCACTTGGGACAATAATTGGTATTAGAGTAAAGACACTTCTTTTAATTTTTTTTTATTTAAATAGTCTTTTTGTGATCCATGGCAACCGTCAACATTCACATTGAGGGATTCTCCTCTGTTAGACCTCTATTCTTCAATGGAGAAGATTTTGCATATTGGAAAAATAGGATGTCCATTTTTCTAAACTCCATTGACTTTGATATATGAGATGTCATCCAAAATGGATACACTACCCCAACCATTGTGGAGAATGGTCAGACCAAATCTAATCCTATACATATGTGGAATGATAAAAAAACATGTATCAAATAGATTATAAAGCTATGAACATTTTTCATTTTACATTACAGTGTAAAAAATTTAATCACATCATTAGATGCACCTCTGCATATCAAATTTCACAAACTCCTTGTGACCCACAAGGAAACCTCTAAGGTAAAATTATCTAGAAAAAATATGCTTGTCACAGAATATAAAATTTAAAATGCATCCAAATGATAATATTAATGACATGTTTACAAGGTTTACTAAACTATTAACTCTTTTAAAACACTTGGCAAGAATTACACTAACTTTGAGCTTGTGCAAAGAGTACTTAGGTGCTTGCTGAAAGAGTGGCAAGAAAAGAAAACTGTGGTCGTGGCATCACAAGACCTACAAGAACTTCCTTTTTAGAAAGTTGTTTGGGTGAAATGGAAACGAAGAGGACGATGGATTCAAGAGACAAAGAAAAAATTTACACTTGACTCAACAAAAGAAAATGAGGCAAGGGAAGAAGGTAGTGATGAAAAAATTATGCATCCTCACCAAAAAATTCAAAAGATTCCTCAAAAAGAAGAATGTTGAAAAGAATCATGAAGCAAACAAACAAAAGAATAGGGAACTGGCTATGAATGCAAGAAGTTAGACCACCTTTGAACCAAATGGCCATATCTCATGAAGGAATAGAGGATATTCAAGAAGTGCTTTCAGTGCCATTTGGGAAAAACAAGTGTTGGCCTAACAAGACTAAATCTCATTTTGACGATAACAAATCAAGGTTACTTAACATGTCTATTTAAGTTTGGGTTTCAAGACTTAAATGTTTTTGTACTTGAAGAGCTTAAATGATACATACACTTAAAGTCATGAATCATGAAGGATATAAAGCAATCAAGCCATGTGGGCCATGAAGTTCTTTGAAGTAGTGCATAGAGATCAGAAGAATCTTGGAAGCTTCAAAACATTAAGACTTAGGAACTTAGATAGAATAATCGTATGAAAGTCTCATGTAAGTACTTCAAATTTCAATATTGAATTATTGAAGCTCCTAGCATGTCATGGACTTAGAGACCTGTTTTAAACAGGGAAAATATTTTCTTATAGTCCAAAATAAGTTTTCCAAGTTATGAATTTAAGTTTGGAACAAAAATATAGAAAAACAAGTGTTTCCGAAAGAACAGGCGATTGATGATTTCTCATCAGGCAATTGAGGTGCGACTGACTTTGAAAATATGCAAACATAATAGGCACAGGTGATTGACCTATCAGGACTAGTCAACTAACCCCATTCTAAATTTTAGAATGCACTAGTTTTAAAAGAGCACAGGTGACTGACCCTTCGAGTCCAATTGACTGTTGCATATGTTTAAACATTTAACACCAGTTGATCTTGTTTCCAAAACTTGCATGATTGGTTTCAAAATTGAGAGAAAATTTGAGGGAAACTTTTTGAAACCCTTGTGCACTATTTAAATTTTGTATTCTCACATATTAGGGTATAATAAGAAAGAACAACACGCACATTATTCTTTTAAAACTCTCTAGTTATACTTTTCTGAAGAGATTGCTGTGTTATCGCTAAAGACTCTGGAAATTCTGATTTGATCTTTTGAAACTTACACTCTTAAATTAGATTTCTGGTCATGTACTTTTGAGCTTCATATTTCATATTGTTTTATTTGAAGTATTATTGATTCTAACACGTACTAGTATGCTCATTTGAGGG
Organism: Malania oleifera; assembly: GCF_029873635.1. Lineage (NCBI taxonomy): Eukaryota > Viridiplantae > Streptophyta > Magnoliopsida > Santalales > Ximeniaceae > Malania > Malania oleifera. Next base: position 72,104,974 of record NC_080418.1, on the reverse strand, counting down.
GCTTTCACTTGTATAAGCATTTTTGATTTGGCTATATTGTTTTGACGATTCAGGTATTTGAATCATTGCCTAGAGAGAGGATTGTTCTTGTTAGAGAGGTGAACTCCACCTTGAATGGAGAGAGGTTTTACTTCACCTGGTAATAAAGTTGGAAAGGAAATCCTCACAGCGGGTTGCTTATGACAAGAACGTAGGCTATCTTGTAAAAAATGCAGTGTTCAGCTTCTTCTTTCCTACTCTTTTAAATTTCTATAAGATATCAACTACGTGCATGATTTTATTTTCATTAATAACTTGTTGAATATTAACACTTGCGGAATATTGAATCTTGTTGAATATTTGAGAACGTGTTGAACATTGATATTGCTAAATATTGGAAAATCTATTGAATGATTGGAAATTAATTTTTTATTGAAACAAGAACTCCTATAGTTCGTTGATTGTATAATGGATTAATAATTCAAAATAGAAAAAGTTTTTAAATCTTTGATTAAATTAGGTGAAGTAAAAAGGTTGGTATTTAATCATATTATTGAAGTATATTTACTAAGATAAACCAACTTTTAATACTGAAATCGTTTTTGTAAATCTCATTGACTCCAGATTAAAATCATACTTTGAATAATTGCCTAATTGAAATTATTAATTCTTGAATTTTAGAATTTGTATTGATCTTTATATTCATATCTAGACTCTTGATTGGTATAGTACGGTCGCTACTTAGGAATATTGTTTGTGCAATTGTTAAAGAGTTAAAGTAAATAGGAATTCCGCAAATAAATTTTAAATAACCCAATTCACCCCCCTCGTGGGAATACATCCTAATTTCAGTCAGTATCAAAGCGTAGGTTGTAGTAAATCCTAACAACTAGCTACATAAAGATCCCTATGGCACAGTTAGGAGTATCCCCTTTGGGTGAAGGCCAATCTTCATCGAGACTTCCCACTTCTATTGTGTAAAGTACACTTTTTGGAAACAACGAATGAGGATTTTTTTTATAGACCATGGACTATAAGGTATGGAAAGTAGTCACACATGGTGACTTGAAAAAATGTAGATAATAAATAAATCCCTAAAGAAGAAAAATAATTAAAGAACTGAGACATAAAACAACTACAAATTAACTCTAGTGCAATGAATGCACTATATTGTGCCTTGGATGTCAATGAATTCAATAGAGTCATGGGTTGTAAACCGGTTAAGGAGATTTTGTACAAGTTAGAGGTTACCTATGAGGGAACTGTTGATGTTAAGGATAGTAGGATTGACATGCTCACCAATGAGTATAAGGCCTTTAAGATGAACCCAGAAGAATCTATCACTAGTATGTACACTAGGTTTGAAATTAGGAATAGCTTCCCAAGAGGGGAGGTGAATTGGATTCTAAAAAATTTCTTTTGATTCCCTTTAAAATACCTTAAATTTCCTTTATTTCTTTTAACCAATTTTTGACTTGTTGTTTAATTCTTTAATCAATCGAGAACTTAGTCCTTTTATCCAATCAATAACACAATTAAGCAACCAATTAATTAAGCAATTTTTTCAAGCCAAACAATCAATTTATTTTCCAAGTACAAGTTAAACAACAAACAACCAAACCAAGATATAAAGTATTCAGCACTTTGGTAATATAACAACTCAAGATGGTTGTTTGTTTATGTTTTCCAAATTTGAACCAAGCCCTGTAGTGAATGAAAATTTATACTTGCTGATGTAAAGCCCTGTATAGATGAATCAAATCACTCTTTCCAAATATTTAAAACTCAAATAAACTCTTGGTAAATTTATCTTTGGGATGTTAACCAAGTAACGTACTCCCGTAAGGTTTCCGCAAGATATGGTGTAACCAACGTACACCCTTTCAGTTTCCACAACCCAAATAAAAATTAAACCTTAAGTTTGTTTGATTTCCAAATATATGTAGTTTATATGATTTTATAATTTTAAACCATCCACACAATTTAAATATGCTGAAAATAAAGAGTAAGGGAAAGAGAGAATGAGACGGAGATTTTTACGAGGTTCGGCTTATACCCAGCCTACGTCCTCGCCTTTGGCAAACCACCAAAGGATTCACTAGTTCAGTTTCGTTGATGGGTGGAACAATACCAATTACAACACTCCTTGGTTAAGGTTAGAGTCCGCCTTCTCCAAACGATATTCCCTCATTCGGTCACTCCTTACATAGACTAGAGCCCGCCTCTCTAAGCAATGTCCCCTTACTTAGCCAACGATCCAAACAACCCTTGGAACATCAAAGAACTATAAGAAACACAAGATAAGATCGGCGTACAAGTATACTCTCTCAAAGAGCAAGTTAGTACAATTTCAACACTATATACTTTGAATGTAAAATATCAATATGAAATACAATGAAGCTCAAGTGTAGAATTCACCAATATCATTCTTAGAAGAGGATTAGTAGTAGGAATTCAAAGGAGGAAGGATTAGCACTTTAGAATTCTCAGTAAAAGAATTTTTCAATGAGTGAGCAAGAGACCTTTTGAAGAACAAGAGTGCTTTCAGCTTTACAAGCAAATTTTTCAATTCTTGGATGAGTTTTGATTTGCAAAATCATGAATTTATAGGCTTTCAAACTTGTTTCCTTGTTGCAAAAGTTTCCTTAGAGAGTTTCCCAAAATTTTAGAAAATTTGAAACTCAAACGGCTATATTTTAAAACATTAGAATTTAAAAAATTTTCCCGTTGAATAGTGTTCAGATGACTGAAGGTTCGAGTTCAATCATCTAAAGTTCCTTAAACCCCTTTAAAATAGAACTGGATATAGGGTCAAATGTCTGAAGTCAGAGTTCAAACATCTGATGTCATAGGTTCAGTCGTCTGAAGTCGCAAGTTCAGTCATCTGAACTTGCTGCTGTAACTCTCTGCCTGTTCTGTCTTGTTCTCTGTCAGCAGTGACCCCGTTTTGGCCATAACTTTTTCTGTATAAATGAAAACTACTAAAACTTTTCTCATTCTAGGTTCTTGAGTCTTCATGTTTTGTTTATTCAAGCTTCCATTTTTTCTTCAAGCTTTCATATTCTTTGAGCTTTCTCACTTTGCTTTTCTTTGGCTTTTTGGACTTTAATATGCCTTGGCTTTCAACAACTCATTCATGTCCTCATATTCTTCAAGGTTTCATATATCATCTTTAAATTCATGCTTTGACACATTTAAGCTTCATTTGATCCTTGTGAGCACTTTGACCTTGCTTTCTCATATATGAGCCCTGAAATATCATTACTCACACAAATATATTAAATTTCACTTGTTTGTTAGCATCAAAACAAGATAACAAGATTTTAAGCATTGTAAGGCCAACAACGTTCACCCACATAATAAATTTCTTTAATGCACTAGGTAAGAACTACTCTCCCTATGAGAACTTCCTCCTATTTGGAACCTAAGGCCATTTCCATAACTGAAGGTAGAAATCTAAAAAAAAAATTACTTCCCTAGATGAACTTATAAGATTACTTCTCACACACAAGATGACGATAAATGAAAGAACCGTTAAGGGTAGTACACAAAAGAAAACCATAGCCCTAAAAGCCTCAAAGGAGAGCTCTAGTGAGGAATAGGACAATGAGGTAAATGATGATGATCTAGCCCTTTTCACTAGACAGTTAGGCAAATTCTCTAATAAGAATAAAAGATTTGCTAGAAAATTCAAAGGGTAAAAAACAGATAAGGGTGAAGCACATAAGAGAGAAACAAAAATTGAATCCCGTACCTGTTATAATTATAATAAAGTAGGACATATAAAACCTTATTGTCCACAACTCAAGAAAGACGCTAAGAAGAAGAAAAAGAAAGCAATGAAAGCAAGTCGGGATAAATTAAGCTCAAGTGACTTGAAAAGTGAATCAAGCGATCATGAGTTTGCTAACCTATGCTTCATGGCAAGAGACAATGAGGTAAATTCCTATTCAACCTCATCCTATGAAACTAGTGATGAATCTTGTAGTGACTCATGTGAAAGTATGCCTTCATATAGGAAAATCCAAGCTGAACTATTTTCATTATATAATAGATTCATAAAGGTGGCCAAGAAAAAAATAGCACTAAAAGAACAAAATGAAATACTTATGAACCAACTAGAGTCATCAAAATCAGCTGAAAAAGAAAAGGACTCAACTATTGATGAACTCATAAGTAAAATCAACCAGATGTCTCAAGAACTAGTTCAGTTACAAGTAAATTGTAAAAGTGTGAAAGACTAAGAAATTCATAATCTTAAAAGTAAAAGTGAGGATCAAAATAAAATAATTTACAATTTTACTAGAGGAAAATATAATTTTGATAAACTTGTTGGAGCTCAAAGAATGACTTTGGACAAAGAATGAATAGGTTTCAATGGAGTTAAGAACACGAACAAAAAGAACCTCTACATGGTGTACTTTATAAACGCCTCTAAGAATTATGTTAGTGCATCTTCAATCAATACATATGAACACACTACGTGTTTCTTATGTAAGGATAAGGGGCACAAAAAGTTTGAATTTTCATACAAAAAGAAAATATGTCAAAATTAAAAAGGTATGGAGAGTGAAAATTGAAAATGAAGCAAATTCAAAAAGACCTAAGAAGGTTTGGGTACCAAAAGTGACACCATGAATCCCTTCTTATAGGTATGCTTTAGGTCTACACCAACAAAATACAAATGGTACTTAGATAATGGTTGCTCAAGGCATATGGCCGAAGACAAGTCCAAGTTCACCTTGTTGACACTAAAGGATGGTGGTGGATATGTCACCTTTTAAGACAATGCAAAAGGCAAAACTATAGGCATCAGTAAAGTCGGTAAGGAAGCCTATTTGGAGATCGATGATGTTTTATTAGTAGAATGGTTAAAACACAATCTGCTTAGCATTAGTCAATTAAGTGACAAAGGTTTTAAAGTAATAGACAAGCAAGACAAATGCATTGTTTAAAATAGTGAAAACCATAAAACCTTGTTTATTGCTAATCGGGTTGATAATGTATATTGCATTAACTTTGAAAACCTGATATCTCAGTAAGTTCAATGCTTCACATCCGTGAATAAAACTAGTTGGTTGTGGCATAGGAGATTAGGACATGCTAGTATAGACTTGCTGTCCAAATTAGCAAAAAGGAACTTAGTTAAGGGTTTACCTAGCACTAAGTTTGTAAAGGACAAGGCATGTGATGCTTGTCAACTTAGGAAGCAAATCAAGGCAAACTTTAAGAAGAAGAAGCATATCTCTAGCGGTAGGCCACTAGAACTTATTCATATACACCTATTTGGCCCCACCAGAACTCAAAGCCTAGGAGGAAAGCAATACGCATTCGTCATAGTTGATGACTACTCGAGGTTTACTTGGGTGCTTTTCTTATCCTCCAAGGATGAAGCGTGTAAGATGATGATAAACATATGCGATAAAATTCAAATAAAAAAGGGTACGGAGTTCAAAACATTAGGAGTAACCGAGGTAGAGAGTTCAAAAATTAAGATGTTGAGAACTATTGTTGTAGTGACCCGAATTTTATACAACAGAAGACCTCAAATTCATTATACGAGAGTACTAAATAATCTCATTATAGCAATATCTCCAATATCAAATTTAACACATCCTTAGAAATTATAAAATATACACAAATAACAAATTTAAATCCTCAATCCACACCACTCTTTCTAATCTCACCCATGCTTCCGCTGCACTACTCTGAATTAGGCTATGCTCCTTAAGATATCTGAAATGTTTGACAAAAATTGGGGTGAGACACCTATCAGTTAGTAAGGAGTAGATTATTATCAATGTGTGGCTAAAGTGAGATGTACAATATAAAAATACATTTAATAATTTTACTTTAGTAAAAATTATACTTTAAACTGCAGATCACATATATAATTAAATAAACGTACTTTTCTCCAAAACACCATTTAGGCCTAATAAATGGCCACAATCACATAAATATACGAAGATGTACAAAATAACTCCTTTTAGGCTAATGCATGTCACGTTTAACCCTCATGACCGAGTTGTGCGGTCAGAAGATTGGACTTTGCTTGGTTGGCCAACCAAAGCTAAATCAAAACATTATGTCTATATGATTGATTTGCCTACCACATCCTAGTCTAGAAATGGGTGGGTAAAACCCTACTCAGTACAAATCGACCATCCACCGCCAACACTTCCACAACAGTGTGGCTGCACAAATATTCATCTATAGCTACGGTACGGAGCGTTCACCACATCTAGCCCATCAGGGTTCTTAAAAGATATAATTGCAATTTATGCAATTAAAACAATATCATAATCTCATAAATATTCCTAATATGAAATATGTACAAAAAAATCATCCTTCTTTCCAATCTCATCAATATTTGCAATAAATCATATATTAAAAATATACTGCAAAAATCCCGAATCTTGCTCGAATATGTGATAAAATTAAATAAACTCGTGCCACACATTTTGTTTAATAATTATGATTATATGAGTTTTATGAGAAATCCTTATAAATATACATTTGGTAGATTTAAATAAAAACATGGGTATGATCATTTCTAGATATTTAATTTAACTCTAATATATTTAAATAAAATCGATATAATCAAATCCTCACGATTTAATTTAACTCAATTATATTTAAATAAAAATGGACACGATCAAACCTACGTATTTTAATTTGCTTAGGAATATATTTAAATAAAATAAATATTTCCATGTTCCTATACTCAATTTAATCAAGTAAATTATAAAATAAAATCTAACATGATATCATCATATTCATATACTCAAATTTAATTGATTAAATTTTAAAATAAAAACTGACATAATCTAATCCACTTACCTTGATCCTGAAGCAATGCCTGCAATGCGCAAATGATGAAATTTCCATTCCCCAAATTTTGCAGAGAGAGGAACAAAAGAATTGATGCTTGTAAAAGGTTGTTTAGAATTGAGGGCGTGATTGTAATTTTCTCAGAAAGTTCTAGATGATGAACAGTGCTTCAAACTTCCAAATTTCCTTGTTTTCTATGTGTAAATTGTTGAAATACTCTAGTTTGAAGCAATATGGCCAGAAAATGGAAGTTAATTGTAGTTATTTTGGTTTTTGAGGTTCGAATTTCGGATGATTATTTGAAGGAGATGATAACATAGTTATGGATTAAGGACAGTAGAAATTTTGAGAGGAGGGAGAGAGAGGAGGGAGACGAGTGAGAGGGGAAGGTGACATTGCAGAGAAGGTGGGGGGTAATTGTTTCCTAAAGTATCAGGAAGTATCCTAATACTTCAATTAATATATATGTATATATATTATACTATTATTATATTATATTATTTAATTAATAATTATTATTCTTTAATTAATTATTTATTTTTTTTACACTTACTTGCATATTATTTTTGGGGTCATTACAATTGTACGAAACATAGAATATCTCACAACTTCTCAACACCTTGTACACCTCAACAAAATGGAGTTATTGAAAGGAAAAATAGGTCACTTCAGAAAATGGCTAAAACCATGTTGAATGAGCATAATCTGCCTAAATATTTTTGGGCTAAAGCAGTGAACACCGCATGTTATATGTTGAACAGAGACTCACTTAGGATGAGCCTAGAAAAGATCCCATATGAACTCTAGAAAGGGAGAAAACCGAATATATCTTACTTCCATGTTTTTGGAAGTAAGTGTTTTGTCTTAAAGGACAAAGAGGACCTAGGAAAGTTTGATACCAAATCAGATGAAGGAATCTTCCTAGGATATGTTGCGAACATCCTTTAAAGTCTACCACAAAAGAACTCTTTCAGCTGTAGAATTTGTTCATATAGCATTTGATGAGGCTAATCCATTCTCTTCTAAACCTATTGATGTTGACAAAGTAGAAGTAAGAAAAATTTTAGAAGATTTAGCAATTTAGGAAATAAAAGATGAGAGCAATGAAATCAGCAGACCTTTAAATGATAACTCTCAAAGTCAATCTAAATTGCCAACGGAGTGCAGGTTCATAAGGAATCACCTCAAGGACAAAATCATACATGAACCTTCACGAGGAGTGTCTAATAAATCATCATTAAAGAATCTGTGCAATCATTGTGCATTCCTATCTTAAGAGAACTAAAGAATATAAATGAGGCAATTAATGATGAATCATGGATAGTAGTAATTCAAGAAGAGTTAAATCAGTTTGAGAGGAATAAGGTTTGGAGGTTAGTTCCTAGACCTGCTGATCACTCTATAATTGGCATTAAATGGGTGTTTAGGAACAAGAAGGATAAGAATGACATTGTAATCCGTAACAAGGCTAGACTGGTAGCTCAAGGTTACAATTAGGAAGAGGGAATAGATTATGATGAGACCTTTTCTCCCGTAGTTAGAAGTAATTATAATGCTACTAGTCTATGCTTCTCACAAGAACTTCAAACTTTATCAAATGGACATGAAGAGTGCATTCCTAAATGGCTTCATAAATGAATATGTATATGTTGCACAAACCTATGAATTTGAGAACTTTCATTTTCCTGATCATGTATTTAGACTAACGAAAGTCTTATATGGATTGAAACAAGCTCCTAGAGCTTGGTACAAATGATTAAGTTCTTGTTAAAAAATAATTTTTTTTAGAGGGGAAATGGATAGCACCCTATTTAAAAATTAAAAAAATAATGATGTACTCATCATACAAATTTATGTTGATGATATTATCTTTGGGGCTATAAATCAGGAGTTAGGTATGCACTTCACCAAATGCATGCAAGATGAGTTTGAAATAAGCATGATGGGTGAGATGACATATTTCCTTGGTCTTAAGATCAAGCAAGTAAAGAATTACACTTTCATAAATCAATCGAAGTATATAAGAGACTTGCTTAAAAATTTTGATATAGAAGCTGGAAGGCCATTGGGAACTCCAAAGAACATTTCTATTAGTCTTGATAGAGATGAGAAAGGAAAGTCGCTAGATGTAAAATACTACCGCAGAATGATTGGCAACCTACTCTATTTGACTGCTAGTTGACTCACTCGAAAAATGAGCAGCTCAAAAGCTATCCCAAGTATAGGAGTTATGTCGTGTAATATTCAACCCAAAGGCTAGATCGTCTCCTCGGGGAATGCGGTTTAATCTTAAATTTTACGTTTTTCCAATCGAAATTAAAAAGTTACAAAACTCAATTCAGATTCAGGGTTTTCAAGATTGTTTGAGATTTCCTTTGACAAATTAAATGAACACGCAAATTAAACCCTAATCGTAGCATGCACTGAATTAAATAACAAGAATGGAAAACCTACGTCAAATCAAGCAAACATTGAAACACACATTAAACTTCAGAATAGAAAAGATGGTAACTTTAATATGTAATTAAAACACGCAATAATGGGAACTCGATCAAACGCAGCCAAGAACTCAATAGGAATTTAAGGCTTTAACAACTTAAACGATAACTGAACACGTAAAAAATGAAACTTAAATAACGCTAACCCTAAACTAAATCGAGCTTCAACAAAAATTAAATTTTAAAAAGGACAACTAATTTAATTTCTAAAAACAAAAACACTTTTTTTCTTTTTTTATTTTATTCTTTTTTTTTTAGAACCAAACCGAACTTAACTTAATTAATTAATAACTCAGATCATTAATTAAATCTACTGCAAAATTTAATTGAGAGAAAATAAATAAATAAACAAACTTCGATAATAATTAAAACATCATAAACAATATTCAAAGTCTAAAATTTCAAATAAACTTCAATAAAAATTTAGTAATATTCAACTAAATAATAAATAAATAAATAAATAATGAGAGAGAGAGAGAGAGAGAGAGAGAGAGAGAGTCCTCAGGTGTGCTTGGCCACTTCTATAGGAGGGAGCAGCTATAGTGTTGCTAGTGGCTGTGTTGTAGCTTCTGCAAGAGGGAGCAGTACAATAGCTATGGTGTGGCAGCGTGGAGGTCTTAGGTGTGCCAGAGCAGAGCGGCTCACTTCTGTGTGGCTGGTGTTGAAGGACGTCTAGAGGAAAGGGGCTTGGGGTGTGGCTGGAGCTGGAGTGGCTAGTTGTAGCCGAGCCACTGGGATGCCGGCCTCAGCAGAACCAGCAAAAGAAAGCGGGTAGTAGGTACGAGAGATAAGGAAGGGTGAGAAAGAAGGGAGAAAAGAGGCAGGGAGGAGGGGAGAGCCGAGAGAGAGCTAGGAGAGAAGGTAAGAGAAGGGAAATAGAGAAGAATGAGAGAATGAGGGAGAATAAGAGAGTAGTGAAAGGGAGAAGGAGGTGCTGCCTAGGTGCACGGGGGAGTGAGAAGTATAAGGGGAGGGGGAGTGAGTGCCCTATGACCCAGCGAGACTCATGGAGACAAATCCGACCCAACTGCATGGCCGGGTCACATCACTTGGTTTTGTAGACTTTTTTTCTTCATCTTTCTTCTTCTTTTTTTTCCTTAGCGAATGAGCCTTGTTTTGACTCTCTTGGAGCCCATTTATCTCAAAGCTCAAAACATGGAAATTGTATATAATCTTCTCATCTTTCTCTAGGATATCAAATAGTCTCGATCAGAGCTGGTATAGGAAAATTATGTACAAATTATGAACTGGTACCAATTTTAGCTCTCGAAAGTTTTCCTGCGATAAAAAAATGCCAAAAAATCATAAATTGCTCAATAAAACTCAGAGATTGTAAATAGGATGCCTTGTTAAAATATTGAAAGTAATTAGGCATTCAACCAAAAATATAATCCCTAATGCACGAATTAAAATGCCTAATTACGCAGTTTAAGCGCGTAATCACACCCCCAAACTAATGTTTTGCTAGTCTCTAGAAAATAACATTAATGAATTTCAAGGCAGTATCCACAATTACTAACTCAAGAAAATATGAAATTAATGCCCAAGAAACACAGCCATACCATTTCACATACAATAATATTACTAAATTTCACACAAGCTCATTCATATTCAATGCACACAACTCCGAAGCACATCACGCATGCAAGTTTCATCGTTTATATAGCATTTAAGAATAGCATATTCTCATGAAGTTAACCAGCAGTACAATTTAGAGTTAATATGGTCATATAAGTTTAAAGTATAAACAAGTAAAATCTCAAGGTGTGTGTGATGTGTGTGACTCATTACACCTAGGATACCAGTGGACACCTATAGAACGATTGTTTTTACTCGGCCTAACTAGTATACCCTCAAGAACACTGAAAAGGAATGGGTTCACTCATCATATGTGAGGAGGAGTGTCGCGATCAAACATCTCACATATTAAAAGGAACAAACGCTAAATATATGGAGTGGGCTAGTCTGAGAAGGATCTATCCTATCTATAAGGTGTCGGGTCCTTCACCCTAACATCTTCTTACCTACTCGCCATATCCAACTGAGACACCCGAGACCAACTCATTCACAAACTTGACGTGAATGCATCTGAGGCATTAAACGGTTGAAGAATCTTCATACATGGAGAACATGTGTCGTGTCCATAACTTTTTTTTTTTTTTTGGTGGTATTTCTGTGGAGCAGGCATTATCATTTCATTTCATGTGCATTTCTATTTCTTATTATTTTTTATGCTCATTCTTCTTTTTCTGTCTTTTCTTGGTCAACTAGGACAATCATTACACTTCTTTTGTTGTCTTCATACCATCAACGGGAATTAAGCTCGAATAGTGGTCTATGAACTATGTCTATTTCTAGGCTAGCTAATAAAAAATAGAGACCACTGTAAGAAGATTCATCCAGAAGAAAAGAGAACTTAGTTTCGTGAACTCTAATTTAATGTTAACACTCAAAAGGATGATAAATAGCTCAAGGATATCTCAAAAGGTTTCATAGTCACCACGAGTGTTCTCTCAGTGCTCACAGGGAACCCTTAGTGCAATGAATCACGTGAATGTCTCTATTCAGCCTCATAAGATGTCGTGTAAATACAACAAATTATATAGCCAGATTAACACGAGTGTACTACCAATCAATTCTTCATAGAGTTACAAAGTCATATAAAAAGAAACTACGCATAAATGACTCAAGTGTGCAATTCTTAGGTTATATGCAAATATGTGAAGGATATAAGTCAATGTTAATCATGGCATAGTCATGTAATTCCTCAATGCTCTTTCTTTCTTTCTTGTTTTGAAATTTTCTTCTTTTTTTTTTCTTTTTTTTTCAAATTAATATATAAAACCCAGCAAGTATATGTGTACAATGTCACATGCAAATGCTCAACCCCCCCCCCCCAACTAAAGTGGAACATTGTCCTCAATGTGAAAGCGTAGGGGAAATAAAAAAACTGTGCACGGGAGAAGTAGGGCGTACCTGGGTGGAGAAGTAATGGAAAAGAAAAACTAAACTACAAGAAAATGTACTTGAAAATTAACTAAAAATAAAATAAGTTAAAACAAAATGAAAAAAAGTGAAAGAAAAACATCACAGCTGTTTGGCGAAGGCTTTGGGGGAATTTCGTCTAGTGGGTGCAGGTATATAAATTGAACTGGCGGGTCTCCAAATTCGAGGCGCCATAATGAATCAGCCTTCATACCTGCATGAAAGTCAGCTTTGAATGAATTAATACTCTTCAAAATACCAAAGAATACATGTGCAGATTGACTTTCTTGTTTTAACAAGAAAGGGTCTTTATTCGGCATATTTTCTAGGAAATTTACTTCTTTACGAACTGTTGTTTGACGAAAAAATTTTGGAACAGTTATCTTTAGTTCTTTAGAAGCATTAGCATTAAAAGTTTGCCTAGTTCCTTGAAAGTTAAACATTCACCATTCCGCTCACCCTCTTTATCGGGTGTACCCATCATCTTACCATAGCAAAGGTTTGCTTCAGCATTGGACTCCTTGCATTTATTCTAGTCGGGAGTGACAGTTCCATGGTTGCCAAGATCTAAGGATAAGGTACCACAGGTTGGCATTCCTTATTAGTATCAACCTCCTCATTAACTGATTGCTCCACTTCTAGGCCTGCTTCCTCTAGTTTTTCTTTGACTTCATTTGTTTCAGCCGTAACTTCAGGTGCTGGGACAACTGGTTGTTTGGCAATAAGCATCTCAGGTTAGGAAACTTCTTTGCTGCTTCTTGAAGTAATGGCGGCCTCCATTGTCTCATGAGAAACATTATGTGTTTTATGGTGTTGTTGCTCGTATTCTTGAGGACTAGGCTGAGGTTCCACTGGAAATTCCTCTTCTTCTAAGTTATCCAACTACGTGCTTATCACATTAATGGCGTCTTGCAATTCATTTATGTCTTTGTAGCCTAATTGATGTGATTTGAGTCTGCATGAACTATTGAAAGACATCCTTAAGAGACTTCTCCGATTGAGCAAGTGCTGTATTAGATTGAAATTCCGACGGCGCACAGCTCTGAGGGGTCTATTGTGGCTGATATTAAGGTGAAAGAGTGTCTGGGTAGTATATTGGCTTATATGTATCTCCACCACAGATTGTGTTGATAGAGTGTACAGTCATGGGTGCCTGATTGTATCATGTATTCCATTGTGGGACACTTTTCGCTAAGTAATCAAAGAATGATAGTTTCTGATCCAGTTCCTTGCTAAAGAGTTCTCCATTGAACATGGTCTGGACAAAGTGCTTGCAATCAGGAGTAAGAGTTGTATAGAAACAATTAACTAACCTCCATGATTCAAACATTTGATGTGGACAAGTACTTAGCAGATCCTTGAATCTCTCCCAGTAAATATGAAAAGTCTCGTCACCTTGTTGCACAAACTAAATGATCTATTCCTGCAAAAATTCAGTTCTCCATGAGGGACAAAACCTATGCAGAAATTCACACTCTATATCAGCCCAATTAGTGATAGAGTGAGGTCTTAAGGAATTAAACCACATATGTGCCCTATCCTTCAAAAAGGCAAAAAATAAACACAGTCTAGTAGATTCGACACAAAGTATTGCAAGTTAACTTAAACTTTGACAGGTGCCAATAAGGGCACTCAGATTTCGTCCCATAAAACGGAGGTAATGATGACGTCCTCTCACACTGCATCATGAAATCAAGTTCTTTATTAGGTAAAATAGTGGAAGATGGTGCAGTGGTGTATTGAAGCTACAAAAAATCCATAAGCATGTGTGGTGCAGGTGCAGTCATATTTATTTTATTTTATTTTTTCAAAACTCAATTTTTTTTTCAATTTTTCATTAGACTAATTGTTAGCTTTGGTGTATTTCCAAGAGGGGGGTGAATTGGAATTTAAAAACATGTTCCTAAGTTTGACCTAAATAGCAGTAGTACATTCACAACCTAGGGTCTAATTATGCAGTTCCAACATACGAAGATAAATTTAACGTGGAAATTAAATCATACGCAACATTCACACTATAAAATACACGTGCGAAAATATAAATTGCGGAAGTATAAACAATGCACACATGATATGTTATCAGGGTTTGGCCAACTGTGCCTATGTCCCCGCCTCTATCTTGCAAGTCCGAGGATTCCACTAAAGCTCACTTAGCGGGTGGAGCGGTACTGATTACAACTAGGTCAATTAGCACAAGGCTGACCTCAACCTTTACAAATTCGTCTTGTGGGGTGGAGAAGGCCCTAGTTCAAATTCACAAGGCTGACCCCAACCTGATTCTTCCGGGCTTGATCAAGCCCCCTCAGGCCACGTCTAGAAATACAACAGTATTTTTCACAAAGTAGTTGGTATAGTGATTATGCTTCTCAAATAAAGCAAATATGTACCCAATACGCATAGTATAATCAATCAACCACATATCAACAATATAGGAAATGTAAGCCGAGTGATGTGATTTTGTGCAAACAGCACTCAACAAGGTATTATCACTAATATGTTCAAGAGTGTTCTAATCAAGCTATTTCTTTGAAACAGTAAATATCAAATCTCAATAATAAATCAAGGTTTCAAAGATGCTGCAAATATTCATAACAACTCATAATATTTTCTTTAATATAATGTGCTCAAAAGTTGTTTGAAAGAATAATAGCATGTAGAAAAATATTTTTGCACAAAAAAATCAAGTTATAGGAATCTTTGTAATGACAATGCTAAGATCCTTAAGCTAATGAGTTATTCCCAACACTAGATTTATCAAATAAAAAATTTGTGGGAAAACTCTTGCTTGACTTCCAAAAATAATATCAAACAATCAACTAAACAAATGGGAGTATTAACACTATCTAATGAACATAAGGACAATCAATAAACTCTCACACTATCAAAATGTATCAGAGGAGTGAATATTTGAAAGTATTTTAGGCAAAATGTGATTTTGAGATAGAGAGGATTTTTGCTAATGATTTTGGCTAATCTCACACTAATCCTCACAAATGAACCCATATTTATAGGCAAGGTAAAAAATATAACCATTTGGCACCTATTGGGTATTCTTAGAAAAGTTTCAAATTGTTTAAACAAAATTAACCCTCATTAACACGTACTTACCTCAGTTAAAATAATTTTAACCTGGCGAGGTTCGGGTGGTTGAATCGTGGTTTGGTCGCCCGAACAAACACAGTGATAAAAGTCATTTAAATAGATTCGGTCGCCCGTGTCATGCTTTGGAAACCCGAACAAAAATCAGTAGCCTCTACTTATAAATTCAAATGCTTGGTCATTTGTTCGGTGGCCCGAACTCATGTGTTCAGTCACCCAAGTTGGTGGAACGTCCCTTTCGAAGGGTTCGGGCGCCCGTGGAAGGTGTGCACAATTTCGGTCGGTTGCCCGAGAGCCTAAGTCAACTGTTGACTTTTCAATAGTTCAGGCGCTCAAGGAGTTTTGAACTCCTGGGGTTCGGTCACCTGGGATCTCTCAAGTTCCCTAAAAATATTCAATTAAGTGCAATTTTAACACTCCTAAGTTTTGTATGATATATGTGCATGAGTGTAGGGAACTAGACTCATATTAGGATCATATTAGAGTCATATTAGGGTCTTTTCAAGGTCATTCGGTCCCTATGGTCAGTCTATGACATTTCTGAGCTAACAAACCTACATACATGACATACAGAGATTATTACAGACCATATCCCTAGTTACTATTACAAACCCGTATTGCATTAATTGACTTTACAATGTGAAATAGAATCTTCAAGGTCTTCAGGCTTCACTTCAGGTTGCCGCATGGCATTATATGAGTATTTTCTAATAAGAACCTGCACATAAACTTGGCAACCATTAAATACCTGAGTATTTATCATAATCAAAACAAGGTATGACCCATGGGGTCAACACTAATTAAAATGACAGGAAAAATGCTAATTTGAGACTAAAACCAACTTTCCCTGACAACGGAGCCAAAATCTTGACTCACTCGATAAATGAGCAGCTCGAAAGCTATCACAAGTATTGGAGTTCTGTCATATAATATTCAACCCAAAGGTTAGATCGTCTCCTCATGGAATAAGGTTTAATCTCAAATTTTACATTTTTCCAATCAAAATTAAAAAGTTATTGAATTCAGTTTAGATTCGGGGTTTTAAAGATTTTTTGAGATTTCCTTCGACAAATTAAATGAACATGCAAATTAAACCTTAATCCTAGTATGCACTGAATTAAATATCAAGAACGGAAAACCTACGTCTAATCAAGCAGACATCAAAACACGCGTTAAACTTTGAAATAGAAAAGACGATAATTTTAACACATAATTAAAATATGCAATAATGGAAACTCAGTCAAACACTACCCACGAATGATAAAAAATGAATCTTTAACAAAATCAAGAACTTGAACCAAAGTCAAAATTTAAAGGTGACCAAGAACTTAACAGGAATTTAACGCTTTAACAGCATAAATGATAACTAAACACGTTAAAAATGAAAACTTTAATAATGCTAACCCTAAACTAAATGAAGCTTCAACAAAAATTAAATTTTAAAATGAACAACTAATTTAAAGTCTAAAAATTCAAATAAACTTCAATACAAATTTAACAATATTCAACTAAATAATAAAAAAAAAATGAGAGAGAGAGAGAGAGAGAGAGAGAGAGAGAAAGAGAGAGAGAGAGAGAGAGAGAATCCTTGGGTGTGCTTGGCAACTTCTGTAGGAGGGAACAGTTGCAGTGTTGTTGGTGGCTGTGTTGTAGCTTCTGCAAAAGGGAGCAATACAGCAGCTATGGTGTTGTGGCATGAAGGTCTTGGATGTGCAGTGGATGGTGTTGTTGGATAAGAGGGGATGACTCATGCGTGGTTGGTGTTGAAGGAAGTCTTGAGGAAGGGGGCTTTGGGTGTGGCTGGAGCTTGATTGGCTGGTTATAGTAGAGCGCTGGGATGCCTCGGGCCTTCAGAAGAACCAATAATAGGAGGTTGGCAGCAGGTAAAAGAGTGGATGAAGGGTGAGAAAGAAGGGAGAAGAGAGGCAGGGAGGAGGGGAGAGCTGAGAGAGAGCTAGGAGAGAAGGTAAGAGAAAGGAAAGAGAGAGAAGAAGGCGAGAATGAGGGAGAATGAGAGAGTAGAGAAAAGGAGAAGGAGGTGCTTCCTGGGTGCGCGGGGGAGTGAGAAATATAAGGAGAGGAGGAGTGAGTGCCCTATGACCCGGCAAGACTCATGGAGACAAATCCAACCCGGCTGCATGGGCGGGTCACATCACTTGGTTTTGTAGATT
Organism: Malania oleifera; assembly: GCF_029873635.1. Classification (NCBI taxonomy): domain Eukaryota; kingdom Viridiplantae; phylum Streptophyta; class Magnoliopsida; order Santalales; family Ximeniaceae; genus Malania; species Malania oleifera. The sequence continues at coordinate 72,087,411 of NC_080418.1, read as the reverse complement.
TTTTTTTTCTTCTTTCTTCTTTTTTTTTTTTCTTAGCGAGCGAGCTCCTTTTTGACTCTCTTGGAGCCCATTTCTCTCAAAGATCAAAACATAAAAGTTGTAGATAATATTCTCATTTTCTTTAGGATGTCGAATCATCTCAATCGGAGCTTGGGCGGGAAAATTATCTGCAAATTATGAACTGGTACCGATTTTAGCTCCTAAAAATTTTCCTATGATAAAAAAAATGCCAAAAAATTCATAAGTTGCTCAATAAAACCCAAAGATTGTAAATAGGACACCTTGTTAAAATATTGAAAGTAATTAGGCATTTAATTAAAAATATATGCCCTAATGCACGAATTAAAACGTCTAATTATGTAGTTTACCCACGTAATCACTAGTAGACTTGATATCATGTTCAGTGTCTGCATGTGCGCTCATTTTCAAGTGACTCCTGAAGAATCTCACCAAATAGTTGTCAAAAGGATATTAAGATATTTGATAGGGACTATTGACTTAGGTATTTGGTATCCTAAAGATACATCCTTTGAAATGATTAGCTATTCAATACGGATTATGCTAGATGTAAGATAGATCGTAAAAGTATGAGTGGTACTTGCCACATTTTAGGATGATCTCTAGTATCTTGGTTTTCCAAGAAACAGAATTTTGTGGCATTGTCTACTACTGAGGCTGAATACATAGCAACAGGTAGTTGTTGTGCACAAACTCTATTTATGAAACAACAACTTGAGGATTTCAATTTGTACTATTTGGTTGTACCAATCAAATGTGATAACACAAGTGCCATAAATATTTCAAAGAGTACTATTTCTCACTCTAGGACTAAGCACATTGACATTAGACATCATTTTCTTAGAGATCATGTGCAAAAGGAAGATATTATTCTTGAGTTCATAAATACAGATAAATAATGGGCTAACATTTTCACAAAACTTTTTCAAAGGACAAGCTCATCTCAATATGACGAGAGTTAGACATGTTACATAGTCGAGAGGTGATTTGGAAATGGAAAAATTGATGTTAAATGTGTGGTTGAGCAAAAAAGAATATGCAAGTCAAAAAATATTGAAGGTCCGGTGACTGCCCATGCATCATTGGTCCACTAAACCTATACTGACTTGTGAAATACATAGCTTAGGCGACTGACTCTTCAAGCACAGTCACCTGACCCATGAAAGTATAAGTTTTCACATCTTAGTCAACTTACCGTATATCTCCACTCTCCTAAAGTCTCTTTTTTTCATTCCCAAATCATATTTCTAGAAAATGTCACCGATTAAACTTCAAGAGATCCTTCTATATTTCATTTTCATATCATTTTTGAAGGATTCAACCATTTACTTTCTCAAAATCATGCCTAGAACCAAGCGCACGACAAACCAAGGTCCCTCCTCCAAAAGGTATGATTCAAATGACATTGAGTGATGGTTAATGACACCCCACGCCAAGGAAGTCTATAAAAAGCATCTTTGATCTATCAAACTCATCTTTAGAAAGGTTTTATGTCTTGAGTTCTTTAGAGGTAAGTTTCTAAATACTTTACCGATGTGTAATGTTTTGGGTGTGGAAAGATTCAAAACTTATCAAGTTAGAGGCATTTATCCAAATCTTGTGAAAATCTTTTACATGAATATGGTAAAGGGAGAAATTGTATGCTTCACTCAGGTTATGGATAAATCATTTGAAGTAACCCTACAAACTTTTGCCACTAGGCTTAGAATCCAAGTAAGTGAATTTAAGTGTCCACCCGTTGGAACATCTTGGACAATGGCACAAGCTTTTACCCTTGAGGAGTTTTTACCATTGATTATGATAGAAGCTCCTATATATTTTGGTCATCCTTTATTGTATCATTAGCTAAACTTGTAGGCCCAAAACTAACAGAAACTCATCACGTACAACATGTTGCCTATGGTAGGGTCATATGACCATATTTCCCACCTTGACTGTTTTGTGATGTGGTGCCTATTAGAGAGCAAAAAGCTTGATCTACCCAGCTTGATGTTAAACTTGATGATTTCACAAGAATAGGCTAGAAGGGTCATTATTCTATATGGAGGAATACTAAACCAAATTTTTGACCATCTAGGCCTTACCATACCATCTACCTTATTCATCAAAAGAACCCATTACGATATGTTTTCTTCTACTGCAGAGAAGCAAATAGGATATGTACAATGTCCACAAGGATGGTTGCCCAAGGGTGGTAGGGGACATAGGCAAGCTCCTGAACCCTAACAAAATGCCCCACCAGCATATGATGCTCCCTTCCAGTTTGTAGCTTATCAGTAGCAACTGAACGACTTCCGTGCTGAAGTGCATAGTGGTTTCAGCTCACTTTAGTTGAGTTACACTTCCCTTGACCAGCGGCTTGGATGTATTGAATGATATATGGAAAGTTCTTATTCATCACGAGGAAAACCTCCAATGGAAACGAGTTCTGGAAATGAAGATGATGATGATGAGGAAGGCACTGCATAAGATTATGGCAATGATGATTAGCTTTTTTATCTTTCAAAACAACTTGCGTTGTAATATTTGACTTGCTTACAACTCTTCACACTACTTTCTTATTTTCTTATCTTTGCTTTTCTTGAATATGACTTTTTTCATGCTAAAATTTGATTCTGTGATCCTTTGCATGATGCATGAATATTTGATTAATGTTTGACTTGAGAAATAGCATGCTAACCTATGGACAATGAGTGTGAAATTACTAAAGTGAAATGCATGTTTATCTTATTTAGGTACCCTTTTTGTTGATGTCAAAAGGGGGATAAATATTGGACAAAATGAGAATTTATGATTGCATTTATGGTTGACATATGAACATATGAACATATATTTAGGGGGAGTTATTATGAAAGCATGATATATATTGAAAATTTTGAATGCTTGAATGATTATGAGCATTGAAGCATGACATATATTGAAAATTAGAATGCTTGAAATTGCTCTAATATGAATGATGAAAACATGATATTCTGAACGCTTGAAATATTCTGATATGAGTGAATGACTTGTTAAGGATATACTTATTGTTAAGGGGAGCTTTTTTAAGGCTTTCTCATGTTTGCTCCTTATTTGTCATCATCAAGAACGGGGGATATTGCTAGTTAAACAAGGCTTAATCTTGTTTTGATGATAAAAAATCAAGGTTACTTAACATGTCTATTTAAGTTTGAGTTTCAGGACTTAATTATTTTTGTGAAATCAAGTGAGCGTACTTGAAGAGCTTAAATGATATGTACACTTAAAGTCATAAATCATGAAGTATGTAAAACAATCAAGTCATGTTGGCCATGAAGTTCATTGAAACAATGCATAAAGCTCAAAAGAATCTTGGAAGCTTCATAACATAAAGACTTAGGAACTTAGATAGAATAATCGTATAAAAGTCTTATGTAAGTACTTCAAATTTCAAGATTGAATGATTGAAGCCCCTAGGATATATCATGGACTTAGAGACTTGTTTTGCACATGGAAAATATTTACATAAAGTCCAATATAAGTTTTCCAAGTTATGAATTTAAGTTTGGAACAAAAATATTGAAAAACAAGTATTGCTGAAAGGACAGGCGACAGATGATTTCTTATCAAGCGATTGAGATGCTACTAACTTTGAAAATATGCAAACATGCTAGGCACAGGCGATGGACCCCATTTTGACTTTTAGAATGTGCTACTTTTAAAAAAGCACAAACGTCTGACCCTTTGAGTCCAGTCAACAAACGCGTATATTTGAACTTTTAACAGTGCTGATCTTGTTTCCAAAACTTGCATGATTGGTTTCCAAATTGAGAGAAAATTTGAGAGAAACTTTTTGAAACCATAGTGCACTATTTAAACTTCATATTCTTACACATTAGGGTATAAGAACAAAGAATGACACACACATTATTCTTTCAAAACTCTTTGGTTATACTTTTCAGAAGAGGCTGTTTTGTTGTCGCTAAATACTCACGAAATTATGATTTGATCTTTCGAAACTTACACTCTTAAATTTGATTTCTAGTGATTTACTTTTGAGCTTCATCTTTCATATTGTTTTATTTGAAGTATTCTTTATTTTAATGTGAACTGATCCACTCAATTGAGGAGCTTTCTCTTATAAAAGCACTTTTTCCTTGCTTGTATTGTTTTCACGATTTAGGTATTATGAATCATTGCCTAGCAAGAGGATTGTTCTCATTAGAGAGAAGAACTCCACCTTGAATGGAGAGAGGTTTTACTTCACCTGGTAATGAAGTTGGAAAGGAAGTCCTCACAAGGGGTTGCTTAAGGTAAGAATGTAGGCTGCGGTCGAACCATGTAAAAAATACAGTGTTCAACTTCTTCTTTCCTACTCTTTTAAATTTCTGCAAGATATCAACTACGTGTATGATTTTATTTTCATTAAGAACTTGCTGAATATTTAATCATGTTGAATACTTGAGAACGTGCTGAACATTGATATTGCTGAATATTGAAAAATCTATTGAATGATTGGAAATTAATTTTTGATTGAAACGAGAACTCCTATAATTTGCAGATTGTATAATGTATTAAAAAGTGAGAATAGTAAAAATTTTTAAATCTTTGATTAAATCAGCTGAAGTAAAAGGGTTGGTATTTAATCATTTTATTGAAGTATATTTGCTGAGATACACAACTTTCAATGCTCAAATCATTTTTATAATTCCCATTGACTCTAGCTGAAAATCATATTTTGAATAATTGCCTAACTAAATTTATTAATTCTTGAATTCATATTGTAAATTCAGATTTTGTATTGATCTTTATATTCATATCTAGGACTCCTGATTGATATTGTACGGTCACTGCATAGGAATATTGTTTGTGAAATTGTTAAAGGGTTAAAGTAAATAGGAATTTCGCAAATAAATTTTAAATAACCCAATTCACCCCCTCCCCTCTTGGGAATACATCCTAATTTCAATAGGGAAAATGAATTCTAACAAAAAAATGACAAACCTTTGTCTCATGACTATTAAGGATAACTATAAGGTAAGCTCCTCCTCTTAAAATGAAAACTTTCGAGATGAATTTCTGAGTAATATAAAAAGTCGGGACTTAGTTGAAAATAACTTTCCTTGAAAAATGAAACTTGGGCCTTTTCAAATCTTTTAGTATTTTTAAAAGATAAGCTTTTTTTCCCAATGTTTAATCTTAAATAAAAGATTAAAACATTTTTAAACTCGTTTTTTTGTTGCCCTTGAATTTTTTTATATATTTGTGCAAATCTTTTACTATTTTCGGAAATTTGATGAAAAGTTTGTGAACTTTGATATTTTGATGATAAATGGAGATTTTTGTTTGATGACAATGAAAATTTAAAATTCTCTTTATGTTGAAATTATTTTTGCTAAAACATGCTTGAATCTTGAGTATATATGCTTCAGTTTAAAGGGAGCATGATTAAATGAATATTTAGTTGTGAATTGAGCATCATGACTTTAAATGTTACCGACGATCATTTTAAATTATGAATATATTGTTCATCATTTTGAATTACAAGTACAATGAGTTGAACATATTAGCTTGATTGAATATCAAGATAATTTTTTGTAGAATATAAATATTTTGTTAAAAAAAGATGAGTCGAGCACATTGAATATTTCCTTGTGAATATTGAGCTTGTTATGAATTTGAGCATATTGAGCTTGTTAATAACCATATTGAATAACTTGATGTGTCTTGAGAAAATTAATAATATTTATTTATCAATTTAATCCTTAAGACCTCCCTCACAAAAACCTTTTGATGTTTACCAAGGGGAAGCAACCATAAGTAGAAATAATTGTGACTTTGTGAGCTCTTGTATGTGAAAAATCTTTTTGAAACAAACAGCATAATTGGGAATATTTTTTGAAAACTGATTGCAAATGTTGAATGTAATGACCATTGTTGGCCTTACAAGGCTTAACATCCTATTTTGATGCTAAGAAACAAGTGAAACTTAACATATTTGGTTGAGTAATGATATTTTAGGATTCGTTTGCTAAAACAGGGACGAAATGCACTAAATGTGCACACTTGGTCAACCAGCATTTCATGTATATTTTGCCCCCCGTCGACCGACCAAGGATCGGGTCAACTGGTTGCCCACAACCTGGTCGACCGAACTCTTATAGTTCATTTGGCCCCGGTCGACCGAACACCCCAGGGGTAAACTTTATTGACCTCCTAGTCGACCAAGCATATTTTGAATATCAACAACCTGGTCAACCGAGTTCCCACGTGGGGAACACAACTGTCTGGTCGACCGACTAGCTCAGTTCAAATTGAACCTGATCGACCGAACCTCGCAAAAATTGGAAAATCGCCTTTGGACATATAAGTCTAGTTGACCGAACTCCCAGTTCATTTCTTGCCCGATCGACCAAACCCCAAGAACTTCGGTCAACCGAACTTGTCCTAGTCGGCCGGTGCTTTTGGGTTGCTCCAAATTTTTTACCGCGGTTAACTTTTTTAAATGAGGTTAAATTAATTAAATATCATTAAAACTTTTATAATTATTCCGCTTATGTCCTTAACAGTTATATTTCTGGTGAAGTTTATAAATACCCCCTCATTTGGAATTATTAGTATGGGATTAGCAATCTTGATTAGAAGAAATTTTTTGAAATTCCTAAAATCCATAATACTCATTTCTAAGCTCCATACACTCACACTTACATTCTTTGATTGCCAAAAATATTGTGTAAGTTTGATTTGAGTGTTGATTGCTATATAGGTTTGCTCTTCTACGTGTTGTGCTTGATTGATACCATTTTGTTTGAGAGCAAATCCTTAAGTATTCTCAAAGGACTTTGTTAATAAGTCTATCCTAAGAAGACTTTATGAGATCTTTTGAGATTGCACCTTCATTGCAACATCTTGAGAAGCTCGTATTTAATTTTGGTTGCAAAATCTTTTCAAAACAATTTTCAAATATCAAGTGCATTTCATCTTAACAAATATTTGAAGAGATATTTGTTTATGTGATAAAAATCTTTGTTGCAATATTCATTGATTTACAACTTTTGCTAAATGCAAAGATTAAATTTCCTTTTGCAAACCAAATTTATACACTACTTGAGCTTTATATGATTGAGAAAATCTGTTGGTTGAAATATGTGAGGGTTGATTAATATCTTTGTTTGGGCATTTAGATTGAATACACTTGTGATACAAAGATCATACTGGTTTGCATTCTCATGCACTGATTACATTGATAGCAAATATTTATTTGAGAGCATATATTAAACCACATTGAGCTTACTCATTATATCTTATTGGTGGTGTATGTGATTGCACGTAACTGGGTACACATCTACTTTTCAAGAAAGCATAATCACTGTACCAACTTCATTGATTGTGAACATATTGTTGTATTTCCAGGCACGGGCTTGAAGAGGGAGGCTAGCCCTGGGAAATAGTCCCGGATTGGCTTAGACCCGATTAGGAAAGTTAGGTGCACCATCCTGTTAAGGTGTAGGTTGAGATCAGCCCCACTAGTTGACATAGTTGTAAAGGTTGAGGTCAGCCCTATGTTAATTGACCTGGTTGTATTAGGTGCCGCTCCACCCGTTAAGTAAGCCATTAGTGGAATCCTCGGGCTTGGCCGAACCCTGATAAAATATCATGTGCCTTGTTTATATTTCTACACTTTATATTTATCGCACATGTATGTAATGATGTAAATGATACACATGATTTAAATTTTGGCGCATTATATTATTGGCGCATTGGAATTGCATGGAAAGACCCTAGGTTGTATTATACAGGTATTTCACTTAACCGAGGAGTTAAATTTTAAAATTCCAATTCACCCCCCTCTTGGGAATACACCAATTCTAACATTCTTGTAGATTTGACGATTCAAGAATTGGTTGGATCATTGCCCAAGAGTGGGGTATCGCTTGGAAAGGCATTGCTCTAGCCTAATAAAGGAGTGTTTGAGCATGGGGTATCACTTTTGAGGTTTTTTCCCACCTGGAAATGAGCTAGATTAGTGGAATCTTGTGGTGGTTTGCCAAAGGTGAGGACGTAGGCTGGGGATAAGCCGAACCTTGTAAAAACCCTGTGTCACTCTCTCTTTTCGTTGCTCTTTACTTTTAACATATATAAACTGCATGGATGTTTTAAATTCCTAAATCATATATACTACGTGGATTAGATATTAAATAAACTTAAGTTTAATTTATTTTTGAGATTACGGAAACCAAAAGGGAATATATTGGTTGATCCATACTTTGCGGGAACCGTAAGGGAGTACGTTGATTGGTGAAACACCCAAAGACTCTTTAACTGAAAGTTTATTTAGCGTCTAAACTTTTGGAAAGAGTATTGAATTTTATACTGCACTTCATTTTGAGAAAGCAAATTCATTATCATAGGGTTTGCATCAACCATAGGGCTTGAATCAAACTTTCATATATACATGGCTGCAAACAAACAAAAAGTTGAATCTTATATCTTAGATATTGTGGTTGATTGGAAATTTGATTGATTGGTTACTTGATTGTTTAAGTACTTGTGATTGAATTTTGTTTTAAGCATTTATTTTGTATTTGATAAATCAATAAGAAGTCAAGAATTCATTAAAAGAAGTAAAGGAAGTTAGGAATTCTTAAAAAGAATTAAAAGAAAATTTTTTAATCAAATTCACCCCCCCCCCCCTCTCTTGGGACTACACCTTAGTTCTCAACCATGGTGAAAATTTGAAGTTTTTCAGAATCTTGGTCATTGATGATGAGTCATGAAAATATGATAGAATTTTAGAAAATCATGATTGTTTACATTATTTTTTTTAGCTAGGACATCTTGGTTCAAACTTGATTTTCAAACTTGTGGTCTTAGTTGTAGAATTCATTTGCCCCCAATTTTCTTTTTTAATGACAAAGCGGGATAAATTTTCAAATATGGAAAGTCTATTTTTAAGTTAATTGGTATTAATTCTCTTTTATTTGAGTTATGATCGACAACAGTTGGTATCAATTTTTATAAATGACTATGCATTAATTTGATATCATATTATGTGACCATGCTAAATCTTTTATGGGGAACACATTGGTATATATTTTATAAAGTACATTTTTTTAGGATAAAATTAAAAATTTGTGCATATCATTTACAGTCTTTAGCCTCACCACTCTTATTTTGGTTTTATTAATGTAAAAGGGGAGAGATAAGAGAAAACAAGAACGTTTGTGTGAATCTAATTGATTTATATTTGTTCCAAATTTTGTGAATAGTTTGTTATCATCAAAAAGAGGGAGACTGTTAGCCACAATGTTTCATTAACCTAATTTTGATGATAACAAACTATTAGGGACTAGTGGATTTGTGCTTAAGTTGGTTTGTACAAGATTTGAGCCATTGAAGTTGAGGAAAATTTGACTAGTTGAGAAAAGAATTGAAGAGTTAAAATTCACATTTTTTTTGTATTGTTTTTTTTTCTTTTTCAATTTTATTATACTTTGACTTGTAAAACAATAACAAAAATAAGGTATAACACAAATGAGCATAAACGTACTATAGAATTAGGAACAAAAAAGAGCAAACCTTATCCTTTATGCCACAGATGGTTAATCGAACCCAGAGAGTGGTCGACTAGCCTAAGCAGAGGCTAAAGGTTGTCGATCGACCCCTAAAAGCGATCAACCAGTCTAGCCACTTTAGCCCATAATGGTCACTTTTTCTCTCTAATAGCTAATAAGCGGTTGACCGGTCTAAGAAGACAAGAGAGTCCAATAGGCATAAAACAACTAGTTTTCATCCATAATCTATATATATACCCTCCTAAGCTTTGAGAACATTAGAAAAGTTATCCATGTTAAACTACCAAGTGCTCTTACTTTCAATTCTCTCTCAATCTTGTTTTTATGCTTTAAATTGCTTATCTTTTAGAGAATAATCTTGACCTTTATTTTGATTATTCTTTAAAAGTTTATCTTGTGAGATTTAATTGGGTATCCTTCATCTTGTGATATTTATTGTGTTTGCTTCCTCGTGAGTAATTTCCCTTTGTAAGCTTTGTTGTATTAGTTCATTGGTCTCTAAAAAATAAGGATTATGTTTTAGTTGTCTTGTCTCCGTTAAAATAAAGGGTTGTAATTGGTTCCTTGGTCTTCGTTAAAGGAATAGTGTAACCTCAAGATGGTTGGTCTTGAGAAAATGGATGTAGGTGAGGACAACTGATCCACTATAAAAGCATTTACATTTCTAATCCTTTCTCTCTTTGATTAAATTGCTTTTATATTGTGTAATCTACTTGATTGTTTTATTGCTTTAATTTTTGTTTCTAGCATCTATAATTTTATTAAACCAAATTCACCTTCTCTTGGGTTGCCACTCGATCCAACACAATCCTCTCCTTCTGGTTCAAACTTCACCAATAGCCATCACTGCATGAAAAAGGACCTTTAGCAATGGAAGAATTTCAATTTTTAAGGCTATTTTCCATTGTAAAATGTCCTTTTGTGATGACACCTTATTAACATTCATTTCCTTACAAAAACCCCAATCCAAAGTAATAGGCAATAGTGCTGTCTCAAAGATCTTGGCAATGACCAATGTTGTCACTAAATCTATCAATAAAATTGTTGTTGTTTCCATCGCTATATTATTTTTTTGCAACAATCATGCTGCCACTGATTAATAACGATGCTTTTGTCCACAAATATAAGCTATTTTTTAACTATGGAATTCATTTATTATTTAGCAAGTTTGATGGATATCAATGGCTAAAAAATATATATTTTTCCTAAATTCTTGCTTATTTACAACAATATGTCATTTATTTCTGACGAATTTAATTGTCACTAATATGTAAACATAACCTATATATGATTTCCCATTTATCATGACTAACTATTTTCCTATACCTTATAGTACTTTATATCATATATTCATCATACCAATATCAATCATTCAATGCAATAAAACTTTAAATGAAATATTTATGTATATATAAAATGATAGAAAATATAAGTGAAAAGTGTGACACCATAGTTAAAGAACCACAAAAGATTCAATTCTTATAAATCTAATATGCCAATATCATAAAATTCCAAACTATGTCATGTATCGCAGAAGTTGATTTAAGGCTAGTGGTCATCATCATCCTCATGAGAAGAATTCTCATCATCATTGACATCAACATGGTCAGATCCTTGATCATTAGTTGGTGGAATCTTCTCCTAAACAAATGCAATGAATGCATATAATTTATTCTTAACTTCTTCAATCTCATGCTGACATGAACATTACCCATGTGAGTATGGTTGAGAAAATTGGCTTAATATTGATATGCCCATAATAAATCACGCTAATAAGGGTAGGTCAACGCCTGTCTCATACTTTCTCCAGGTCTGACTTCCTAACGAGTGATTAGCTCCGACCTAATAAAGAGGAGGAGAGATTCACGCCGACGCCCTTAAAAACCGAGTAATAGGCGCACGCACTTATGGCCGAAGAGCGATTCGCGCCCCCACGCAATAAATCCGAGCCAACCAGCGGTCAACTCAAGCCCCTATAAGTAGGGATTGGGAGTACAGGCAAAAGTAAGGGAGATAACACTATTCTACTGTTGCATTTAGCCTTCCTAAAAGCCTTCCTCTTACTTAGGCATCGGAGTGGTCCCCCGGAGTACACCCCGGGTCCTCCAAGTCTTCATTCTTTTCTTCTTTCAGGTCAACGAGAGTCGAAGGAGCATCCCAGCTATTTTTTTTTACCCCGCAACAGTTGGCGCCGTCTGTGGGAAGTTACTTTTAGGAGGCGATATTATCTTGCTCTTGACTTTCAAACATTCAAACAATGCCAACCTCACGCAATTCCACCTCCTTCCCTGATAACAAAGAACCATCCTAATCCATCCAATGGACCTCCGACTCATCTGGTGTCAGTAGGGAGGAGTTCCTTGCCTTCCAGAAGGAAATGAAGGACATGCTCAACCAACTCTTACAACAGAAGAGTCAAGAAGGGCACGTCCTTCCCCAACCGCAAAACAAACCCAGCGCAGACAAACAAGCTGACGAACTAAGGGAGAAAGAAGAGAAAACTCACCCTAGTAAGAAGGTAGAAGATGCAAATAGCGTGGACGTCAACCAACAAAGATCCACCGAGCTCGAGGAAAGAATAAAGAAGATAGATTACATAGAGAAGATGATGAAAGAGGGTAGAGCCAGGCCCTACTATGGGGAAACATCCCTAAAGTGCGCGGAGTCTCCGTTCAGCAAAGAGATCATGGAAGCTCCATTGCCCAGCAGATTCAAGATGCCTATCTTTGAGAGATACGAAGGTTTGTCTGACCCCATTGATCACCTGGAAAATTTCAAAATGTTAATGCAGCTGCAAGGGGCTCCTAACGCCATCATGTGCCGAGCATTTGCTACCACCCTTAAGGGTATCGCCAGAGACTGGTATCAAACTCTGCGACCAGGATCTGTTGGTTCCTTCCAAGGGATGGAGAAAATGTTCATCGGCCACTTCCTTAGTAGCCGGAGAGTTGCCAAAACAACAGGCCATCTAATGAGTATGGTGCAAGGGGACCACGAGACTCTAAAGAACTTCATGCACCGTTTCAACACAGCGACCCTAGAAATCTGCAACTTGGATATGGGGGTAGCCTTGGCTGCCCTGACAACGGCTCTTCAACTCGAAAGCTTCTTATACTCCCTTGGAAAAAAACCGCCAGTGGACATTGGGGAGTTAATGATTCGAGCAGAGAAATACATAAACCTGGAGGAGATGATGGACACGAGAGGAAATCGTCTAGAGCGGAAAAGGAGAAACAACGGCAGAGAATCTGGAGATGCCTATAGACCCACAAAAAGGCACGAAACTAGTGCGCTGCAAACAGGTCAAAAGAGTACAGGACAGCACAACAAGTTCTCCACCTACACACCTCTAAATGTACCGCGCTCAGAGTTGCTGATGCAGATCAAAAAGAAGGACTACGTCTCATGGCCCGAACCTATGCGAACGCCTCTACATAAGCGGAACATGTCCAAGTTCTATGCATTCCATAGGGATCACGGCCACGACACAAAAGAATGCATTCAGCTGAAGAAAGAAATCGAAGTCCTAATAAGAAGGGGACATCTGTCAAGATTTGTCAAGAAAGAAAATCCACAAAGGGAACCAATCGAGCAGAGGAGGGACGGCGCAAAAGAGAAGGAAGAGCAAGCTATTGGGAAAATTGCGGTGATCTTCGGAGGATCCGCCAGTTGAGGAGATAGTGGAAGTGCACACAAAAGATATGCTAAACAGGTGCTGACGATAGAAAAGGGGGAAACCAGTAGCAAACGAAACAAGAAAGGTGACGCCATAACCTTTGACAGCGGAGATGAAGAGGGAGTGCAGCAACCGCATGATGACGCACTAGTGCTCTCCCTACTCGTAGCCAATTACATGGTTAGGCGTATACTGGTAGACAACGGGAGCTCGGCCAACATCATGTTCTGGTCGGTCTTGGTAAGGATGAAGATCAGCAAGGAACGATTGAAGCCCGTCTCGACCCCTTTGGTAGGATTTGGGGGAGACACTGTTCACCCCTTGGGAACCATCACATTACCAGTGACAATAGGGACGACCCCGCAGCAGGTAACAACGTTGACAGAGTTCCTGGTGGTTGACCAACCTTCGGTGTACAATGTCATCTTGGGTCGTCCATTCCTTAACGCAGTTTGAGCGGTAACATCAACATACCACCTCAAAGTTAAGTTCCCTACACCACAAGGGATAGGATATGCCAAAGGAGATCAGGCCGCTGCCCGGAGTTGCTATGTAATGGCCTTGAAAGGGAAGATGGAGGCCAAAGAAGCTCTAACGGTGGAAGACCTGGAGGTCAGAGGAGAGTATCCCCAGATCAGTACATTACACGAAGATATCAAACACATACCACTGCAAGGCCACCAGGAGAGAAGTGTACAGATCGGGAATCACTTGCCCGATACTTTGAAAGCGGAGTTGACTGAACTCTTGGATGAATTCTCTGATTTGTTCACATGGTCGGCAGCAGACATGCCCTGCATCGACCCTGCTGTGATAGAGCACAGGTTGCAGGTCAACCCCAACCACCGACCTGTAAAACAGAAAAAAAGGAGCTTCGCGATGGAACGGATCAAAATAATTGACGAAGAGGTGACGAAACTGTTGCAGGCCAACTTCATCCGAGAAGTGGACTACCCCGAGTGGCTGAGCAATGTGGTCCTGGTCAGAAAGCCCAATGGAAAATGGCGCACCTGCATAGACTTCACAGACTTGAATAAAGCGTGCCCAAAGGACAGCTTTCCTCTCCCTCGAATTGATCAGCTAGTGGATTCGACCTCGGGACACGAGCTCCTCAGCTTCATGGACGCTTACTTAGGGTACAACCAAATTCCTATGAGTCCCGCTGATGAGGAAAAAACTTCTTTCGTCACCGAAAGGGGTTTATATTGTTACCGGGTGATGCCCTTCGGCTTAAAAAATGCGGGGGCCACATATCAGAGGCTAGTGAACAAGATTTTTAAAGAACAGCTCAGAAAAACAATGGAAGCTTACGTGGACGATATGTTGGTGAAGAGCATGGAAGCAGGGCAACATTGTAAAGACCTAAGGGAAATGTTCGAGCTCCTCCGCCGGTACCACATGAGGTTGAATCCCTCGAAGTGCGTGTTCGGCGTTTCTGCAGGTAAGTTCCTGGGCTTTATGGTGACTCACAAAGGTATAGAAGCAAATCCGGATAAAATACGAGCGCTGCTGGAGATGGAAGCTCGAAGGACTAAAAAGGATATACAAGTTCTGACCGAAAGGATAGCCTCCCTCAGTAGATTTATCTCCTGCTCAGGGGATAAAGGTTTACCTTTCTTTAGAGCACTGCGGAAGAAGGGAGGATTCGAATGGGGGGAAGATCAGGAGGTAGCCTTCGAGCAGCTTAAGCAATACCTCGGATCCCCTCCTCTCTTGACAAAAGCAAAGAATGGGGAAGACCTCTATCTATATATAGCTTCCACAGAGAATGTCGTCAGCTCGGTCTTGGTCCGGGAAGAGGATAGAAAGCATCAGCCTATATATTACACAAGTAAGGTGTTAAGTGGCGCCGAGAAGAACTATTGTACGGTGGAAAAAGCCGCCTTCTCCATCATCTGTGCAGCGCGCAAATTAAGACCCTATTTTCAAGCCCATAGGGTTGTCATGTTAACAAACCTACCCATGAGACAAATTCTACAGCGACCGGAGAGTTCGGGGAGAATGACGAGGTGGTCGGTAGAATTAAGTGAATTTGACATACAGTATCAACCGAGGCCAGCGGTCAAGGCTCAGGTACTCGCGGATTTTACAGTAGAAAGGCTCCCTGAGTCATCCACCAAGTCGGAGGAGTGGACACTGCACGTTGATGGGTCCTCTAATGCTGCTGGAGGGGGAGCCGGATTCATCCTTTCTGACCTGGAGGGCAATGAAACTCTCTTCGCCCTAAAAATGGAGTTCACAGCAACCAAGAACGAAGCGGAGTACGAAGCCCTGTTAGCCGGCCTGCGACTGGCGGAAGCATTAGGGGTGGCACAGATCAAAGTACTGAGTGATTCCCAGCTGGTGGTAGAGCAACTCAAAGGAGAATTCGAAGCTAGGGATCCAAGAATGAAGAAATATCTCTCCAAGGCAAGAGAGTACATAGAGGCATTCGTCCAGTTCAACATAGAACACGTACCAAGAGCAGAGAATAAAAAGGCGGATGCACTAGCGAAATTAGCCTCGGGAACCGATTCGGAATGGAAAGACACTATCTATCTTGAACGCATAGGAAAACCCTCGTACGAGGAGGATAGAATTAACTCAGTGGCATCCGAGTTCAGCAAGGACGATTGGAGAGCGTCCTTATTCCTGTACCTCCAGGACGGATCCTTACCAGGAGATAATAAGGAGGCTCAAAAGGTGAGGAGGAAAGCGGCAAGATATACGCTGATGGGCCGGGAGCTCTACAGGCGATCCCTGACACTGCCCTACCTCCGATGTTTAAGCAAAGACGAAGTGGAATACATACTACGAGAAATCCACGAAGGAGTATGCGGAAACCACCTTGCCAGTAGGGCTCTAGCTCACAAAGCTATGCGACAGGGATTTTACTGGCCCACAATGAAGAAGGACGCGGTTGAGCTCGTAAAAAAATGTGACAGATGTCAAAGGTGCGCAGTTGTACCACGCGCCCCCTCAAGTCTACTCTCCCCTCTAACCAATCCTTGCCCTTTTGCTCAGTGGGGGATAGATATCCTTGGACCTCTTCCACAGACGACTGGTCAGAAAAAATTCTTGTTGGTAGCAATAGATTATTTCACTAAGTGGGTAGAGGCCGAACCCCTAGCCACCATAACAGAGCGGAATATTACACGCTTCGTGTGGACCTCATTAGTTTGCCGCTATGGCATTCCCTCAGCGATAGTTACAGACCACGGGAAGCAGTTCGACAACGAGCACTTCAAAAAGTTCTGTTCGGACCTATCTATTAAGCTTCTCTTCGTGTCAGTGGCGCACCCCCAGAGCAATGGACAAGTAGAGAACATGAATCGGACGATTCTGCACGGACTGAGGACCCGACTCGAATCCATGCAAGGTAGATGGACAGAGGAACTCCCTTCCCTTATATGGGCGTACCACACCACCAAGAGAGCAGCAACAGGGGAAACCCCGTTCATGCTTGTCTTCAGCGCAGAAGCAGTCATCCCAGCAGAGGTGGGCATACCCTCTTGGCGAAGGAAATACTTTAACGAGCATACCAACAGTGAGGAGCTCAGGTCAGAAATAGACCTACTGGAAGAGAGACAGGATCAAGCAAGTTTAAAAGTTGCAGCGTACCAGCAGAGGGTAGCAAAGTACTACAACAACCGCGTCAAAATAAGGAATTTCCATCCAGGAGACTTAGTCCTGAGGAAGAGGCGAAACAACCCGTCCGAGCAGGGGTCGCACAAGTTAAAGCCTAACTGGGAGGGCCCATACAAGGTCACAACAGAAATAAAATCCGGAACATACAAGTTGGAAGATGTAGGGGGGAAAGAAGTTAAGAACACATGGAACTCGGAAATGTTAAAGAAATACTATTCTTAAAGAACCGCTTCTTGCAGCGCTGTAATAAAAGTGCCGCTTACAAAAGTTGCACTACATCAATAAAGGATGAAAAATTCAAAATACATATTCTGTTCCTACAAACTAATTTGCTTTGCTCCTTTCTCCAACTTCCTCCTCCTCCCCTTCTTCATCCTCTTCCAGATCCTCCGCAGACTCGGGGCTCTCTTCGCCATAGCCATGAGAGCTTACACCATCAAGAGGAATCTCGGGATGTTTAGTCCTTACTTGATCACGACACCTATTGAATCCAACTCGGTAAGCTTTAGAGGTGTCGATAACAAATTGGTTGGAGTCTTTGTATTTCTTCACTACAATTCGGGAAGCAGAAGCAGCAGTAGTAGCTTCTCGGGCAGGAAGTTCCTCCCTATGAAGGCGATCGACCTCTGCCTGCAAAGCCTACTCGCGAAGCTCGGCCTCGTGCAGTTCGTACTGAGCGAGGACATATTTTTCCCGTGCATCGAGTGTCTGGCGATACATCTCCGTGACTTTCTCCTCCTGGGCCGGAGCCATCTTCGCCAGCTGTGGAAAAATGCAAAGTATGGAACAGTTAGCAAGAGTAGGCATAAGTCAAAAAAAAAAATTTATAAAGCAAGTAAAGTAGACACCTGGTACGAAGTATGGCGGATTTTCGCCGAGAGGGCGTCAGGAAGGGTACATTGGGCCTGCACAAAGTCCTCAGCATGCACAGCCTGACGGAGAGCAGAGGCAGAACGGGTCGGCTCGTGAAAAATGGCTTCAACTTGAGCCTGCGAGTGCGTAGGAGGAGCAGCATAGACCTCGTCAGTAAGGGCGCCGGAATCACCTACTGCAGGGGCTTCCCTTTGAGAGGATTCTCCTTCGACCTCTCTTCTCTTCTTCCTACTCCTACTCACCCTTTGCTTTCTAGCTTGTCCCATGAGCGATTCATACCTGGTCAAGTCCATATCTGCGAGTATAAAAGAGAAATGGAGTAAGAACACCCACAGTAAAGATAACACCTGAACGTACACATACACATAATCAGGGGAGAGAATGACTTGAGGAAACGGGGCTGATTCCCCATTGCACAAGGACACGCTCCTGGAGCAGCTCCTTATGACGAATAATACCCCGTTCACCGAGGGTACGAAGTTCTTTCAGGGTGGCCTGCTCTTCGAGGGAAAGTCTGGGGAGGAGATGGCGCACCGAACTACAAAGGAAAAAGGGGTGAAAGGAGAAAAAAATGGGTTAGACGGATAACCTACTTGTAAGCCCTGAAAAAGAGGGTGGAGAAAGATAACAATGTTACCATCAAGAGGAGAAGACCAGACAAAGGAGCCCGTGTAATTCAACTCTCCCGAGACAAAGAAGTAACGGGTCTTCCAATTATGGATGGAAGAACTTCCTGGTGAGAAGAGTTTATAACCTGGTAGAGAGTTGAAATAATATAGCTCCTTCTCTGCAGAATGAGACCGCATTTGGAAGCAACTTCTGAAAAGTGGGAAGGTAGGCTAATGGCCCAAGCGGAGCAGAAGCACAGCAAAACAGGTGAGCAAAATATAAGAGTTCGGAACAAGTTGTGATGGTGCTATGCGGTAAAAACGTAGTACGTTAGAAACAAAAGGGGAAAAAGGGAGCCTAAGACCCAAGTCTAGATAATCGGTATAGAGGCAGAGCTCGTCCGATTTTTGGTCAAGAGCTAACTCGGTAGCAGAGGGTAACCTAACAGTGATATTCGATGGTACAGCAAAAAAATAACAAGCATTCTACACGTCAGACGAGGAGAGCTCACAACGAGCGCTCCGAACTGTTGTAGGTACCCTTAAGGGCTGTGAGGAGGTCTCCATAGGAAAAAACAAGCCTGAAGGAAACACTACCTAAACCTAAGGGTCAAGCGGAGCAAGCAACAGCAAAGATCAAGAAGAAAGGAGGCCAACACAGATCAAGACAGTAAAATTTCACACAAACAACTAGGCAATCTTACAAGACAAGATCAAACATACAAAACTAGCGCAAGAACAATGAAGAACAACAAGACAAAAATACTATAGAGAGGGAAAGCATACCTAGCACCGAATAAGGGACTTGTGGAATGGAGAAGAGTAGAGAAGGAAGCAGTCCTCTTGGAATGAAGACGAGTGTGGAATGAAGGAGTCCACTGGCCTTTATATAGAGAGGAGGGCACAAATCCCTGTGGCGGGAATCTCAAGAATTTTCATTTACGAGAAGGATTGCGTCTCGAGGGAGGCATAGGACACAGAAAATCTCTGACAAGTGCACAGACGAGGCTTCCTGAGGACAAACGCCAACTCGGAAACACCAAGTTGCCTCGGACACAACGTCAGACGGATGGCCATCAATAATGCTTTCCTCCAACCCACTTTCCGAGGTAGGACGCATTTAAAACCTGCTTTTTTTATATTTCTCGTAGGACAGAAGCGTGCAGGGATACCTCGGGAAAGTGAGATAGTCGCGAAGGACGATCCAACAGATGAGCACGACTCATCAGCGCACGGCCCAAAATGATGAGCACGACTCGTGAGGCCAGACCAACCAACAGATGAGCACGACTCATCAGGAGGATGGCCCAAACTAACGAGCACGACTCGTAAAGCCCAAACAACCCAATAGATGAGCACGACTCATCAGGAGGATGGCCCAAACTAACGAGCATGACTCGTAAGGCCCGAACAACCCAACAGATGAGCACAACTCATCAGAAGGATGGCCCAAACTGACGAGCACGACTCGTGAGGCCAGGACAACCCAACAGGTAAGCACGACTCATCATGCGGAAAGCCCAAGCAACGAGCATTATTTGTAATGCCACACAGCCGAGTAGGTTGGTTAGCTCGGCCTGATTATTGAAAAAGCTCAGAAGAAACACCTCGGCCCGAGTCTCTCTTCAAAGAGCTCGGCATTCTTAGACAACTCGGCACGAATCCTTCTTCAAAGAGCTTGGACAAAAGAGCTCGGCACGAATCCTTCCCCGAATAGCTCGGCAGAAACAGCTCGACACGAATCCTTCCTCGAAGAGCTCGGCCCGAACAGCTCGGCAGAAATAGCTCGGCACGAGTCTTGCTTCAAAGAGCTCGGACAAAAGAGCTCGGCACGAATCCTTCCCCGAACAGCACGGCAGAAATAGCTCGACACGAATCCTTCTTCAAAGAGCTCGAACAAAAGAGCTCAGCACGAATCCTTCCCCGAACAGCTCGGAAGAAATAGCTCGGCACGAGTCCTGCTTCAAAGAGCTCAGTCAAAAGAGCTCGTCCCGAACAGCTTGGACAAAACAGCTCTGCACAAAACAGTTCGGCGCAAACAGTCGGCACGAGCTGCTCAATTATTCTACCAAAAAAAAAAAAAAAAGAGGGGAACACGAGGAAGTGTTAAAACCTCTAAATGGAAAGATGCAAACACAAGAATGATTCAAAATTCTATCCAGAAATTTGAAACTGAGGGGGGGACAACTGATATGCCCATAATAAATCACGCTAATAAGGGTAGGTCAATGCCTGTCTCATACTTTCTCCAGGTTTGACTTCCTGACGAGTGATTAGCTCCGACCTAATAAAGAGGAGGAGAGATTCACGCCGACGCCCTTAAAAACCGAGTAATAGGCGCACGCACTTATGGCCGAAGAGCGATTCGCGCCCCCACGCAATAAATCCGAGCCAACCAGCGGTCAACTCAAGCCCCTATAAGTATGGATTGGGAGTACAGGCAAAAGTAAGGGAGATAACACTATTCTACTGTTGCATTTAGCCTTCCTAAAAGCCTTCCTCTTACTTAGGCATCGGAGTGGTCCCCCGGAGTACACCCCGGGTCCTCCAAGTCTTCATTCTTTTCTTCTTTCAGGTCAACGAGAGTCGAAGGAGCATCCCAGCTATTTTTTTTTACCCCGCAACAAACATCATGCTTGAACCCATATAGAACTTCTCTTAAGGACATTTATTCAGTTTTCCTCTCTTTACTCGACTAGATATAGATGAATCCATAAAAATTTTCAAAACAACATCCAAATCAACTCTATGTATTGACCCTTCAAAATTTTATGCTAATTTTCCAATGTACTTACCCTACAAAGATTAAAAGGCACTAGCTCTTGTCCACTTTAAAGAACTATGTGCACAATAAGGCACAACCACAAGGCTCAACCATTGAGGCATATACTGACAGTGAATGTCTTACATTTTGTTTAATGTATCTACATGATATTAATACAAGGTTCACACGTGATGAGCAAAATGCAGACATGAATGATAATGATGAACACCAAGAACCCATCTGCTCCATATTTCAAGCAGATGTTCAACCATTGGGCGGATGGGTATATGATTTTACTGATGTTAAGGAGTTAGAAAAGGGGCATTTTTACGTACTCAATAATTGTGAAGAAGTTGCTCCATATCAAGTACGTAATTTCTTAATCCATACTCTACATTGTATATGTGTATACGTACTTAGTTAACATTAATATATATTACTGTTGCATACAGTGAGCATAAAGTTGAACTTGAAATGTTGAAGAAGACATAAGAAATAATTCATAATGTAATTAAAAATTTTTCTATGAATTTGATAATAATTAAATTTAAAATAATTTTTAACTCATCCAAACTTATTTTTATTGGATGAAATTTATGTATTATAATAAAGAACCTATGGCAAGTAAATATTTATATGCATTAGCATGTGCCGCGATAAATGAGTTAACCACTACACTAGTTGCATTGTTAATGGCTTAAGGTTTCATATGAAATCTCTTGAGTTGCATAGAAGAACCCAAAATAGAGGTGTTGTCATGTTAGCCACAAAAGGAGATGAGGATATTGACCATTTTGATATCTTAAGTGAAATAATTGAAATTGATCTATAGAAAGTGGACTAGATTTCACAGAGTGATTGACAAATATTGCATTATGTTATGTAAAGATAATTATTACCAGGCGACTGCTCTAGGCCTGTGATGCAGGTGGGTTGACATAAATAGAACAGTAACTAACTAATGTAGGTATTGCAAGTTCATTTTACATCTTCACTCACTCCTATTTTTTTCATGAGAATAAGCAATACTAAATTTTCCAACCATGTTGTATTGCATGCTAAACATCACACATGATTCAGTGCAGCACAAAAACAACACTTGGGAGTTCTCAAGAACTATTTCCCAAATTTTCTTTTCCTTAATGCAAAGGCAGCATTGTAAAAAATGAATATAACAGGGTGTCCAAAAAAAATTCAGAACACCATGATATCTAGTAATTGGCTAGAGTAAATGTCCACAGAAAAATAATGACCAACAATTCAAGTTGCCTTCAGTGGCATAAAGGACATGAGGAAGCTTTCTTTTCTTTGTTCTATATGACTAAGATGCAAGCCTCTAAAAAACCAGATAGATTGCACACATTTAAAGAGCTTCCACACTCTCACAGCCAACATCAACAAGAAATCTATAAAAAAGAAATTTTTTTTATTTTTATTAATATTATTATTATTGTTATTATTGAATAAGTAATCTCACACAAGACAAGCAAAAATGCACCAGGATGCTCTACATAATGGTCAATTTGGATCTAGAAAACCATCAAAGCCACATCTTTTCTCATTTCCATGTACCTTTTATGACCAGGACATGGGGTTGTGTCACGGTTCGACTATTTTCACACCGTTGTGAAAAGGTTGTGCAGCGCTAGCTAAAGCACTCTTGTTTAACTAGTCATCCTATCTTTTACCAACATTCATTCACGAAACACTTTCATTAGCAGTCAATCAAATGGCAGTGGAAACAAAAGCATTCATGAAAGCAGTGGCAAGCAAGCAGTAAGCATTGAATCTACGCAATTCATTAACAACACCTCCATTGACATCGTGTGTTTAGCAAGGGAGGCAAGTAGGCTAAACACGTTGACATTAACTAGTGAGTTTTACAATGATTGATGAACACTCACCCTCCCCTAAAGAGGTTTTTATGTAATTATCATCCTGTCACTAGGAAACATCAAAGTGACCGAGGAGTCATACTGCCATATTTGGCATACAAATAAACTACTAGCAGAAAATAACAATACACTAGTATTTACATGATGGAAACTCATCCCAAGCACACGAGACAAGTGGCCACAAGCAAGCATAATGCCCTGAACAAGCTTAACTCGTGACATTCTCCCTTACTTATGCGGTTGACATCCTCATAGACTTTGGCGGTAGGTACACTTCAAGTTTGTCCACGAACGGTTGAATATCTTCCGCAGAAATACAGCTGATTTCTTTGTCATCAAGGCATTTCCACTTTACTAGGAACTTCTGCCGCTTCTTCCTTGAGGATATGAACTCTCTGTCTACAATGATCTCTTCAACTTCACATTTGTCATGTTGCACTGTCTTCAACTCTACTCTATTGGACTGACTTCTGCTCAGGTCATTGGTGTCAGCGTTGAACGGTTTCAGGCAGCTAACATTAAACTGCGGTCTTCTCCCCTGATCTGCCCACTTCCTCATCCGCTTAGAAGCTTTCTCTAGATAGGCTCGGGCAAACTATGCATTCCATCTCCATTCTCTGGTGAAGATGTACGCTCTAGGACTCTTTCGTCTGTACGACTCGCCCACTGTGTGAGGTAACAGTGGCTGCTAGCCTGTAACAAGCTCAAAAGGGCTTTTTTTGGTTATTGAGCTCCTTTGCGCATTGCCATAGAACAGAGCCACATCAAGTAGTTGCACGTCATTCTTCTAATTGTCGTTGACAAAATGATGCAAGTACTCTTCTAGTAGCTCTCAGAATCTCTTCATCTGTCTGCCTGTTTATCGGTGATAACTCAAAGAGATGTCAATATGTGACTTGAATATCTTGAAAAATTCTGTCAAGAAATTGTCAATGAACATTAAGTCTTGGTCACGATAACTTGGGGAACACCCCAAGGTTTCACAACAGTCACAAGGAACAATTGTGTCATCTCCTTTACCGAACAGTACTTTGGTGCGACCATGAAAGTACCATACTTCTTCCACTCCCCCTTGTCTTGTTGGCAAGTGAGACAAGTTTTGATATAATCAACCACATCATCCCACGTGTGCGGCCAATAATACCTCCCAAATAGTCCTGTCATTGGAGTCATTCTCCGTCAATACCCTTCAATGAACTTCCTGTAGTATCTAGTAAGGCCAAGAAAGGAACGCAACTCCTTCACTGTCGTGGGGATCTTCCATTCTTGAATCATCCTTACCTTCTCCATACCCTTTCGGATATGACCTTGTTCAACCACATGACCAAGGGATTTTTTGCTCCACTGAGCGAAAGAGAACTTCCCTTTATTCACATACAAACTATTTGCCCTCAACCTGTTGAACACCTTTCGTTGATACTCTTCATGTTTCCTCTAAAACAACACCGATGCTCCCAACGGTGTTTTGGAAAGGCGAACACATCTCGCTTCCAATTTATCAAGTTGTTTCCCTAATTCTACTATCTCTAGAGGCGCCATCTGACATGACCCCTTAGTAGGTAGTTTCAATCCTAATAACAAATCGATCTCATGCTCCATAGTCCATCATGAAAGCAAATTGTGAGGCAGCTTATCCGGCAACACCTCTTTGTATTCATCCAACACCGCTTGGATGGTCGTAGGCTCCAGCTCTTGGTCTACTTCTTTGTCTGCCACCACTGTGGCTAGACTTGTCTGCTCACTCTAACCCAATCCCTCATTAAGTTGTATGAAAGAAAAGGACTTCCCATCGTCTCCTTTCATTACAATGACTTGCACCATGCACGAGTGATCTCCCATCAGACATAGGGAACCAGCCGAAGGCGTCAGCACTGGCCTCGTCCCCTTAAGGAACTTCATTCCTAGAATGACTGGAAAGTCATTCAATGGCACCGCTGTGAAATTCGCATGACCTTCCCACTGTCCAAGCTTTACGGCCACTTGTTTGGCTACTCTCAGAGTAGGCTAGGCTACAGAGTTAACTACTTTCATGCGTCCTATATGCTTCTCTAAGAATAAGTTAAGTCTCCATGCTTCCAACTATGAAACAAAATTATGAGTAGCCCCTGTATCCACCATAGCGCGGGTACTCTTCCCATTTATCCTCAAGTCCACAAACATTAACTCTTTTGCTCATGTAACTTTCGGTGCTTTTGCCTACTTTTCCAATGCGCTCACCAACCGCACTGAACCCACCCTTGGGGAATCGTCCTCTTCCTCATCATTTTCCACCACTTGTCCTAAAGTGGAAGCTTGTAAGGCATTAAGTAATCCCTTGTGTTGACACTCACTCTCTCTATGAGGTCCTCCACACAAGTAGCACAAAATTTTACTCTTCCCCTTTTCATTGGGTGTGTTGAACCCTTGAGACGACGAAGCTTCCTTTGAGGTTGATGATTTAGAGTCGGCTCCCCCACTCTTGGATTTTCCTTTCTTGAAAGACTTTCCACCGTTTCCCTCTACGCCAAATTGTTTGGACGAAGCAGTATCATCACCAGCATAGTAGATTGTGCAGTTGGCAAGTCTTGAACTCTTTGCCTATGAAGTTTTGTCCTTGCCCACGGTTTCATTCCCTCAAGAAAATAGAACTTGTCCTTCTCCGACATATCTTGAATATCCAACATCAAAGAAGAAAATTATTTCACATATTCCCTAATTGACCCCATATGCTTGAGATCTCTGAGCTTTCTCTTTGCATTATACTCAACATTCTCAGGAAAGAATTGGCCCTTGAGCTCTCTCTTCAATTATGCCCAACTATCGATTACACAGCGTCCAGTTTCAATTTCTTTGTACTTGGTACGCCACCACAGTTTGGCGTCACCAACCAATTACATGGTTGCAGCATCCACCTTTGCCTGTTCTGAGGTCATCCTTACAGTCCAAAAGTATTGCTCCACATCAAACAAGAAGTTCTCTAACTCCTTGGCATCTCGGGCACCCCCATACGTCCTGGGTTCTGGAATGTTGGTCTTGCTAACTCCCGAAGTGTTGGAGTTCCCCATAGCAAGAACCATCAAATTCAGCTTTGCATCTAGATCAGTCATCCGCGACTGCAAAGTTTCAACTATATGGCAAAATTCCTCTAACATGTCGCCTATCAAACCTACTTGATGCTTTTGTGATGCTATCACTTCATCAACAAGTTCTCTTATCTGGGCCACTTCTGCGATCACAGTATTGGTTGTTGCCTTAACCTGTGCTTCTAGCACGCTGATCCTCTCAGCATTGTTTAGGGCCATGGTCACTTACCAAAGCTTTCCAAATCCCACAATGAAGGTAACTGAATTCTCATAGCAACTCAACCTTGGCTCTGACACCAAGTGTCACGGTCAGACTATTTTCACACCGTTGTGAAAAGGTCATGCAGCGCTAGCTAAAGCACTCTTGTTTAACTAGCCATCCTATCGTTAACCAACATTCATCCACAAAACACTCTCATTAGCACTCAATCTAATGGAAGCAGAAACAGTAATTATTCATGAAAGCAGTGGCAAGCAAGCAGTAAACATTGAATCTACGCAATTCATTAACAACACCTCCGTTGATATCATGTGTTTAGCGAGAGAGGCAAATAAGCTAAACACGTTGACAATAGCTAGTGAGTTTTACAATGACTGATGAACACTCACCCTCCCCTAAAGAGGTATCATACTGGCACTAGAAAACATCAAACTTACCGAGGAGTCATACTGTCATATTTGGCATACAAATAAACTACTAGAAGAACATAACCCTACACTGGTATTTTCATGATGGAAACTCATCCCACGTACACGAGACAAGCGGTCACAAGCAAGCATGATGCCCTAAACAAGCTTAGCTCATGATAGGTTGTGATGCACATAAGTCTATTTTTTTAAAAAAAAAAAGGGGAATCATAGCTGCAGCACGCCACCATCCAATACACCATAAGCAAATTATCTAGTAGATACCTATCCCCCACAGCTCTTCAATTTGTATTAGGTGGTTGAGGATTATCTTTCTTAGTAGGATTTTTTTCATGCTAAAAAGGGATTCTAATTGATATAAGAAAGCAGGCCAGTTTTATTTTGAAATAATATTCCAGAATCAGAAACCATCCCCTCAAATGAATATTTGATCTCTTTTGCTCTCATTATGATTATCATCCTCTCTATGACAACAAAATTCTCGATTTTCCTACATCAGGTTGGTGCCTAGAAAAAACAGACAAATAAGGAACCATATTTTACTCGAAAAAAAATAAATAAAGAAAGGGAAAAGAAACTTGGGTTTTTTTTTTATAGGAACTAAGGAAATATGAGGGAAAAGAAAAGGTAAAATGGAGGGAAGGAAAGGAAATATGCATTCCTTTCCCATTGTCACTTAGTTAGATAAAGGAAAATGTAACAAAGGAAAGTGGTAAACACTCAATTTGATGGCTATTCTCTTTCCATCCATTTCCTCCCACATAATTTGGTGGAAGAAGGAATAGTGGTTAACATTCATTTTGATGGCCAAGCCCCTTACCATTCATTTTCTTCCCGCTTTTGTGGGCAAGGCCCTCTTCCATTTGTTTACCTTATCTTTGCACAATTCACCCTACCAAATCAAGGAGAAAGGATTTACCACTCATCTTTTCCTCCCTCCCTCCCTCATTCTCTTCTACTAAACAAAGTGTTAAGTGTAGGAGAAAATTTCAAGAGGCAACAAGTAATAGAAACCAATATGACTTTCAATTCCTTCCTTTTCTTCCTAGGAAAAACCAAGCACATCTTGTTTAAACCTCCATCAAACATTTATACAATTAGCACTATAGTAGTTAAAAATATTTCTATCTCATATATATGAAATTATGACAATATGATTCACAAATTCCTACTCTCCCATTCATTGGCTTGCTTGTCCCTTCAATTTAAATAGATGTTGTTAATACTTGCTTTTGCCTTTGCTGCTACGCTATCAATCAGCCATAGCAACAAAGCAGGTTTTACTTCCATAATTAAAAGAACAATGATGTTAAAATGAGATAATACAACTATCAAAAGAAATATATATGGGTAAAAGCAATGCAAGTTTTTAACTTCAAAAAATGCATTGTTATATAAAGTTTTGATTTTACCTTCTCCAAAAAAATTAACTCCATTTTATACGATTTTGTTTTCAAAGGAAATGAATTAAGGCTGATAATTGATGGACTGGATTGGAATTTTATTTTTAAGAGAAGCAAAGTTGTTGGTAAAGATGCCTTTTACTGAACGTGGGGTGGAGGATTTGGTTTTAAGCGGGTTAAAGTAAATGGTTCAGTATGACCTTCTTTCATCATTGTTGGTATATTGTAAAAGGACGATCTCTTCTTCTTCTTTTTTACATGAAAAATAAAATGTTTAAGTGGGGAGGATGCTATTGCAAGAGAAAATATTACTTATTCGAATTCTTGGAAATTTAAGCCTCAAATCCATCAGTCTTTCTTTCCTAATGTCCATTATAAATGGGGTATTGGGGAGAGCATCTGTTTTCGGGAGGACAATTGGATTTGGAATGTACCTTTGGCTATTGGTTTCCCTCATCTGTTTCATTTCTCTAATCTTCATGAGTCTCCTATTGTTGCCTTCCTCATTCTACAAAAGGGTAGGCCTTTCTTGGGATTTTCATTTCGGGAGGAATTTCAATGAGAGAGAAACTAATGAGCTTTTCTTCTTCAAATATCATGCTTGATTATTTTAATTTAGGAATATTGGTTCTACAGGAGATTACTTGTACAAATCTTCTTCTCCCATTTGATCCATGACCTTAATGGCACCCTTGGCCTTTTTCATCTAATCAAGAAAGCTAAAATTCCTTCAGAGATCAAGGCCTTTTCTTTGACTACCATCCTGGGAAAATTCAATAATTGATTAACTTCAAAAGCAAAGAACCAACAAGACCATAACTCCCAATATTTGTACCCTCTATTTCAGCAATGGAAAAACATGTTGATGCAAAACAGCATGAAAGAATTATAGCCAAGAGAGAAATTAGAAGAGAAATAAAGGAGAGGTGAAGAGAAGAAGAAAAAGGGAGGAAGAAGGAGATACAACTGGGGGGAAACACACATATACTTTCAAATTCAATAACCAACCCTTACATGGCTTTCACACCCTATTTATAAGAAAACCTAAATTACAAAAATTATCCATAAACCCCTAAAGATACATAGAATTACAAATTAACCCCTAAAAAAGACATATACTACAAACAACCCCCAAATACACATAAGCCTACAAGAAGCATCAAAAACACATAACAAACTACTAATTAACTAAACAAATTAAGGTTTAGGACCCAACAATCCCTTGATATAAGTCTTTGAAATCGGTCTCCAAATTGGGTCAACCTGATCTAACGAAATAGCTGCTTCCCCTCCTACATCAATTTCCCTCCTGAAAAATACTCAACTCCGTCAAGTTGGGGAAGACAATGTTCAGTAAGACGAAATATGCAATTACCAGTGTGTGGCATAAGAGTTTCTATAAAATATACATATACAGTAAATAACTTAATCTGAAATAGCATGTAACAAAGATATATAGTATAACTCACACCTGTGTTTCTTAAAATACATCTGTTACTAAACTTTTCTATTTGAACATACTTTTAATAGCTATAAATATTTCTGCCGATTTCTGTACACATATAATAACTGTAAAACATCCTTGCATGGATAATTGTGTGTCATCATTCAAATCCCCTCATGACAAGGTTGTGTCGCCCGTAGGCAAGACTTGATTATGGTCGGCCCTCTAGAATAAGTGAACTGAAACTCCACTGAGGTACGATTGGCCCCTCAACCTGGGTGTGTCCAGAGAGCACTGCAATCGCTCCCCTCCACCTGGATCATATTATCAAAGAGTCAGCAATCCCTCTAATGGCACAATCGACCATAAAATGCCACACTCTAACTGAGATGTGTGGTTGCACTCTCTCCACTGTATAGCTATGGTACCTTGCTCTGTAACCTGATATATAATGGTCCATTAGGGTCTGATACTATGTATATAATACTCTAATATATATACATGTATTTTACTGTTTACCATGATTCTATTTCTGTTGTAATAGCCATAACACTGGAATAATTATTCTATATAAGTTATACTACCAATTCGAAATATATACTGTAATAACTTATCTGTATAACTGTTTTTTATGGCTCTGAGATCTGTATATCATGGTATTCTGAAAACTATATAACTAATTTCTGTAAACTACATATAATATGCTCATTGTAAAACTATATATTATACTTTTTATTGAACTGTGTTAAATACATAACTCTGTAAAATATTGAACAATCAAGGCTTTGAAATAAATACTGTATAATTTGCTTTGTAAATAATCGTATAACCTGTATATCTTAATTCTATAAAACTGCATACCCTTTCATGATTCTGTAACATTTGTATGAATTCAGTACTATACTCATATTACTCATGCCACACAAAAGTTAATAACTCATTAAATATAATTTGCATAACTGTATAACATCTATCCTGAAAATACCCATAATCTTATACTATCTTTACTAGTAAAATTCTAATTTATCTAGCATAGCATATTTCCCTTACCTAACTGGCTGGGAGGCTTGCCTCCAACTTTATCCTCACGCTCATGGTGTATTATCCCCAAAATCCTGTTATAATACATATATACATATTTCCAATAAATCAACTATATTTCTCCGAACCTGCATACTCATAATTTTTTGAACTATAATTTACCTACGCTCCTAGAAATATTCACTGGGGTCCTCAACCAATGTCTGCAGGGTCCCAAAAACACTCTAGTCCTAAAATCATAACATCCTAATTTATTCCACAAAACACCAGTATATTTTCATACAACACAAAATCTAAATTGAGGTAAGTCTGGTAATACTGAAAATACCCCAATAATCTACTTATCCTGATTTTGGGAAGGTGCTCAAGTTGGTCAAACCAACTATCTACTCAAGCAGACTTGCAGAGAATCTCTCCAAGATCAACGTGGCGGCTTCTAATCGTCAAAATGGGGTGAGAAATCTAGAAAGAAGGGGAGAGAAACCGAGCAAGAGAGAAAAAATAAAGAAAAAATATATTTCTCTCGCTAAATCCCTATTTTTTGCTATTTATAGACCTTTGGACAAGTGGCCTCGTCGATGAAGGCAAGAAGGGAATTCATCAACGAACTCATACCCTTGTTGATGAATTTTCGGCCATGAAATCACCCTTCTCTGTTTCTTTTCATCAACGAGACACATGTCCTTGTCGACGTGCCCAAGTAGGCAATTTGTCGATGAAAAAGACATTGCTGCATCCTTTTGAAAATTTATTTTTCTCTACTTCCTTTTTATTTAATTTCTATTATTATTTGGGTTACTAGAGACGATGATATAGATATTGAGGATTTTTAATCATTTCATGCATGTTGTCACACTATAGTTCATAGGTATGCATTTATGTTTTCATGTTACATTTCATATATTTAATATGTATGAATAGCTGAAAATAACTTTATGAAAATTCCATTTAATACATATTTATCTTATTCAGTGTTATCTATAATGGGTACATGGCATCAGGAGGTCTTTGGTGCATGAGGCATATGCCCTTCAATGCTACTTCTCGGGCCGATGATACGGTGATGATACTGTTGTTGTTCGTTCAACTTGAACATGTGCAGCGAAAGCACACAATCAATCACAAAACAAGCAACAAGCACTCATGCAAACACTCAATGATGAAATATACTCAATAAGAAATCAAACAATAATAAGAACAAGCAAAACACAACTAGAACGGACAAGATTTACATGGTTCAGCCATAGACTACGTCCACGGGAGCATCACTTTGGTTTTCACTATGAACAATGTCAAAGCCACAATATTTTGGTTACAATATTGTTTAAGTGTGAACCCAATGCCTTTAGAAGATTTTTAGTAAACCTAAATTACATCTATAGTGATCCTCCAGAGAAAAATCCTCCAGATAAGCCCAATCTACAAGTCCCCGATTTCAAATAACTAATTTGCGCTGACAGTAATAGTCAACCGTTTGCCCTTAGTCTTGTAGACTCCTCTCAAGCAATTATCCCTTGCTTCATGTAACTTTCTCCCGTATATGCGATATGCTTTAAATATGAACCACATCCCCAACAATCTCCACCTTAGCGAATATTCACCACATTGGAAATCTAAAAGCATAACCACTGCTCCACCTGGGCCTGTAGATTGGGTCCATCTTGCATCTGGCACTTAGAGATGTTGAACAAGTCCAAGCAATGCTTGAACTTGTCTATCATGACCAGATTTGTGAACATATTAGTCACATTATTAGATCTATGGACCATCTCAATAAGAAGTTCCCCTGAAGTAATTAATTCCCTGACCCTGTGATATCGCACATCAATGTACTTCACCCTTGCACGGTACACCTGATTTTTCACCAAGTAAATGGCACTCTGACTATCACACTGCAGCTGAACTCAACCTTTCTTGACACCAAGCTCCCTGACTAACCCTATAAGCCATAACGCTTCCTTGGTAGTCTCATCCATTGCCATGTACTCCGACTCGATAGCAGACAACGCCATGAGCGACTGCACCATAGACCTCCAACAAATAGGTCCTCTCACTAGAGTAAATACGTACCCTGTTGACTTTGGTGTATTCTTAAGAGGGGGTGAATTGGAATTTTAAAACTTTTTCCTAGGTCAATTCAGATTCCTTAAACAGTATTGTAGAACCTAGAATCTTTCTATATAATCATAAGCCCAATCAAATATTAAAACAATTAAATGCAAACATTCAAGTGCTAAAATTTAAAATACAAAAATGAAAAGTAGACACAAGAAAGGTTATCGGGGTTCGACAAATACATCCTGTATCCCCGCCTCAGCTTGCAAGCTTGAGGATTCCACTAATTCTCACTTAACAGGTGGAGTGGCACTGCTTATAGCCAGGTCAAATTACTAGGGCTAACCTCAACCTTTACACACTCTACTTACGGGGCGGAGAAGGCCCTAACAACTGATCTTTGCGGGCTAGATCAAAACCCCCTCAGACCACACCTAGAATACAACAATGAATATAAAATTTGCGTACAAATAAAGATACTTCTAATACAAGAAGATTTGTACAAATACACACAAGAAATAACCAATGCACTTCAATATGATAGGAAATATAAGTTCAGTGAAGATATATGAAACTACTCTCAATATAATGTCAATATGCAATCAAAGTATGAGAGTGATTTTAGCAAAATTTCTTTGAAACAATATATATAAATATATCAACCACAAATAAGGTTTCAAAGATTTTCAAGAGTATAATAAAATACCTCAAAAAGGATTTCCAAAAGTTTAAGTACAAGAGATATTTAGCAAAAAGCATGTCAAAAATATTTTCTACAAAACACTAGACAAGCTTAAGAGTCTTGCAATAAAGATGCAAAGACTCATAAGTTTAAGAAGAAGGTTTCCCCAAAAATGAATTTATGAATTAAATCACTAGGGAAGACCTCTTGGATTACTCTCACAAAAATCAAAAATCAATTCACGTATTTCAGAGTATAAGCACATATGAACAATATGGGGTATCTAATAATACTCTCACCAAATATGTTTTAGCAAAGGAATGAGAATGGGTGGAGTATATGGGCTTGTATGGAAATGAAAGATACAAGAAATTTCAGAGAAATTTTTGGATAATGATTTTCCTAATCTATGCTTAATCTTTCCAAATGAAGGAATATATATAGACATACTCAAAATTAAAACTATTGGGATATAAAGGGAATTATTAAAATTATTTAATAAGTCTTTAATCCAATTTATGTTTAATTAACCACAATTACCGCAGTTAAAAAATATGGCAACTCGAGAGTTTCAGTCACCCGAACCTCAAGGTTGGTCGCCCAAACACTCATAATTGGAAAAGTTGAATTTTCAACTTCGAGTGCCCGAAGACAGGTTCAGGTGACTGAACCAAGGCGATTTTCCAAACACTCGAGGTTCGGTGCTTGGTTCATAGTTCGATCTGCCAAACTTTATGATTTGGTCGCCCATGGTAAAATTGAACTTTGTATTCGGGCGGGCGCTCGTGGACAGTAGAAAGTGTTAGCCTTTACATTTGATCGACTGAGAACAATATGATCAATTTAGGTTCGGTTGCCACGGCCTTAGTCAACATGTTGACTTTCTACTAATTCGGTCAACCGAGGCATTTTTAACACACTAGGTTCGGTCGCCCGAAGCCCTTTCAAACTTAAAAAATGGGTCCTATTTTTAAGTATGGTTTTCCCCTGTTTGCATAATTATAATTTGTAAGATTGAGGGGATTTATCAAAGTGATGTGCAGGGACTTAGGGTCAATCTAAGGTCTAGCATTTTTAATTTAGCAAAAAAAAAAAAAACTTGGCATTAGTCAACCAAGTCTTTCCTATGGTCATTGATTTCCCTATGGTCATTTGAGCTTATAGTCCTACCATGCATGTTGTGCATTAATTATTACAGACCTTTGATTATTACAGACCTAAAATAAAAATATAATGCACTACAAAACAATTTGAGACAAAAAAAAAAATCATGCTCTGCTCTGCAAATTCATGGATTGCACTGAATGGTGTGCGCATTTAAGTGCTTTTTGGCTTCCATTACTCCTATGTCATCCATTCAAAGAAAAATAAACATGTTCAAACACTTAACACACAGATGAGATATTGTGGTTTGTCATAATCAAAACAGGGATCAGACTCAAACAGTCAACATACCCTGTGGTAGACTTTCTGTCATCTGGGTCTCTTGCGTAATCAGCATCCATGTATCCCACCACCAATGGATCACTTTGTTGTGCTCTAAACTCATTGCCATATCTAATTGTACCCCTCAAGTACCTTAGAATCCACTTCACAGCATCTAGTGTTGTCGACCTAGATTCAAGTAGAATTTGCTCACCACGCTGACAACATGTGCCAAGTCCGGCCTTGTGCACACCGTGGCATACATTAGACACCCCACTTTGCTAGCATAAGGGACCTTCAACATATCCCAAACTTTATTCTCCATACTTGGGCATTTGGCAGTAGATAGCCTAAAATGATTTGCCAAAGGTGTGCTCATCAGCTTAGCATTTGCCATGTTAAACCTCTCCAACACCTTCTCTACATGGCCACCCTGAGACCATAGTATCCCTGCAACTTTGTCCCTGCGAATCTCCATGCCAAGTATTCTCTTGGTTGCACCCCAATCTTTCATGTCGAACTCTTTTCCCAACGGAGTTTTTAACCAATCTACCTCGGTCATGTCGCTAGCAGTAATCAACATATCATCTACGTATAGCAATAGAAAAAAAAAACAAAAAAAAAAACAAAAAAAACTCATCCACAAGTTTCCTCACACAGTTGCAGCAATCGTACTCACACCTTATGTAGTTGATCTGGGTCATATAGGCATTAAACCTCTTGTAACACTACCTTTGAGACTGCTTTAGCTCATACAATGACTTTTTCAGTTTGCAAACTAAATGCTCCAATCTAATTTGGCTAAACCCTTCTGGTTGTGCCATGTAAATAAGCTCTTCTAAGTCACCATAGAGGAACATCGTCTCTACGTCCATTTGCTCCAGATGTAGATCATGTTGCACCACCAACCCCAACACTACCCTGATGGAAGTGTGCCTGACCACAAAGGAGAAGATTTCATCGTAATCTACTCCCTTCCTCTGTGAGTACCCCTTTGCCAATAAGCGAGCCTTGTACTTTTCTCTTTCATTTTTTGAAGTCGCTTCCTTATTCCTATACACCCACTTGCATCCAATTGCCCGTTTCCCAAATGGAAGTTCCACCAAGTCCCACGTCTTATTCTGTCTATAGCTATGCTCTAATGCAGCTGCTAGTCATATGAGCTAGAACTCCATATGTCATCTCCACTTTGAGATTCTAACTCCACCTGCATTGCCAACTGATCTCTCAGGCTAGGACTCCCTGCAGCTTTCCTTGAGTCTTTAACTCCACTCGAATCGCATGCTCATTGCTGTTGTGATTTTCTAACATATGTTTCCCTATCTCACCCTAGGTACGCCGCAATATGGCTTTCTCATCAAAAACCACATCCTTACTGATCACCACCTTGTTTGCCACTAGATCCCACAGCTTGAACCCTTTCACGCCTTTCTGATAACCCAGAAAGATGCACCCTCTAGACTTCACCTCAAGCTTAGATCTCTCCTCAACCAGGATATGCGCATAGGTTGGACACCTCAATACTCTGAGACTAAAGTAGTCTACCTTTTCATTGGTCCACGCCTCCTTAGCAACTTTCCTATTCAGTGATGCCCTAGGTGATCTTTTTATCAAGAAACACGCCATATTAACTGCCTCAACTTAGAAATTCATAGCGAGCCCTGCAGGCAACTTGAGGTACTGAGCCCATTCATCTAGGGTTTGGTTCATCCTCTCTGCCACACCATTTTGCCATGGTGTCTGGCGTATGGTAAAATGCCTCCTTATACCCTGCTGCTCGCAAAACTCTCTAAATCTTGAGTTTGTGTACCTAGTCCCATTGTCTGTCCCGAGGAATTTTATATTTCTCCAGGTCTGGTTTTCCACTTCAGCTTTCCACACTTCAAACCTAGCAAACATATCCGAATTGAAATGCATGAAGTAAACCCAGACCTTTCATGAGTAGTCATCAATAAAACTCATGAAATACACATGTCCCCCATGTGATGCCACTCTCACCAGTCCCCAAACATCAGAATGAATGTAGTTCAATACTCCCTCTGTCTTATGCGTGGTCGTCATGAATTGAACCCATTTCTACTTCCCAATCACACAATACTTGCAAAACTCTAGCTTGCATGATTTTACCCCCTTCAGAAGATCTCTCTTTTAAAGTTCCTTAATCCCACTCTCTCCCATATGCCTTAGACGCATATGCCACAAAAGAGTATGTGAATTCTGGTGTTATCCCAAGAAGGGGGTGAATTGGTTTTTTTAAAAGTTATTTCCTTCAAGTTTTAATTTTGAAAACTTTCAATTACAAACTTGCAATCTACTTTACAACTAGCTCAATGTTTCAGAATTAATCAAGTTAATGTGTAATTTTGTCAATCAATCAATTTTACCCAATTACTTTGCAGACCTTCTATATATTCAAAACATTCACAATATTCATATAAATAAATGTATGTGGAAATTAAAAGAGTTAAGGGTAAGAGATATGCAAACATGATTTTACGAGGTTTATCCAACCTGGCCTGCGTCTTTGCCTTGAGCAACTCACTCAAGGATTCCTCTAATCCCGCTCCTTTAACTAGGACGGAGCTTCCCACAATCTGCTACTTACAAGAGGCATAGCTTCCTCCTCACCACAGTTCACAACCCAAACCGTTTATACAATATAATGATTACAATATTTCTACAAAAACTCAAAATGCTTCTAACAAAGCTAGTGAGTACAACTAAAATCTTAATACATACTCATATGATAAAACATGAAACTCAATGAGTGTGTAAGATGTTTTCAATGATATTTTTGTATCAACAAATATATGATCTTTGTATATATATATATATATATATATATATATATATATATAATAAAATATCTTCAAAGATCTTAACACAAGTTAGTATTTTTCAAAATGATTTCTCAAGGCTATGTTTTTTAAAATCCTTAGGATTTGCTTATCAAAAGTTTTTACAATAATATCGTAATAAGAAATCTTTGTGTAAAATATGAACTTGAATATCTGCAAAGATTCACACTTTAGCAAAAAGCATTCTCAAATAAACTTTTCAAGTAATAAAACAATGATTTTTATTATTAATAAAAACATTATATTTAAGAGTTTAAGAGATGAAAAAACTTTGATATATATATTGAATCCACAAATAAATCGTTTATTGATCAAACCTCAATCACCACGAATTGCTTGCAAGATGTGTAGATGAATGCTCTTTAAACGAAACTAAGATGATTTGCCCAAAGAGTATGAATGCAGTAGAGTGTTGGCAAAGTCTTTGGAATGGAGGCACACTTAGCACAAGATAACAAGACTAGTCTCCCTAAAGTGTTTCTTCTTGTGTCTCTAGGGTTTAGGGTATGTTTAAATAGTGTTCTCGCTATTAAATTACGTTCTGGCCATTGGATCATGAAGATTAAACATTAATCTATCCGTATTTGTATTGAAACGTAGTTATGTGCCACGACCTTCGTCAATGAGTAGAAACAGTCGTCGACGAGAGTTCAACACTCATTCATTGACACGAACATGAGTTCGTCGATGAGAGACATGTCTGAAATTTTTCGACTCTCGATATTTTCTTGTCAACGAGAACAGGCAGTTTGCCACCGAGTGGCCTTCATGTGATCGTCGATGAGGCCATGGGATTCATCAATGAGGCCTCTATATTTCAGAAATATTTGCCTCTAAATTCTATTCAACCTAGAACTAATGTAAATAGATTTCCATGAAATGCATGAGTTCTAAGGTTAGTCTAGGGTATATTTGATCTTTGAATTATATCATATGAGATACGGAGATACAATCAGTTCTAAATACCCATTACACTTGAAGATCTTGAAGCTTGCTTCTTCATCCTTTTGCTCTTTTGCTCTTCTAGTTCCATGGAATGTGCCAGGTTGTATACGCTTTAAGTTCCTCATGGCTTCAATGACTTCCTTACCTTCTGTACATGTTAAGTTATGATCCTGTTAAAAATCTCAATGCACAGATCAAATACCAAGTGATTTGTCATTGTCAAAAAAGGATTGGACTCATAGAATCAACAATCTCCCCCTTTTTGATGATGACAAATACACGAGAAAAAATGGGTTACGCCTAACAAGGCTCCCCCTAAGATAATGCATAAATTAGAATTTAGCAATATAATTCATACACAATGAAGTTCATTCACACATAGTGAATTTCATACACATTGTAGAATATGCAATATTTTTGTTAGTACAACTTCTCCCCTTTTCATTCAAACCCTTTTCGGTCGAACCTATTTTTTCCAGTATATACGTAAATACTTCTCCCCTTTTTGACATCAACAAAAAGTAAGGAATCTTACAATGTCAATGTAAAGACCCTAAAGCCAATGATTTTTCCCACACAGGATTTATTTATTCAAATTAGTGAGAAATACTCTAGCCTAACTCTCAAGATAAAATCAATCAACACAAATTTCAAAGAAGAGTTAAGGGCTATTTTAAATGGAGCACAATTAATTTAAACACTCTCTCTAGGCCTGAATAATCAAGGAATATGAAGTAGAAGAATATTTTGGAGTAGTATGAATAATATAGGCTTTGGAAAATTTCAGAGAATTTTTGCCCTAATCACAATGCTAATCCCCCCTTAATTTGACAAATGAATGTATATGTATAGAGAAGGGTTAAAATATAGTCGTTGGGGACTCAAAGGGAATTATTAACTTTTTTAAAAAAATGTTTAGGAAAACTAACCCCATTTAACCCCTCTAAACCGCGGTGAAAAATTGTAATGACCCAAAGAATAATGGAATTTAAATAATAAAAGAAAGGGAAATGGAAACAGGAATAGAAGGAGGCAGTCGATGACATTGCATTTTGGATGGCATAATCCGGAGGAATTTTTCAGCTCCTCGTCGAAGAACACAGGGGACTCGTCGATGAGGGTATAGGAGGAGCTCGTTGACGAGGATAGGATTCATCGACGAGAAGATACCGAGAGAGAATTTGTGAAAACCTGAAATTCGTCGATGAGGGTTGAAGTTCGTCGACGAACTTTCTATAAGACTTGTCGATGAGGTGACGTGGCTCGTCGATGAATCTCGAAGTATAAATAGGGTTAAACAATAATTTCCGGTCATTTTTCCTGTGCAAAATTTCTCTCTCTCCTCATACGGTTTATCCTCCTTCTCACTAAGATTTTGGGCCAGATTTCCGCCGGTTTGACAATCTAAAGCCACCACGATGCTCCTGGGAAAGTTCTTTGCAAGTATGCCGGAGCGGATCATCGGTGGGGCTGAGTTGGAAACCATCCCAAATC
The DNA here is from genome assembly GCF_029873635.1 of Malania oleifera. Lineage (NCBI taxonomy): Eukaryota > Viridiplantae > Streptophyta > Magnoliopsida > Santalales > Ximeniaceae > Malania > Malania oleifera. Next base: position 72,047,360 of record NC_080418.1, on the reverse strand, counting down.
CAGGGTAAGGTTTTCTACTCAGTATTTGGTTAATTGACAGTTGTAGGAAGTGATATACGCATAGAAATACTGAACTTTAATTCTGGGGAATGCTATTTCCAAGTTGTTGAGTTGGGAACCCTGCGGGTGCGGGACAGATTTTCTTATAGGCTTTTCAAGAATCAGGTAAGGGAATAAACTAAGCTAGTATTTTATGAAAAATATGTGTATTGTTATAACATTTGATTTCAGGAAAATAAATATATTTATATATGATTTATATTTAGGAAAATGCTGTTAAAAGTGATGATATGTTACATATACGAAAAACCTGTTTAGTGTGGCATGAGTAGAAATTTATATGAAATACTATTTTTGGGAATGTGTTAATGATATAGATTTTTATAATGAAAAACCAGCGTACGGGCCGAGATTTTTATATGTTTTGCCGGCGTACGGGCTGTGCTATGTGTATGATTTTCCAGCGTACGGGCTGAGCTATGGATATATTTTTCCGGCGTACGGGCCGTGCTATGGATGTGATTTTTCAGCATACGGGTTGTGCTATGATATGATTTTTTGGCATACGGGCCGTGTTATGGATGTTTTTGTATTTATAATATTGCGATTGTATGTTTCCTGCTGCTTAGGCTTCCGTTATGTGTTCTAATGTATTCATGGTACCCATGGGTCCAGGTGGATTATGATCTTCTGAGTTGAAGGTTGTGATTTTATAATATGGAAAAAAAATGTGGAAATTAAGCAGGTCGTCACAGTTTGGTATCAGAGCTTAGGTTGCTAGGTTCTGTAGACTTTAGAATGCAGCGAAAACAAAGCCCGAGTTTAGGAAATGATTTAAGGTTGTTCTAGAGTCTAGAGGCAAGACTTCCGTGGTAGTTTCTGTGTTTTTGTTAGGGTGACGATTTCAAGAAAACCATAGCAAACTATTGTCGGGTTGTGTCCCTAGAATGTAGGACTGGGGATTAGAAATGAGTTAGAAATGTTAAGATAAGTGGTGAGGATAGATGAGTAAATTGTAAGGATAGAATTTCTAAGTTGTGTTTGTTGTTTCTAGGATGGATCCAGGAGGAAGTAGTGCCCATGCAAGTGGCAGTGATGGAGCAAGACCATCAAGTGTAGTTGGGACCAACTCTGACGCGATATTACGTAGTGTGGCTCAGCAGATTATGGTTGAGATTGCTAGGAGCTAGAGGGAGCAGAGTGGTCCATCTGTAGGCCATGGGTGCACTACAGAAAAGTTTACGAAGATGAATCCTCCAGTGTTCTCTGGTGGAGTTGATCTTGCAGCCACTAAGAATTGGATGTAGGAGACCGAGAAAGTCTTGGCTGTGCTGTAGTGTACTAAGGAACAGAGGGTTCTCTTTGCCACCTATAGACTGACAGGAGAGGCCGAGAGGTGGTGGACTGCGGTAAGACTATTGGACCAATAGAGGGTGACTCTGATAGCCATAACATGGGACCGGTTTAAAGAATTGTTTTTCGATAGATATTTTCCAGCTACTGTGAGGGAGGCTAAAGTAGAAGAGTTCCTGAGTCTGAAGCAGGGACAGTTACCCGTCCAGCAGTATGCAGCACGTTTCATCGAGCTCTCTTATTTTGCCTCGTACATTGTTCCTAATGAAGTGAAGAAGGCGAGGCAGTTTAAGAGAGGCTTGAGGCAGAGTATATTCAAGTAGGTGGTGGTGCTGTGGATCCAGGATTTTGCTAAGTTAGTCGACAGGGCAACCTTGGCAAAGATTGGTGAGTGTCTCGATGTAGAGGAGTAGGGGCAAAGGAAGAGATCTGCATCTATGGGCTACCAGCAGGGTCATAGACTGGGTCAATGGAGGAGAGGAAATCATGGCAGAGGGCGGAGGCAGGAGACGAGAGGATGTGAGGTGCAAACAGGGCAGGGTCCTCTAGTCTTTCAGACTTGTGGTAGGAGGCACTAGGAGAGTGTCGAGCTAGTGGCGTGGTGTGCTATCGCTGTGGTAGATCGGGGCACATGGTGCAAGACTACCCTACCCCACTAGATGCAGTTCTAGCTCCCAAACCATACCAGGGAGGTTATCAGGAACCACATGGGGGCCAGCAAAGGAATACAGCTCCAGCCAGGGTGTTTACTCTGACGCCGGGTGCGGCTGAGACAATAGGTGACATGGTGACAGGTATGGTTATTATGCTTTCTTTTAAAGTTATTGCATTGTTTAATTCATGAGCTACACACTCGTTCGTGTCTTTGGGGTGTGTTAAATTATGTGGGGCTGAAACACAATCATTAGATATTGAATTGTTGGTATCTACATTGACTGGGTCAGCAGCGAGGTGTAGTAGGGGTCTTCGAGGTTGTCTAATTGATATTCAAGGAAAGACTATCTGTTGATGTGATAGTGCTAGACATGCACGGGTTTGATGTTATATTTGGCATGAATTGGCAAGAAGCTAATTTTGCCATCATAGATTGTCGAGCAGGAGAAGTGATATTCAGATCTCTGGGGGAAGCAGAATTCAAGTTCGTAGGGTCACGAGTGCAATCTCGCCTTAGCTATTTTTAGCTATTCAGGCCAAAAGACTACTGCTGAGTGGTTGTCAGGGGTTTGTGGCTGTTGTGAAGGAGATGTTAGAGAATGAATTGAAACTTGCTAGCACGCCTATAGTAAAGGAGTTTACAGATGTTTTCCCAGATAAGTTACCAGGCTTGCCACCCAATCGTGAGGTAGATTTCCCTATTGATTTACCTTCCAATACAGCACCGATTTCTAAAGTACTTTATCGGATGGCACCGACAGAATTACCAGAATTGAAGAATCAGTTGCAAGATCTGCTTAGTAAGGGCTTTATACGACCCAGTGTATCTCCATGGGGAGCTCCAGTTTTATTTGTGAAGAATAAAGATGGGACTATAAGGATGTGTATAGACTATAGGGAGATTAATAAAGTGACAATCAAGAACAAGTATCCTCTACCCCATATCGATGATTTGTTTGACCAGCTCTAGGGTACATGGTGGTATTTGAAGATTGACCTCAGATCCGGCTGCCATCAGGTAAAAGTGAAAGCAGAAGACGTCACAAAGACGGCCCTCAGGACCAGGTACGAGCATTACGAGTTTCTTGTTATATCGTTTGGTTTGACGAATACTCCCGCTGTATTTATGAACTTAATGAACAGAGTCTTCCACCAATACATAGACCAGTTTGTTGTTGTTTTTATTGATGATGTACTATTATATTCGAGAAGCTATAAGGAGCATGAGACACACTTAAGGTAGGTTCTGCAGAGACTTCGGGAGAAGAAGTTGTATGCCAAGTCCAATAAATGTGAATTGTGGCTTGAGAAGGTCATGTTCTTGGGGCATGTTGTATCTGGAGACGATATTTCTGTGGATGGTAGCAAGATTGAGGTGGTAGTGAATTGGGCTAGATCGAGAAATGTCCAGGAGATCAGGAGTTTCTTAGGGCTAGCTGGCTATTACCTCCGTTTCGTAGAGGGATTCTCAGCTTTGTCAGGACCTTTGACATGACTGATGAGGAAGAATGTTAGATTTGAGTGGGATGACAATTGTGAGCAGAGTTTTCTAGAGCTGAAGCAAAGATTAGTCACAGCACCGGTATTGGTTATCCCATCAGGGGGTGAGGGGTATGTCATTTACAGTGATGCGTCCTTGAAGGGACTTGGCTGTGTATTGATGCAGCAAGGCAGGGTAGTGGCATATGCATCCAGGAAGTTGAAAGAATATGAAAAGAACTACCCAACACATGATCTTGAATTGGCTGCAGTGATACACGCATTGAAAATTTGGAGGCATTACCTGTACGGCGAGCAGTATAAGATTTTCTCCGACCACAAGAGCTTAAAGTATTTCTTCACATAAAAGGAGCTAAATATGAGGCAGAGAAGGTGGTTGGAGCTGATTAAGGATTTTGATTGTACCATCAGTTATCACCCAGGGAAAGCAAACGTAGTAGCTGATGCGTTGAGTAGGAAATCTAGGGAACCAGTGTTGGTGGCTATGGAGATCCAGTATCCAATGATGATGGATCTGGAGAGACTCAACATAGAGTTGGTAGAGAGTGATCCCCCAGTGTGTATTGCAGCCTAGTAGTACAGCCTACTCTGCAAGAAAGAATTAAAGTCACTCATAAGGAAGACCCAGAATTAGCAGAGGTGATAGACAGAGTACAGAGTGGTCAGGAAGAGGAATTTAGTATTGCAGATGATGGAGCTTTATGGTTCCGTTGCAGATTATGCATTCCTGCCGATACTGAGATCAAGAAGACTATTTTAGAGGAAGCTCACAGATCTTTGTATACAGTTCATCCCGATAGTACAAAGATGTACAGGGATCTGTGAGAGTTGTACTGGTGGAGTGGTATGAAGAGAGAGATTGCTGAGTATGTAGCACGGTGTCTAACGTGCCAGTAGGTAAAGGTTGAGCACCAAAGGCCGGTAAGGTAGTTGTTGCCATTATTTATCCCTGAGTAGAAGTGGGATCATATATCCATGGACTTCGTGTCAGGACTACCGACGGCATTACATGGCCAGAATGCCATCTGGGTGATTGTTGACCGTTCGACTAAGACCGCCCACTTTATACCTATCAAGATCAGCTACTCCCTCAACCGTTTAGCGGAGATCTACATTCAAGAAATAGTTCGTTCTCATGGGGTGCTAGTATCGATTGTGTCATATCAAGACCCGCGTTTTATGTCATGTTTTTGGAAGAGTCTACATGAAGCACTAGGGTCTCAGTTGTCATTTATTATGACATTCCATCCTCATTTAGATGGGCAGACTGAGAGGATGATACAGACATTAGAGGATATGCTCCATGCGTGCGTATTGGATTTTTGGGGTAGTTGGACTCAGTTCATGCTACTAGTAGAATTTGCGTATAATAACAGTTATCAAACCAGCATTGGCATGGCACCGTTTAAGGCTTTATATGGTAGGAGATGTCGTTCTCCTTTATTTTTGGATGAAGTGGGTGAGTGACGAGTAGTAGGGCCAGATCTTGTGCAGCAAGCGCATGATAAGGTTCGGCTTATCAGAGACGGGATCAGTGTAGCTCAGAGCCGACAAAAAAGTTATACTGATAATCGTCGCAGGAATCTAGAATTTGATGTGGGTAATTATGTGTTTTTGAAGATAGTTCCAATGAAAGGGGTTATGCGATTTGGGAAGAAGGGTAAACTTAGTCCAAGGTTTATCGGCCTATTTGAGATTCTAGATAAAGTGGGGCCGATAGCTTACAGGATAGCTTTACTACCTGTGTTGTCTCGGATCCACAATGTATTCCATATTGCTATGTTGAGGAAATACGTCCCAGATCCTTCTTATAACATCAATTATGATGAATTAGAGCTTAGTGATTCACTAGTGTATGAGGAGGTACCAGTACAGATTTTAGATAGGAAAGTACAAGAGTTACGTAACAAGGAGATTCGTCAAGTGAAAGTTTTGTGGAGGAATCATACCGTTGAAGAGGCTTCTTGGGAGTCCGAGGAGCAAATGAAGCAGAAGTACCCACAACTATTTCAAGAAACTTAAGTAGTAAAGTAATATTTCTTTTGCAGATACATGTAATAGTTTAATTGGTGTAGCATTTTACTTTTGAGAGAATTTTTCTTTTGTATATGTAATCTCCCAAGACCTGGAATGTAACCACGGTATTCCTCCACCATAAGTGAGGGCAAGTAATAAAATAAATAGACCCTTTTCTTGTTAAGGGATGATAAGTTACATGAATAGTAAATTTCGAGGACGAAATTTTATAAGGAGGGGAGAATGTAACGACCCAAAGAATAATGGTATTTAAATAATAATAAAAAGGGAAATGGAAACAGGAACAGAAGGAGGCAGTCGACGACATTACATTTTGGATGGCATAATCCCGAGGATTTTTTTAGCTCCTCGTCGACGAACACAGGGAACTCATCGACGAGGGTATAGGAGGAGCTTGTCAACGAGGACAGGATTCGTCAACGAGAAGATATCGAGAGAGAATTTGTGGAAACCTGAAATTCTTCGACGAGGGTTGAAGTTCGTTGACAAACTTTCTATAAGACTCGTCGACGAGGTGATATGGCTTGTCGACGAATCCCGCAGTATAAATAGGGTTAAACAAGAATTTTCAGTCATTTTTCCTATGCTGAATTTCTCTCTCTCTCCTTAAACGACTTCTCCTCCTTCTCACTAAGATTTTGGGCCGAATTTCTTCCAGTTTGACGATCTGAAGCCACCACGACGCTCTTGAAAAGTTCTCTACAAGTCTACCGGAGCAAATCGTCAGTGGGGCTGAGTTGGAAACTATCCCAAATCCAAGGTAAGGTTATCTACTTAGTATTTGGTTAATTGACAATTGTAGGAAATGATATACACGTAGAAATACTGAACTTTAGGTCTGGGGAATGTTGTTTTCAGGGTGTTGAGTTGGGAACCCTGTAGGTGCGGGACAGATTTTCTTAGGGGCTTTTCAAGAATCAGGTAAGAGGATAAACTAAGCTAGTATTTTATGAAAAATATGTATATTGTTATAGCATTTGATTTCAGGAAAATAAATATATTTTTACATGATTTATATTTGGGAAAATGGTATTGAAAGTGATGATATGTTAAATATACAAAAAACCTGTTTAGTGTGGCATGAGTAGAAATTAATATGAAATATTATTTCTAAGAATGTGTTAATGATACGAATTTTTACAATGTAAAACCGGCGTACGGGCCGAGATTTTTATATGTTTTACCGGCATACGGGCCGTGCTATGTGTATGATTTGTCAGTATACAGGCTGAGCTATGGATATATTTTTTTGGTGTACGGGTCGTGCTATGGATGTGATTTGCCAGCGTACGGGCTGTGCTATGAAATGATTTGCCGGCATAAGGGTCGTGCTATGGATGTTTTCGTATTTATAATATTATGATTGTATGTTTCCTGCTGCTTAGGCTTCCATTATTTGTTCTAATGTATCCCTGGTACCCATGGGTCCAGGTGGACTATGATGTGCTGAGTTGAGGGTTGTGATTTTCTAATATGGAAAAAAATGTGGAAATTAAGCAAGTCATCACAAAAATTGTGCAACCCGAGAGTTTCGGGCGCCTGACTTGAAGTTTGGTCACCCAAACAAACACAATAGAAAAAGTCATTTCTGAACGTTTGAGTGCCCAAAAAAGGGTTCGATCTTCTGAATCGAAAGTGATTTAAAAAACTGCGGTTCGGTCGCACGGTCCTAACTTCAGTCTGCTGAACACATGTGTTCGGTAGCCCGAGGCAAATTTGAACGTGAAATTCGGGCTGCCGAGTTGGTGGGTAAAGTCAGAATGGACGTTCGGTCACCCGTGGATGCTACGGTCATTTAGATTCGATCGCCTGAAGCCTAAGTCAACTTTCTGACTTTTCCACGATTCGGTCAACTGAGGCAAATATACTTGCCAAGTTCAGTCGCCCGAAACCTCATGGATTTTCGGCTAAGGTCCTATATTCATGTGCATTCAAGTGTAGGGACCTAAGGGCCATTTTAGGGTCATTTGAGCTTATTTACTCCTACATGCGTAATATGCAGTGATTATTATAGATCCATTTGGAAATGAAATTATTACAGACCCAATAATATGACAACAAATAATAAATGTGTCGGGGTCTTCATATTTTTTTTCAAGTTGTTGCATGCTATCAATGTGATCCAACTTAGTATTATCCTCCACACAAACTTGAAATTCATCAAATACAAAGAGTATTTGTCATTATCAAAATCAGGAATGACCTATGAGGTCAACAATCTCCCCCTTTTTGATGATGACAAATACCTTATGCAAAAATGAGTACAACTAAGAAAAGCTCCCCCTGAAACTATGCATAAGGGAAATGCAAAGAGTTTAAAAGTTCAAACATTTTCCCAAGGTGCCCAATTTTGCCTCTTCTCCTCCTTTTGGCAACAGAAAAAAGGGCTATGATAAATATGAAGCACATAGGCATAGGCATTGATTATGAATCATTTGAATACAAGATATGTTTGGGAAATGTTTTAGAAATTTCGACAGCATGTCATTTGAAAATATAGCATTTTCCCAAAAATATCTGTATAGAAATGACCTCATTGAGTTTTAAATTAAAATTTTATCCACAACTACCAACTCAAACAGTCCAGAATGATCAAGACATAAAATCGAAGTATAACTTTCAATCATTCAAGGGATATAATAGTCATACAATGCAAAATGAATGACAAAGATAACCTCAGCAATTAAGCACACAAACAATATCACTGGTCATTCAAATTTAAAATGACATAACAAACATAATTAGACCAGAATTATCCACAAACCATAGCAATTCAAATCATATCATAAGACCCTTAAAATATTTTATTTTAAAACATACGGCATATGATAACAAGTAAAAAGTTTGAGCATAAAACAGTCTAACTAGTTCGTACGCATTTTCATGTGAAGTTATCAAACCAGTTATGCAATTTAAATAATATATATGTATATAATAATAAATATATATCCCCCTTATGAAATTTTCATGAAGTACTGGGGGTGCTTGCTTAAAAAGAAACTTTAATTTAAAACAAGCAAGCAACATTTTTCTGGTTTATCAATTAAGCACATACTAAAATATAACCAGAATATGACAACCATATGGATCCTAATAATTTAACAATCAATTACAAGATCATATGGTGACACAAGTGATAGTGTCAAACAACATATTTCACATTAAGATTTTCAATGAAGTCGATACATTTTAGCACATGCCACAAAAAGTATATCCAAGATCTATGCTAAACATATTGGTGAGCATATCAAGATGGAATTTTTATTTTGGATGTTCCCCCTATCAAATTGAATTAAATCTTAGATTAAATAAATTTCTTATACTTTACAAGGAATTGATTTCATTAGATATGCCAAAGTATAAGCGAGCACTCAAACAATTCTTCAACAACTATATTGGATATTTATTAACCATATTCATTTCTGATCAGTATAGTCATTCCTATAGGAAATAGATGCATCAGAGAATATATATTAAGGCATGCTATGTAATTCATGACCCAAGAACATTCCATATCAACTAAAGTTCAAGGATATCATAAGAGCCTCAATATTTTGAGACACGAAAGTGATGCATGAAGATCATTTATGCTCTTTCTATAAGGATGGAGCTTTGCTCCCATAAACATTTTTTATGATTATGTAAGGATGAAATTTAATATTCAATTAGTTTTCACTCATCCTTTCCAAAATATTTTAACTTTCATTTTATTATAATCATCTTTAGACAAGGTTTTACTTTTGAAAATTCTAACAAAAATTCAGCAACATGTCGTCTGTAAATTGGACATTTCCCATAAAACATATACCTGATAGGTTCAAATAAGGAATTTATAGTTCAGTTCAAGGCACACAAGAACCTATATCCGCTAACAGCATGCAATACACATCAACTGCATTTGCCATGCAGGAGGCTTTCAACAACCAGCATGCAATCTAGTAGTGATCAGCAATTCATAAATATAAAAACCATCCATCAAGAAGATTTAATCATTCGGTATATTATAGATAGTAATCTACAATTTTGATTTCATGAAGGCATATGAGCATAAAAGGTCTGATATCAAGAGAGCATTTTAATTTATAACCATGAAAAATAAATGCTCCCCCTGAGTTAAGTACATATTGAACTTATGCCTTAATTTTGTAACCCTTAGACAAGGACTTCTAAATTTTTCAATGTTTTGAGCTTCGCTTTAAATGCATAGGCTTTAACAGACCAAAAATTCACAATGATTATTCCTTTAAATGAACTAAGCCTATATTTCCTTTTTTCTTTCAGAATCCTAACGAGTGATAGGCATAAGCTGGAATGACTTTCTATCATGCATAGGTCTACTTGAGTTTTAAGCATTCTTCTAAATTGAGACCTAGGCAATCAATTTAGTCATTCAACTCATCACGAAGGAAATAAAGCTCTAATGAATTCAATTTAATGTTTGAGAGCTTGTAGGAAAATTGAATACTCTTAAGGATGAAATTTCTACTGTGTTCAAGAGAGTATTTAGGAGAGGTAGTACATTTGTTCAAAATGTATTCGTGCTAGCTAATATGTCCTAACCGTTAGACTAAGAGCAACTAGGAGTATGTTATTATTTATGGAACAGTGCTCTTTAGAGGATGGAAGTAGCCTTTAGATATGATCACAATTTAGAGCAAGGATACGAACCAAGGAATGGGAGAAGCCTTACCGAATATGATCGTGGTTTGGGAAGAAGTCCTATGGATGGGATGGTGAACCAAAATAAAGGATTTTTATATTTTAAGTTCAAAACGAATATTTTTATTTAATCAATAAAACTTGAATCCCTTAGTGGTTGCCTCTAATCTTGATTATAGCAAGATGTCTTATGAAAAGCACACTTAACATATATTAATCATTTATGATCAATAGTGCTTTAATCCTGGAGTGATGACTTGATTTTAATTTAGGCTTTTCATATTCAAAAATGAGTTTAGGGCATAGTGATATATGAGATAAGATGGATTCCTAACACTCAATCTTGTGCAATGAACAAAAGTGGCTTAACTTAAGGTATTATATTTAAGCATGGGTTAAGCATTTGAAATTAATTTACCTAACAAAGATGCCGTGTCCAATTGGAAGTGGATGTAGATACTAGGTTTATATATTTTAACCCCAAACCACTCCCTAAGCCTACAGTCATCACAACCCCAAAACTTAGAAACTAAAGAAAGATTGAAATATTTACGTAATTTCTATTGGAATATGATCTTCCTTAAATCCTATGGAGTTTGCTTTGTTGATTATCCATTTCATTTCTTTTTCTAAGCCTCTGACACTTCTGAGTAAACAATTAAATAAGTGCCACATAGTTTTGCAAAATAAGCATGTATTGTGTAAATTCAAGTGTAATCCCAAAAGAGCGCTGAATTGGGTTTTTTTTTTTTAAAAAAAAAAAACAAACTTTAAGATTATTTACCACTTAATCCCTATTTCTATATTTAACAAATTAATTGCAGAGGTTTGAAATTGATTCAATTTATTATCTCAATAAATTCTATTTTACCCAATTAATTATCAAGTGCGTGTGGAGTTATTCAACATACACACATGCAAGATAAGTAATGAAATGCATTGTGAAATTAAAAGGACTAAAAGCAGAGAGAATGCAAACACAATTTTTACGAGATTCAGCCAACCCAGCCTACGTCGTCACCTTGAGAAACCCACTTAAGGATTCCACTAAATCCCTACTCCTTTAACTAGGATGGAGCTTCCCTTACATCCGCTACTTAGAAGAGGCACAACTTCCTCCTCACCCAGTTCACAACTCGAACCATGATTACAATATAGATTTTCAAATCTGCAAAACAACTCAATATTACTTCTAACAAAGCTAGTGAGTACAATGGAAAACCTAACACATATCCATATGATAAAACTTGAAGTTCAATATGTATGTAACGATGTAATCATTATATGAATGATATGCTTCACAAAATTTCTCTTTGATCAAATCTCCCAAAATAATTATATAAGTAAATGCTTTGGAGAACTTAGAGTCTTAGTTCAACTTACTAGATGCAAGAATACCAAATGTGATCTTATTAAAAAATCGATCTTGAATATTATGAAGATCTAAGTTCTTGCTATCAAATAATTTTTGAAGTTCAATCTTTGAATAAATAAAAGACTTTGAGTATTGCAAAGATTTAAACACTACTTGTCACAACAATATTTCTCACATATATATATTAAGAAGCTTTAGACTTTTCAATCAAGTATATTTTACAATAACCAAAATATTGAGTCTTCGAATAAAAATAAGAACTTGAAGATCACCAAATATTCAATGTTTATAAAATCCTTTCACAAATAAATTTATACGCAACAACACAAGGATTTTTCTTTTTCAATAAGAGTAATAGATGTATGAGTGTGAGATATGAAAAATCTTCAAGATATCTATATATTGAAAATGCAAACCAATCCCTTGTTTACCAAACCTCAATCACTAGAGCTTGCTTTCAAGACGTGTAAATGAAATCCCTTCAAATAGCTGAGATGATTTGCCTAAACTTGATGAATATATGTAGAGTGCAGGCAATCGTATTGCAATATGTTCAAGTTTCTCAATATGATCCAAAGATTTTTGGGGGGGGGGGGGCGACTAGGGTTTAGAGGTTGATTATATAGGCAAAATTGGCCTTAGGATAAGTCCTGACTGTTGGATCAAATTAATCAAGTGTATAACCCGCGTGTTCTCTCACTAAAGATTAAATTTTTAAACTTCCCGTAGGTTCAGACAACTAAGGTCTAAGGTTCAGACGTCTGATGTTTCTTAAAGTTTTGAAAAAAATTGACCTAGACATAGGATCAAACGTCTGAAGTTGAGGTTCAGACTCCTGAAGTCCTTGCTTCAAATGATTGAACCTAAGGTTCAGACATCTGAAGGTATTCCATTTATTCTATGTTTCAGCAATTAATTCTTCAGACGATTGAACTAATTCTTCATTCTTCTGAGGAAATTCTTCAGACGTCTGAAGTTAAATTCCAGTCATCTGAAGTTGCATCTTCAGACGTTTGAGGTTAATCCTCAGTCGTCTGGGCAGTCCAACTTCATTTTTTTTATTTTATTTTCCAAAATCATTTTTTCTTTCTTACTTTGCTTCTTCATAAAATATTTTTCGTGGTTTTAAATAGAGTATTTAAGTCAATGAAGAACCCCTAAAATATTTTCATAAGATGCATGAGTCCTAAGTTTAGTCTAGAGTATATTTTGAGGTTCAAATTAAATCATATGAAATATGTAAATACATTCAGTTCTAAATACACATTCCCGTAACGATCTTAAACTTGACACTTGCATCTTCATTCTTCTACTCTTTTAGTTCCATGGATTGTGCCAAGATGTATATACTTTAATTCTCATGGCTTCCATGACTTTCTAACCTTCCATGCATGCTAAATATTGTTTATGTTCACAATCTCAATGCACAGATCAAATACCAAGTGATTTGTCATTATCAAAACAGGATTGGACTCACAGAGTCAACAACTCCTTTTTTTTAAGATGACAAATACACAAGCAAAAATATAAAATGGGTTATAAAATGGGTTATAAAATGGTTTACGCCTAACAAGGCTCCCCCTCAAATAATGCACAATCAAATATTCAGCAAATGAAATATGCTCATACACAATTAGTTTTTCCAACTATTTTTGCTATAACCTGATATTCTTCTCCCCCTTTTGACATCAACAAAAAGGTATATAACAAAACATGATCGGACATAACCTTATATTCTTCTTCCCCTTTAAATCGTAATTTTTTTAAAATTATTCAACTGTTAGATTTTAAAAAATTGTACTGTGAAATATGTCTCCTTGTGTTAATTCAATTTACTTCTCCCCCTTACTAATGCAAAAAACTGTGTTTTTGATTTAAATTGTAATGTGAACATACATAGTGTGTCAAATTTCATAAACATGTATAAGCAAAAATAGTCACTAAAGTTCAAAGATTATGTGAGGATTAACATGTGTAAGTTAATATGCACTTATCATGATATGAGTTTAATACCAAATATGAACAAATGTAATACCAAATAGGAACAAATGAGCCAAATTTGAATTTTTTAACCAATTGTGAATATTAAGTGACGTTGCTCCCCATGAATTATGTCATCTAATATAATTCTAGGCAACCTCTTGACTATGCATCAGACCTAATTCATGCCTAATTTGGATAAACATATCCTTCGCAAGTGCTTTTATGAATATGTCTATCCATTGTTCATCTGTGCATACAAACTCAAGTGTCACATCTTCTTTTTGCACATGATCACGAAGAAAATTATGTCTTATTTCTATATGTTTAGTTCATGAATGTAATATAGGATTCTTTGAGATGTTTATTGCACTCTTATTGTTGCATCTTATAGGAATTGTGTCATAGCTTAATCCAAAATTCATCAGTTGTTGCTTCGTATATAGTGTTTGAGCACAATAACTTCCTACCGCTACGTATTCTGCCTCAGCTGTGGAAAGAGCAACTGAATTCTGCTTCTTGGAAAACCAAGAGACTAACGAATGTCCTAAGAAATGACATGTGTCACTTGTGCTCTTTCTATCCACTTTGCTACCAACAAAGTCAGCATTTTAGTAGCTGATAATCTCAAAAAATGTATGCTTAGGATACCATAACCCAAGTTTCACGGTTCCTATCAGGTATCTAAGTATTTGTTTGACAGCTAACAAATGTGACTCTTTTTGTGCTGCCTGAAATCTTGCACACAAACATACACTGAACATTATGTCAGGTTTTCTGGTAGTCAAATATAGTAAGCTACCGATCATTCTATGATAGATCTTGACATCTACTAGTATACATTGTTCATCTTTGTCTAATTTCAAAGAAGAGCTCATAGGTGTCCCTAGTATTCTCCATCTTCCATATTAAACTTTTTGAGTAGATCTCTAATGTACTTCGATTGATTTATAAAAATTCCATGTTTTGCTTGTTTGATCTGAAGTTCTAGGAAGAAATTTAGTTCACCCATCATGCTGACCTCAAATTTATTTTGCATAGTGCTTGCAAACTCATTGCACAAGTCTTTATTTGTTGCTCCAAATATGAAATCATCTACATATACCTGAACTAAGAGCATGTCATCTTTCTTAGACTTTATGAAAAGAGTTTTCTATCCTCCCTCTGATGAATCCATTATCCAGTAGAAAACTACTTAGTCTTTCATACCAAGCTCTAGGAGCTTGCTTTAAACCGTACAAGGCTTTAGCTAGTCTATAAACATGTTTTGGATACTTATGATTTTCAAAGCCTAGGGGTTGTTCTACATATACCTCTTCACTTATGTAGCCATTTAAAAATGCTTTTTTGGCATCCATTTGATACAACTTGAAATCCTTAAAAGCAGCATACGCTAAAAGCATTTGAATGGCTTCCATTTTAACTACAAGTGCTAAGGCTTCTTCAAAATCTATTCCTTCTTCCTGGTTATACCCTGAGCTACTAGTCCTGCCTTATTTCAAACAACTATGCCATGTTCATCTTTCTTGTTCTTATATATCCATTTTGTTCCAATAGTTGTCTTATCCTTAGGTCTAGGAACTAATGTTCATACTTTATTTCTCTCAAACTGGTTTAACTCTTCTTGCGTGGACATCACCCAAGATTCATCCTCAATTGCTTCACTCACATTCCTAGGTTCTTCTTGAGACAAAAAGGCTAAATGACTAATCATATTCCTAAGTGAGGATCGTGTGGCTACTCCACATAATCGTTCACCTATTATTTAATCGATGGGATGACTCTTTATGTACTCCAATTCTCTAGGTAGTTCATTAACCTTATTTTCAATTTGATTAGTTTCAACAGATGGTTCCTTAATTTCATTTCTCTTTTCTAAATCATTTTTAATGGACAGTTTTTCAAATTCCTTATTTATCTCAATTTCATCTTCATCGGTCCTTTTAGAGAAGGGATTTGACTCATCAAATACTACATAAATGGATTCTATAACGGTTAATGTTCATTTATTATATACTTTGTAGGCTTTACTATCTAAGGCATACCCTAGGAAAATACTTTCATCTAATTTCACATCAAACTTTCCTAAATGTTCATTGTCTCTAGGCACAAAACATTTACAGCCAAAGACATGAAAATATGATATGTTTGGTCTAGGGCTATTCCATAATTCATAAAGAGTCTTATTTAGAGATGGTATAATCAAAACTCTATTTAAAACATAGCAGACGGTATTTACTAACTCAGCCCAAAAGTACTTAGGTATCTTATGTTCGTTAAGCATAGTTCTGGCCATTTCTTGTATGGAGCTATTCTTTCTTTCAACTACTCCATTTTGCTATGGTGTTATAGGAGCTAAAAAATTAAGAGCTATTCCTAATGAATTGCAGTAGTCTTCCATACCTTGATTTTTAAATTCTTTACCCCTATCACTTTGGATTTTAGTGATAGTATAACCCTTTTCATTTTGAATTTTCTTACATAGTTTAATGAATTGTTCACATGCTTCATCTTTGTGACCTAAAATTAGTACCCCATGTATATCTTGAATAATCATCAACTATGACGAATGCGTATGATTTTCCTCCTAAACTCTGAGTTGGGTTTGGACCAAATAAATCTAAGTGTAGCGTCTGAAGTGGCCTAGTAGTAGAGATTACTTTCTTCTTCTTAAAGCTAGTTCTTGCTTGTTTTCCTAGTTGGCATGCATCACAAATTTTATCTTTCATGAATTTAGTCTTAGGCAATCCCTTAACTAATTCTCCCTTAACAAGTTTAGATATTAAGTCCATGTTTGCGTGTCCTAATGCACTCTAAAGGTAAAATCCGTTACATTTCAATCCATCAACTAATAACACATTATCAATGACAAGTGAAGGTTCCTTACCAACCTTACCAACTCCAATGATTTTACCTTTAGAGTTATCCCCAAATGTAACGGATCCTTCATCTTTGGATATGATAGATGCGAATTTAGCTTTATCTCCTGTCATATGTCATAAGCATCCGCTATCCATATACCACTTGTCCTTCGAGGAGGACAATCTCAAGCACATCTGCAGGACATAATCAAATAACTACTTTTGGTACCCAGATTTTCTTGGGTCTATGGGGGTAAGTACTAGATTCTCCTTTGACTTTCTAGAATTTCTTAATTTTGACATCTTTATTTTTGAAAGGACAGTCATATTTTATGTGACCCAACCTCTTACATTTAAAATATGTAATATTTCTATGATAGTCTTTAGTTGGAACATACGATTTTGACTCTCTTACAAAATATCCCATGTAGAGATGTCTCTATTTTAGATTCTCCTTCCTATTAAAACCAAGACCTTCCTTCTCTAGGGAATTTCTTTGAGCTCCTAGGAGTTTTTCAAAATTATTTTGACCTTCTATAAATTTACAAATAATCTTAGATTTATCTTTCAAATTCTTTTCTAACTCCTCAATTTTCAAATCCTTATCTTTCATGAGAGATGCATGAGATTCATATTGACTTTCAATTAACTTCGAAAATTCTTTCAATTCTAATTTCAAACTAGAATTTTTTTTTTATTTATTTTCTCAAGCATTTTAAGAGTATACAAATATTCTTGATGCAATTCATCATAAGAAAGCATGCTATTTTCAATTTTTGAATCACTTGAATGATAAGATAAAGGAGAACAAAAAGGTTGTACCTCGTGGTCATTGTGAACCATCAGACATAGATTTGCAATCTCATCATCACTGGATTCAGATTCTAAACTACTGGTACTATGAGTGTCCCAGCTCACCTTTAGAGCCCTCTTCTTCTTCTTCTTAGACACTTTCTTCAATTGAAGACAATCTGGCTTGATATGTCCAAATTCTCTACAGTTATAACACATAGGAGGATCATCCTTTTACTTCCTTCTGCTTGACTCTCCCTTTTCAGTTTTTGAGCCCTTGAATTTTATGGTGTATTTCTTATTCTTTCTCATGAACTCTCCAAATTTCTTAGTGATAAGTGCCATGTTTTCATATGATTCTGAATCACTTCCGTCATTGGAGCATTGAGATGATGCCTTAAGTGTTGTAGCTTTCTTTCCTATGATTTGCTCATTCTTCCTCTCATTTATTGTAAGCTCATAAGTGATGAGTGATCCAATTAGTTCATCAACAAACATTTCTTTCAGATTTCTCCCTTCTACTATTGCAGTAACTTTGGCTTCCCAAACCAGAGGTAGTCCCCTAAATATTTTCCTGGTCAACTCATAAGTAGGGTAAGACTTACCAAGAGCATTTAAAGAATTCATTATGTTTGTGAATCTAGTGTACATGCATTGAATAGATTCATCAGTCGTCATTTTAAATGCCTCATATTCACTAGTAAGCATGTCTATCCTACTATCTTTTACTTTCTTAGTACCTTCATATGTAACTTCTAATTTTTCCCAAATCTCTATGGTAGTGTTACAGACCATCATCCTATTAAATTCATTTACATCTAGCACATAGAATAACAAATTCATTGGAGTAGCATTTATTTGCACAGATTTCCAATCTTCTTTAGTATACTCATCTTCAGTTTTGGGTACATTTACCTTATCAACTACTTTCATGGGAACATGGTTTCCTTTAGAAAAAATTTTTCCATACTTTCAAATCCACATTTAAAAGATATATACTCATTCTACGTTTCCAATAGGTGTAATTTACACTGCAGAAAATAGGTGGTCTAGTGGACGAGTGTCCCTCACCGAATGGAGTTACATCAATTTGTGTCATGTGATCTTTTTACAAAATGAACAGTTAAGTCTTGTAAACCCTCTCTGATTCCAAATGTTAATTCCGGTGTAATCCCAAAGGGTACTGAATTGAGTTTTTTTTTTTTTTTTTTTAACTTTAAGATTATTTAGCACTTAATCCCTATTTCTATATTTAACAAATTAATTGCAGGGGTTTGAAATTGATTCAAATTATTATCTCAATAAATTCTATTTTACCTAATTAATTATCAAGTGCGTGTGGGGTTATTCAACATACACACATGCAAGATAGGTAATGAAATACGTTGTAGAAATTAAAAGGAGTAAAGTGAGAGAGAAGGCAAACACAATTTTTACGAGGTTCAGTCAACCCAGCCTATGTCCTCGCCTTGAGCGACCCATTCAAGGATTCTACTAAATCTCTTCTCCTTTAACAGAGACCGAGCTTCCCTTACATCCACTGCTTACAAGACACACAACTTCCTTCTCACCCAATTCACAACCCAAACCGTGCTTACAATATAGATTTTCAAATCTGAAAAACAACTCAATATTGCTTCTAACAAAACTAGTGAGTACAATGGAAAACCTAACACATATCCAAATGATAAAACTTGAAGCTCAGTATGTATGTAACGATGTAATCATTATATGAATGATATACGTCACAAAATTTCCCTTTGGCCAAATCTCCCAACATAATTATAAAAGTAAATGCTTTGGAGAACTTAGGGTTTTAGTTCAACTTACTAGATGCAAGAATACCGAATGTGATCTTATTAAAAAATTGGTCTTGAATATTATGAAGATCTAAGTTCTTGTTATCAAATAATTTGTGAAGTTCAATCTTTGAATAAATAAAAGACTTTGAGTATTGCAAAGATTTAAACACTACTTGTCACAATAATATTTCTCATATATATTGAGAACCTTTAGACTTTTCAATTAAGTAGATTTTGCAATAACCAAAATATTAAGTCTTTGAATAAAAATAAGAACTTGAAGATCACCAAATATTCAATGTTTAGAAAATCCTTTCACAAATAAATTTATATGTAACAACACAAGGATTTTTCTTTTTCAATAAGAGTAATAGATGTATGAGTATGAGATATGAAAAATCTTCAAGATATCTATATATTGAAAATGCAAACCAATCCCTTGTTTACCAAACCTCAATCACCAAAGCTTTCTTTCAAGATGTGTAAATGAAATCGCTTCGAACAACTGAGATGATTTGTCTAAACTTGATGAATATATGTGGAGTGCAGGCAATCGTATTGCAATATGTTCGAGTTTCTGAATATTATCCAAAGAGTTTTGGGGGGGGTACTAGGGTTTAAAGGTTGATTATATAGGTAAACTTGGCCTTAGGATAAGTCCTGACCGTTGGATCAAATTGATCAAGTGTACAACCAGCGTGTTCTCTCTCTAAAGATTAAATTTTTAAACTTCCCGCAGGTTCAGACGACTGAGGTCTAGGTTCAAACGTCTGATGTTCCTTAAAGCTTCGAAAAAAAATTGAACTGGGCACGAGGTCTGACGTCTGAAGTTGAGGTTCAGACTTTTGAAGTCCTTACTTCAGATGACTGAACTTAAGGTTCAGACGTCTAAAGGTGTTCTGCCTGTTCTGTGTTTCAGCAATTAATTTTTCAAACGACTGAACTAATTCTTCATTCTTTTAAGGAAATTTTTCAAACATCTTAAGTAAAACTTCAGTCATCTAAAGTCGCATCTTCAAATGTCTAAGGGTAATCCTCAGTCATCTGGGCAATCCAACTTCAATTTTTTTATTTTATTTTCAAAAACCATTTTTACTTTCTTGCTTTACTTCTTCATAAAATATATAGAGTCTCTAAGTCGATGAAGAACCCCTCAAATATTTTAATGAGATGCATGAGTCCTAAGGTCAGTCTAGGGTATATTTTGAGTTTCGAATTAAATCATATAAAATATGTAAATACATTCAGTTCTAATTCCCATGACGATCTTGAACTTGACGCTTGCATCTTCATTTTTCTACTCTTTTAGTTCCATGGATTGTGCCAAGATGTATGTACTTTAGTTCTCACGGCTTCCATGACTTTCTAACCTTTCGTGCATGCTAAATATTGTTCCTATTCACAATCTCAATGCACAGATCAAATACCAAGTGATTTGTCATTATCAAAATAGGATTGAACTCATAAAGTCAACATATTGAATATACATAAAAGATTATGCTTATTTATCTTTTTTTGTTCAATAAGGCATGGCAATAAGATTTGTAAGATAAACGCTTTTGAAAAGATTTATTTCTTTTAGCTCCTAATGGTTTGTTTGAACTATACTTCTTATTTTTGGATTTGAAAATCATTTCAGAATAATTTTCAATTTTTCTTTCTAAGCAGATGATTTTCTAAACTTTTACAATCTTCTTCTCCTCTAAGGTGGCATGATATTTTCTTAAATCTTTTAATTGTTTTACCAACCTTCTATTTTCATTTTTCGAAAACATTTTCTATTTAGACACCCTAACTAGAAGCTTATTCATTTTCAATAAAGTACATTCTAGTTCCTTATTAGAAGGCATGCCATTGTCATTAGATTTACTACATGATTCAGCATTAGATGTATCATAATAATACTTAAATAAATCAATGCATGCATCATAAATGGTATTATTATAAAATAAAATAAAAAACAATAAATGATTCATCATATAATTTATCACATGTTTTGGCACAAGAATCATCACAGTAAACATCACATGAATTAATACATGCATTTTCGTCAAAACTGGCATTAGAGGCAACATATGATATATCACAGGATTCAGCATAAGAATCACCACATGCTTCATTATACGAATCAGTAAATGAGTTAGGGTAAGATTCATATACCTCATCATCTACTAATGCAACCTGCTCATGATTAGCCACTACCTGATCATTTAGGCTTGGAGCATTTGGAGTGGCAATTTCATTTTCCTAGATCTCTCCATTTCTCTTTTCCAGCTCAACCTAAATCTACTGTGCACTACTTCATGCCATAATCTCATGAAGAATATCAATATCTAAAGCACAATAAAGTAAATCCATGGCATGTGAATTTGCATGCATTAAACTATTATCTTTTTCTATTGGCATACAAATTCCTTTTTCAATCACCTACCTAGCCCTCCGGTCAATTGATTTTATGAAAATGCTCATTCTGATTTTCCAGTGGGTGTAATTAACACCATAAAATAATGGAGGACTGGAAGGTGATTCTCCTTCTCTAAATGGGGGTACACCAATGTGAGCCATTACGATCTTTTGCAAAAACGTTTAAGTCTATGCAACAAGGCTTTGATACCAATTGTTGGCTTTGGTCTATTCCCAAAAGGGGTGTGAATTGGAAATTTAAACTTTCTTCGTAGGTTAAACCAGATAATAGTATAACACAACCTAAGGTCTTTCTAATCATACACCAATTGCATAGATAATGATATGTAAAAAATAAATCATGCGCAGCATTCACCATATATTAATTATAACATTCATGTGTAGTAAATAAATTGTAAAAATGTAAAGTGCACACACGATATGTGCACACACGATATGTTATCGGGGTTCGACCAATACTGCCTACGTCCCTGGCTCTAGCTCGTAAGCCTAAGGATTCCACTAATGCTCACTTAACAGGGGGAGTGGCACCGTTTACAACTAGGTCAATTAGCACAGGGTCGACCTCAACCTTCAACCGCACCTCATCAGGATGGTGCACCTAGCTTTCCTAACCGAGTCTAAACCAATCTAAGACTATTCAACAGGGCTAGTCTCCCTCTTCAGGCCCACACCTGAAATACAAAAGATATAAAAATTTGCGTACACAAAAATATGCTTCTCAATCAAGCAGATATGTACGAGTAATAATCAGAACATGCCAAACATCTAAGAATAATAAGCTCAATGGTGAATATGTGCAAGCAATGCTCAGTCTAGTGATTATTCTCAAGTTAAGCACAAGAATATTTTTACAAGCTAATCTTTGAAAACCAAGTATACCAAATCTCAATGACAAATTAGTGTTTCAAAGATGCTAACAAAAATATTCAAACAAACTCAAAAGTATTTTCTCAAATGTAGCAAGCACAAGAGTTGTTTGAAATCAAGATTGTAAAATATTTTGCACACAAAAATAAAGTTTAAGGAATCTTGCAATGCCAATGCAAAGACCCTAAAGCCAATGAGTTTTCCCACACAAGATGTATTTATTCAAATCAATGGAAGATACTCTAGCCTAACTCTCAAGATAAAATCAACTAACACAAATTTCAAATGAGAGTTAAGGGCTACTTAAAATGGAGCACAAATAATTTAAACACTCTCTCTAGGCTTGAATAATTAAGGAATATGAAGTAGGAAAGTATTTGGGAGTAGTATGAACAAAATACACTTTGGAAAATTTCAAAGAATTTTTGCCCTAATCACAATTCTAATCCCCCCTTAATTTGACAAATGAATGTGTATATATTGAGAAGGGTTAAAATATAGTCGTTGGGGACTCAAGGGTAATTATTAACTTTTTTTAAAAAATGTTTAGGAAAATTAACCTCATTTAACGCCTCTTAACCACGGTGAAAATTTGTGCAACTCAAGAGTTGCGGGCACCTGATCTGAAGTTCAGTCGCCCGAACAAACACAACAGAAAAAGTCATTTTTGAATGTTTAAGTGTTTGAATAAGGGTTCGGTATACTGAACTGAAAGTGATTTAAAAATACCGTGGTTCTGTCGTCTGATCCTGACTTCGGTCTGCCGAACTCATGTGTTCAGTGGCCCGAGGCAAATTTGAACGTGAAGTTCGGGATGCCGAGTTGGTGGCAAAAGTCAGAATGGACGTTCGGTCGCCCGTGGACACTACGGTCATTTAGGTTTGGTCGCCCGAAGCCTAAGTCAACTTTTTGACTTTTCCACGATTTGGTCGACCGAGGCAAATATACTTGCCAAGTTCGATCACCTAAAACCTCATGGATTTTGAGCTAAGGTCCTACATTCATGTGCATTCAAGTGTATGGACCTAAGGGTCATTCTTGGGTAAGTTGAGCTTCATTACTCCTACATGCATGATATGCAGTGATTATTATAGGCCCATTTGAAATGAAATTACTACAGACCCAATAATATTACAACAAATAATAAATGTGTCAGGGTCTTTATATTTCTTCAAGTTGTTGTATGCTATCAATGTGATCCAACTTAGTATTATCATGCACACAAACTTGAAAGTCATCAAATGAAAAGAGTATTTGTCATTATCAAAACTGAGAATGACCTATAAGGTCAACACTGCTGGATATTTTCAAAATTTTACTGCGCTGGATATTTCTCCCCCTTTTGACATCAACAAAAAGGTATACACAAATATACAAAGTTAAATATTTCTTACCTTTAAAAAAAAAAATCTCTCCCCTTGTGTTAAACAATTTATTTCTCCCCCTTTTCTTAAAGATATGACTGTTTTATTAGATCAAATTTCATATTGAACATACACAACATTTCAATCAACATTGATATAGGTAAGCAATTCAGTTCATTAAAATTCAAAAATTCATATGTGCATCAACACGTATCATATAATTATAAAGTATTTATCATGCAATAGTCATTACTTAATTTTAATTCTTGTTTCTCCCCCTCAGTTATGGATTCTAATACATCTCTAGGCAACTTCTAGACTATGCATCAAGCCTAATTCACATTTAATTTGGATAAACCTATCATCCGTAAGTGGTTTTGTGTGTGTGTGTGTGTGTATATATATATATATATATATATATATATATATATATATATGTATGTATGTATATATATGCCCATTGTTCATCTGTGCACACAAACTCAAGTTCCAAATCCCCCTTTTGCACATGGTCACGAAGAAAATGATGTCTAATTTCTATGTGCTTAGTTCAAGAATGTGATTTGGGGTTCTTTGAGATATTGATTGTACTCATATGGTCACACTTTATAGGAACTGATTCATAGTGCAATCCATAGTCCATTAGTTATTGCTTCATATATAGCGTTTGAGCACAACAACTTCCGGTCGTTAAGTATTTAGCCTCGGTTGTGGAATGCAACGGAATTCTGTTTCTTGGAAAACCAAGAAACTAAGGATTGTCCTAAAAAGTGATGAGTGCCGCTAGTGCTTTTTCTATCTACTTTGCTACCTGAAATCAGCATTAGAATAATAGACAATCTCAAGTGAAGTGTACTTAGGATACCACAATCCAAGTTCAATAGTTGCAATAAGGTACCTAATTATCCTTTTAACGGCTAATAGATGTGATTCTTTAGGCGTAACCTGAAATCTTATGCACAAGCATATGCTAAACATAATATCAGGCCTGCTAGCAGTCAGATATGACAGGCTAACTATCATTCCACGGTAAAGCTTAACATCCATCGGTATACCTTGCTCATCTTTATCCAATTTTGTGGAAGAACTCATAGGCATTCCTAAAATTTTACCATCTTCCATGTTAAAATTTTTAAGCGAGTCTCTAATGTATTTTGATTGGTTTATGAAAATTCTATGTTTTACCTATTTGATCTGAAGTCTTAGAAAGAAATTAGGTTCACCTATCATGCTCACTTCAAATTCACTTTGCATGTAGTTGGCAAACTCATTACATAACTCTTTGTTGGTGGCTCCAAAAATGATATCATCTATGCATATTTGTACTAGGAGTAAGTTATGTCAATCTTCCCTCTAGTAAACCCATTATCTAGAAGAAAACCACTAAGTCTTTTATACCAAGCTCTAAGAGTTTGCTTCAATCCATACAAGGCTTCAGTCAATTGATAAACATGATTTGTGAATTTGTAGTTCTCACTCATTGATATATCCATTTAAAAATGTGTTTTTCACATCCATTTGATACAATTTAAAACTCTTAAAAGCTGCATATGCCAATAACATTCGAATAGCTTCCATTCTAACTACATAAGTAAATGTTTCCTCAAAATTTATGCCTTCCTCTTGGTTGTATCCTTGAGCCACTAGTCTAACTTTGTTTCTAACTACTATTCCAGTTTCATCTTTCTTGTTCTTATATATCCATTTTGTTCCAATGACTGTATGATTATCAGATCTAGGAACTAATGTCTAGACTTTATTTTTCTCAAATTGATATAATTCCTCTTGCATAGATATCACCCATGATTCTTCCTCAATTGCCTCACTTACATTCTTAGGTTCTTCATGTGATAAGAATGCAAAATGACTAATCATATTTCTAAGAGAAGATCATGTAGCTACTCCACATGATGGTTCACCTATAATTTGATCAATGGGGTGATTCCTAACATATTTTCATTCTCTAGGTAGCTTGTTAACCTCTCTTTCTACTTGATTATCTTCAGAAGATGTTTCCTTAACTTTATTGCTCTTATCTGAATTATTTTCAATAGATAGTTCTTCTATCACTTTACTTATCTCAATTTCATACTCATCAGGCTTTTTGGAGAAGGGATTGGACTCGTCAAACACTATATGGATGGATTCAACTATAGTCAACGTTCTTTTGTTATATACCCTGTAGGCTTTACTATCTAAGGCATAACCTAGAAAGATACCATCATCTAATTTGGCATCAAATTTTCCTAGGTGTTCATTATCTTTAAGAATAAAACATTTGCAACCAAAGACATGAAAATATGAAATATTTGGTTTATAGCCATTCCAAAACTCGTAAGGAGTTTTATTTAGAGTAGGTATAATCAGAACTCTGATCAATACATAGTAGGCGGTGTTCACTACCTCAGCTTAGAAATACTTAGGTAACTTATGTTCATTAAGCATAGTTCTAGCCATTTCTTGTAAAGTTCTATTCCTTATCTCAACTACCTCGTTTTTTTGTGGAGTCCTAGGTGCTGAGAAGTTTAAAGATATACCCTCTATGTCGCAATAGTTCTCTATACCTTCATTTTTAAATTTTGTTCTCCTATCACTTACAATGTGTGTTATTTTGTATCCCTGTGAATAGTCCTAGATTGGCTTAGACCTAGTTAGGAAAGTTAGGTGCACCATCTCATTAAGGTGTTGTATTTAGGTGCCGCTCCACCCGTTAAATGAGCCATAGTGGAAATCCTTGTACTGGTGAGTCAAGGCATGGGTGTAGGAACAGTTGGCCGAATCTTGCTAATAAATTCCCTTTTCATTTTGGATTTCTCTACAAATTCTAGTAAATTGCTCACATCATCTTTTTGTAAGAAATAGTACCCATGTGAACCTAGAATAATCGTCAACAATGATGAAAGCATATAATTTACCACCTAAACTTTGAGCTGGATTAGGATCAAATAAATCTAAGTGCAACATTTGAAGTGGCCTAGTGGTGGAGATAGCTTTCTTCTTCTTAAAGCTAGATTTTACTTATTTCCCTAGTTGACATGCATCACATATTTTATCTTTCGCACATTTTGTCTTAGGTAATCCCTTAACTAATTCTCCTTTAATTAGTTTGGATAATAAGTCCATATTTGAATGTCCTAATCTCCTATGCCAGAGCCAACTAGTGTCATTTATAGCAGAAAAGCAAGTTACATGTTGAGAAGCAAGATTATCAAAGCTAGTGGTGTAGACATTTTCATGACGATCAGCAGTGAACAATATTTTGTTTTTAGGTTTATTCTCTACAGTGCATTTGTCATGTTCAAAGGAAACTTTATAACCTTTATCACACATTTGACTTATACTCAATAGGTTATATTTTAATCCATCTACCAATAAGAAATTATCAATAACCAAGGATGGATCCTTACCAACTTTACCTACTTTAATAATTTTTCCTTTTAAGTTATCCCCAAATGTAATGAATCATCCATCTTTGGATATAATGGATGCGAATTTAGCTTTATCTCTTGTCATATGTCGCAAGCATCTGCTATCCATATACCACTTGTCCTTTAAGGAGGACGATTTCAAGCACATTTGCAAGATATACTCAGATAACTACTTTTGGTACCCATATTTTCTTAGGTCCTTTGGGGTTAGTGTCAGATTCTCCTTTCACTTTCCAAATTTTCTTAATTCTTACATCCTTGTTCTTAAAGAGACAATCAAATTGTATATGTCCAAGGTTCTTACATTTGAAGCATGTAGTATATCTATAATTGTCTTCAGATGGAGCATAGGATTTTGATTCTCTTACAAAATAACTCATTTGAAGATGTTTTTGTTTTAGGTTTTCCTTTCCATTAAAACCAAGTCCTTCTTTAACAAGTGAGTTTCTTTGAGCATTAAGGATTTAATCAAGAACATTTTGGCCTTCTATAAATTTATGAAGACCTTTTGACTTATCTTCTAACTCTCTTTCTAACTCCATAATTTTCAAAACCTTTTCTTTTATTAAAGAAGCATGAGATTCATTTTGTTTTTCCAAAAGTTTTGAAAATTCCTTTAGTTTTTTTTTCAAATCAGAATTCTTCTTTGTCATTTTCTCAAGCATTTTCAGAGTATACAAATATTCCTATTGCATTTCGTCATAAGAGAGCATGCTATTTTCATTTTCTAAATCACTGGAATAATAAGATGAGACAGAGTAAAATGATTACACCTTGTGGTCTTCTTGATCCATCAGACACAGATTCACAATCTGGTCGTCGCTAGATTCAAAGTCTGAACTACTGGTACTGTGTATATTCCAACCAACCTTTAGTGTCTTCTTATTCTTTTTGGACCCTTTCTTTAGCTAGGGACAATCTGGCTTGATGTGCCCAACTTCTCTGCAGCTATAGCACATAAGAGGATCATCATTTTGCTTTCTTCTGCTTGACTCTCCCTTTTCTATTTTTGAGTCCTAGAATCTTCTGGTATACTTCCTATTCTTTTTCAAGAACTTTCCAAACTTCTTAGTTAGAAAAGCCATGTTATCTTCTGATCTGAATAGCTTTCTTCACTGGAATTGGTGTATGATACTTTGAGGGTTGTTACTTTCTTAACTTTATTCTACTCACTCTGTCTTTCATTTATTGTCAACTCGTATTTTATGAGTGACCTAATCAACTCATCTACTGTCATCACCTTTAGGTTCCTTCCTTCAGCAATAGCAGTGGCTTTTGCCTCCCAGACTTGTGGTAGTCCCCTAAAAATTTTCCTAATCATCTCATAAGTAGGGTAAGTTTTACCAAGAGCATGTGAAGAATTTGTGATGTGGGTGAATCTCATGCACATAGATTGAATAGATTCATTAGCAGTCCTTTTAAAAGCTTCGTATTCACTAGTGAGCCTATCTATCCTACTATCCTTTACATGTTTGGTACTTTCATAGGTGTCTTCTAAATTTTCCCAAATTTCTTTAGTAGTCTTACAAGTCATGACTCTGTTAAACTCATTTACATCTAAAGCACAATACAAAAGATTTATAGCAATGGCATTAACTTTAACTGATTTCCAATCATCATCCATGTATTCCTCTTCAGTATTAGGTACACTTTCTTTATCAATAATTTTCATAAGGACATGGTCTCCTCTAGAGACAATCTTCCATACTTTCCAATCAGCATTTTTAAGGAAGATGCACATTCTTTGTTTCTAATAAGTATAATTTACACCACAAAAGATGGGTGGTCGTGTGGATAAGTGTCCCTCACCGAATGGGGTTGCACCGATGTGCATCATTGTGATCTTTTATAAAAAACTATTAAGTCTATGTAACAAGGCACTGATACAAAATGTTAATTTAGGTGTAATCCCAATAGGGAGTTGAATTGGGTATTTTAAAAATCTTGGTGTTTAGATTCTAATTTTGAAAACTTACAACCATACATGCACAAATTAGATGACAAGCAGTTCAGTATTTCTCAACTTATCAATTTTAATGAGTTATTTTATTAATCAATCAATCTTACCCAATTACTTTACTAACGTGCTAAACAGTTGAAACATACATACCAACCATAGAATTAAGTGCAAGAGGAAATTAAAGAGTTAAGGGAAAGAGAGATGCAGATACAGGTTTTACAAGGTTCAGCCAACCCAGCCTACATCCTCACCTTGAGCAACCCACTCAAGGATTCCAATAATCCTGCTCCTTTAACTGGGATGGAGCTTCCCATTACAGTCCACTTCTTACAAGAGGCATAGCTTCCTCCTCACCCCGGTTCACAACCTGAACCATCAATACAATAAAATGATTATAATTTTCTACAAAACTCAAATTTCTTTTAACAAGTTAATGAGTACAATTGAAATCCTAATGCATACTCATATGATAGAACATGAAGCTCAATTGAGTGTATGTAATATGTTCAATGAAACCTTTTGCAATATATAATGAATGATCATTGTATAAACTATGTATGAAAAATATGCTCTAAGGATCTATCCACTATATGATCTTTATAAAAATATTTGAAGAACAAGTTTGCTTCAAAGATTTAATCAAATATGTTTTGCAATAATTGAGCTGAGATGAAAACTTAAAATAAAGATAGATAAAAGTGAATACTTTCAAATATTTAAACTTTGATAAACCCTTTAAGAATTTCTCCACGTAAATATATATATATATATATATATATATATATATGAAGAACTCAAGTTCTTGCTCTTAATAAATATTTAACAATAAGATTGTGAGAGTACAAAACTTTGCAAATAAAGAACTATATATTTAAAATGATACTTTGATTACCAAACCTCAATACCCAAGTTGTTTGCAAAATATATCGGTGAATGCCCTTTGATCTTGAAACTCAACACACAAAATGCCCAAACTTGATGTGAATGCTTTACAGTGCAAGAAAAAAGTTTGTAATACGTTCAAAGCTCTCAAAAAGTATGCAAAAAGTGACGGTCTATGGTTTAGAAGTTGTATTTATAAGTGTTCTCACCATCTGGGAGAATTCTGGTCATTGAATCATTTAAAACAAACAATTTCCATCTGTGTCCGCACTGGAGCATTGTTTGGCGCGACATCTTCAACGAGTGCACACGTTCATCAACGAGTGTTCAACACTCATTTGTCGACGAGAATGTGAGTTCATCGATGGGAAGACTGTCTGAGATTTTTGAGCTCTCGGTATTTTCTCATCGATGATGTTGACCTTATTGGTCATTCTTGGTTTTGATTATGACAAGTACTCGTTGTATCTAATGAGTGTTTAAGTTTTTTGTGCAGGAACTAAGAATGTTAAGATAAAGATGTGCACAAAGCAAGTGAAGCCCAAAGACCAAATTTTATTCAATATTGTAATATATTTAATTGGTCTGTAATAGTAAGTAGGTATTTGGTTTGTAATAAGCTCACACACATCACATGTATGATTTACTACGTAAGCTCAAACAAACCATGGATGAGAAATGACCTTAGAAAGACCTTAGGGTTTTCCCTTCGGTCGACCGACACCGAACTTTTTCGGTGTCTTCAAATTGGACCCCAAGTGACCTTAGGACACACACATATACACATTTGTTTGTTAGGCACTTGAATAGGGTTTATATGCTTCAATATTGGACCAAAATGCACACATGGTGCACTTTCGGTCAACCAGCACATTCAGTTCATTTCGGCCTAGTCGACCGAAACCAGGCCTGGGTCAACAGTTGACCAAGGCCCTGGTCGACCGAACCAGAATAGTTCAAAAAGCCCCGGTCGACCAAAACCCTTTTTGGTCAACTTTTTGACCACCTGGTCGACCGAACCAGGTAGTTCAAAAAGCCCTGGTCGACCGAAACCTCCTTGGGTCAAAAGTTTGACCATCTGGTCGACCGACCACTTTTGTACTACAACTACCTGGTCGACTGGAGGGTCCTCGAGAGAATTCACAGTGGTTTGGTTGACCGAACCAGCCAGTTCAAAATGGCCTGGTCGACCAAACCTCGGAAAATTGAGAAATCTCCCTCTCCTGGTCGACCGAGCCCTCAGTTCAAAAGTCTCCTAGTCGACCGAAGCATATGAGACTTGGTCGACCGAACTTGTTTTAGTCGACCGGACCTCTCGGGTTGCCCTGATTTTTTACCGCAGTTAATATTTTTTAAACAGGGTTAAAATGCTTTAAACATCATTAAACTTTTCTAATAATACCCAATAGGTCCCCAATGGTCATATTTTCTCCCATGTCTATATATATGAGTTCATTTGAGAAAATTAACGAAGATTAGCCACTTTAATTAGGGAAGAATTCTCTGAAAAATAAAAACCCTATACTACTCATTTTCTTACTCAAATCACTCATACTTGCCTTCTATCATTGCCTACATCATTTGTAAGTAGATTGAGTGTATTTGGAAAGGTTTGCTCTCCTTGTTCTATTTGCTTGGCACGATTTTATTTGAGAGCAAAATCTAAGGATTCTTAGGGGACTTTGTTGATAAGTCTATCCTAAGAAGACCTTATTAGATCTTCTAAGCTTGCACCTTCATTGCAATATCCTGAGAAGATCGTATAGTATTTTGTCTGCAAAATCTTTTCAAAATCATCTTCAAATATCTAGTGTGCTTTATATAGATAAATACATTTGAAGAGATATTTTTTTGTAGTGGTCTTTGTTGCAATATTCTTTCACTCATATATTATTTGCTGAATACAAAGATTACACATATTTTGCAAACCAAGCATATACATCATTTAATACCAACATGCTTGAGATATCTTGCTGATTGAAATACTGGAGATATGACATCTTTGTGTGAACTTATTTGTTGAATATCTTGTGATACAAAGATTGTTCGTTTGACACTCTCACATATGCATTAATAGAAAATACTTTGAGAGTTGAACCATCTAGACCACATTGAGCTTACGTATTGAATCATATTGTGGTGTATGTTATTGCGCGCATTTGGGTACATATCTGCTTTACACGAAAACACAATCACTGGTACCACAATCACTGTACCATTTGATTATATATACATTTGTTGTATATTCCAGGCACGAGCATGAAGAGGGAGACTAGCCCTGGAATAGTCCCGGATTGGCTTAGACCGGGTTAGGAAAGCTATGTGCATCATCCTGTTAAGGCGTGTAGGTTGAGGTCAGCCCCACTAATTGACCTGGTTAAGGTTGAGGTCAGCCCTGTGTTAATTTGACTTGGTTCTAAACAGTGTTGCTCCACCCTTAAGTGAGCTTCTAGTGGAATCCTCTAGCTTGCGAGTTAGAGGGGGGGACGTAGGCACAGTTGGTCGAACCCCGATATCATATCGTGTGTTCATTTACATTTCCGCACTTTATATTTACCGCACGTATATATTATTGTGTGAATGATGCGTTTGATTTAATTTTCACATCATTGTTATCTCACATTCAGAAATTGCACTGACAAGTCCCTAGGTTGTGTATACACTATTGTTGAATAGATTAACCTAGGAGAAAAAGTTTTAAATTCCAATTCCCCCCCCCCCCTCTTGGGAATACACCAATTCTAACAAATGAGAACAAAACGTTTATTGCCGATTGGCCTTCATGTGTTCGTCAACGAGACCAAGGATTCATCGATGAGCTGCCTTATTTGACCCAATTCAACCTAGGATAAGTGAATGTAAATTTTCATATTATGCACGTATCCTAAGGTCAATCTAGGATCCTTTTTATCTAGGATTCAACTATATCATATGAGATATGCAAATACAAGCAATACTAAATACCCATTACAATTAAAAACTCGAATCCTTTTCATCCTTTCATTCTTCAAATTCCATGGGGTGTGTCAGGTTGTATATACTATAAGTTCTTTATAGCTTCCATGACTTCCTTATCTTCCATGCATGCTAAGCAATGATCTTATTCACAATCTCAATGCACGGGTAAGATACTATGTGATTTGTCAATATCAAAACGGGATTAGACTCATAGAGTCAACCGTAGATATAAAAGTATTACCGTGGCATGATTAGTAGCCTACTTTATTTGACTATTAGTAGACTTGACATCATGTTCAGTGTCTGCATGTGCACTCATTTCCAAGCAGTTCCTAAAGAATCTCACCAAACAGCTGTCAAAAGGATATTGAGATATTTGATACGTACTATTGATTTAGGTCTTTAGTATCTTGAAGATACAACCTTTGAAATGATTAGCTATTTGGATGCAGATTATGTCTGATGTAAGATAGATCGTAAAAGTACGAGTGGTACATGCCACTTTTTAGGATGATCTCTAGTATCTTGGTTTTCCAAGAAACACAATTATGTGGCATTGTCTACTGCTAAGGCTGAATACCTAGCAATAGGTAGTTGTTATGCACAAAATTTATATATTACAACAACTCAAGGATTTCAATTTGGCATATTCAGCTGCACCAATCAAATGTGATAAAACAAGTGCCATAGATATTTCAAAGAATCATATTTCTCACTCTAGGAGTAAGCACATTGACATTAGACATTATTTTTTTAGAGATCATGTGCAAAAGGAAGATATTATTCTTGAGTTTGTAAATACAGATGAACAATGGGTTGACATTTTCACAAAACCTCTTTCAGAGGATGGTTTCATCTCAATATGACGAGAGTTAGGCTTGTTACATGGCAAATCGGTGATTTGAAATGGAGAAATTGATGTGAATGAGTGGTTGAGCCAAAAAGAATGTGTAAGTCAAAAATATTGAAGGAGGTCAGGCAACTGCCCATACATCATCAATCGATTAAACCTATACTGACTTGTGAAATGAACTGGTCAAGCGACTGACTCTTTGAGCACAATCGACTACCTTGTGGCGGTATAAGTATTTATTATTCATAAAAACCCTAACTTTTCACATCTCAATCAACTGATCGTATATCTTCACTCTCCCAAAGTCTCTTTTTTTCATTCCTAAGTCCTATTTCGAGAAAATCTCACTGATTAAACTTGAAAAGATCCTTCTATATTTCATTTTCATCTCATTTTTTTAATGATTCAACCAATTATTTTCTCAAAATCACGCCTAGAACCAAGCACATAGCAAATCGAGGTTCCTCCTCTAGAAAGGATGATTCAAATGACATTTGGTGATGGTTGATGACACCCCACGGCAAGGAAGTCTATCAAAAACATCTTCTATCTACCGAACCCATCTTTAGTAAGGTTTTAGATCTTGAGTTATTTAGAGATGAGTTTTCTAGATATTTTTCTTATGTTTAATTCTTTGGGTTGGGAAAGATTCATAACTTATCAAGCTAGAGGCATGTATCCAAATCTTGTGAAACTCTTTTATGTGAAATGGTGAAGGGAGAAATTGTATGCTCTACTCAAATTATGGATAAATCGTTTACAGTAACCCCACAAACTTTAGCCACTAGGCTTAGAATCCTAGTAGGTGAATTTGAGTGTCCACCCATTGGTACATCTTGGATAATGGAAAAAGATTTTACCCCCGATGAATTTTTACCACTGATTGTGATAGAAGCTCCTATGTATTTTGGTCATCCTCCGTTGTATCATCAGGTGAACTTGTAGGCCTAAATCTTATAGAAACTCATCACGCATAACATATTGCCTAGGTTAGGGTCGTGTGACCATATTTCCAACCTTGACTATTTTATGATGTGACGCCTGTTAAAGGGTAAGAAGCTTGATCTGCCCAACTTGATGTTAAAGTGGATGATTTCACGAGAAGAGGCTAGAAGGGTCATTATTCCATATGGAGGAATACTAAACCAAAGTTTTGACCATCTAGGCCTTACCACACCATCCACCTTATTCATCACGAGGCAAAGCTCCAATGGAAACAAGTTATGGAAATGAAGATAATGTAGATGATAATGATGATGAGGAAGGCACTGAATCAGATGATGGCAATGATGATTAGCTTTTTGATCTTTTAAAACAATTTGTGTTGTAATATTTGAGCTACTTACAACTCGTCACACTGCTTTCTTATTTTCTCTTTGTTTATCTTGGATATGACTCTCTTCATGCTAGACTTTAATTCTATTGAATATCTTTCACATGATGCCTGAATATTTGATGAGAGTTTAACTTGAGAAATCGAATGCTTATCTATGGACAACAAGTGTGAAATTACTAAAGTGCAATGCATGTTAATTTTCTTTAGGTACCCTTTTTGTTGATGTCAAAAGGGAAGAAATATTGGCAAAATGAGAATTTATGATTGCATTTATAATTGACATATGAACATATATTCAAGGGGAGTTATTATGAAAGCATGACATATACTGAACATTATGAGTTATTATGAAAGCATAATATATACTGAACATTATGAGTTATAATAAAAGCATGATATATATTGAAAATTCTGAATGCTTGAATGATATGAGTATTGAAAGCATGATATATATATTGAAAATTTTGAATGCTTGAAATCGTTCTGATATGGATGATGAAAGCATGATATTCTAAACGCTTGAAATATTTTGATATAAGTGTATGACTTGTTAAGGATATGCTTATTGTAAGGGGAAGTCTTTTTTTGGCTTTCTCATGTTTTCTCCTTATTTGTCGTCATAAAAAAAGGGGAATGATTGTTAACCTAACGAGGCTTAATCTTGTTTTGATGATAAAAAATCAATGTTACTTAACATGTCTATTTAAGTTTGAATTTCAAGACTTAAGTGTTTTTGTGAAATCAAGTGAGCGTACTTGAAGAGTTTAAATTATATGTACACTTAAAGTCATGAATCATGAAGGATATAAAGCAAACAAGTCAAATGGGACATGAAGTTCATTGAAGCAGTGCATAAAGCTCAAAAGAATCTTGGAAGCTTCACAGCATGAAGACTTAGGAACTTAGATAGAATAATCACATGACGTCTCATGTAAGTACTTCAAATTTCAGTATTGAATGATTGAAGCTCCTAGGATATATCATCGACTTAGAGACCTATTTTACACATGGAAAATATTTTCTTAAATTCTAAATTAAGTTTTCTAAAGTATAAATTTAAGTTTGGAACCAAAATATTGAAAAACTAGTGTTACTGAAAGGACGAGCGACTGATGATTTCTCATCAGACGACTGAGGTGCTACTAACTTTGAAAATATGCAAAAAGAATAGGCACAGGAAACTGACCTATCGAGACCAATTGATTGACCCCATTATAACTTTCAGAATGTGTTAGTTTTAAAAGAGCATAGGTGACTAACCCTTCGAGTCCAGTCGACTGGTGCATATGTTTAATTGTTTAACAATGCTAATATTGTTTCCAAAACTTGCATGATTGGTTTCCAAATAAAGAGAAAATTTAAGGAAAACTTTTTGAAATCCTGATGCACTATTTAAACATCATATTCTCGCACATTAGGGTAAAAAGAAAGAACGGCATGCATATTATTCTTTAAAAATTCTCTTGTTATACTTTTCTGAAGAGGCTGTTGTGTTATTGTTGAATAATCATGAAATTCTAATTTAATCTTTCGAAACTCACACTCTTAAATTATATTTCTAGTGATATACTTTCAAGCTTCATCTTTCATATTGTTTTATTTGAAGTAATTTTTATTCTAACGTGTACTAATATATGCTCATTTGAGGAGCTTTCTCTTGTATAAGAATTTTTGCTTTGGCTGTATTTTTTTGATGATTCAGGTATTGTGAATCGTTACCTAGTGAGAGGATTGTTCTCATTAGAGAGGCAAATCCACCTTGAACGGAGAGAGGTTTTACTTCACCTCGTAACGAAGTTGGAAGGGAAATCCTCACAGCGAGTTGCTTGAGGCAATGACGTAGGCTGCGGCCGAACCTTGTAAAAAATACGGTGTTTAGCTTCTTCTTCCCTACTTTTTTAAATTTCTACAAGATATCAACTTCGTGCATGACTTTATTTTCATTAAGAAATTGTTGAATACTAACACTTGCTGAATATTGAATCTTGTTGAATATTTGAGATCATGTTGAACATTGATATTGCTAAATATTGAAAAATCTGTTGAATGATTGGAAATTAATTTTTTAATTGAAATAAGAACTCCTATAGTTCGCTGGTTGTATGTTGCATTAAAAAAAATCTTTGATTAAACCAGCTGAAGTAAAAGGGTTGGTATTTAATCATATTATTGAAGTACATTTCTTGAGATAAACCAATTCAATACTGAAATCGTTTTTTTAAATCTCACTAACTCCAGCTAAAAATCTTATTCTTAATAATTGCCTAACTAAATTTATTAATTCTTGAATTCATATTGTAAATTTAGATTTTGTATTAATCTTTATATTCATATCTAGGACTCCCGATTGGTATAGTATGGTCACTGTATAGGAATATTGTTTGTGAGATTATTAAAGGGTTAAAGTAAATAGGAATTCTGCAAATAAATTTTAAATAACCCAATTCACCCCCCCCCCCCTCTTGGAAATACATCTTAATTTCATTATCAACTAATTACAATGTGAGAGTAGTCTCCTTTAGCTCTCCCAGTCAAAGTTCCTTATATAGTGATTATGGCAACATGTTCACACTACTGCCTAAATCCAGCAAAGCTCTAGCAATTTGGGACTCACCAATCATGATGGAAATTGTAGGAGAACCTGGATCTATGTACTTTGGAGGAGTCTCACATTGGATAATCGCACTAACTTCTTTTGTTAAGAATGTCTTTTTCTTCACATTCAACAACCTTTTCACTGTGCATAGATCTTTCAAAAATTCAACATAAGACGGACTTTTTGTTGAATGGCTTCCAGCAGTAGAATGTTGATTTTCACCTGTTTAAACACCTCAAAAATTTCCTTTTCTTGCTTATTCTTGGTAGCTGGCAATAATCTCTCAAGGTATGGTGCGGTAGGGGCATACTCCTTCCTCAACTCCTCAATTTTTTTATCCTCAAGTTCAGTCTCCTTTTTCTAGTTCCCACTTCGGTCAACATGTGCATCAGATGATTCTGGTGCATCTTCCACAACTTCTAGACATTCATTAGGTTTAGGATCAATTTCAGCTAATGGCTTTAGTGCAATTTGCTCAATTTTCTTACCACTCTTGAGTGTCATGATAGCTTTCATTGGCTTCACATCTTCATTCTCAACTGAATGCACGTGTGACTTCTGGTACACCTGTGGATTGGGTTGAGTCTTGTTGACTTTTTGAGTCTGATCCCTATTTTGATGATGACAAAGCACATGTATCTTATGTGTGTATTTAGTTCTTGAAGAAGTTATAATTTAACACACACATAAGTGGACTGAGGATGGAAGCTAGAAGGAACTCAAAGAATACATCATCTGGAATATTCCATGAAATCAAAAGAGCAAATAAGAAGAAGACATTTATTATTTCATTTGTAATGCATTTTATTTTATTTTTGGTATGTAATGATGCATTGCTTGCATGATATGGATTGACAGCTTAAAATGACTATAGACTGACCTTAGGAGACCCATCCTTTCATGCAAAACCTTTTTCTAAAAATGCCTAATCATGCAAAGGTTTTTAAATGTTTTTTCAAAAAAAAAAATTTGGGCTAAAACTTTATTTTTCAAGGTGCTCGATTAACCGGTCGTGGTTAAGTATAAATGGTTTAGTCGACCGACTTGTCTTATGTGGCCAGCCAACAAGCCTTCTTTAAAACAGGAAAGCCCCAACTGACTGACCTAAAAAAATTGACCAAAGTCAAAGACTCACTGATTGGCCAACTAGTTCAAAAAAGGCTCAGCCAATTGGCAATGTTCACATAGCAGACCGGCCTTAAGCCTCAGTCGACCGAACCTACGAAGGTTTGGAATTGCCTTCGGCCAACCGACCAACGCTTCCCTGAGTCAACTGAGCTTCCTTGAAAATTTCAAATTTAAACTGAGGACACCCGACCGATGAAGTTGTCAATTGACCGAACCACTCGAGAAAGTTATATTTTCAGCGCTTAAACACATTAAATTTTTAATTAAACAAATTTAAAAATACCAAGCGTGTCCCCAATAGTCATTTTTCTATAAAATCTATAAACAATCCTCACATAAGCTTGATTAGTAACTTTGATTAGCCAAAAATTCCTCTCAAATATTTTGGGCAATTTTTTAATCAAAATTCCCCCAAACTCATTTTATTGCAAAAATCTTTTGTTGAGGCAAATTTTTTTTATACTCTCTCCTACTCTCTCTCCTTTTCTTCATTTGAAAAATATTTTTAAAAGGGAACATCTTATTTTTGAGCATTTATTTTTATTATTCATAGTTTTTACTCTCACTCAAATCTTTATTTTGAAAATCATTTGTTATAGAGTAAAGCTTGTGGTTTCTCCACTTACATTTCTTGATAAATATTTTTGGAGAAACCTCTTGTGGCCTTTGAATCTTTGAGCACTTCCATTGCAAGATTCAAAAGATCCTCTTGTTGCAAACATTCTTGTGAGCAAAAATATAAAATTTCTCCTTACATCATTTATTGCTAAAATCTTGTAGGAGAAATAATTTACTTTATCTACATCTTTGAGCACTTATTCATATATTTTTTACTCAAAAATTATCATTGTCATTGTTTGCCAAAAGGCCTTGAAAGAAAAACCCTAGGGTCTTTTTTTTTATTCAAAAATATTTTTCGGAGAATAATATATTTGGGTTTAAATCTCTGAAACATTTTATCATATACATCATTTTTCAAAGATTGCAAATATTATTTTTGATAAAAATACTCTTACTCTACTAAGCATACTTCATATCATATGAGAGTGCATTTAGTGCTTCATTGTGTGCACCTCTACTTTTGTCGAAGCATTTATTTGTATGCAAATTTTATTTATTATCTATTGCATTCCAGGCATGGCTTGAAGAGGGAGACTCGCCCTATTAGGAGTCCTAGTTTGGCTCAAACCCGGTTAGGTGAGCTAGGAGGTGCACCATTCTGTAAAGTGTGTACGGCTTGGTTACGCCTGGAAAGTGAATTAAGGTGTCTCCCCCTCATAAGGAGAACTAGTTGTGGCTCTGCCCTGTAATTAAGCTAAGGTGACTTCGCCTCATAAGGAGTACTAGTTGTGGCTCAGACCCGTAATTAAGTTGGGAATCTTCCCCCCCCCCCCCCCCCTCCATAAGGAGAGTGTAAGTGGCATCACTCTGCGTTGTTAAAGTGAGCATATAATGAAACCTTGAGCTACTGGCTTAAGGCAGGGACGTAGGTAGGATTGGCCGAACCCAATAACAAATCTTGTCTCTCTCTCTATCTATCTTATTTATTTTTTGTACTTTAAATTCCACATGTGTATGCTTGTTCTTTTATTGTTGCAATTATCCTGCTTACACACATTTAACTTAAATGAGACATGTTCCATGCGTATGTTTGCATTCATTGGTTAATCATTTTACATACACACGTCAAAGTTTAAATGGGATATGATGTGGTGTTTGTATGAAAATATTTAATTTTTTGAAAATGTAATATTTGTTTTAAATATTTGCATACTTGATTATTTGGGAGGTTTGAGATTGCTTAGAAAGACCCTAGGTTGCAAAATACTATTTGTTATTTGAATTTAACTTAGGAAGCTTTTAAATACCCAATTCACCCCCCCCCCCTCTCTCGGGAATACACCATTCTTGTCAATTGGTATTAGAGCATGGTTGTAATAAGTTTAACCATATTTGCATAAAGATTGCAATGGCTCATTTTCGGTGTATCCCTGTTTTGAGGGTCAAACTTTTACAAATCCTGCACTATTTTTATTGTGTAGACTTTACTATTTGGAAATTGATAATGTGTTATTAAAATCAAATTGTTTGGAGGTTTTGGAAAGTGTTTTGCAAATAAAATCATATCCTATTGAAAATGATTTTGAAATGCATAGTTTTCCCAAACCTGAAAATGAATTGAATGAACATGACATGATTTTAATGCATACAAATTTGTGTGCCATACATTTTTGTTGTGCCTTAATTACTAATGTTTTTACAAAGCTTATGATTTATACTATTGCTAAGGAAATTTTGGGAACAATGAGCAGTATGGAAAAACTGAGAGAAAGGAGAATGCCACTCCGAGCTTAAACAATTAAGGAGTATAATGTATCGGTATATCTGCCTCCTTCAATGTTATTGAATATTTCATGCAATGATTCATACTGTATGTTTTGTGTTATATTTTTTATGAATCATGTGAATTTAATTATGATTGCATGTCATCTTATGAGGTGCACTTAAAAAGAAATTTCTGATACTCATAAGATTTTAGGATGAATTATAGAAGGGGTTATAGTGCTTTAAATGCCTAGATAATGTTATGTACTTTAAACTCCAAATCTTAGTATAATTTGTTGTTATACTAAGAACTGTTGAAATGCATACCAATATGACACTATATGTGATAAGAGCCAATCTATTTACTTAATGTATATGTATATCATTATGATTGGTTATAATATGAAAATATTGGCAATTGCATGCTTAAGTGAATCCCCTTCATATGGACAAAAAAGTTTTTATTAGTTGAATGATTTTTAATGCTATATTTATATATGCTTAAGAATAAATATCTTAAATATAGCATGTTTTGTCCATCATGCTAAGATTGAGGTTTAGGGAATTTATCATAGTATTATATATCATATAACCCTAAACTTATCATGGAACTTAAAAGATTAATCATACTCAAATGGTTTCAAGGCTAATCCACATAATAAAACTTTTTGTTATATCTAATCTAAAAAGTCAAATGTGTCTTGTTAAAAACTCAAATTCTCTTGGCTTGAAGATTTTAGTTGTGCCTTTCACTTAATGCAAATAGTTAT
This sequence comes from Malania oleifera, assembly GCF_029873635.1. Classification (NCBI taxonomy): domain Eukaryota; kingdom Viridiplantae; phylum Streptophyta; class Magnoliopsida; order Santalales; family Ximeniaceae; genus Malania; species Malania oleifera. Next base: position 72,005,453 of record NC_080418.1, on the reverse strand, counting down.
ATTTCAATTGAAGGGATATTGTTTTAATTTTTTTTTTTTAATCTAAGTTTAAAAAGCCAAAGTTGATTTATTAAAAATTTAAAATGTTTGGCTGAGAGTTAAATGTTTTGACTGCAAAATTGAGGGGGAGCAACAAACTTAAAATTCATCCAATAATCACCTAACTGTATTGTGCTTAATTTGGAAATATTTTATTGTGATATTTTTTTTTTTTTTTTGGATGATCGGTATGAGTTGACTGCTAATATCCATCTTTACTAAATGATTATATTATGGATGGATAATTTATGACATAAATTGTTATTTGAGTTATACTGAGTTGCATGTTGGAATGATCTGAATGCTTACTGTCCATCCTTTCACTCAAAGTATAATTACATTTGATGGATGATTTTTGTTTTGGCATGCTTTTTTTTTTTTTTTTTTTGCTATATTCCACTGTCCATTCTTGCTTAATGTCTATTTTTATCTTATGGATAGTATATATTTTATGGACGACTATGCTTGAACCATTGATCTACATGCTTAAACTGAATGTCACCTGCATGGCTGATGCAGTGATGTGAATTGCATGCTAGTAGATCTTTTTGGATTGTTACATGTTTTACATGAATTATTTACTGAAAACAACCGGATTTCAGGTACATGATTATATGGGAATTTTCAATTTATAGACAGCATGCTTTCAAAATTTCATTAGAAATTTTCCCACAATAATCATAGTACATAAGCCATGCAATAAAATGATTATGATGTGATGCATGCTAAATTTTTGGAAAGGATGAATGAATGAAGATTAATCTTCATTCTTGATTAAAAATGCATGAAAAATGTTTTAATAGGTTAGTACATGTTGAATCCTATGTGCTTGCACTAAATTGGAAACATGTATATATTTTATTGTCCTAGGACAACTTAGTTCGTTCATACCATTTGGTCCTAATCCTTGGATTATGAATTTCACTCTGAACCTAAATGGTTGATTATCATGTTATAGCATTCAAGTTCATAAACTATGGGTTGATGCATGACATTGGGGTAGCTTACACTTCACACACACTCTATTGAGTTGTGTTGTCTTCTTTTAAACCCCAACTGTATACTTATTGCATAATTGTTAAGCATAGTCTTGATTGGCTATCATGCATTAAAATGAAATGCAATATGTCATGCTATATGTTGAATGACTAATATTTTCTACATGCTGAAATCCTTTGAAATAATGAATATGTTATGAATGTGTGCTAAATGTACATCATCCTTGAGCTAAATTGCAAGTATACATGCATGCAAGTATAGAGGGGAGTTTAAGCCACATCCTATTTTTTTTAAAAATACCTTGAACATCATATCTGGTTCTCTAATTATATTTTTGATATGGATTGTTCTTAAGGCATATGAACACCTTGCACATGACTTAATATTAGAATTTTGGTGCATGTGTGTTCTAGGAACTGTTTTACTGGAGAAAAACAAATGATTTAACATATGTCATGTAAAATCTGTTAAAAATGAAAAATGGTACTTATACTGTAATAATGAATTTTCACAACTGGTATCATTATAAGTGGTTAATTTTTATCTAGGCTAGCTTTGAAATCTAAAGGGGGAGAATTTGTAAAATTTCACTTTTTATGTTCTCCCCACTCTAGGCTTAGAATAGAAGGTTACTATGGATCGTATGATTAGTATGATGAACTTCTCTTTGCCCACTGTAAATTTTAAATTCATAGCATCTAAGCTCATATTCAAATTCATAGGGGAAGCTATTGAACTATCTTGTGTGCTCACCCAAACTTTTAGCTTAGATTAGTATTAAACATTCTGTGGCTTGTATGTTTAAATATTATGCTTTTATTGAATATCTTGATTGAAAATATTTTACTTAGCCACAGTCTCTTTGGCCCAGCGATATGATCTTTATTTCAAATTTCTCAATATCTCTAGGATCTATATGGTTGGCTTTTCTGGAAATTTTATGCTATGTTCATAATTGCTCACCAGAAAAACATTGCTTGCCTGAGCTTTGTGTTAAAGTTTCTTTTTTTAGCAAGTAGTATCCCTAGTATCATAAGGATATATATATATATATATATATATATATATATATATATATAGTTGTATTTTTTTTTTTTGTGGCAAAAAATGATTTTATATGAGACATATCTTATTTATTGCTTGTGAACTTAAATGCTTCATGACCTATGCTATCTCTGTTTTAAAATTTTATGTCATGAAATTTCAAAATATTTTTTTAGGGTATTGCATAACTAGGTCATTGAGCATAAATAAACATGCATGCTAACTAGTTAGACAATTTTTGTGCTCAAACCTACCTTTTCATATGTCGCATGCTTTAAATTTCAAGTTTTTTTGCAAGTCTTATGAAATATTTGAATTGAAATGATTTGTGGATTTGTCTGGTCCAATCATGTTCAACATGTATTTTTTAAATATATATGGCTAGTTATACTATGTTCATGAAAATAAATTCCAAAAAGGGAGAGAGTTTTCTAAGAAAATTGAAAAAAAAAATTCAAAAAGGGGAGTTCTCTTAAGCTAAGTCTATTTTAAATGATCAAATTGTTTTATACTTAATTTAGCCCTTTTGCTGATACCAAAAGGGGAAGAATTTTATGAGCAAAATTATAAATGATTTTATGACCAAAAAGGGGAAAATTTTTTTAAGGCAAATGATTTAAATAGGGTAAATATCTAAGTTTTATTGTGCTTTAACGCTAAAACTAAATGCATGATTATTTGGAATGTCTTCTGACTATTAATATGCTTGAGTTACACTGCTTATCTTTTAAGTTATGCATATTGTTAGAGGGAGCATTTCCAGGCTAAACTCATTTTGCTTTTATGTGTTTGTCATCATCATAAAAGGGGAGATTGTTGACTTTTTGAGTCTGATCCCTATTTTGATGCTGATAAAGTACATGTATCTTATGTGTGTATTTAGTGTTTGAACAGGTTGTAATTCAACACACACATAAGGGGACTAAAGATGGAAGCTAGAAAGGACTCAAAGAATACATCATGTGGCGTATTTCATGAAGTCAAAATGCAAAGAAGAAGAAGACATTTATTATTTCATTTGTAATGCATTTTAGTCTATTTTTGGTCTGTAATAATGCATGGCTTGTATGATATGGATTGACAGCTCAGAATAACCATAGACTGGCCTTAGGGGACCCAACCTTTCATGAAAAATATTTTTTTTTTTTTCTAAAAATGCCTAATCATACAAAGGTTTTTAAATATTTTTTCAATACAAAATTTGGGCTAAAACTTTATTTTTCAAGGTGCTCAGTCGATCAGTTGTGGCTAAGTATAAATGACTCAGTCGACTGGCTTGTCTTATGTGCCTAGCTGACCGGCCATATTTAAAACAGGAAAGCCCCAGCCGATCGACCTAAGAAAATTAGCCAAAGTCAAAGGCTCAACCGACCAACCAACTAGTTCACAAAATGCTCACCCGAACAGAACTATTCACACAACAGACCGGCCTTAAGCCTCAGTCGACCGAACCTACCAAGGTTTGGAATTTCCTTCGACCAGTCAACCGGCACTTCCTTGAGTCAACTAAGCTTCCTTGAAAATTTCAAATTTAAACTAAGGACACCCGACCGATGAAGTCGTCAATCGACCGAACCTCTTGGGAAAGTTAAATTTTTAGCACTTAAACACATTAAATTTTTAATTAGTCATATTTAAAAATACCAAGCGTGTCCCCAACCATCATTTTTCTAGAAAATCTATAAATACCCCTCTTATAAGCTTGATTAGTAACTTTGATTAGCCAAAAATTCCTCTCAAATATTTTGGGCAATTTTTTAATCAAAGTTCCCCCAAACTCATTTTATTGCAAAAATCTTTTGTTGGGGAAAATTTCTATTATACGCTCTCCTACTCTCTTTCCTTTTATTCATTTGAAAAATCTTTTTAGAAGAGAACATTTTATTTTTGAGCATTTATTTTTATCATTCATAGTTTTTACTCTCACTCAAATCTTTATTTTGAAAATCATTTTTTAGAGAGTGAAGCTTGTGGTTTCTCCACTTATTTTTCTTGATAAATATTTTTGGAGAAACCTCTTGTGGCTTTTAAATCTTTGAGCACCTCCATTGCAAGATTCCAAAGCTCTTCTTGTTGCAAACATTCTTGTGAGCAAAAATATAAAATTTCTCCTTGCATCATTTATTGCTAAAATCTTTGTGGAAGAAATCATTTATTTTATCTAAATCTTTGAGCACATATTCATATATTTTGTACTCAAAGATTATCATTGTCATTGTTTGCAGAAAGGCCTTGAAAGAAAAACCTTAGGTTTTCCTATCTTTTTATTGAAAAATATTTTTTTGGAGAATAATATATTTGGGTTTAAATCTTTGAGACATTTTATCATATACGTCATTTTTTCAAAGATTGCAAATATTATTTTTGAGAAAAATACTCTTACTCTACTAAGCATACTTTATATTATACGAGAGTGCATTTAGTGCTGCGTTGTGTACGCCTATGCTTTTGTAGAGGCATTTATTTGTATGCAAATTTTATTTATTATCTATTGTATTCCAGGTATGCCCTAAAGTGAGAGACTCTCCCTATAAGGAGTCCTGGTTTGGCTCGAACCTAGTTAGGTGAGCTAGGAGGTGCACCATCTTGGTAAAGTTTGTACGACTTGGTTCAGCTTGAAAAGTGAACCGAGGTGTCTCCCCCCTCGTAAGGAGGATTGGTTGTGGCTTAGCCTTGTAATTGATCTGAGGTGACTCCACCTCGTAAGGAGTACTAGTTGTGGCTTAGCATCGTAATTGAGCTGGGGAGTCTCCGCCCCTGAGGAAGAGTGTAAGTGGCGCCGCTTTGCCCAGTTAAAGTGAGCATATAGTGAATCCTTGAGTTGCTAGCTTAAGGTGGGGACATAGGCAAGATTGGCCAAACCTCGATAACAAATATTCTCTCTCTCTCTCTCTCTCTCTCTCTCTCTCTCTCTCTCTCTCACACACACACACACACACACACACACACACATTTATTTTCCATACTTTAAATTTCACACGTGTATGCTTGTTCTTTTATTGTTGCAATTATCCTACTTACATACATTTAACTCAAATGAGATATGTTTCACGTGTATGCTTGCATTCATTGGTTAATCATTTTACATACATACATGCTTCAAAGTTTAAATAAGATATGATGTGGTGTTTGTATGCAAATATTTAATTTGTTGAGAATGTAATATGTGCTTTAAATATTTACATACTTGATTATTTGGGGGGTTTGAAATTGCTTAGAAATACCCTAGGTTGAAAAATATTGTTTGTAATTTGAATTTAACCTAGGAAGCTTTTAAATACCCAATTCACTCCCCCCCCCCTTTGGGAATACACCATTCCTGTCAAGTTTGAGGTGGAAATTTACCTTTCTCCAAAGTGTTCAGAGTAGTCATCATTTTACTCAGCATGCCTCTAATTTGATTGATGGCTTGAGAATTATGAGTGTTGTTCATACTTTGGCTTGCCATGAATTGCTGAAAGGTGGCAGCCATCTGAGCAACTATATCATCTGGTGACTTCTTTGAAGGTTGAAAAAGGCTGCTAATATTGAGCCACTAGGTACTACTGAAAAGTTCCCTGAGTGGGTGCAACTAGCTGGCTTGATTGCCCTTTGATTATTTCTCTATAAAAAATTCGAGTGATTCCGTCATGATAGAGTGTAAGTATTTGAGATCGGTGGAATCTGAGGTCAATCCACCCAGCTTACATTCTAAGACTGCTCTACACTACTCTCCTGATATATCGGAAAAACATAACAATACATCATTTTATGACTAGTGTCAGCTCACAAAGCACAAATTTTTTGAGCTTTATTCACTGCCTTCACTTTTTCTATCTCTATAGCATCTAATCTTCTAGTGATTGTAGTCAAACATGCCTAAACATCAATGTCATCCTTGAGTTCATATTGCCCTCCACCATGTATTGCTCTTAATGGCTGAATTGCAAATGGCTTTCTGTCAATCCTAGTATTCCACTGTTGAGTATTTTTAACTAAATAATCAAGAAATCCCAGTGCGTATTCAGACTCCTTGTTGAAGAAATCTCTTGAACATATTACATGGACGAACTACTTTGATTCAGGAGTTAAGGTAGTGTAGAAATAATTAACAAGTCGCCACGATTCAAACTCGTGATGAGGACATATGTTAACCAGCGCTTTAAATCTCTCACAGCTTAAATGAAATGTCTCATCAACTCTTTACATGAATTAACTTATCTATTCCTGCAAAGATTGAGTTCTCTGTAATGGAAAAAATTTATGCAGAAATTCTTTTTGCATGTCAGCCCATCTAGCAATAAAGTTAAGCCTAAAAGAATTAAACCACGTCTTAGCCTTGTCTTTCAATGAAAAAGGAAAAAGATGCAATCTAATTGTCTCATTAGTCACAACCATATTCATGAATATAGCACATGCAAGCTCAAAATCAATTAAATTCTTATATGAATTTTCAGACTTCATCTCATTAAATTGAGGTATCATAATAATCATGTCATGCTTAATGTTAAAGTTTTGTGCATTCTCAGGAATTACAATGCAAGATGATTGTGTGGTTCGTGTAAGCTACAAATAATCCTTAAGTGTAACGACCCGAAGCATAATGATATTTAAATAATAAAGAGAGAAGGAAATGGAAATAGTAACAGAAGGAGGCAGCAGACTTCGTTGACAAACACTTTGCGTTCGTCGACGATATTGCATTTTGGATATAATAACCCAAGGAATTTTCTAATGGCCTCATTGACAAACACAGGGGATTCATCGACGAGGGTACGAGAGGGTCTCGTCGACGAGGGCATGTTTCGTCGACGAGAAAATACCGAGAGAAGGTTTGGGCGATTTTGAATTTCATCGACGAAGGGGAGAGTTCGTCGACGAATTTCCTATTAGACTCATCGACGAGATGACATGGCTCGTCGACGAAGGCCACAGTATAAATAGCCCTAAACTTGGTTTAATCGCAGAAATCCAACGAAAAACTTCCCCTCTCTCTCTCTTTCTCTCTCTCTTACGGTCTGTCTTCCATCTCTCTTCGATTTCGGCCCAGTCAGTCGCCGAATCGACGATCTGAGGTCACCATGATGCTCCTGGCGAAGTTCTCTCCAAGTTTACCGAAGTGAATCGTCAGTGGAATCGAGTTGAATTTCTTCCCAGAATCAGGGTAATGTCTTTTAGTTAGTTTTTGACCTTCTGGAAGTTGTAGGAAATGATGGAGACAAAGAATTAATGATATTTTTTTTTCTGACAAACGTTGTTTTTAGGGTGTTGAGTAGGAAGCCCTATAGGTGTTGGACCAGTATATAGTTGGGGCTTTTCAATAGTCAGGTAATGGAAATATGCTATGTTAGGAAACCCTTTTACGATTTTAGTACAAACTATATGTTTTTATCAAATTATTATTCAGATTATATATATATTTACAATTTTTAGAAGCTAATAATATTAATATTTATTTGTGTGGCTTGAGTTGATAACAGAACAGTACTATATTTATAGAATTTTTGAATACCATGTTTATAGTTATTAACAGAAATACCATGATATTTGTATGTTTATAGAATGATGAATTTTTTAGCGTACAATATACTCAGAAATATGCATTTTCAATAATTATAGAATAACACGTTTATCAGTACCATAACGCCCTAATAAACAGATATTCAGATAGTAGTTCAGTTATACAGAAATCAGATTTTCAGTCAGTTTATTTAGAATTTCAGATAAATTCTATGGGGTTATGGTTATTTTAGAAACCATAGTAAAAACAGTATATTACAGATATTAGTTACCTATATAATATCAGACCCTGATGAATCAGACAGCAGAGCACAGTACCGTAGCTACAAATATTCAGTTTAGAGTGCAACAACTTTACTCAGACGATAAGTGGTATGAGGTCGATCATGCCCACGTCGGGATAGGCTCTCCATCTGATATGGATTGAGGGGGGCGATTAGACTATCGGAGTTCAGTTGACTTACCCTGGTCGGCCAGCCAAGATAGGTCCCTCCTTCGAGCCGTACAATCCTATCATGAGGGGTTAAATCATGACATGCAACCATCCAAGAAAATTTCTCAGATATTATGAGTACTATTAAACTTTCAGAAATAGTAGTATTAATATGAAAAGTAATTTCATACAGATTGGCATGTTCAGTTATACAGTTTATTGTTTTATTATACGTTATGTAATATTAGCACTTTCGGATTCAATTATTCATATTATTCTTAAATCAGATTATTTTTACTAAACTATAGTTCAATAGCCACACCCTAGTAATAGCATGTTTTGTCTTACTGAGCATTAGCTCATCTCAGTGTTGAATTATTTTTCAGGTGAACTAGTTAGGCGAGCAGAGTAGGCTCGCAGGTAGAGTTGCTATTGTACTGCCCTTTTTAAGAGTGAGTATTTTTAGGTAGCATGTTTTTGTAAACCCTTAGTATCAGTAAGGGTAGTTTCAGGAGAACAGTGATGATTGTATATTGTGGGTTGGTTTGACACTCCGATATTGTATTATGTGTGGTTTTATTTTATATGATTAACCTTCCGCTGTTTAGGTTAATGATTGAATTTAAAATTACGGGAAAATATTTTATTTTATTAGCAGGTCGTTTCATTAAGTGTCTTAGGAACTTGTTCAGCCATGTTATTAGCAGGAAAAGGATTTTTTAAATCAGTCTCAGAACCAGAATCAAAGCTAGAATCCAACTTAACACTTAAAAAACTACTACTATGATTGTGATGCACACGATACAATCTATATGACTCATCCCTAGACCACAACATCAATCATGAGTACCATAATTATCAAATGCTTCAAACAACTAAGACATGATAGAATGCAAGAAAGAAAAAAAAAAGCCAGGAAACTAAGAACACTAATGATGCAAATAAGCGGTATAAATTCTAAACAAAGAAAAGTAAAGAAAAGAATAACAAAAAAAAAACTAATAATAGGAAAATTCAGTTCAATGTTAAAATACTAGACATAATTAAGCATTTAAGTAAAATTGCAATACTTAATTAACACATTCAAATACCTAATTATGCAACTTTGACGCGTAATCAGTGCATATACAGAATATGTGCATATTTACTAGACTTAAGCATGAGCTCAAAAACAAGTAATTAAGCTTTTATAGGGGTGTAAGTCCAAACTCAAGCCAGCTATCCCGATATTCCTTGGTTTCAAAAATAAACCTTTATTTTGCGCTTTTATATATATGCTTAAGTGTAACATAGGGATGTTTTAAGAGCACCCGCTTACATATGCACACGTCTACGTACAAATTATGTGTTCACGCACAAAATAAATTATACTTCAAGTTGAAAAACATAATTTTATTTGATACAAATGAAAAGATAAGAATGTTTTAATTAGAGGAAGCCCACAAACTTAATCGTCAATTAATACTAGGCAATTTTTTTATCATTAATTTTATCAAGTTAGGCTTTTTCTATCTCTCTCTCTCTCTCTCTCTCTCTCTCTAGGCACTTGGAGGTCTACTAATCCCATGCTTGATTCACAAAATATTTATTCTTAAAAATAAATTAGTTATAATGGGTTATTTAAAATTAATTATATAAAAATTATATTGATATATATCATAAATAAATAATAATGTGAAACTTTTACAAGTCCATAACAAAAAATAGGTAAGGAATAACTATTTCCAATTAAATTTCATTTCCTTTCTAATTGCATGTTAAATGAAATAATACCAAACATACAAAGACTAACTATAACCCTATATTTCTAAATTTTTCACTATTTCATCTTATTATGAAGCATAATTATTTTTCAAACTAAATAAGTCCTAAGTTTGTATTGGAGGGCATAGTATTATAGTATATCTCCCATCACATATTCTTGCCAACCCTGCCAAGGGTTTGAATCCAAGACCTCAAATATAAAGTCACATGCCCAAACTATTAGGTTCAACCTTTTGGGGTGTACTTGTTTTGGTGGCTGGTCACGTCATGTTAAGCACTTTTAGTTTATATTTGGCACAACAAAGGCGGGGATATGAGTAGCCAAGAGAGGAATCATTAGTCTATTTATATGGTATAACCTTCTCATAAGCAAACAGAGACTAAACAATATAAGATTGGATTGCCTCTTGCTCCTTTTTTATTTATTTTCGGCTTTTTATTATAAATATTTTGGTCTTCTGAATTATTAATTTATCCTCTATAAATATTAATATATTTATATGCCAAAATAAATGCACTCATACCCTCTATCTAGATGGGGAGTTTTGTGAGAAAAAGAAAGGGAAAAAATTTTCAAATGAAAAATTCTCTATATTTTAAATATGATCAAGAATAAAATTTTAAAAAATTAATTTCAAATAAAATTAGAAAAAACTAACATTAATTTATCACGTGCTTTATTTTTTCTCATTTTTCTTAATTAGAAAGTAAAAAATAAAATATCTATGTATTATTTGAAGACTTGGGCAACGTAGAACAAGAGTCAAAATTTGTAGAGCCTGGAGTGGAGCCGAGATTTTAATTTTCTCCTCCTGTGATATCCCAAAATTGAAAATTTGTAGAGAGTGGGGATGGAGATGAAGGGGGAGGTTAGAGTGGAAGCAACGGAAATGAAAGAAGGAGCGTGTGGGACCTACCCAAAACGAACCAACCAACCACGAGACTTCTCCAGTCTCCCCCCACTTTCTCTCTCCAAACCCAATTGTATCCCTCAAATCTTTTTCTGCCCTCTTATAAACCCCCTTACTGCCCCCCTCTCCTCGCACACACTAATTTTTGGCTTCTGGTTCTGCTTCAAATTTTCGCTTCCACACCAACACCCGCTTGGATTTACTGTTGTTTGCTTCGCAGCCGCTCGCTCTCTCTGGAAATATCCTTCTGGGTTTTGGGATTTTGGGATGGGCTCTCCGAAGAATCGATGCGTTTCTTCTTCGATTTTGCCTTTCGTTTGTCCAATTAGCTATTGAAATCAAATCCAGACTCCTTCCTTCTTTGTTTTGAACCAAAATCTGATCTGGGTTATTATTTTCTGTCATTTTTTCCTTCAATCGGGATCTTCACACTTTTGCTTCAATTTTCAACCCGCTGTTTCCCCTTTTTGTTTGTTTTGTTTTTTGTTTTCTTGTTTTTTTTTTTTTAACTCCGGCGATCCATCTCAGAGTCTCTACATCCCTTGTAAATACTCCACTCTGGGGTTTCTCCGTTTTCGGATTGAGAGAGCGGGCGGCGGGATTTCGACCTCATGTATGAATCCATGGCTGCAGCAAAGAACAGTGGCAAATCAAAGAAGGGTGTTGATGAAACTCAGAAGATGAACCAGATGGAGTGGGAGATGGAGAGGGGCAAGGATCTTCATTTGACCTGTGAGGGGCGACAATGGAAGCCAGTTTTTGATGAAGCTTCCTTGTCAAACAGACCCCTCAAGAAGATCCGAAGCCCTGAACGTCAAGACCCATCACAATTCTCTGCTTCTTTATCTCATCAAACGCCTTCTTTCTCTATCCCCTCTGTTCCTCACAGCCCTGCTTCTACCATTAATGTTCCCCCTCCATCTTCATCTATGTCATCTTCAAGGCATATATTCCCTTTTGCTTTTGACGGGTCCCAACCACTAGAAATGCCTCCCCAATTCACAACATCTCCCCTGCCTCTGTTCCAGCCACCGTTGCAGCCGGCACAGAACCAGCAGCCACAGCAACAAATGATTTCTTTTGCTCCTGGTCACCACTACAGCGTTGGTTACCCACCGTATTCCGGAGGCGAGCCAGCTACGTCGCAGCAACAGCAGCAGCTTCTCCAGTATTGGAGTGATGCGCTGAACCTCAGTCCTAGAGGAAGGATGATGATGATGAACAGGCTGGGACCTGATGGTAGACCCATGTTTAGGCCTCTGGCATCCCCTGTGAGCTCGACCAAGCTTTACAGAGGAGTCAGGCAACGGCATTGGGGAAAATGGGTTGCTGAGATTCGCCTTCCTCGGAACAGGACTCGCCTCTGGCTTGGCACGTTTGACACTGCCGAGGATGCTGCTTTGGCTTACGATCGCGAGGCGTTCAAGTTGCGAGGTGAAAATGCTCGACTCAATTTCCCTGAGCTTTTCCTCAATAAAGACGGAGCTCCCAGCTCCACTACTTCTCCTGCCAGTACCATCGAAAATTCCATGGCAGCCCAATACTCGAGGCAGCCTCATGATGCTGTGGAAGGCCTTAATGTGCAGGCATCGAATGCAGAACCCGTCCCTCCGCCGCCTCCACCGCCGCCCCCTCTTCAAGTAGAACATCCTGATGATGACTCGGGAATGGGGTCGAGTGAGAATACAGTAGCTAGTGACGATGTTCAGACAATTGCTGCTGGTTCAGGAGCAGGAGAAGGCAATTCGGGTACAGCGTCGGAACTGGCCTGGCGAGAAATGGCAGAGGCTTGGGTGAATGCAATTCCGGCCGGTTGGGGTCCTGGGAGTCCTGTTTGGGATGATTTGGATACCGCCAACAATCTTCTGCTGCCATCGAATCTTCCTTTCGGCAATGTCCATCAGCAGGAATTCAACGATTTCGATTTCCAGAAGCGAGATGAGAACTTGGGTATTGCTTCTTCCTCCACTTCATGTCCTATGAAGCCTTTCTTCTGGAAGGATCAGGAGTGAAAGGTCACCCACAAGATTCACCTCCGCCACTGGTGTAGCGTAGTTGCCCCTTTTCACCCTCTCTCTCTCTCTCTCTCTCTCTCTCTCTCTCTCTCTCTCTCTCTCTCTCTCTCTCTCTCTCTCTCTCTGTTTTTCTTGCAAATGCACACACACACGCAACCTAGGTCGTCGAAGAGGTTTCAACAAATCCCTCATTTTTTTTTTTTTTTTTTTAACGGGTTGCAGATATTCAGAAAAAACAGCCCGTGATTTCCAAACCCTTTCACTTTCCTCTACTTCTTTGCCAAGGAAAATTTCATCCTTTGACCCTTTTTTATCTTACCTTTACTTCTCCCGAAACCCTGTTCACTGGTTGCAGATTTTTCAAAAAACAACCTGTGATTTCTTTGGAGCTTTTACATCAGAGCTTCAAAAATCCACTTTGGCTTTGGTCCCCTTTCATATTCTGTCCGAATATCTTCCTTGGGTCCTCATCTCATCTGCTGGCACAAGGCTGCATATTTTTCTGGCCTCGCAGCAGTGGGAAATTCAGTTCCATACCTACACATGCCTGGTAGACCAATAGTATCTCGCATTTGCGGTACGTAGGTAGTAGCAGAAGCTGCTAAAGTATTTGTGTCTAATTTATGCTGTGTCTTTTGCTGTTGATGTTGTTTGGAAATGTCTTATTTAGCAAGTTGTAGTTGAATTTGATTTTGGTGCGGGACCAGGAGAGAGGGGGACAGTTTTGTGATCTCCTTCTCCATCGGGTCCGTCCATCGCGAGCCCTGTTTTTGATCTGCGAGGATGGAAGCCATTTGTAATCGCGTGCATTCAGATATTTTGTATGGTCATGTCATGTGATACTACTAATGGTAATAGTAATACTGCAGTCTTCCCATAGTTACCCCATGTGCTGAATTGTCTATTTTTGGTTTTGTTCTGTTTTCTTCAGAGATCTTTTTCATATGATTATTTCCGGTGGCTTTCCGACATGTTAACATCCACCAAACTTGGTGTCATTCCGTAGATATTGGTGTGGCAAACATGGCTATTTGAAAGCGCTAGAAGCATATGCCTTGGTGTACAAATATTCGGTTTAAAGTTTTGAAACCCAATTGCTTCGCTTCCTATCGGTTTTGGCCAAGATCGAAGCGAAGCAAACCGAACCAAAACGCGAATGTTTTTTGGAGTGGGGGAAAAGGACTTTGTTGGTTGTTTGCAGCAATAGCAATATGACTGAGAAAAAATCTTCAGCCAGCCAAATGTTATGCGATATTTTGACCAGATCCAAACTCATCAGGAGACAATTAAAAAAATTGGGTTTTTAATATTTAATCTATTTGTAAAAGAAATTAAAAATGATTCGACGGCTTAGTGTTGCATACGACGCCAGATCAATTTTTTATTCATCTTTCTTCGGCACACTTGATTTTTTTTTTTTTTTCTAATTATGAAAATCCCAATCCACCATGTCAAATTTCTGATTTTGGAGATCCAAATCTCACTTAATTTAATTTAAGAATGTTTACACCCAAATTTACATTTTTTTTAATTTCTTTGAAAATTCTTTTAAAAGTTCATATTTTAATTGATACTATTTGCATCCTGTGCTCTACTACATTTTGATTGCAAGATTTATATATATATAAGCGCACACAATTATAAATGAGTTTCTTTGAAAAAAATATTTATTAAATTATTTATACATCCATAATTTATAAAAAATTGTAAGTGCAGGATAAATTATAAATTGAGGGTATTATTGATGATTACTTTTCTTGTTAACAATAGAGATTTGAATTTTAAAATTTTTGCGAATATTAATTTTAAAAAATTAAATAAAAATTCAATTTTTATAAATTTTAAAATCGAAATTATTTTAAACACTTGAAACATACACATACAAAAATCATTTTGGGCTTTGAATCTCTAAATTTTTTTCTTTTGAACTTAGGGTAATTGTTATGGTGACGTCTACAGGTGCTATTTGTGTTATAGTGCAATATAGAGGTCAACAACATTTTTTTCCTAATGCCATCTTGAGATCAGTGGGCTTTCTTTAACATGCTTAGTTTGTTGGTAAGACACACATAGAAGAGAAATTATTAGGTACATTCGGTATATACACTAAATTTAGTGTGATTTCATTGTGTACGCAAAAGATATCTATAACAATATAATTTAGTTAAAATAAAGACACAGTAAAATTATATTGAATCTAATGCACACACCTGGTATACCTAATAATTTTTTCAATAAATCAAAATTTTAACATATTGTCCCCATCTTTAATGCAAAAAAGTAGTGTTGAAAAATTCATTAAGTTAGGCTAAAATAAACTAATAATTTAATCTTTATCTTAAATTATTAAAAATATAAAATAAAAATAAAAAATATTGTAAATCAATTAACAAAAATTTGATTTTACATATCATTAATATTTATTTTTTTAATTTTTAATCATATTATTACAATTTTTATTTTTAATA
Organism: Malania oleifera; assembly: GCF_029873635.1. Classification (NCBI taxonomy): domain Eukaryota; kingdom Viridiplantae; phylum Streptophyta; class Magnoliopsida; order Santalales; family Ximeniaceae; genus Malania; species Malania oleifera. The sequence goes on along the minus strand of NC_080418.1, from coordinate 71,990,281 downwards.
TTATTTAGTATTAAAAAATATGATACAAAATTAATTATTACAGTTTCTAATTTTTCATATATACAAATAATATGATAAAAAATTAATTACTTTATCATTTTTCTTATTTTTCTTTTTCAAATAAAACTCTTAATTTAAACAGAAATTAATACACTTTATGAAGTAGGTGTGTAAAACTGACAACCAAAAATGTCTCCTAAGTAAAGTTGAGGCTTTTGAAATGTAGACTTAACTTTATCATAAAAGGAGTATATTTCAATTGAGGGAAAAAGTTAGTATAAGCATTAAATTCAGATGGACCACCTGATACAAAAGGGGGAAATCTGGTTCATTTTAATAAAAATTTGGTAAGCCAACAAGTCTTGAAATCTTACACCCCGATAAAATTTGTTTATTAATATACCCTCATTTTTTATGGAGGAATATCGTGGTCACAAGATAAAATAAAAGGGAGAGTACAGAAAAACCCTCCCAAAAAAAACCAACACTAACAACTAACCAAATTAGGAAAAACAAAATTAAACATAACTAACAACGAAGAAATAAAGAAGATAAAAATATAAACACAGCCAAACATAAAACAAAATACACCAAATAAAACTTTAGAATTGAACTAACGACGAACGGAAACAATACCCCACATATCCATTTGAATAATTCCTTTCAGATAACGTATTAGAAGGTGTTGTTTTTCATAGATTACATTATTTCCCTTTTCTCCTTCTTTAGTAAGAAAATCAGCCGCACTATTGTCTTCCTTATATTGATGTATCACCATGACGTTCATTCCTTCTATCTCCACCACGAGCTCCTCCCAAAATTCTCAAAGATACCACAACGTACATTTATCTTTTCGAAACCAATCAACTACAATTAGTAAGTCACTTTCAATAATCACATTAAAATAATGCAGACGTTTACACAAACGAATTCTTTCCCTGATTGCTTTTAATTCCGCACTATTATTCGTATCATTACCAAAATAACTTGAAAAAGCCACTTTTACCATGCCATGGCAATCTCAAATAATTCCTCCACCTCTTGAAGTACCCGGATTGCCCCTATAACTCCAATCACAATTAAGTTTTATCCAACCTATTGGAAGTTTAACTCACGAAATAATTTTTCCAAATCTATCGCAAACTCCTTGATGCTTAATTTGAAACTCATTCAAAATCTTAATATTTGACTTCTTCAATTTTTAAAAAGAATTGGTATTCTCAGCAATAAAACTAACCCAGAATCGAACATTTTTCCACATCTGATCTGCACTTTGATAAACTCCTTCCATTCTCGCTTTACATCTTCGGTTCCAAAGGCACCACGTAATCAAACACGAAATCGGCCCGATTAAAATATCTTTAATAGACGATTTTTTAGCATAGTGGAACCAATTTGCCATTTTATTTTTCCAAGGAATGGATCATTGGAAAGGAATTCCCAACGCCACACTAGCCCGACGCCAAACCTCTGAAGCCACCTTACCTAAAGAAAGAATATGATCAATGTTTTCCTGACTTCTCTTAATGTAGTAATCACAAGCCGAAGTCATCGAAATTCTTTTGGCCTGATTCCTATCAATTACAGCCAACCATCTAAACCAGACTCTCCATAAACACATTGAGATTTTTCTAGGCAATAAAGAATGTCAAAACTAATCATTCCACACAAAATTATCACTTCTGCTCCTCACTACCTCCCAAGCCGTTTTTGTAGAAAAAATACCGTCAGGGGCAGACTTCCAGACAAAAATGTCCTATCCATTTTTACCCCCTGGCACCTGGTGCAAAATTTCCTTCGTTTTATTGGCACCAACCAATTCCAGTACTAAATCAGAGTTCCAATTATTATTCAGCCAGCAATCCTTAATACACAATTTCTTGTTCAAAATATCCTCAGAGCTCACAGATAACAAGCCTAATGACAGCCACCTATCGAATTAAAAAGAAGAGTTCCCACCTCTCACCAATATTTTAATATTATCCATAACTTTTGGAATGGTGGCCATAATTGATACCCAAAACCAAGAGTCATTTGGTCTCTCCTTCCTTATTAATAAGTGATCATTTTCGCAATATTTCACCCTGAAAAAACCTGTCCATAGATTGTTAGAGATGAGCAATCTGAAGGCAAATTTCATGAGAAGAGATTTCTGAACTTCCTTAAGATCTCTCAGGCCCAGACCCCCTTCCGAGGTAGGTTTACAAATTTTCCTCCAAGAGCTCCAATGAATCTTCCTTTTATCTTTCACCTCTCCCCATAAAAAATTAGAAAGAAAAGAGTTAATGCGAGAATATGTGACCTGCGAAACCTTAATAACGGACATCAAATGAATAGGCATGTTAGACAACACATGTCTCAATAAAATCAATCTTCCACCTTATGAGAGCAACTTAGATTTTCACCCTACAATTTTCTTTCTAATCTTCTCCACAAGAGGCTCCAATGTCCTGGAAGACAATTTTCGAGACACTAAAGGCGCACTCAAATATGTAATTGGGAATTTACCTTCCATAAAACTCGTGATTCTCAATAAACCACGCTTCTAAGCAAGAGTGATGTATTTCGAAAAGAATAACGCTAACTTTGTCTTACTGATTTTTTGGCCCGACCACTTCTCATGCATTTCCAGAGCGTAAACTAAATTTCTAATTGACCTCTTCCCACCATTCGCAAAAATAAGAATATCATTCGCATATAATGAATGCGAAACCAATGGGGCCCCAATCGGATGATTAAATTGATCAATTCGACCAGTCTCATAGTTTTTCCTAAGCAACCTTATCAAAACCTCCTCCATTATGATGAATAAATAAGGAGAAAGTGGATCTCCTTGCCGTAAGCCTCTCATAGATTGAAAAAACCCTTTAAATGTTCTATTCATCAAAACAGAAAACCATAGGGACTGCACACAATTTTTTACGAGCTTGCAAAACCTCTCAGAGAAACCAAAAGCCTTAAGAAGCTCCAGAAGAAAATTCTAATTCACTCTGTCATAAGCCTTAGCCATATCGAGTTTTACCATTTTCCGGTTATTTTTTTGTGCAAAAATTGAACCATTTCTTGAGCAAGTGTAATATTTTCAAAAATACTACGCCTAGGAATAAAAGCACCTTGTTCATGCGAGACCAACTTATCAACAACCTCGGTTAGTCTAAAAAAAATAATCTTAGAAAGAATTTTATAAGCCACAGAGTATAAACTAATAGGCCGGAATTTATCAAAGCTAGAGGGATTATCCACCTTCGGAATTAAAACAATAAACGAAGAGGAAAAAAACTTGGAAAGAGTAGTGTCCTGAAAAAAATCCATTGTTGCATCCAAGAGATCTTTTTTAACAATGTCCCAGCAAGATTTATAAAATTCCAAGTCAAATCCATCTGGTCCCGGACTGCTTTCTTGGGAATAGAGAACACCGCTCTTTTAACTTCTTCTTTTGTTGGTTCGGCGCAGAGGAAATTATTATCAACATCTGAAATTTGCCTTTGAAATAATTCGGAGAGATTGCATGGTTCAACCTCTAAAGACTCTAAAAGAAAATTTTGGAAAAAAAATAGTTGCTTCATTATGAATTGCTTCTGCACCCTTTAATATCCTTCTATTGTTCAGAACCATACGGTTTATACGACTCTTATTCAGCTTCTGATTAATAACTGAAAGGAAGAATTTAGAGTTTTTATTCCCCTCAATCAACCATTTTTTTTTTTTCGCAATTTGCCCTAGGCAAGATGCTTCCCTATTCTCCCACACCTAAATCTCCAACTTAGTATTCAAGTAATCAACTTCAACATCCTTAGAAAAATCTGCTTGCAGTTGATTTTCTAAATATTTCATCCTTTCCTCAAGAGCTTTTAAATTTTCTCCCACTCTCCCAAAGACATTTTTATTCCATGCACGTAATGCAACTTTAGTTCTCTTAAGGCGAATAGCAAGTTTCAAAAGACCCGAGGTCGAGTCATTCCTGATCCAGAAATCTTCAATGCACGACAAAAACATATCATGTGAGCTCCACATATTCAAGAATTGAAATAGGGTAGGGTCATACCGAGAGAAAGACGTATTTGTATACACCACCATAGGACTATGATCTAAAGATTTCTGACTCAGATATTTGAATTGAGCAAAACCATATAGGTCGGAAAAACTATTATTAATCAGGACACGATCAAGCTTAGCCCAACTACGAGCCACCCCTTCATGGCCATTGCACAACGACATTCGTGAGCCAGTGTTTGATAAATCAAAGAGACCACAATGATGTAAGCAATCATTAAACTCCATCATAGGTAACTGTGGTCTTGGATTTCCACCAATTCTTTCGGTATCCGTTCGAATAACATTAAAATCACCCAAGACCAATCAAGGAAAATTTGATTGGAACTCCTCCAGTTGTCGCCATAACTCTCTTCTTTCAACATAAGAACATTTGGCATAGACAAAACTCACCAAAATTCTTTGTCTGTCCTTAAAAAACCACTTGAAAATCTTCTAAGTCATGATTGAAATCACCTCAAAGGCATTTATATCCTTCCAAAACAGCCACAATTTACCACCCTAATTTTCATTAGATATAAAATGGTGATAATTTAGAAAATTACCTAGCATTACCATCCATTCCTCAGCCGTGAACTATTCTGAAATAGCAAACAACCTAACATTAAAATTTTTAATTAGCTTCTTTAACTTGCCTCTAGACTTGCCCAACACCCTAATATTCTAGAAAAGAATTGTATCCATCATAAATTTAATTTATGCGGTCAGATAAGAAACCTCTAAGATTTTCTCACAGAATTTTTTACAGAAATCCATCCCTGCCCTATATCAGACTCATACATTTTTTATTTGCCCCTTAAAACTGATATTTCACCTTCCTCGCTCTCGAATGAATAACCCTGAGCCAATTCCTCCTGATGCAAACCTTGGTCCCCACCTTTAGTCAGTTTAAAACTATCCACGTGATCCACTTCATCTTGAGATATAGGTTCATCATTTGAAACTCGAGGATCATCATCACACCCGACTTCTTCACACTCCCCTTCATTCCTCTCCGTTGAGCCTTCATTCCCATTATTTTCTAATTCTCTCCGCGGTATATCAGAGTTTTGCCTTGCATGATCCCCTTTTCCTTAAACCATAGGAATTTTCGCTATTTCAAGGCCCCTATCAATAATCTACTTCATCATATGTTCATTACTGGGTCCTGCTTCTTGCACCACCTTCTTTGCCCTTTTATCCATGTTGATATCGATTTCTATTACACCGCCATTAGTATTTGGTTTCCATATCTTTTTTTCTTCATATTTTTCATCCTCTCTCCCACCCTACAAACAATCGAGGTATGGACCTGCAACATTTAGAGTAGAAAAAAACCCATCTTTTCATATTTGGTCTCTTGCCAAATACATTGTTTTGGAGATAAAACAAGAGGAAATCCCTTTATCGGCTCCATTGTTAGGTCAACTTCCACGTAAATACATGCCCCCGATGCTCTCGTACGGTTGATTGTTGTATTATCAATATCAAGACAATGACCGAAATGAGTCGCTATTATTTGGAGAAAATCCGTTCAGTAAAGATGTATTAGTAACCCCGGTAAGAAAATCCATTGAGGAGCCAATGGAGATTCCTTTTTGGTATCAAAACCCTTCGTCCACTTGAACAGCCGAAAAGAATTGCCTTTCATAGTTCTACCTTCCCTTGCCCAACCATGCAGAAAGTCATATTCGTTTTTCATGTGAATTAACACCTGATAATCATCCATAACACTGGTAATTGAAATTTCCATCAAACTCCACGTTTTCACAATCGATAGCCGAATTTTATCAATCGATGGCCAATTCCTAAAAAATTTTATTACTAATGCAAAACGAAAATCTTCCTCAACTTTAACCATCTCTGCTTTTGAGAAAATAAATCCCAATTTCCCATTGATATTAACGGGCAATCTCATAAGAATTTTGAACACAAGCATCTCCACTTTTTTACTCACAACTTGTGCATACGATTGTACCCCGAGACTAGCCTGAACGGCATTCCCCGCTGGCAGAGTGGCCATCGGCGAGGGACAACACTGTATTGCAATATATTGAGATTAAATCTAGACTTTTCTAAATGGAAAAGAGACTGACTTGCATTGTTTGGAAACTCCTTGAGCAGCGACGACGTGCAATTTCCGTGATCTATCCTTGACGGCGACGGCTCGCAGTTTTGTCACAAATTGTTGTTCTGACTGAGGGGCAACGAGTTTCAATCTGAAGAGTTGGTTCGAGATGCTGCCATTAAAACTTGTTGAAACGGAGGTCAAAGAATATTAGAGAAGCGAGATAGAGACCGACAGCCGAGCTGGAGAGCGAAGGTAGTCGAAGGTGTGGAATAAGGTGCCGAAGAAGCAGTTGGAGTTAGTGTGGAAGAGGGCGGGTCGGAGAGTAGGCCAAGGGAGTCGGGGAGGAAGGAGGCCGAGGTCATCGGGTAAGGAGGGAGCCGGCGATGCTATTTCGGTGCCGGTGGTGAGGCGGGATTCGTTGGGGGCGGGGGCACAGATCTTGGTTCTGACAACTATGGTGAGGCGGGGGTCGACGGGGGCAGGGCTGCAGTATTGGAGCGGTAGAGAGTGTTCGCTGGACGACCTGCTTTGCCTCAATCTCCGAGTCTCCAAGGCTGCTATCTCCACAACTTGTTGCTGTTGCTGTGTAGGGGCGAGGGCATGTCGTCGGGAATAGAGGAGCCTAGTGAGGAAACTGACACTATTTAAGACGATGGTGGCTATGGCGGCGAGGTAGCGATGGGTGTGGCTACGGCGAGGTGGCAACGACGGTGACAATGTGGCGACGACAGCGAGGTGGCAATGGGCTTGACGATGCAAGGCGCAACAGGGACAACGTGGCTATGGCTATGTGTGGCGGTGGTAAAAGAAAAACACAAAGTTATGCCCAACTTTTTTTTTTTTTTTTAATTACATAGGAACTCTAACCACTAACGAACCCTTCGTACCCCTGGTGTGGCACCAAACCATATACTACTTGATTAAAGTGTTTGATCAATAAAAGATGATAAAAAAAAAAATGTACGCAACGTATGCATAGATACACATTCATATACTTTTGTGTGTGTGAAAATGCATTCATACAAATTAATTAAACCATTATTTTTAAATTGAATCAAATAATTTCTCCCTAATCACTACCATTTAATATTTTTATTAATTTTGACTAATATTTTTTAAAAGCAAAATAAATTAATGTAAAATTTATCTTTGTTGCTACTATTGATTCATTCTAATTAGCTTATTAAACAAAGGTTGTGAAATTATGACCTTGGTTAACAACAAATTATGAAGTTATAGATCCTAAATTGCAAATGTTTGCAAAAATAAAGTTTGTGCAAATTATCTAAAAATATAACCAAATTTTAATTCAAATTAAAAATTTGAAAATTTTAACAAAAAATAAATGATAAAAAAAGTATTTTACTTTTTAAGAAAAAAAATGACATTAGATTTTTAAAATTTGAGTCTTTTTTTTTTTTTTTTGAATAATGTTATATAGGTTTCATCAAGCCAAATTCATTTTCATTTTTTTTTTTACAAAAATTGAATTAAATTTTTATAATTCAATTTTATGTCTTTGCATTAGGAAGACACCTAGTCCAAAATTAATTTAAAAAATCATCCATTTTTTGTGATATGTTTTAGTGGAATACTATGCTTTAGGAGGCGTATTATTTCTCTATTTTGACTAGAAAAAGATTTATTGATGTGGTAGAATAGGCATGCAGAAAAAATAATTAAAATAGGGATAAGGTATGCATTAATTAATTCTGTACTAAGACTTTAAAAAGACTTGGTAGATGTGCTTAGCTAAGAACCAAAGTAAGGAGGAGGGAAGAGGCAAAATAATTAAATATAATTGATGATAGTTTGGGATAGGCAATAGACGGCAGACTTAGGATAGGGAAAGGGAGGACCACTCACCGGCCCATGAGATCATCCCCCAGTTTCTTATTTGTGACGGCACGATACTGATCAAAAAGGCCTGCCGATAACAAAGCAATAGGATTGAGTTGTAAATGATGAGCTTAATTTTTTATTCAAAAAAATACCAAATATCTTGGGACTGCTAAAGTAAGATAAACATAACATAATCAGCTCAATACTTCTTTTTAAAACTAGACCCTAACTTTTTCTTTTCTTTTCTTTTTTTTTTGGTTCCTACGTGTAAAAAAAAAATGTAGTGATCTTAACTTACTAGATTTGGTTTTTCGGATGGATAAATGGAGTCTCGTTTCCGTTCGTCATTAGTTTAACTCTAGAGTTTCATTTTGTGTATTTTTTTTTGATTTTGATTGTATTTATGTTTTTATCTTCTTTATTTGTTATGTTTAGTTTTATTATCTTAATTTGGTTGATTGCTGATGTTGGTTTTTTTTTTTTATAGAGTTTTTCTGTACTCTCCATTTTGTTTTATCTTGTAACCACGGTATTCTTCCGCTAAAATTGATGATATATTAATAAATAAAAGGAGGTGCCACCCTCTTTTAGTTAAAAAAAAAAAAAAAATGTCAGGTTCACGATATCTTTGAAGATTCATGAGAATATGATGTATATGATATCTAGAAACATGAACGATTTTAATGTTTAAATTAAATCTTCCTAGGTTCAATTTGAATTGGATATGATTTTAATCATAATATGATGGAATATACTTTAAATTTGAATTGAATCTTGGAAGATTTTTTAAATACCCAATTCCTCGGAACATCACCAAAATTAAAAACAGTCTCTCCGTTTCGAAAAAGGAGAAAATAAGAGTACGATTTTAATGAACTTAGATTTAATGAATAATTAATTAAAATTAATGGTTAATGATTATTTTGATGTTAATTTTTAGGAACTAAAAATTAATTGTTAATTAATTAAAATTGTTAATTGACACATAAATACTTATGCTCGGTTCTTGTTTTTAACATGATAAAACATTACTCATGATTTTCATTATTTTTTACTTTTTATCAATAATTTTCAAGATAAGTACTTTTTTCACAAAAAGTACTTTTGATAAATAGTTCCAAGCGATCTATTGTATCTAAATATAAAAGATAATTAAAAATAGATGCATATTTTTTATTATTTTTTTAAAATTTTTTTATTTTGTTTATATATCATGAATAGAAATATTATGATAATGCATTTACTTACACTAATAATTGTCTTCAACTATCTTAAAAAAAAAAATTAAAACTAAAATTTTTTAATTTACATTTCAATACATAAAATAAAAGTAGTTTCGATTCATTACTTGATCTCGCTAATGACATAGTAATCCATACTATTTAAAAGTTTCTTTCACGAAACCTTACTTTTAAAACTCAAGAATAGAAAAGGTGTTTGAATTTGATAAAGGCCTTTGGACAGAAATTAATGTAAACATAGCCTTAAAATAGGTTTAGTTTTCTTTTTTTTAATCTCTCTCTCTCTCTAAATTTTATTTTGATTCATAAGATGTCCCGAATTAAACACCACAACTAAGAATCTTCTAGGCCAAGGCTTTATGGCTGGCCACAAATTAAAAGGGTTAATGGAGAGTCAAAGTCCTACACCTAGCCTCTTAAATACATTCACACAATTCAAAGTTCAAACAAGTGCAAAATAATTAAAAGTAAAATTTAAAAATATAAAGATATTTAATTATCATTTATCATTATGATAATAATAATAATAGTAACAAATCAAGTCTTAAGTATAGGGCCGAAAATTGAATTGTTTTAATTGATTTTCACAATTTTGGACAATTTCATAGCTCTTAAATTATTATTCGCTACCTCATTTTAAGTTAGGTTAAATCTACCTTCACCCATTCTATTGTCCCTCATGGTAATTGATTCACTTCTCCTCGTTAATGCACTATTTGACACATGTCATTCCTCCTTTTATCATATCTTTTATAAGAGTTATGCCTAATATACTTGAATTTGTTCATTCTTAAATTTACCTTTTAATGTTATATTATACCACTCATCCACCTGACCATTCTCATTTCAACAACTTTTTGGATATATTATTTTTCAGTTGCCCAACATTCTACTAAAGGTATTTTACGATCACAAAGCACACACCCAACACTTCTCCACTTTACACAATATGTTTTAACTTTATTTATTGCATCTCGTTCAATTTATCCTTTATCTTGCATAATAGATCTAAGGCATCAAAATCTACTAGTGCTATCAATTTCTTGAGTATCAAGTTTAATATACTTTTCTCCAATATTCCTCCTACTATTATTGAAATTACATTTCGTATATTTTGTCTTATTTTTATTTATCCTAAAACTTCTATATTTTATAGCTTCTTTCCATAATTTTAACTTAAATTCTATTTCACTCCTACTTTCATCAATTAAGACATCATCTACAAATATACGTCATATATAAAACCTCATTTTTTATACTTCTAGTAAGTTCATCCATCACTAGTGCAAAAAAAAAAAAAGGGATTCAAAGAAAATCCTTGATGTACACTTATTGTGATTGAAAAATTTCTGAACTCTTCATTTGCAGTCCTAATGTTGATCATTACTTTATCATACATATTCTTAATAACATTAGTATACCTACTATATACGTTTTTTTTCCCTTAATACCTACTATAGAACTTTCGTAGGTACCCTATCATATGATTTCCCCAAGTCAATAAAAGTCATATGTAAGTGTTTTTTCTTCCTAAATTTTTCCATTAATCTTCTTACAAGATATATACCTTGTACAGTAGATCTCCCAAATATAAAATTAAATTAATTTTTTGATACCCTTATTTCTAACATTGATCTTTATTCAACTACCTTTTCTCACAATTTCATTATATGACTTACAAGTTTAATTGCATGATATTTATTACAATTTTGAATACCTCTTTTATTTTTGTAAATAAATATTAAAGTATTTTTCCTCCATTCATCTGACATTTCTTAAAATTTTAATTGTTGTATTAGATAAATTAATAAACCATATAATTTTGTTGTCTGTAAAATATTTCCAAACTTTAATTGGAATTTTATTTGGTTGCATAACTTTTCTATTTTTCATTTTTTTTTTAAACTTAACTTCATTAACCATTACAACTATAATAAAAGAAAAAGGAATCAAATATAATGGCCAATGCCCAATGAACGTTCCAATGATTATGCCAAGAAATTAAAAAAATTTAATGGAAAATTTTAAAAAAATGATTATATTCACAAAATTTGGACCTAATGAGAAATGAAATTGATATCCAAAATATAAATTTTGGCTGGCACCTAGTTAGGATCTTCTAAAAGGAAACCTATGAGAAGTTGGTAATTGAGATTTGTTGTAAAGATTATTGTACCTTTGTAGGGGAACAAAAATAGCTATTAGAAAGAAAAAAAAAAAAGTCATTTTAAGGTTTGGTAAAAAAGTTGTGTGATTGAAAATGTTGAAATGATCAAAATTGATATTTGTTTAGGAAATGTAATCAATATGTGAATAATTTTGTAATATTGAAAATAAAAACTAAGAAAACCATGCAATAGAATAATTTATTAAAAAAAATTAGTTTTTAACTTTTAAAAGTTTCAAATTTATGACTTAATATATTGAAAAAAATTATCTTCTAAGTTTTAGAAGGTTTAAGTTTTACCTTGTCCCTCTAATGTGTTTTTAAAGGAACTTTTAGAAATTTGTTTGGCCTTGCTACTACTTCTTAAAAGGACTTTTTGAAATTGAATTGATAAAATTGAAGGAGTTGATTGAAATTGTTGTAAAAGTGTTTCTTCTGTCAACACGTGGTCGACCTAGGATGGCAACGGGTGAGAGATTTGTGTTATTGAAGGTTCGTTGGAGTCACCACTAACATGTTATTTATCTATGTGCGGTTAGCTCACCTAATTACTACTTATTACTTGGTCTCTAGGTTAATCATAAGGTCATAGAACCAGCAATTTTATTCTATTTTTATTAGAATTAGGTTCGGGAGTACAGTTATGTAAGTGAAAGGTATTAGCACTCCCTACGCACCCGTTTCACAAATAGTACTTAATTAACTATGGATTACCTTAAATTGATTCACATAACCCTTAATTAACTCCTAAAGGATTAATTAGGTAATGAAAATTTTACGAGATAAAAGAAAAAATAAAGTACAAAATGTGGTGCAAATTAGGAACGTCTAATAAAACTTCTAAAAGAGGGATTTTTGCTAGATAAACCCCCTCAAAAATTATATAGGTGGGGTTTGAAGTAGCCCTTATCCTATCATTAGGCCGCACACACGCACATGCATGCAAGTACGAAGCAGATCATGATTAAACATGCAAAATGGCCATGAAAATGCATTACATTAAATAAAAATATACCCAAAATAATATCCTAATTTTCAGAATTTTTTTTTTTAATAATTTTTCAAGCAATTTCCAAATCTAGGGGCATTTTGGTCAAGTTGTGAATTTTTTTATTTATTTTTAAAATAAAATAAAAATATGAATAATAACACCATCCTCACATGTAAATATAAGCACCCACAAATAGTACACCCATGTATACACGCACGCACACCCACATGCATATCCGCATTCATCCATTTCCATGCATACATGCACATATTTTAGGTAAAAGTCATGCATGTACGTGTTTTCATGCATTAACAAATATGTCACCCACTCACGCCTAGATGCATGCTCACAACACACACAAGAGGCATGAACACACACATTCATTTCTATGCATGCATGCACATGTAATAAATGAACACGCCACCAAGTCGCACACCCATACATGCATGTACTTTCATGCGTAAATGAACATGCCACCCGCTCACACATGCATACATGCACACAACACATAGACACCATGCATGAACACACACATTCATTTTCACGCATGCAAGCACGTAATTTTGCATGCGCATAAATGAACATATTACTCACTCACACATGCATGCATGTAATTTTATGCACAAACATCCATGCTAGCAACCTTGCACATACATGCATGCATGCACACAACACACATCCACATGTACTTAAATACACACCTAATAATACAATCACACATCCACTCAAACACTCATATTATGCATATATATATATATATATATATATATATATATATATAAGAGCAATACCAATAAAAAAATTTCCATCAAAATTTACATAGGCAACTATTGAAAGAGGTATACATTGTTCTTGCTAGTTATTGGATTTTATTTGCCAATATATTTGGGTTGCTGAAGATCATTACTATAGCTATAGTTATTGGTGCTGTTGAGGAACTACTTGATCGAATAGAATTGGGAATTGGGTGTAATTGATAAAACTACACTACAGACACGATGTACTTCACTACTAATCCAGATCATACAAATGTAGCAATTATTGTTGTTATAACTTGTTTCTCATTCAATGGGAAGATGTATATATATATTAAACAAGAAGCTCTTGGTTCTTTGGAAGGATCATAGTAATTTGAAAATAATCTTAATCTGGAACAAAAGCATAAAAGAGTGAAATGTAATATTCATAAGATGAGGATATCAAAACAATGACTTGATGATCTCCAATATATATTGCAAACATGACTTTAAAACCCAACTTGCTGGCTAACTCAAAGAAGTTACCAATCAATTATATTAGTTGAAAATTACATGTGTTTATTTTCATTTATGCAAGGTACAAAATATATTTGAGTAATACCCCAATGTGATTGTCAAATCCGCCTTATTGCTCTTCAATTTTGCATAATTAGAGTTGCGACTATGGATGGGAAAATGATCATTATATTAACTATTTAGTTTAATGTTTAAAATATTGGGTTTACATGTATGAGCCATGTTGAGAAATATGAGCTTCGAGAAAGAAATCATGGTTGGATTTCTTTGAAGAGTTTATACAATATTTGTTGGTTATTAATTATGACACTCGTGTTGTTGTGCATTGTGTGTTGTAACTATATGTTAACTAATAGGTTTTGTGATGTACATTCTCTTATTTGTAATACTACTTTACATTATGATATATTTTGTACGATAAATTATTATGTTGTATTGTATAATGAAACTTTAAATATTATAACATTTTGTAGAGAAGATTAACCAACTAACAACAATTTGTAGTTTTTTTTTTTTTTTTTATTAAACTACTTCTAAAACCATAAATGAAAAAAAAAAATGGTAGTTCTCAAAAATGGTAAAAGGCAAAGTCCCAATCTTACTCTTTCTATTCATTTAGTCAAAATAGAAATGTCATTTACATCCTATATACCATATTCTGACCATGTCCTCTTAATCTTTCACAACTCCTCAAATTTTAAGCATTATTACTAAAATTAATTTCCAATTGTGTTAGTTTTGGTGTATTCCCAAGATGGGGGTGAATTGGGTATTTAAAATTTCTCTCCTAGGTTCAACTAATCTAACAACAATATTACTCAACTTAGGGTCTTTCTATGTATTCATAATCCCAATCAAATATTTAAATGATAAATATAAATATAAAGATGCAGAAAGTAAATTGCGAAAAATAAAATCAACATCAGATATGTTATCGGGGTTCGATCAACTGTGCCTACATCCCCGCCTCTAACTTGCAAGCCCGAAGATTCCACTAATGCTCACTTAATGGGTGGAGCGGCACCAATTACAATCAGGTCAATTTGCGGGGCTGAACTCAACCTACACCTTACTAAGATTGTATGCCTATCCTTCCTAACCGGGTTTAAACCAATCCAAGACTATTCAATAGGGTTAGTCTCCCTTTTCAGGCCCACGCCTAGAATACAACGAATATGAAAATTTTCGTACAAACAAACGCTTCTTACACAAGCAGATATGTACTACAATACGCACAGTATAATCAATGTATACCAAACATGTAAGAACGATAAGCTCAGTGGTGTATATGTGCAATCTACACTCAGTACAATGATAATCTCAAGTATGCACAAGAGTGTTCAAATAAGTTAATCTTTGAAAGTAAAGTATACCAAATCTCAATATCAGATTAGTATTTTAAAGATGCTAGTAATAATATTCAAATGAACTAAAAACATATTTTCTCAAATTGTATCAAGCACAAGAGTTGTCTGAAATCAAGTTTTATAAAATATTTTGCACACAAAAATAATGTTTAAGGTATCTTGCAATAACAATGCAAAGAACCCAAAGCCTATGATTTTTCCCACGCAAGATTTATTTATTCAAATCAGTGGGAAAATCTCTAGCCTTACTCTGAAGAAAAAAATCAAGCAATATAATTTCAAATGAGAGTTGTGGGCTTTTTAGAATGAAGCACAAACAATCTAAATACTTTTAGTAGTCTTGAATAATCAAGGAATGTGGAGTAGGAGAGTATTCTGAAGTAGTGTGAATAATATAGGTTTGAAAATTTTCAGAGAGTTTTTGAGATAATCAATTTCCTAATCTCTCCTTAATTTTTGCAAATGATTATATATAGACAAGGTGGAAATTATGACCGTTAGAGACATAAAGGGTATTATATATTTTGTTTTAAAAACCATTAAGGAAATTAACACTGTTTACCCCCTTTTAATCTCGGTAAAAATAAAACAACTCAAGAGTTTTTGAGTGGTTGATATGAGGTTCGGTCACCCGAACAGACCCAGAGGTAAAAGTGAATTTTGAAGTTCGGGGGGCTGAGTTATAGTTCGATTTGCCGAGCCAAGGGGATTCTCCAAAAGACCATGATTAGGCTGCCTAGTCTGAACATCAGTTTGCTGAACTTATAAGTTCGGTCGCCCGAGGCTACTTTGAACGTGATGGTTCAGGCACCCGAGTTGGTGGGAAAGGTCCTAACACAGGTTTAGTCACCTGCGGAAGATATGTTCATTTTGGTTCGATTTTCCAAACTCAGGTCAACATTTTGACCCGTCCACGGTTTGGTCGACTAAGGTAGTTTGAACTATCAAGTTCCATCGCCCGAATGCCTTTTGATTTTTACCTAAGGTCATTTTCTTTGCACTAATTTTTCCTTGATATTATAAGTGATTTTGGGGACATTCTTATGTGTATGTGCAAGAACCTAGGGTCTTTTATAAGTGTTGACCCCATGGGTCACACCCAGTTTTGATAATGACAAATACTCTTGGTATTTAACGTTTGCCAAGTTTGTGTGCAGGATCATATTAGGAAGATCAAATTGATAGCACATGAAAGAAAAACATGAAGACCCTGAAGACTTTAATTTGTATTGTCAAATCAATGATTGTAATATGGGTCTGTAATAGTAATTAGGAGAAACGGTCTATAATAATCTCTGCATGTCATGCATGTAGGTATTTGTAAGCTCTAAAAAAGGCCGTAGTTTGACCATAGGGACCGAATGACTTTAGGGTACCCTTCGGTCGACCTTCGGTTGGCCAACGCCAGGTTTTTTGGCGTACTTGAAAAGACCCTAGGTTCCTACACTTAGTGCACAAAGTCCCCAATATCACTTATAATATAAGGGGAATTAATCAAAGTGAAAATGAACTTAAAAGGCATAAAATGTGTAAGGTCGGGTGACCGAACCCCAGGTGAACAAATCACCTCGGGCGCCCGAACTATTGAGGAGTCAATAGTTTGACTAGACTTCGCGTGACCGAACCTATTTTGACCTTATCGTCCTCGGGCGCCCGAAGCTCTTGAAAGGGACTCCTCACCAACTCAGGCTACCAAACCATACAGTTCAAAAGGACTGCCGGCAACCGAACATATGAGTTCAGGCTACCGAACCCTGGACCGGGCACCCGAAGTTACGAAGAAAACTTTTTGACTTTGATTCGGGCTGCCGAAACATGACACGGGCGACCGAACCTATTTAAATCACTTTTATTCCTGTGTCTGGTCGGGCGACTGAACCTCAATTCAGCCACCCGAACCTCGGTGGGTTAAAATTAAATTAACCATGGTAAAATTGGGTTAAGTTGGGTTAATGAGCTTTTAACATTTTGAATCTTTTCTAATTATTCCCAACAAGGCCCCAACGGTTGTAATTTTACCTCTGCCTATAAATATGAGTTCATTTGTGAGGATTAGTAATAGATTAGCCAAAATCATTAGTATAAATCCTCTCAATCTCAAAATCATATTTTTGCCCAAATACTCTCATATCCTTATTCCCTTGATACATTTTGGTATTGTGAGAGCATATTGGTTGTGTTAGTGCATATTAGGTTTTGCTAATACTCCCATTATTCTTGTTTGATTAATTGAGTTATTTTTGTGGAGTTAGCAAAGTTTATCCCACAGATTTGAATATAATAAATCTTGTGTTGGGATAAACTAGCAAGCTTAGTGTATTTGCACTATTATTGCAAGTGTCTCATAGCTTTGATTTTGTTGTGCAAAAACATTTTCTACAAGCTATAATATTCTTCAAACTACTCTTGGGCTCATTACATTGAAGGAAAATATTTTGAGTTAGTTTGATTGTTTGATTAGCATCTTTGAAACCCTGATTAGCTATTGAGATTTGATATAAATTGTTTCAAAGATATAGCCTGTCTTAGAACACTCTTGAGCATACTTGTTATCATATCTTGTTGAGTGTAGCTTGCACAAAAATACACATCACTGAGCTTACATATACCTACATTGTTGATGTGTATGTAATTGATTAAGTATACTACGCGTAATTGGGTACATATCTCCTTTACATGAAAGCATAATCACTGTACCAGCTTATTATGATAAATACTGTTATATTTCCAGGGGTGGCTTGAGGGGGTTTGATCTAGCCCGGAAGGATCAGCTTGGGCTAGCCCTGTGAATTTAACCTAGGGCCTTCTTTGCCCCGCAAGGAGAGTTTGTAAAGGTTGAGGTCAGCCCTGTGCTAATTGACCTGGTTGTATTAGGTGCTGCTCCACCCGTTAAGTGAGTCACTAGTGGAATCCTTGTGCTGGTGTAGCCAAGGCGGGGACGTAGGCACAGTTGCCTGAAGCTCGATAATATATCTTATGTGCATTGTTTATCTTTCTGCAATTTACATTTTGCACATGTAGGTTATAGTTGGTAAATGCTACGTATGATTTTAATTTATGCATGTTATATTTATCTGTGCATTTGGAACTGTATAGAGAAACCCTAAGTTGTCAATGTACTGTTGCTATTTAGGTCAAACCTACAAAAAAGTTTTAAATTCCAATTCACCCCCCTCTTGGGAATACACCAAAGCTAACAATTGGTATCAGAGCTTCGTTGCACTAGACTTAAACATTTTTGCAAAAAGATCGCAATGGCCTAATTTGGTGTATCCCCATTCGGTGAGGGACAGTCACCTTCCAGTCCTTTGTTATTTTGTGGTGTTGATTACACCACTTGGAAAATTAGAATGAGTGTTTTCATAAAATCAATGAATTGGATGGCTTGGCGGGTGATTGTTAATGGAATTTGTATGCCAGTAGAAAATGATATTAATTTTATGCATGCAAATTCATATGCCATGGATCTACTGTACTGTGCTTTAGAGTCTAATATTTTTCTTGAGATTTTGGCATGTGTTAGTGGAAGTGCAAAGGATATCTAGGATGGACTTGAAAGAAAATATGGAGAGACCCAAGACAAAGAGATCACTCCTCCGGATGCTCCAAGTGCAAAAGATCAGGAGGAGGTAAATCATGAGCATATAGCATTTACAGTCAGTGAGGTATATGATTCTCACTCTATCTCTTTTGATGACCTTTGTTGTGAATTTTGCTATATAACATGTACTAAATCTAATGATAAATCGATTGATGATTCCTATGCTAAATGCTATGTTGTGTCATATGTTGAATCATCTATTGAACATAATGATAATTCTATTAATAGTGCATGTGATGATTCATCTGTTGATTCTTGTAATATATTTTGTGATGAATCTTCAAATGTTTCTTGTGATGATGATGGTATGAATGCATGCAATGATTCATGTGAAAATTATTGTGTTAATTCTTTTGATGAATCATGTGTGGAATTAATAAATAAAAGCATGCCTTCGTGTGAAAAACTGGAAAATGCTTTATTGAAAATGAATAAGTTTCTAGTTTGGGTGAACAAGAAGAAGGTATCTTTCAAAAATAAAAATGAAAGGATAGCTCAACAATTAGAAAAATTGAAGGAATATCATTCTATCCTTGAGAAGAAAAAGATTAAAAAGGTTTTGAAAATCATCTACTTAGAAAGAAAAATTGACAATCATTCTGAAATGATTTTCAAATCTAAGAAGTACAGTTCAAATAAACCCTTAGGAGCTGAAAGAAATAAATCTTTTGAAAAGGGTTCATATTATAAATCCCACAATCATGATTCTTTGTGCAAACATAAAATCAGAAAGCATACTCTGTCACGCACATACATAACTTGCTTACACTACAAAAGAAATGGGCACACTAAACATAATTATTCATCTGGAGATGCCCATGGCTTGGATAAGAAAATGATATGGCTTATCATGAAAGCAAACCCCGTAGGACTTAAGGAAAAATGGAGTCAATTTTTTCTTAGTTTCTAGGTTTAGGGGGTCGTGATGACTGCAGGCTTAGGAAGTGGTTGTTGCTGAAAATGAAAATTTTAGTATATGCACTCACCTATCTTGTTATACTAAGAATCTTTATCCACTTCCAAATGGACATGACATCTATGCTTAATACTTAATTCTAAATGTTTAACCCACACAAATATGAAAATCTTTGGTTAGGCACACATTGTCCATTGCACAAGCTTGTGGTTTAGGGAATCCATCTCACACTATATATCATGTAATCCTAAACCCATCCTTGAACTTTATAGCCTTGAACAAGCAACAGTCATCACTCTAAGTGTAAGCACTAGTTATTAGAAATTCGTAATTCGATAAGTGATTATTATAAGATATCCTCTCAGAATCAAAATTAGAGGCATCCACTAGGGAATTCATATTTTATTGCTGAATCAAATTATTCCCTTTGAGTTTAAGATTTAAATCCTCTAACCTTGATTCACCTATCCCCTTCATAGGAAATTCTTACCAAACCACATTCATATTCGGTAAGGTCCCTTCTCTCGCCAGCTGTATCCTTGCTTCATAATTATAATTATATCTAAAAGATACATTCCACTATTCAAAGAGTTGTTTTTCCAAATTCATACTCTCCTAGATGCTATTTGCGCATAATTGGACATCATTACTAAGCATGAAAACATTTTTGAAAATGTCCACTCATAATGAATACTCTTTGAACTTAACAGAAATTATAATCTTTAAGAGTATTTAATCTACTTCACACGCATAGCTCTCAAAACGTTAAGTCATATCCTTTAGAGCTTCACCTTATCAGAATGATGTTGAATGGCTAAAATTATTTGCACTAGGTTTCAAATCTAGATTATGAAATGAAATTTGAAAGAAACCTATGCATGATGAGTTAAATTTAAAAGTCATTCAAACTCATGCCTCCCACATTTTGAAGATAATAAGAAAAGAGGCAGTTATAGGCTTATCACACTTAAACGAATATATATTGTGACCTTTTGGTCCAATAAGCCTAAAGAATTCATGTCAAGTCTAAATCCATTGAAAATCTTATAATTCTTGGCTAAAGAAATTAGATAATGAAAAAGGCATTAAATGAGTTGAGTACATAACTCAGGGGGATCATCCTTCTTTGATTGTTATATTAACTTAATGCTCTCATAATCATACTACATGTTTAAATACCTAAATGAATATCAATATTGCACTGGATTCATTCTATCCTCTATTCATTACTGTTCATATTCTTTTATGGATATATTATGTTTTATAAATTGTTTATACTACGAGAATGCATGCTTAGTACAGAATGCCTCCTGCATGGCGGATACAGTTGATGATAATTGCATGCTGGTAGTGGATTATAGGTTCTCGCATGCTCAAATTGATTTTTTTTGAATTGATTGCTTGAATCTATCAGGTTTTGGTGCATGAAAATTTGAGAAATTTTCGATTTACAAACGACATGCTGCCAAAATTTTGACAGGGTTTTTCCCAAATCAAAACCTTGTGTTAAAGATGATTATGATGAAATTAACTTTAAAATATTTTTTGAAAGGATGAGTGAAAACTCAAGTAGATAATTAATCTTTATCCTAGCATAATCATCAATTGTTTAGAAAGGCTTAGATCCATCCCTATAGGAAGCGCATAAATGATCCATATGCATCACTTTCATTTATTGAATATCGAGACTCTTGAGAATACCCAAAACATTATATCTAGCGCTTAAAGGCTTATGTTTTGATATGAAATGTTCTTGGGTCATGAACGCTATTGCTTGCCTTAATATACACTTTTATGATGCATCTTTGGTCTATAGAGACAACTATACTGATAGGGGTAAATATAGTTGATTAATATTCAGTATAGATGTTTTTAAAGTGTCAAAATGAATGGCTTATACTACTGAGCAAAATGAAATTAATCTTTGGATGGTATAAGTAGTCAAGGAATCTAAGCACGTACTCAAATTGATAGGGGGAACATCTAAACATAAATTCCTATTTTGTTTTGCTCACAAAATCTTTAGCTTAGATATTGTGTTGAATCAAATGTGGCATGTTCTTGAACAAAATGGTTATATTGAAAATGTTCAAGTTGAAATATGTTGTTTTGCCACTATCAGTTGTGTAGCCGTATGATCCTTGTTTTGAATTGCATGATATCTTTAGGATCTTTATGGTTGTAGTTTTCTGGTTATATTATGAATTATACTTAAATGCTAAAACCAGAAAAATGTTGCTTGCTTGCATGAAATTCCTTTTGGCAAGCAACCCCTAGTATTTTAAGAAAACATCATAAAGGGTATACACATATATATTTAGTGTAATACTTTATGGCAAGAACTAATTTCAAAACAAAAACATTTTCTCTTTCCTCATTAATACTATATACATATATGTTTTTAAGTCACATAACTAGTTCAGTAACTAAACATGAAAATACATGCGAACTAGTTAGACTGTTTTTATACTCAAACCTTCAATTTGGTATCATATACCATATGTTTTAAACTCATATATTTCACGGGTTTTATGATATGATTTAAACTGCTATGGTTTGTGGATAATTTTGGTCTAATTACGTTTGTTATGTCATTTAAATCATTTAAATAACCAGTTATTTAGTCTGTGTGCTGAATTGCTAAACCTGTCAATGCTTTATACTCAATGAATTCGTTTGTGCCATGAAATGCATAACTATCATATCTCCTGCATGTTGATAGTTATATTTGTATTTTGAGAATACTAAACTATTTGAGTTGATTGTTGTGGATATATTGTAAATTTTAAAACTCCAAACAGGTCATTTCTATACAGGTATTTTTGGGAAAATACTCCATTTTTAAACGACATGCTGTCGAAATTTCTAAATTTTTTCCAAATCTTATCATGTATTTAAATGATTCATACTCAAATGCCTTGCTTACATGCTTTATATTTATAGCCCTTTTTTGCTGTTACCAAAAGGGGGAGAAGAGGCAAAAATTGGGTACTTGAAAATAATTGGGTTCTTGAAAATTGAAAAATATTTGCATTGACAAATCTTTAACATTATGCATATTGCCAAGGGGAGTCGTTCAAGGCTATACCCACTTTTTGCATAGTGTATTTGTCATCATCAAAAAGGAGGAGATTGTTGACCCCATGGGTCACACCCAGTTTTGATAATGACAAATACTATTGGTATTTAACGTTTGCCAAGTTTGTGTGCAGGATCATATTAGGAAGATCAAATTGATAGCACATGAAAGCAAAGCATGAAGACCCTGAAGACTTTAATTTGTAATGTCAAATCAATGATTGTAACATGGGTCTGTAATAGTAATTAGGAGAAACGGTCTATAATAATCTCTGCATGTCACGCATGTAGGTATTTGTAAGCTTTAGAAAAGACCGTAGTTTGGCCATAGGGACCGAATGACTTTAGGGCACCCTTCGGTCGACCTTTGGTCGGTCGACGCCAGGTTTTTTGGCATACTTAAAAAGACCCTAGGTTCCTACACTTAGTGCACAAAGTCCCCAATATCACTTATAATATCAAGGGAATTAATCAAAGTGAAATTGAACTTAAAAGGCATAATATGTGTGAGGTCGGGCGACTGAACCCCAGGTGAACAAATCACCTCGGGTGCCCGAACTGTTGAGGAGTCAACAGTTTGACTAGACTTTGGGCGACCGAACCTATTTTGACCTTATCGTCCTCGGGCGCCCAAATCCCTTGAAAGGGACTCCTCACCAACTTGGGCTACAAACCATATAGTTCAAAAGGACCTCGGGCTACCGAACCTTAGACCGGGCACCCGAAGTTACAAAGAAAACTTTCCAACATTAATTCAGGGTACCGAAACATGACATGGGTGACCGAACCTATTTAAATCACTTTTATTCTTGTGTCTGGTTGGGTAATCGAACCTCGGTTCAGCCACCCGAACCTCGGTGGGTTAAAATTAAATTAACCACGGTAAAATTGGGTTAAGTTGGGTTAATGAGCTTTTAACATTTTGAATCTTTTCTAATTATTCCCAACAAGTCCCCAACGGTTATAATTTTACCCCTGCCAATAAATATGGGTTCATTTGTGAGGATTAGTAATAGATTAGCCAAAATCATTAGTATAAATCCTCTCAATCTCAAAATCATATTTTTGCCCAAATACTCTCATATCCTTATTCCCTTGATACATTTTGGTATTGTGAGAGCATATTGGTTGTGTTAGTGCATATTAGGTTTTGCTAATACTCCCATTATTCTTGTTTGATTAATTGAGTTATTTTTGGGGAGTTAGCAAAGTTTATCCCACAGATTTGAATATAATAAATCTTGTGTTGGGATAAACTAGCAAGCTTAGGGTATTTGCATTGTTATTGCAAGTGTCTCATAGCTTTGATTTTGTTGTGTAAAAACATTTTGTACAAGCTATAATATGCTTCAAACTACTCTTGGGCTCATTACATTGAAGGAAAATATTTTGAGTTAGTTTGATTGTTTGATTAGCATCTTTGAAACCCTGATTAGCTATTGAGATTTGATATAAATTGTTTCAAAGATATAGCCTGTCTTAGAACACTCTTGAGCATACTTGTTATCATATCTTGTTGAGTGTAGCTTGCACAAAATAGACATCACTGAGCTTACATATACCTACATTGTTGATGTGTATGTAATTAATTAAGTATACTGTGTGTAATTGGGTACATATCTGCTTTACATGAAAGCATAATCACTGTACCAGTTTATTGTGATAAATACTGTTGTATTTCCAAGCATGGCTTGAGGGGGTTTGATCTAGCCCCGAAGGATCAGGTTGGGGTCAGCCCTGTGAATTTGACTTAGGGCCTTCTCCGCCCCGCAAGGAGAGTTTGTAAAGGTTGAGATCAGGTCTGTGCTAATTGACCTGGTTGTATAAGGTGTCACTCTTCCCGTTAAGTGAGCCATTAGTGGAATTCTTGTGTTGGTGTAGCCAAGGCGGGGACGTAGGCACAGTTGGCCGAACCTCAATAACATATCTTGCGTGCACTGTTTATCTTTCTGAATTTACATTCTGCACATGTATGTTATTGTTGGTGAATGCTGTGTATGATTTTAATTTCTGCATGTTATATTTATCTACGCATTTGGAACTGCATAGACAAATCCTTGGTTGTCAATTTACTGCTGCTATTTAGGTCAAACCTAGGAAAAAGTTTTAAATTCCAATTCACCCCCCCCCCTCTTGGGAATACACCAAAGCTAACAATAAGATTTTAGGCATTTTAACTTAGCCTAAAAAACCCGGCGTCGGTCGACCGAAGTCTAAGGTCTTTTGATTTCCAAGAATGTGTAGGGACCTAAGGTCTTTTTAAGGTTTTTTGAGCTTATTAGAACTTACATGCATGATATGCATGAATTATTACAGACATTTTTCCTGTGTTACTATTACAGACCCGAATTAATATAAATTACAATAAAAAAGAATTCTTCTGGGTCTTTAGACTTGGAATCTTCATATGCCATCAAGTGATCTGCTCCTATGGACCTGTACACAAACTTGATAGACATTAAATACCAGAGTATTTGTCATAATCAAAACATGGTATGACCTATAAGGTCAACAAACTGGCTTCTTAGTGTTTTTGTGCATCATTTGATGACCTGAGTTGACATTTAAGTTTTTTTTTTTCTTTTTCATTTGAATTGTATGTATTTTCATTTAATTTGTGGTTTTATGTTTATAAAAATTTTATTATGAATTATCTTTCCATGACTATATGTTTTAATTTTTCAGGTTATGGTTATGTTTTTATACCTTAATTTTTCATGTCTATTTTGCATTTGATTTTAACCATTAGTTTCTCACAATAATTAATTCCTTCTTATTTCTAACATTTCGTTTCAATTTTCAACCCTATGGATTTCTCACTAAAAAACGTAGTTGTTAAGCATGTCTAACTTCCTTTTTTTCTTTATTTATTTGAACTCCGCCCTCCCAGCAACTTCCTCCTCCCAAATTCACACAAACTAGAACTACCCTTCACCACCATGAAACAATCATTTACAAATAGCCATGGCTAAATCTATTCGGGCTAAATCTATTCTTTTTCTTCATACTCTCCTCTTACCTATTTATTCATTCAAAATAGAAATATCATCTACATCCTAAATACCATATTCTAACTATTTCCTATTAATCTTCCACAACTCTTTAGATTTCAAGCATTATTACCAAAATTAATTTCAATTGACTTCTGAGTGTTTTGTGTATTATTTGATGAATTAAATAGGCATTCAAGATTTTTTTTTTCATTTGAATTGTATGAATTTTTATTTAATTTGTAGCTTAATAATTTTAAAATTTTATTGTGAGTTATCTTTCCATGACTATATGATCTAGTTTTTCAAGTTATGGTTATATTGTTATACTTTATTTAACCTTGGTTTTAACTATTCGTTTCGCACAACAATTAATTCTTTCTCAGTTATGACATTTCGTTTCAATTTCCACCCCAATGGTTTCTCCACTGAAAAAAATGCAACCATCGTGTCTAACTTCCCTTTTTTCCTTTATTTATTTGAACCCCTAACTTCCTCATTCCAAACTCACAAAAACTAGAGCTACCCTTCACCACCATTAGATAATCATTTTCACACAACCATGGCTAAATCCCTTCTCTTTCTTCCTACTCTCCTCCTTTTTCCTCTACTTCTACCTTTTAACTTTGGCAACTTTTCTTTCCTTTCTATTCCTATATTTTTCTTTATTAATATTTGGTTGAAAAGAAAATTAAAGTGCAGACAAGAAAGGGAAGGGGAAAACTAAACTTTTATTTTCCTAGGCAACTGAACAAGAACATGCATTTTAGGTTTCTATTTAGCCTCCAAATTCTACTTTGATTTTATTATAGTATAAGTGAATTTTGAAGGAAATTTACAATCTATTCATTTTTTTGCTTAGTTTTTTTAATAGGTGCAATTTTGATGCTACAAGATAATCAAGAAAATTCAATATTGACTTGATTAAAGAAAAGAAAAAGGCAAATAATTACGATGAATTGTTCTTACTGATTTTGGTAAAAAAATCAAAATATATGTCATTAGAAAAAACTCAGTGTGTGGAAAAGACTTTATAATTTGATACAAAATTATTATCAAATGTAGCATTTGCCAGCAAAACTGTGAATTAAAATTAACCCTATATAAGAAGGGGTGCTTGCTTTTACCTGAATACTTTGCTTAACCATGTTTCTGTTGTTATGAACATTTATTACTAGAAGTTCAAGATATAGTCCAACAATTACAACTTTCGAAAGTTGGACTTTTATATCGTGATTGATCCAAGTAAGCCCTTAATTTTATCTATACATAGCTGCAAAGCAAGAAAAATATTTAAACACATTGTTGTTGTGAAATAAGAGTCTCTTCCAACAATGCATAGTAGAATAACGATATTGTTGTAAAGGATCAATCATATACTTGCATACAATGTAAATGATGAATACATAATATATCTAGAACCATAGAAATATAAAGAGAGTAAAGATAAAAGCAACGATGCCAGGAATTACGTGGTTCGGCAAAGCCTACATCCACGGGAGCAACCGACAAGAGATTTCACTATGAAAATCAAAATACACACTCAATGATCTTCTCTCCTCCTCTCACCCCTCTCTTACTCTCTTCCATATCAAAATATGCTCAGAAGAGCATATATAACAAGCACTCGGAGACTTCCCTCCGAATCCCTAACTGTCACACCGTTTACATTCAAAATTCAAATTTTTTCTTGCAGCCCAGCGTACTCGTCGACGAGAAGAGCAAATTCATCAATGAGTCCAAAAAGCCCACTCGTCGACTAGTCTATCATCTTGTCGACGAGTCTTTTGTTCTGAGATTTTTTGGCTCTCGGTATCTACTCATCGGCGAGCACAGGGCACTCGTTGACGAGTCATTGCTGTTGCACCAACATATGTTTTTATTCCTTTGTTCATAAGCCCCCACGAAGTATAAGAGCCATAGCATAAACAACAATCTCCACCTTGGCGATTATACACCCCTTAGGAGAACCCAAAAAACATATCTGACTGCTCCACCTTGAACTTAGAATGCTCGGTTGGGACTGTCTCCCTTCTAGCACTTGGAGACAAGTACCAAGTCCAAGCAACGCTGCTTGAACTTGTCGATGGAAACTTCAGCTTCTACCATCAACCCCGATACAGTTGTAGATACAATACCTGAAGACTTCACCCTAGGCTTCCAATAAGACCGTCTCACAATAGTAAACACAAAAATTGCTGCAAGTCTTATATCACCAAAGCCCCTTGTATAGTATTTAACAAAACTAACAACTAACGGTCCACTCTGTTGCCTACTAAAACACTCCATTACACAATCATGGAGGACCTTTGACATATCCCGGACATCACAGCCCATCCTTGGGTACCGTATGATAGACATTCCATATTGATTCTCCATAGAACCCCCTCGAGACAGCAAACAAAGTCTCCCTGCGGTTCCATTCATAAAACGAACCTAAGATAACACCAGTCTCCCTATAGCCATGTTCACAAAACCAACCTGAGATCACACCAATCTCCTTGCAGGGTTGTCTATGCGAATTAGCAAACCAAGACCTATCTTGGTTGTACCTAACACATTCATGTCAAAACCTTTCAACAGAGTTCCCAACTGATTAGCCCCAGTCAAAGCCTTTCCAGCCAATAATATGTCATTCACACACAACAAATACATCCATCCAAGACATCCTATCACCTTCTTCCAAACTGGAAACCTCACTAACTCACACACCTAAGTACTGGTCTGATAGTACACATAAGCCCACCGTGATCCTGTTCGTCTCCCGAGCTGAAAACTCCTTGCAATATGAACTATGTCATCTCTGCCTTGAGTTTGTTGCTCCAACTGCATCACATGCCCATTCTTACCGTGATACTATTGACTCGAGATAGAACTCCCCACATTTCTGTCCTGAGTCTCTAACTCCACCTGAATAACATGATTACTACTACTGCAATTTTTTGGCATTTGTTTCTCTTCCTTTACCTGAGTACGCTACCCCATGATTTTATCACCAAAAGTCATGCCCTCAATCACCCCTTTGTTTTCCATAGGATCACCTACCTTGCACCCACCTTTCTTATACCCCAGAAAAGTGTATTGTTCGAACATCACACCAAGCCTAGATCCTCCATCATTAGAATAGTGCACTAGTGGACATCCACTCACAACTGAGTAGTCTGCCACAAATCTTGCCCATAATTCACCTGCAACTTTCCCATCTAGTGAAACCTTTGGCGATCGGTCACATGACAAACACGCCATACTCACTGACTTCACCAAGAAGTACCTTGTAAGCCCTGCATATAACCTGCCTTACTCACAAAACTTCTTGAACGAAACCAGCGTACTCAGTCTCAATGTTTGACTTGAGAATTTACCTCCATGTCTAGTTCTCCACCTCAGCCACTGCATAAAGTACACCAAGACCCTTTGCGATAAATCCACAAAATACATATGTCTATCCCCCGATGCTATCATCATTAGTTCCCAAACATCTAAATAAAACATGCGGTTACCCATATGCTTTAACCGCATATGCCACAGGATACTTGATTCAAATTCAGCAGTTGCAACTCCACCTATAACCGTAGCACCCTATAGTGTATAAATATTTCCCGCTACTTTTTTCCTTTTCATCACTATCAAGTTACCTTCACACACTTTCGTTTCTCTATATTCAGGCTCGTAACAATATCCATTACGTTCTAAAGTTCCCAATGAAATACCATTCTTCCTTTGACCCGATTCATGCTTTACATCACATATGGTTCTTACAACTCCATTATACATTTTGATTTTGACATTTCCAATGACAAACATTTTTGCATGAAATATCATTTTTCATCAAAATACAACCAGTATAAACTGACCTATAGATGTGAAACCATTTTTTAGGATAAAAGCGTCCAGTATCTAAGATCCAAGAATCACCTATGAGGCACTCCGAACCCGATAAAACACATAGCATTTCTCTATCACTATATTCTGAGTCTTCCTCCACTACACTTGCAGATTTTGACGAACCCTTAGACATATATCGGCATTCCCGTTTTCACCAAACTAATGCCGTAGAATTCTCATCCATGACGTGAGACAACACGTCCTTAGCCAAACAAAAATGAATGATTGCTCCTAATTCATTCAAAGTCGTTGCATCCATGCTATCCGGTTGAAATTTTGTATAAACCTTTCACTATGCCTTGTTGTACCATGAGATCTTTCAATTCAGAGGCCATACAACACGCTCTGATACTAATTGTTGTGAAATAAGAGCCTCTTCCAACAATGCACAACAGAATAACGATATTGTTGTAAAGGATCAATTATACACTTGCATACAATGTAAATGATGAATACAAAATATATCCACAACCATAGCAGTATATATAGAGTAAAGATAAGAGCAACGACACCAAAAATTATGTGGTTCGGCAAAGCCTACATCCATGGGAGCAATCGGCAAGAGATTTCACTATGAAAATCAAAGATATACACTCAATGATCTTCTCTCCTTCTTGATTACGCGTCAAATTTGCATAATTAGACATTTAATTCATGCATTAAAGGTTATGATTTTAATTAAATGCCCGATTATGTTCAATATTTTAATCAGTGAGCCCATTTGATAATTTTTAGATAATTATCCTATTTTGCCGTGAATTTACGTATATTTGTGTTTTATTGTTACAGGATAATTTTTGGAAACTAAAGTCGAGATAAAAATAGAAGAAACCGAGTATCGAGTGAAGAACCATGGGTGTGCGTGGGGCTTAATAAAGATGCAAGCTTCATGGAAAGACTCTGGAAATTAAATC
Source organism: Malania oleifera (assembly GCF_029873635.1). Taxonomy (NCBI): domain Eukaryota; kingdom Viridiplantae; phylum Streptophyta; class Magnoliopsida; order Santalales; family Ximeniaceae; genus Malania; species Malania oleifera. The sequence continues at coordinate 71,959,912 of NC_080418.1, read as the reverse complement.
TAAAATTAAATGTACGTGGCCGTGTGAACGAACACATGTCCACGTTGAAGTGTGCATGCTTGAAGGCCAAATTGGGGGCTTGCCGTGTTGTGAGCTGGGCTTTGAACAAGCAAAAAGAGAGACTAGAAGAGAGGCCGGGCTGGGCAATAAAAGAAGACAAGCTGGACTTTGAAAACAAAAATGAAAGGAAAAAAAAAAACAGCTTGATTTGACCCAGCCAAGCAAGGGGGCCCTGTCCATGAAGGGATGTTAGTTAGGTTACTTTTAGGCTTTTCTTTGAGGGTTTGTTTTTGGGGTGCTAGGTTTTCCAAGGAGATTTTAAAAAAGGGTAATAGGTCATCTTTTCGGGGTGCGCTTCAGCCCTCTTTCTATTGACCTTATAAGTCACGCCCTGTTTTGATTATAACAAATACTCATTGTATCTAATGGGTGTTTGAGATTTTGTTCAGGAACTAAAATTGTCAAAGATCGAGATGGGGACAAAGCAAGTAATGATTGAAGACCATTGTGTTGAAATATATATAATTCATTCATGTAAAGGGTCTGTAATAGTAATTAGGGTTTTTGGTTTGTAATAATCTCACACACATCACATGTATGATATAATACGTAAGCTCAAACGAAACACAACCTAAAGTGACCTTAGGGTTACCGACACTAGATTTTTTTGGTGTCTTCAAAAGGACCCAAAAATGACCCTAGGACACTCACCATTGCACCTATGAATGTTAGGCACTTGATTAGGGTTTGAGTAGATCATAACAGGACCGAAATGCACACATTGTGCACTTTCAGTCGACCGACCTTGGCATTTCATTCTGCCCCGGTTGACTGATACTGGCTTGGGTCAACAGTTGACTAAGGTCCCGATTGACCGAACCAGTGTAGTTCAAAATCCCCGGTCGACCGAAACCTCTTGAGGTCAACAAATTGACCATCTGGTCGACCGAGACAAAAATGAATACCAACTACCTGGTCGACCAAGGGTCTTCGAAAGAAGTCCCAACTGTTTGGTCGACCGAACCATTCAGTTCAAAATGGCCTAGTCGACCGAACCTCAGAGAAATGGAAAATCGCCCTTTGGAAAGGCACTTTCAGTCAATCAAGTCTCCAGTACAAAAGTGTCCTGGTCGATCGAACCATATGAACTTCGGTCAACCGAAATGGTTCTGGTCGACCAGACCTCTCAGGTTGCCCTGAATTTTTTACCATGATTAAATTTTTTAAACAGTGTTAATTATTTGAAAATGATTTAAAACTTTCCTAATAATTTCCAATAGGTCCCCAACGGTTATTTTTCGTGGGGTGTCTATATATACCCTTTCATTTGGGATTATTAGCAAGAAATTAGCATATTTGATTAGGAAAAATTCTTTGAAAACCCAAAAACCTATAATACTCATTTTTGAGCCTCCTACACTCATACTTACCTTCTCATACTGATTAAACTCTTTGTTAGTTGATTGAGTGTTTGTGTTGAAAGGTTTGCTCTCATTGTTTGGTGATTATTTGATATGATTTTTCTTGAGAGCTAAACCTAAGTATTCTTAGGGGACTTTGTTAATAAGTCTCTCCTAAGAAGACTTGTATTAAAATTTTGAGTATTGCATATCCATTGCAATATCTTGTGAAGTTTGTATTTGTTTGTGGATTGCAAAATCTCTTCAAAACATTTCCAAATATCTTGTGGGATTTATTTTGATATAACTTTGAAAAGATATTTGTTTATGTGATAGTGATCTTTTTTATTCACTCATATATTATTTGTTGAATATAAGGATTACATATATTTTGCAAACCAAACATATGCATTACTTGAGCATCATACGAATGAGAAAATCTGGTGATTGAAATATATATATATATATATATATATATATATACATATATGTTGGTTGATTAATATCTTTGTTTGAGCACGTTGATTGAATACCTTGTGACACAAAGATTATACTGGCTTGCACTCTCACACACTGATTACACCGATAGTAAATCTATTTGAGAGTAGACATCTTAATACCACATTGAGCTTACATATTAAATCATATTGGTGGTGTATGTGATTAAACATAACTGGGTACACATCTGCTTTACATGACAGCATAATCACTGTACCATTTGATTGTGATACACATCTGTTGTATTTCCAGGCATGGGCCTGAAGAGGGAGACTAGCCCTGGAATAGTCCCGGATTGGCTTAGATTTGGTTAGGAAAGTTAAGTGCGCCATCCTATTAAGGCGTGTAGGTTAAGGTCAGCCCCGCTAATTGACCTGGTTAAGGTTGAGGTCAGCCCTGTGGTAATTGACCTGATTGTAATCGGTGCCGCTCCACCTTTAAGTGAGCTATTAGTGGAATCCTCGGGCTCTAAAGATGGGGACGTAAGCACAGTTGGCCGAACCCCGATAACATATCGTGTGTTTGTTTATATTTTCGCACTTTATATTTACCGCACGTGTATGTTATTATGTGAATGATGCGCTTGATTTAAATTTTCGTATATTATATTTATCGACGTATTTGGAACTGCATAGAAAGACCCTAGGTTGTAATATTTTGCTAACATCTAGTTCAACCTAGGAGAAAAGTTTAAAATTCTAATTCACCCCCCTCTTGGGAATACACCATTTCTAACACTTTCCCTCTCCTCTCCCTCAGCTCTTCTCTTTCCTATCGTCTCCCTCGGTTTCTTCTCTCTGTCTGGTCTCTTTTCCCTCTCTCTGTCTCATCCCTTTTCCCCCTCTTTGTCCCCCTCAATCTCTCAGGCTACTGCCACTGTTGCTTGCTAGCCAAGTGCTGCTGTGTTGCTACTTGAGTGCTGCTGCCTGCTGCTTCAACTGCTGCTTCGAGTGCTGCTCCTACTGCCTCTTTCGACTCTCCTCTCGTCTGTTGTGCTGCTGCATGGAAGAGAACCCGAGCAGCTCCATTCACTCACACCACACCACACGACCTGCTTCTCTTCTGATCTCTCTCTCTCTCTCTCTCTCTCTCCTTTTTTCATCTCATTTCTCTCTTTATTTTTTTTGAAACTATTTTAAAGTTTATTTTTTTTTGGAGAAGTATTAAGTTTTAATTTGTTTTATTATTTCTTGCTTGAATTAATTTGTGCTTTTGAATTTTGTTTGGGAGTATTCAATTTAATTTTTCTTTTTCATATTTAAATACTGTTTTAGGATTCGAATAATTGCTTTGGGTATTTTATTAATAAAGTTTGTGTTTTTTCTTTATTATTCAATAATCTTGTTAGACTTTAATTTTGCTTGGTCTTAATATAAAATTTGGTACTTTTATTTAGTTGGAGTTTATTCATATTATCAAGTTCAGTCTTTCATTATTGTTAGGTGTTGAATCTTATTTGGGTTGTTTTCTGTTAAAGTTAGTTTATTTATTTAGTTGAGTTTTATTTATCGGTTAGTTTAGTTTAGTTTATTTTTATTTAGTTGAGATATTGAAGGAATTAATTATTTCCATATTCTGACGTCGAGTGTTCTTACGTTAGGGTTGATTTTAAATTAGTTTATCTTTGTTAAATTGGTAAGTTGATTGGTAATTTTTACGCATGTTAAATCTTTAGTTAGGGTTTAAATTTCATTGCGAAAATCTCAAATATCCCTGAACCGAATTTGAACTGTGTTCAGTAAAACTTTTCTTTTCTTAATTTCTTTCAAAATTACACAAAGTTTGGAATTAAACTGCATTCCATGAGAAGACTATCTGGCCTTTGAGCTAATTATTACACTATTGAACTCCTATACTTGAGATAGCTTCTGAACTGCTCATTTTTCGAGTGAGTCTCTTCTCTTACCCATCTCTTACTCTTATATATATATGCGTAGAAGAGCATATATAACAAGTCCTTAGAGGCTTCCCTCTGAATCCCCAACCGTCACTCCGTTTCTATTCAAAATTCAAATATTTTCTCGCAGCCCAGACTCACTTGTCAACGAGAATAGGGGATTCATCGACGAGTCTAAGAAGCCTACTCGTCAACTAGTCTATCATCTCACCGACGAGCCTTTTGCTCTGAGATTTTCTGACTCTCGGCATCTACTTGTCGACGAGCACCCAACATATGTTTTTCTCCCTTTGTTCATAAGCCCCCACGAAGTATAAGAGCTACACCATAAACAACACGCTACATAACTATGTTCATTTCATATATATATGGATTAAAGTTGGATAAAAGTAATTGAATTTTTTCTTCTTGAATTAGTAGGTTATGGTGGCTACGAGCATGTGTTTGAAAGTGGCTCTGAGAAGTGCTCACCATTGATTTTACACTTATGATCAATAGAGAAGAGCTTTCTAAATTCATTCTACAATAATCTCTAGACATTGAATTGTATGTTTATACATTTAGTAGAGAACAAGGACTTTGGTCTGTGTATTAGGTTTAAGAAACTGAGAAATATTATTTTTCTCATTTAAATACTGCTAACACCTGTACTTTAATCTATGGTACAATAACACTAATTAAAATCCTTTATTTCAAAAGACCATTTTCCCCTATTCAAGTAACAAATCAACTCTACTCTATGATATAGACTTTAAATTATAATCCATAGTTTTATATTAATTTAATCTCATTCTTTATTCTTTGATAATATTTTATTTTTTAGCATTGGTTTGAAAAACATTTAATTTGATTCTATATTCACATGTTTATTGAATCATAATTTGGATTTGTATATTTTTTTCAGTCTAATAATTTACAAATCATGACATATATATATAACCTTAAGAGTGCTTAAGCACTACTAGTTTGGACACTATTTTTCTCGCAATGGGCCATTTTCCCCCTCACTTGGAGTGAGAAACCGTGCATAAATGAAATCCAAAATACAAAGTGGCATGCGTGGCCCAAACCCAAATTATCCGACGGATTTTACTTTAATTGAGCCTTCGAGGCCCAGCCCCACTTAAGCCCATAACTTGTAAGCAGGCACTGAAATGGAAGATGGGCCGCAACTAGTTAAGTTCCATGTAACCGAATGCATCAAACAAACCATTAAATAAAGAAACAAATAATGACAAATCTCAAAGAAATAAGTGGAGAGCAAAATAAATAAATATATAAATAATTGAAAGGCTTGGTTTGGAGCAAATATTTTTCAGAAAAATAAATTTTTTATGTTATTTGGCATGATATTATGTATTATTTCATATTTTTGAGAATTTGAATTTTAGAACTTGAATTTGAATAAAATATAATATAAAATTATACTAATTTTTTTTTATAAAAAAAGTCCAAAATCAATCTCTGAATATAACACACACACACACAGTCACATACCTAAGAACACATAAATTAGTTACAAGTGTAAGCATTGCACCGTGACATGATATGCGAGAAAATGTAATAATATGCCAACATGTTTTGTAAATATTAAGATTCAAATAAATAAATATGAAACAAATGATATCCATGAGTTTAAATCTTTTCGTGCTCGAGAAATATAATAAAAAGATTCTCGTTACAGAATCTTGTAATGGCCAGCTTGAGAGAAAATTAAACTCGCAAAAGGTTATGTATATAGTTATAATAGTTTGTTTATGATTCAATTCTTATTATATCATAAATTAGCCTCATATTTAGAGAGGTTTTAGATTTAAATAAGATGTAATATAAAAGTGTATTGAAATTTGCCTAAATCCATCTAAATTTAAATTCAAGTTTTGAAATCCACGCTCCCAAACGTACCGTAGGTATAAGTAAGATGAAATTACACACACACACACATACTAGTGAAAGCACATATGCCTAGCACGTGAAAAAACATTTTTCTACATGTAAAAATATTTAATTTAAAATATTAAATGAATACTTTCTATCTCAGTATCTAAAATTTATCACATCAAATGCGTAAATTTACCAAAAAAAAAAAAAAGGTAAATAATCAAATTCCTCTTTACTCAACAAATACTGTTTTTTCATGATAAAATAAGTTCTAAATTTTTATTATAATTACAAAAATACAATATAACCATCAATGTTTACATTTGAACTCTAAAATTTTATGCACGCCATTTACTTGAAAAAGAAAAAAGGAAAAAAATTGTTGGCATTAACATTTACATAACAAAAATGTTTCATTGGTTTCACACAATGTCAAATGAAATTAAATTAGTGTAAAAAAATATAAAAATATATAAAAAAAAATCAATAATAAATTTATTCATAGTCATATGAATATGAAAAATAGATCTAATACAATGTCTTTTTAAACATCTTTTATTGATATATACCTATGGCAAACTAAATATAAAAATGTTAATAGATTAGAATATTTTTATTGTATTTGGGCAATTTGTATTGTCTCACATCAATCAAATACATGAAATCTTTCGCACATACTCCCAATAAAAATTTCAATATGCTACTTATAGTAACTAATTATATCAAATCCACATACGTGTACACACACAACCTTTGTGTGTATGTATACACACATACATGTACGAGTGTGCCAAAAAAAAAAAAATCAATAATAAATTTATTCATAATCATTTGCATGAACAATAAACCTAATAAAATATTTTTTTTAGACATCTTTTGATGATACATATCTATTGTCAACTAAAAAAATATAAAAAACATTAGTAGATTTGAGGATTTTGTTGTATTTTCCTTATTTATATTGCCCTAAATAAATCTAATGTGCCTACTAACCATGGACTATGCATGAATTTAATAAATATGTTAGACCTGCTGACTCAAGATTTTAAATACATTGAAATTTAAGTTGATGAACTTCTTTGATATGCTGTAATCCACCTTTCATTTTAACTACAAATAGAAGAAATCCTCAAAAACTTTAATTGTAAGTATCAAAGGAAAGTAAAATGAAAAAATATGAACAATCACAGAGCAATCTAAATTAGAATACATAATAGATCTTAAAAATATATATATATATATATATATATATATATTTTTTTGTAAGATAAAAGATATTAAATATAAACTATCATTTAATTCAAATCTTCCAATAGTCCGTTCACTCTAATAACCTTTCTGCCATTGAAGTCAACTGATAAGACCAAACTTTTTGAACAATCTCCTTCTCCATTACATTTAATTTGATATTTAGTATGTTGCGTGGGTGCTACAAATTTGCACCTCCAAAGTACAAAGAGCTATAGAAAAATGCTTCCCCCGGGAAGTCAAGAAGAATTCTACCACTGCAAGTAAGATTTCTTCCATTCTTTTTCCGAAACCTCAAGATTTAAGCTAATTCCATAATCCTTGGTTGGCTAGGGTCTAATCTTGTGTGGAATAACAAAGAGATGTTAGAAGACTTGATCATTGGGATTGCATAAACTGAAGGTTTTGGTGCCTTTTAATTTTCAGATATGGTGAGCATTCTTATTGGAGTAGAAAAGGAGTTTTGGAATTGTAGATACATGTAATCGTCTTTTGAATTAAAGGAAATCATAGCTTTCTTAAGAAGATAGAAGTTTAGAGGAGAAGGTGAAATTTGAACAAGTTCAATTGCCTATGCCAAAATTGGAAAAAAGACTTGAAGCATTTAAATTTGAGTTTTGGGACCCGTTTAGAATTTTCATTCTATATAAAATACAGGATGAAGGGTAAAATTGACATTTAACAATTGTCGCTTAGAGGAATACCATATTTTTTACCTTGCATTTTTAAAAGTAACTAGTGTAGGGGCATGTGCAATCTTCTATTATTACAAGGTGTGGTAAAGCTAGTTATGTATCTTTTATATATATATTTGATGCATTATGGGTGCATGCTAGAACTAGTTAGCCTATTTTACATGGTACAAGGCAATTGAATTAGTTAGCCTATTTGCATGATATAAAATTAGCTAGTGGTTAAATAAGTTCGACAATAAAAAAAAAAAAAGAAGATGGAACTGATCTATCTTTTGTTTTTATGTTTTTTCTTCTGTATATTATAGAGTTATTTTTTTTTCATTAGGAATATTTTAGCATTTAAATGATTAGTATGTTTTACATAATGACAATCCAAATATAAGACACGTCAAAGGGAGCTTAAATTTTTTTTTTTTAAAATTCACAAATAAGCTATTTAAAGAACTCTTACATAAATTCTAGACTTTAGATTTAGATTTGGATGAAATTACATAAATTTCAACATAATTTTGTATTATATCTTATTCAAATCCAATACAAACCTAAATTTAATGTCACTCCAAACATAGGGTTAACTTTCTTATTTTTGCATCCATATGCAGTACAAGTTTATAAATTAATAAACAATCATTGATGACTAGCATTTGCAACAAAAGCACAAAAGACAAGAACACATACATAAATATAAATGTAAGTGTATTCAGGGATGCATATATATATGTAGTCATTATCAAATGCATGGGTTGCACAACCTTAATTATAGCAAACTTTCCCATGCACGACTATATAATCAACATCAAATGATAATTGAAATTTATTTTTAAATATTGTTCATGTCGCAACGTCCTAGAGAAGGATCCAGAATGACGAGAAATAATAATATTGAAATTTCGATAGAGTCGCCACTTAGTTGTTATTTATCTTGGTGCGGTTAGATAATGTAATTACTATTCATTGATTGATCTCTAGACTATTCATAGGTCAAGGAACCAGTAGTCTTAGTTTGTTTTCATTAGAGTTGGGATCGGGAGTTAAATTATACGAGAAAAAGGTATCAACACCCCCTACACACCTGTTCTATGAACGGTACTTAATTAATCATAAATTATCCGTACATTGAAGCTAATGGTCTTTAATTAACTTCTTTGAAATAAACAAATAAATAAGATAAATGAATAAGGAAAGCTAAAAAGGAAAATGAAAATCAAAGTTCGACATGGAATGTATAATAAGACCTCCAAACGAGGGGATTTTGTTAGATAAACCCCCCCCTTAGAGCTCGTACAGGTGAGGTATGAAATACCTCTTTACCCTTTTTTAAAATTATTGTGCCACACCCACACACACAGAAATCAAGTAAAATCATAAAAAATTATCTTTAAAAACATTCCCAGATTTTTTAAAAGTTTTGTAAAATTTTTATAAACATTTTTTAGCATTTTTCTAAAATTTTCTAGGATTTTTAAAGCCTTTTCCTCAATTTTTGGTCTTTTTAATTATATACTTTTTTTAAATTCCAAACCAAAATAGCTCAAAATATTTTTCCTGACTTCAGAAATATTTTTTCAAAATTTTCTCCATTTTTTTTCTATTTTTTAAAGTTATTTTTATCCAATTTCTAAAATTAAAACCCAATTAAAAAATAAATTAATATATGAAATAAAATTTTAAAAAATAGTAAAAAAATGGTTCAAGAAAAGAGATTGATTCAACCGGTCTGAACTGAGTTAGCCGGTTCAAGACAGTGAGGGCCATATGTCCACCAAGAGTGGTGAAACATGACATTTTTTTTAAAATATTTTCTTAAAATTTACTATAGTACGGTCATGTCATGCCGACACCACCCTACCATGTATCATCATCCGAGTACGCTGAATCATTTAATAAGGATCGCTGGCGTGACAACGATCTAATCATCTAGAAAAAACACAAATTGGACGGCTGAGATTGAGCCACATCGCCCATTCAATACTTGGCCCAAAGAGTGACATATGTCACCAAGCAGTGGTGACACGTGTCCCACTACCTAATATAAAAGCATTTTTTTCCCATTTCTTCACTTCTCTTCTCTCTCTCTCTCTCTCTCTCTCTCTCTCTCTCTCTCTCTCTCTCTCTCTCTCTCTCTCTCATCTTCTTTAATTTTCCTCCCCCTCTCTTTCTTCTCCTACCCTCTCTTTCTTTATCTGTGAGCTCTCTCTTTATTGGAATTGGTGTATTCCCAAGAGGGGGGTGAATTGGGTATTTAAAATTTTTTTTCCTAGGTCAATTCAAATTTCAGCAGCAGTATTACACAAGCCTAGGGTTTTTCTATACAATCATAAATTTAATCAAGAATTAAACCCAAACATTCAAGTGCTGAAATTTAAATTGCAGAAATTAAAAGTAGACATAAGAAATGTTATTGGGGTTTGGTCAATACTGCTTACGTCCCCGCCTCAATCTCATAAGTAAGAGTGTTGAATCAGGTGTAATCCCAAAAGAGGGGGGGGGGGGTGAATTGGGTATTTAAAAAAAAATCTTTAACACTTATTTACCCCTTAAACCCTTCTTATTTATTTACCAATAAAATCTTGTTACTCATTTTACTTAAGTGTAAGACTATCCAACCTATGCATGCAATATATACAAATTAAATGCGGTGCTGAAAATAAAGAGTAAAGGGAATAGAGAAGACAAATGTAGTTTTACAAGGTTCAGCCGACTTGGCCTACGTCCTGGCCTTGAGCAACCACTCAAGGATTCACTAAATCCCTGCTTCTTAAATTGGGACGAAGCTTCCCTTACAATCCGCTGCTTACAAGAGGTACAACTCCCTCCTACTCCGCTGCTTACAAGAGATATAACTCTCTCCTCACACACCGGTTCACACACCGAACCGTGTATACAATAGAATCTGAAAATTTACACTCAAAATAATGTTTCTAACAAAAGCGTGTGAGTACAATTCAATTTCCTAATACATAAGCATATGATATAACTTGAAACTCATGAATGTATGAAAACAATACAATCGTTTTATGTATGATATGTTTCAACACACAAGTCCTTATTTAACCAAAACTCTTAAGTAAATATATATTTAAAATGTTTTGGAGTCAACTAGGGTTCTTGGTTCACTTTGCAAAAATGCACAAGTATGTTTGATGTGAACTAGTTAACAAAATCTTTGTCTTGAATACAAATTCAATTAAAATCATACAGTTTTATTTCAAGTATTCAATCAAAAACTGAATATATTATTTTCCAAAAAATATCCCTCAATAAAATGTATAGTTATAAGTTTCAAGGATATTTAATCAATCGTTAATATATCTAAAATATAGATCCTTTAGCAAACACACACTTGAATCAAATCTTTCAATAAATGACACACCATAAATCAAATAATGATCTTGTTTAAAATAGCTATGTATATGTATAGGTACTTTCAAGATCACCCTTTTAATCAAACGAGATTTTTCAATAATGAGCTCTTTGAAGAATATATGTATATTTATATACTCTTGAATCAAAATTCAATCAACCAAGTTAAATGACCTTTCTCAAGTAATGATCTCTTCAAAAATTAATTTTTATACTAATAAGCACACTCAAGATCAAAACTTTTCCAATGCTAGTCAAGAACAAGCAATGAGATGAAATGAAAAGTTCGTAGGACTAACAACTTGAAAAATCAAACCTCAATACTAGATTGAAGTATAGTAGAGTAAAAAAGTTCCCTTTGAGAATCTGAGTTGATTTGCCCAAACTTGAAGATTAGAGATTGAAGTGTAGGCAATCGTATAGCACTAGGAGTAGATTTTCAACGTTCTTTCAACAATGTGTTTTTTCTTCTTTCTTGTGTGTCTAACCTATGTTCTAGGGTTTAGATATTCAGAATATATAGTATATTACCCTTAGGATTGATCTCAGCTGTTGGATCAATAAGATAGCTCGCGAGTCCTTTTAATAAAAATCTGATTTTTTAAGTTCCCGCAGGTTCAGGCAACCGAAGTAGGGTTCAGGCTCCTGAAGTGACAACTTCAGGCGCCTGAGGTTCCAGGGTCAGGCGACCGAGGTACCTCTTCCAGGTTCTGTGTTTCCCATTTAATTCTTTAGGCTACCAAACTTAATCTTTAGGCAACCGAAGAAATTCTTCAGGCGCTTGAGGTTAACTTTAGGCTACCAAAGTCTCCTTTTTCACACTTATTCATTTCTAGTTTAAAATTCTGCTTTGCTTCTTTGCTTGAGTCTTTTATAAAACAAGTTTTCTATGATTTTAAAAACTTTTCTAAGCCCATGTAAGTTCCTTAATGATGTACATGAAATGCATGAATCCTAAAATCATTCTAAATTATTTTGAGCCTCAAATTAAATCATACGTAAATGTAAGTACATGAGTTCTAAATACCCATTCCCAAGATATTCTTGAACTTTTCCGCTTGCATCTTGATTCTCGTACTCTTTGAGTTCCATGATGTTTTCCAAGATTTGTAAGCTTTACTTGAAGGCTTCCATAACTCGTTATCTTTCTGTACATGCTTAATATAATTCTTCTTCATAAACTCAATGCACAGATCAAATACGAAGTGATTTGTCATTACCAAAATAGGATTGGACTCGTAGAGTCAACAAAGAGGATTCCACTAAGCCTCACTTAACGGGTGGAGCGACACCTAATACAACATCATAATAGGATGGTGCACCTAACTTTCCTAACCGGGTCAAAGCCAATTCGAGACTTTTCACAGGGCAAGTCTCCTTCTTTTGAACACATGTCGGGTATACAACAAATAATCAAATTTGTGTACAAACAAATGTGCTTCTTACACTAAACGGATATGTACCAATATGCTCAATCGATTAATGCACTCACATATGATAGGATATTAAGCTCAAGTGAGATTTTGTTAACCAATGTGTTAACTCTCAATAATATGTATGTCAATGTGTATATGTGAGAGTGAGACTTTTGATATCAAACAAATATGCTTGTAATGTGAATAGTCAAATAGTCTCTACAATCCTAAACAAATATCACAATAATATTTCTCAAAATGTAAAGCATAGTACATGTTAGAGTTTAAGCTTGCTAAAGAATATTTTTGTTAAAGCACAAATCAAGCTTATGAATCTTGCAATGTGGATACAAGATCTTAAGACAAATAAGAGTTTTTCCCAATCAAATATTTATAAATGAAATATCATGGGAAAAACCTTAATCAACTTTTCAAAAATCAACATACAATCAAATACAAGTGAGGGAGATAGAGTTTGAACTTGTAGGATGAATATGTAAAACCAATCTTGCTCAAAGTAAATTGTTAGATGAGTATAGGAGGTAGATTTGGGTAATATATTTGAAAAGATATGGGAGTATGAATGATTTTGGCCAATAAAATTTTCAGAAAAATTTGGCTAATCTGAAACCCTAATCCCCTCTTAATTGTGACAAATGAGGAGGTATTTATAGAGTTGGGAAAAATTATAGCCGTAGGGGACACACTGGGTATTTTGTAAAAAGATTAATTGAGTTTAATGAAAAATAACCTAGTTTAACCTCGGTAAAAATTAAGCAACCCGAGAGGTTCGGTCGACCATTTTTAAGGTTTGGTCGACCAGATTGCTTAGTTTGGTAGACTAGAGTGTTTTTGAACTGAGATGTTTGTCGACCAAACTTGAGGTGATTTCTAAACCTCAAAGTTTTGGTCGACCAGACTAAGTTCGGTTGATCAAATTTGGTGTTCGGTTGACCAGACCATTTTACCACTAGGAGGTTCGGTCGACCATATGTTCATTTTAAGGACGGTCGACCAAATTGTCAAACTTTTGACCTTAGGGAGGTTAGGTCGACCGAAGGTCTATGTGTATTCTGGTTTAGTCGACCAAATGGTCAACTGTTGACCTTTGGAGGTTCGATTGACGAAAGTTGTTCTGTATAGGGTTCGGTTGATCGAACACACTAACTTTGTGCAATTAAGTCCATATTTTTATTTAAAGTCAGCCCTTCTCATATATTTCTTATTTCTAAGTTATAGGGGACTTTTTCATGCAATAATCTTGGACCTAAAGTCAGTTTATAGTCTTTTGAGATTATCTGTCTTGTCATGCATGCAATGAATTAATTATTACAGACCATTCCTACTTTACTATTATAGATCCGAATAAAACTTAATTAAAATATAACAAATAAATGTTCTGGGTCTTTATCTTCTTCAACTCCATGTGCGTGCACCATATGATACTTCCAATTTATCCTCCACACAAACTCATCAGCCATTAAATATGAAAGTATTTATCATAATCAAAATGAGATATGACCTATAAGGTCAACAATCTCTCCCTTTTTATTGATAACAAATACCTTATGCAAAAGTGGGTACAGCTAAGAAAGACTCCTCCTGAAACTATGCATAAGAGAAATATAACCACATTTTCCTAAGGTACCCAATTTTGCCTAATTTCTCCCCCTTTTGGCAATAGAAAAAAGGGTCATGATAAATTTGAAGCATATAGACAAGACATTGAGTATGAATCATTTAAATATAAGATATGGTTGAGAAGATTTTTAGAAAATTCGGCATCATTCCGTTTGAAAATAGAGCAGTTCCCAAAAATATCTGTATGAGAATGACCTTGTCGCGACGTCTTGGAGCGCGGGTGCCCCGGGGTGGCAAAATTAAAATGTGTTTTACATTTTTCAAGAAAAATAAGGAATATCGGAGTCGCCACTAACCTTTTAGTGTAGTTAGAACACATGATTACTATCCCGTTAAGGGTAGAATGGGTCTACGTTACTAGAACTGGGGTCAGGAGTTCGGTTACACGAGGGGAAGGTACGAGCACCCCCTACACGCCCGTTCTTACGAATGGTACCTAATTAATTTGGAATTATCCCTAAGTTAATTTAAAAAGTCTTTAAAATTACTCCCTATTAGTGGATTTACAAATATACATGCAAAATAAATAAATAAATAAATAAATAAATAAATCATACGAAAATATATGTACTATTTATATTCGCTCAGAACTAAAGGTACGTGAAGTTCGAAAACTCATACCCTCGCATTAAAATCATAGAGATAAAAAATCAAGAAAATATTTAAGAAAATACGCTCCCAAATTTTGGAAATCTTATAGGTTTTTTTTTTTTTTTAATAGGAAAATACTAATATGGGAGGGTTTAATATATGGTAATAGGGTAATAAGCAAGACATACCTATTAAAATATTACGAATGTCAAAATAAGTAATAAAATACCATAATACTATATATATTAAGATACTAAGGATACTATAAAAAGTAATACCATAAATGCTAACAATACTTTGATAAGTAATACTAATATACTAAAGATATCATAATAAGTATTATACCGTAATAGTAATCTACCTCAATACTTAATAAAATACCATAATGGTGAACTATTTTCTACCTAATAATGATGCCTTAATAATAAACTACCATAATAAATAATAATTACAATAATACTTTAATAATAAACTATCATATTACTAATGAGAATGATAAACCGAAACCCTAATATATAATATAACAATAAAGTAATAAACCCTAAACATGAACAAATATACATTGAATAAACCACAATAACCACAATGAAAAACCCTAAATATGAATATTAAACAATAAATGTAACCAAGATGATAAAGAAAAGCCCTAATAGGAATGTTAAATTTAACAACCACGATGACCACTTTAAATACACACACATATACATTTACACATAACACCAATAATAACGAAAACTCAAAGTAATTAACTTGAACACACATTAATAATGAAAACTCTACAAAAAATATATGAACCTAAATATTAACAAATATTATATAAATATATCCCCCAACAATATTATATGTCAAACAATTTAATCTAGACAAGTTAATAAAACTTCTACAAATAATAACAAAATAAAGTAAAACACTAACATGAATATGAACTGTAAAAACAACCATTTCCTATTTAATGTGCATTATTATATACCATAAAAATACTTTAAACTTGAATGAATAAAAAAGAAAAAAAAATAATACAATAAAATACAATAAAATAAAATGAAATAAAAAGTCCTGCACAAACATGAGCAACAATTGTTAAATACTATAACTTTAAAAATAATAATATTCAGTGTTTAAAACATATAACAAACACAATAAATCCAAACTTGAAAGAACCTATCTACATATATCTATATACATGTGCATGTGTGTGTTTACTGTTTGCATGTGTGTGTGATTATGCTTACAGAGGACTCCCGAGGGAGGGTACCGCCAGGACTGAGGAATCGTGGACGGCGCTGCGGGCTGGTTCGTGGTTGGAGCTCCCAGTTGTGCAGCGTCTGGCAGATGGTGACGGCGTTGTGGAGTCCCGTCGCTGGTGCGGTGCTGGTATGACAGAGAATGGGGGCGGCCACTTCTGTGGTGTTCTGGTGGTTGTTGTGAAGCTGCAGTGGTGGCCGAAGATGAAGGTCTGGAGTCGAAGAAGGTGGTTGGAGGCTGGCACAGTCGGCTGCCGTTGTGGTGGTTCTCGGCTACGCAGCGGAGGTCCGGCGGTGACGTGCAGAGGGCTTGCAGCAGGTTGCTGCTGGGGGTTGTTGCGGAGCTTCTGGTCTGGAGGGAGACACAGAGAACAGGGGAAGAAAGAAATCAGGAAAGAGAACGAGACAATGAGGGAGGTCTGTGAAGGCTGGGCTGCTCCTCAGCAGCCGTGCGCAGGGGGTAAGGGAGAAAGATGGGAGTATTTTTTCCTTTCAGGCTACCTCCGCTCCTCCTCTACTCGCGCGTGTGCCCTGCCTTTTTAAAGGCTTTTTCCCCAAACCCTAATACAACTAATAATAATAATAATAATAATAATAATAACAAGGAAATAAAATAATAATAATAATAATAATAATAATAATAATAATAATAATGATAATAATAAGGTAATAATAATAATAATATTAAAAATAATGATAGTATTAAAAATAATAATAAAAATAAAAATAATGATAATAACAATACCGATAAGAATAATAGTGATAATAAAAATAATAATAATATTAATAATACTAATACTAATAATATTAATAATAATAATAATATAATAAAACAATAATAATAATAATAATAATAATAATAATAATAATAGTAATAATACTAATAATAAGAGTAATAAGAATAAAAATAATAATAATAGCAAAAATAAAAATAAAAATAAAAATACTAATAATAATAATAATAATAATAATAATAATAATAATAATAAAAGTGATAATAATAATAATAATAGCAAAATAATAGTAATAATTATAAAGTACTAATAATAATAATAATAATAATAATAATAATAATAATAATAATAATAATAGTGAAAATAATAATAATAATAATAAATATAAATAACAATAATAATAATAATAATAATAATAATAATAATAATAATAATAATAATAATAATAATAATAATAATAGAGTAACAATAATAATAATAATAATAATAATAATAATGTATTGGGCCCAGGGCAAAAATAAGGTGTCTACAAACCTGATTTAGTTCAAACTTACAATTTATTCCGAACTAACAAGTCAAACGGTCTAGTATGAATCAAAGCATAAAATATAAATATAACTATCAAAATATATGATAGCCATGCATTACATACTATAAACATATTCATAAAGTATAAAACAATGATAGATTTAAATTTCTCAGAGTCATAGATGTAGCTCCCCCTAAAATTATGCATTCTCTTTATTCTTACAACTTGAACATAAGACACAAGTATTTTAACAATTTATAAATACACAACATGACAAAAGATTATCATTTAAGATCATTTCGTGCAAATTTGTCCTTAAGACAGAGATCCCCTTGAGAAATAGCTAGCAAGTGTTTTGGGGACGTTGTTTGCCATACAATATTGAATTTAAGTCTAGCATGATGATTGAAATTAACTAGGACAAATTGTACTTAGAATAATCAAGATGCACAATAAATGATGTTCTAGGAACACAAACTTAGTCCATAGTGTTCAGTTTTATAAAACATAGAATGTGTGCAATGAATTTGAGAAAATTTTAACAGCATTTCGTCTAAAAATATAGCTTTTCCCATGGAAACCTGCTTATAACAAAACTTATTATATCATATGAATCTTTAAGAATTTTACATCAACTAGATGCTATTTAAGTTTAAAGCTTTAAGTTATATGATCAGTAAAAAAAAAATTTAAATACATGCATAGGCTTTAGATATATTAAGTTAATTTGGGCTAAGTGCTAGTAATTTAAAACAGATTTTGCATGCACATTCATCAATCTTTTTTTTTTTTTTTAAAATTAAATACTTTTGGAAATGTTAGACAAAAATTCGGTAGCATGTCGTTTGTAAATAGGACATTTCCCATATAATCTTGCATCAAGAAGTTTCAAGCAAATAGTATATAATCCAGTTTGAGCATGCGAGAACCTACAGACAACTACCAGCATGCAATTCACATCCACTGCATCCATCATGCAGGATGCATTCTAAACTACGCATGCAACCAGGTAGCAGTCAACAAACCATATAAATATGCCATTCATCAACAAATATACATGGTAAAGAATAGAGAATAACATATGGATATATATATAACATGATCATGGGAGTATTTTAATACACTAGACATGAATAACTAATACTCCCCCTCAAGAAATAGCTACCGATAAATATAAATAACTGTAAATGACCCAACTATCAGTAGAAATCAAAATGGATAGTGGGTGAGAGTGTAGTGTAGTCAATGAAAGAAAAGAAAAATAATGTATGCTGTTTATGGTTACAGACCAAATAATAATAATAATGATAATAAAATCAATTTTTGCAGGGTGCTCTCTCTTTGTCTATGCTCCATCATCAGCATCATCTCCTTCATCTAGGGCAAAATCCATTTGCTCTTCATCTCTATCATCATGCAACTAATGAATATAGTAATTCAGCTTATTGAAATTAATGGCTATGACCCTATCTAGCTCCCTGTACTTGTGCTATAAAGAGATCGAAAACTCTCTAAATTCATCACAAAGAGTAGTGTACTGTGCATTTGATGACGAGGCCATATCCCTCAGCCCCCTGATGTCTGTCTATATGGTCTGGGTGATCTGATACTGAGAATCTCTATGAGCAAAGGAATCAACAAACCCAGTGATGACTGCCACCAAGTTAGCATTTGACGACTGTACAAGCTATGGTGGCATCTCCTGTGGGAGCTCTTCCTGATCTGCAGGTCTCCTAGCACCTGTGGGCAACCACATGTTGCCAACCAACTCGTATCCCATCAACCTCAATGTAACCAAGGAGAACATATCTGCGTTTCTCCTTCTCTTTAGCATGGTAAGGTTCAATCGGGTTACTTCCATCCTCAGGAATAGTCTGTTTAAGATCCCCCCATAAGGCATGATGATCCTACGCCCAATAGTCTTAGCCAACATCCATCTCATCATCAAACTAGGCAGGTCAAGTTTCTTTCTAGCGAATAGACACCACATGATAAGACAATATAAAAAGGAAACATGCACCCTAGGCACTGCCTTAGGTAGAATATTATATGTAATTAGATGATGGACTACCTTGGCTTCCAAGGTGAAGGACTTATAGTTTGGAGAGTGATTAGGGTTTGCAACTCTGTCATAACTAATTTTGCAAATGTCCCAATAGAAAACTCCTGTTCATTTATCCAGGAGGTCACAAAATTAGGGCACTCAAAATCTCCCTACCCAATATCGAGGACATCAGACACATACTCAACATCAAATATGATGTCGGTCTCCAGAACCCAGGAGTAACATCCATCCTCATCATTTCTTAGATTTGCATAAAATAGTCTAACAAAAATGGAATAGTGCCCACCAAGCTGATATGTTATAAATGACCCTCACCCTCGATATCTAAACATATCTATAACATTACTGAAATATTGCTCCATGAAAAGGACATCGAGGATCTTACCTATAATGACCTCCTTGGGACAAAATTCCCTTATGTATCTGATTCTTGCCTCACCCGTGATGAACCAGCTATCCTGTGCATAGGCCACCACCTGAACATCAATGCTTTTGTCTGGCCTAGCCATAGAGAATGGTGAAGTATTTGGGGCTGGAGTAAGGGTTTAGAAGAAAGGCTGAAGAAATAGAGGAAAAACTCTCAATTTTGAGGTAAAAATGAGCTTCTCAAGCGGCCAATATATATAGGCCCGTGAGGTTCAGTCAACCAGGGACAAGTTTGGTCGAACGACGCTTTGACTCCTTCACATTCCATGTCTATTCGGTCGACCATAGAATAGGGTGGTTGACCAAAACTGTACGTAACATTCCAATTTCTAGGGTTTGGTAGACTGAAAGGTTTTGTTCTTGAAAGGGTCGGTCAATCGAGAGGCACTCGGTTTCGAGTTTGGTCAGCTAGGGGTAGATCGAAGTGTGTTCGGTTGATCGAAAATCTTCAGTTAAAAATGGATGGTCGACCGAAGGGTCAAAGTCAACCATATGGTCGACCGAATGTATTAGGTAATTTAAGTACGGTCGACCGAACTTAGTCAACTCTTTAGTTTTCCCTGAATTTTGACCTAATTCTTGCTTTAAATGAATAAAAAATGGTTTTTCAATTAAGGTGAGATCTATTTGTAGGATTTCTAAGCTAAACTACTTCCCAAGCCATCGGTCATCACTATTCCACTATGGCCGATCCTATGATCCAAGGAAGAGTGATTATTTAGATTTAATTTGTGCTCTTACTCCCCCTTGTCCTAGGAAATAGCCACCATAATCACCTATATAATTTCTTTATCTAAACCTTTGGCACTCCCATATAAACAAGCAAAATCGATGTCTCCTTTCATTTCATTAAATAAGTAGGCTTTATGTGCATACGAAGGTGTTTGCTTATTTGTTCTATTTTATTCATAAGGGGCATTAGAGTTTTTATAACTATGGGATTTTAGCGATAGACTTTTTTTGTAGAATTTATTTCTTTTGACTGCTAAGGGTTTATCAATTTTTATTTGTTATTCTTCTATGCAGATGATCCTCAAGATTTTATTAATTTTTTTCTTCTATAGAATAACATGATATCTTTTTAATCCACTTAATTTCTTTGCCACTTTCTCTTATTCTCATTTTTCCATATAGCTTTCATTTTATCCATCCTAACTAGAAGCTTATGTGTTTTTGATAAAGTTCTCACTAGTTCTTCATTCAAAGGCATGCTCCCTTCAATCAATTCAGCACAAGATTCATCACAATATTTACTACAAGGAATGTTACCAGAATTAGTGCATGCATTAACATCAGCCAATATATCACAAGATTTAGTAGATGATTCATAACTAGTTATATCACAACACTTTCTACGACAATCATCGCATGCATTAGCAACAAAGCTATCATTACATTATATAGATGATTTAGCATAAAACGTATCACAGAATTTTGCACACGAATCATCACAACATGCGTCACATGGATTATTGCGTGAGATAGTAAACGAGGCAGAGTCAGAATAATATACCTCAGTGTCTAGTCCATGATTTACCTCCTCTCGATTAATTGAGCTTGGATTACCTGGAGAAGTAATTTCTTTCTCCTAGGACTCTCCATATTTCTTTTCAAGCTCAACCTAGATCTCTTGTGCACTCTGACATGCCATAAACTCATTAGAAACATTAGGATCTAAAGTGTAATATAGTAAATCTATGGCATGTGAATTTGCATGCATCAAACTATTATCATTTTCTACAGGCATACAAATTCCTTTATCAATCACCTGCTAGGCCCTCCAGTTCACAGATTTTATAAAGATGCTCATTCGAATTTTCCAGTTGGTGTAGTTAACACCATAAAAAAATGGAGGATTGAAAGGTGATCGTCCCTCTCCGAATGGGGATACACTAATATGAGCCATCTCGGTCTTTAGCAAAAACGTTAAAGTCAATGCTACGAGACTCTAATACCAATTATTCCCAAGATAGGGGGTGAATTTGGTATTTAAAATTTTCTTCCTAGGTCAATACAAATTCTAGCAACAGTATTACACAAGCATAGAGTCTTTCTATACAATCATAAACTTAATCAAGAATTAAACACAAACATTCAAGTGCTGAAATTTAAATTGTAGAAATTAAAATAAGGCACAAGAAATGTTATCGGGGTTTGGCCAATACTACTTACGTCCCCGCCTCAAGATCACAAGTAAGATGATTCCACTAAGGCTTGCTTAACGGGTGGAGGGGCACCTAATACAACACTTTAACAGGATGATGCGCCTAACTTTCCTAACCGGGTTAAAACCAATATAGGACTTTTCATAGGGCAAGTCTCCCTCTTCTGAACACACGTTGGGTATACAACAGATAATCAAATTTTTGTACAAACAAATGTGCTTCTTACACTAAGCAGATATGTACCAATATGCTCAATCGATTAATGCACTCACATATGATAGAATATTAAACTCAAATGAGATTTTGTTAACCAATGTGTTAACTCTCAATAATATGTATGTCCATGTGTATATGTGAGAGTAAGAATTTTGAATAGTCAAATAGTCTCTACAATCCTAAACAAATATCACAATAATATTTCTCAAAATGTAAAGCACAGTACATGTTAGGGTTTACACTTGCTAAAAAATATTTTTGTCAAAACACAAAGCAAGCTTATGAATCTTGCAATGAGGATGCAAGATCTTAAGCCAAGTAAGAGTTTTCTCCCAATCAAATATTTATGAATGAAATATTATGGGAAAAACCTTAAGCTACTCTCTAAAAGTCAACATACAATCAAATACAAGTTAGGGAGAGTTTGAACTTGTAGGATGAACATGTAAGACCAATCCTACTCAAAGTAAATGGTTAGATGAGTATAAGAGGTAGATTTGGGCAATATATTTGAAAAGATATGGGAGTATGAATGATTTTGGTCAATAAAATTTTCAGAGAAATTTGGCTAATCTAAAACCCTAATCCTCTCTCAATTGTGAGAAATGATGAGGTATTTATAGAGCTGGGAAAAATTATAGCCGTTGTAGACACGCTAGGTATTTTGGAAAAAGGTTAATTGAGTTTAATTAAAAATAACCTAGTTTAACCTCAGTAAAAATTAAGCAATCTAAGAGGTTCGGTCGACCATTTTTAAGGTTCGGTTGATTGGATTGCTCAATTCGGTCGATCAGGGTGTTTTTGAACTGGTGTATTTGTTGACCAGACTTGAGGCGATTTCTGAACCTTCAAGTTTTGGTCTACCGGGTTAAGTTTGGTTGATTGAATTTGGTGTTCGGTTGACCAGACCATTTTACCACTAGGAGGTTCAGTCGACCAGAAGTTCATTTTAAGTACGATCGATCAAATGGTCAAACTTTTGACCCTAGCGAGGTTCGGTTGGCTGAAGGTCTATTTGTATTCTGGTTTGGTTGACCAAATGGTACGTTGTTGATCTTGGGAGGTTTGGTTGACTGAAGTTGTTTTATATGTTAGGGTTTGGTCGATTGAACACACAAACTTTGTGCAATTAAGTCCAGATATCTATTCAAAGTGACCCCTTCTCACATATTTCTTATTTCTAAGTGATAGGAGACTTTTTCATGCAATCATTTAGGACCTAGAGTCAGTTTATGGTCTTTTGAGCTTATCTATCCTATCATGCATGCAATGCATTTTACATCCTACTATACAGACCCGATAACTTATTAAATACACAATATTTTTGGTCTTTACTCTCTCATGTGCAACACATATGTACTTCCCTACAAAATCACTTAATATCAAAGTACAAACAAAAGGTATTGACCTATAGTCACAAGTTTGGTCTTTATCTTCTTCAAGTCCATGTGCAAGCACCATATGATACTTTCAATTTATCCTACACACAAACTCATCAACCATTAAATATCAAAGTATTTGTCATAATCAAAATGGTATATGACCTATAAGGTCAACACTCTTTCTCTCATCTGGTTCTTCTCTCCTCTCTCTCTCTCTCTCTCTCTCTCTCTCTCTCTCTCTCTCTCTCTCATCTCCTCTGTTTTCTGGTTTTCTTTAATCTATGTGTTATATTTTTTTTCTTGAGCCAAATTTTTGAGAAGGATCGAAGATTGTCAAACCATTAAACCTAAGAAAAGTTTCCCTTCCCCTATTTTTCATTTTCATTTGAATCAAATAGATAATTCTAATATGTGTTATGGGCTTGTATTGGGGGTTTGGTTTTGGATGAGTTAACTCACCAAACTCTGTGGGTTGGGTTGAATCGTGGTGAGTCACCAACTGAGTTGGGTTTGGGGTTCAGGCTTTGTGGGGTTTTTAAAAAAAAATTGGGTTCGATTTATTTGTGTTTTTTTCTTAAAAACAAATTGGGCTTGGGGTGTGTGATTTTAAAAACTGGGCTTAGTTTAAAAAAAAATTGGGCTTGGGCCCTTTTATCTTTGAATGTGAACAATGGGCTTTGAATTTAAAAATTTGGCTTCAGCTTGTGTGTTTTTTTCAAAAAATGTGGGTTCAGTCTACTGTTGGGCTTGGAATTGGGCTCAACCTAGTTACTTGTATTAAAACATTTGGGTTTTGGGCTTCCTGAAATTTTGGCTTCTAAAATTTG
This sequence comes from Malania oleifera, assembly GCF_029873635.1. Taxonomy (NCBI): domain Eukaryota; kingdom Viridiplantae; phylum Streptophyta; class Magnoliopsida; order Santalales; family Ximeniaceae; genus Malania; species Malania oleifera. The sequence continues at coordinate 71,935,695 of NC_080418.1, read as the reverse complement.
ATTTGGGGTTTTTTTTTTTTTTAATGTATGGGCTCTGGGCTTAAGTATTAATGGACCCAGATCCAAATTAGATCTGGGTCTCAGGTCTGCGGGTCCTTAAATCAAACGGGTTGGGTCAACCCGAGTTCACTGGGTCAAGTAAATAAACCTAGGTTGATAGGTCGGATCCATTAGTTGGATCCAACTTACTAGTTTATTTTCAAAGCATTTTACAAACCAAATTAAATATATAAATTAAAATTAGAATTGATACCTACCTCTTGTATTCAACTCCTCCAATCCTTGTGTTGACCCTATGGGTCATACCCTTTTTTGATTATGACAAATACTCAGATATTTAATGACTGCCGAGTTGATGTGCAGGTTTGTCTTGGTAGTATCTTATGATGGCACTCGGAGACTCGGAGGAAAAAGAAGACTTTGAAGACCCTAGATATAATTTATTTGTTGTAATTTATATTCGGGTCTGTAATATTTAAGTCGGAAAGGTTTGTAATAGTAAATAGGGATTGGTTTGTAATAAGCTCACACACATCACATGTATGATTTATTATGTAAGCTCAAACAAACCGTAAATGAGAAATGACCTTAGAAAGACCTTAGGGTTTACCCTTTGGTCGACCGACACCGGACTTTTTCGGTGTCTTCAAATTAGACCCCAAGTGACCCTAGGACACACACATTTACACATTTGTTTGTTAAGCACTTGAATATGGCTTGTATGTTTCAAAACGAGACTGAAATGCACACATGGTGCACTTTCGGTCGACCAGCCAAGTTAGTTCAAAAAGCCCTGGTTGACCGAAACCTCCCTAGGTCAAAAGTTTGACCAAAGGTTAACCGACACCGAACTTTTTCGATGTCTTCAAATTAGACCCCAAGTGACCCTAGGACACACACATTTACACATTTGTTTGTTAGCCACTTGAATAGGGCTTGTATGTTTCGAAACGAGACTGAAATGCACACATGGTGCACTTTCGGTCGACCAGCCAAGTTAGTTCAAAAGGCCCTGGTCGACCGAAACCTCCCTAGGTCAAAAGTTTGACCATCTAGTCGATCGAACCAGGTAGTTCAAAAGGCCCTGGTCGACCGAAACCTCCCTAGGTCAAAAGTTTGACCATCTGGTCGATCGAACCAAGTAGTTCAAAAGGCCCTGCTCGACCGAAACCTCCTTGGGTCAAAGTTTGACCATCTGGTCGACTGAACTAGGTAGTTCAAAAAGCCCTGGTCGACCGAAACCTCCCTGGGTCAAAAGTTTCACCACCTGGTCGACCAAAAGAGGTTGTTCAAAGAGACCTGGTCGACCGAAACCCTCCTTGGTCAACATTTGACCATCTGGTCGACCGAGAACTTTTGTTCTCCAACTACCTGGTGGACCGGAGGGTCCTCGGGAGAATTCCTAGCGGTCTGGTCGACCGAACCAGCCAGTTCAAAATGGCCTGGTCGACCGAAACTCAAAAAATTGGGAAATCGCCCTCTCCTGGTCGACGAGCCCTTAGTTCAATATTTCCCTAGTCGACCGAACCATATGAGACTTGGTCGACCGAACCTATTATGGTCGACTGGACCTCTCGGGTTGCCTTGATTTTTTACCGCAGTTAATAATTTTTTAAACAGGGTTAAATTGCTTTAAACATCATTAAAGTTTTCTAATAATACCCGATAGGTCCCCAACGGTCATATTTTCTCCCATGTCTATATATATATGAGTTCATTTGAGAAAGTTAGTGGTGATTAGCCACTTTGATTAGGGAAGAATTCTCTGAAAAATAAAAACCCTATACTACTCATTTTCTTACTCAAATCACTTATACTTGCCTTCTATTGTTGCCTACATCATTTGTAAGTTGATTGCGTGTTTTGCTTAAATAGGTTTGCTCTCCTTGTGCTACTTGTTTGACACGATTTTGTTGAGAGCCAAACCTAAGGATTCTTAGGGGGCTTTTGCTAATAAGCCTATCCTAAGAAGACTTTGTTTGATCTTCTAAGCTTGCACCTTTATTGCAAGATTTTAAGAAGATCGTATTTGTTTTTGGTTGCAAAAACCTTTCAAACACTTCCAAATATTTATTGTGCTTTTATCCCATGAAATATTTGAAGAGATATTTGTTTGTGTGATAGTGATCTTTGTTGCAATACTCTTTCACTCATACACTACTTGCTGAAATACAAAGATTACACATCTTTTGCAAACCAAGCATATACATCATTTGATACTTACATGCTTGAGACACCCTGCTGATTGAAATACTTAAGACTTGACATCTTTGTGTGAACTTATTTACTGAATATCTTGTGATACAAAGATTTCTTGTTTGTCACTCTCACGTACGCATTACACTGATAGAAAATATCTTTGAGAGTTGAACTGTTTAGACCATATTGAGCTTACATTTTAAATCATATTGTGGTGTATGTTATTGCGCGCATTTAGGTACATATCTGCTTTACACGAAAGCACAATCACTGTACCATCTGATTATATACACATTTGTTGTATATCTAGGCACGGGCCTGAAGAGGGAGACTAGCCCTAGCATAGTCCCGGATTGGCTTAGACCCGGGAAAGCTAGGTGCGTCGTCCTATTAAGGCGTGTAGGTTGAGGTCAGTCCCGCTAATTGACCTGGTTAAGGTTGAGGTCAGCCCTGTGTTAATTTGACCTGGTTGTAAACGGTGTCGCTCCACCCTTAAGTGAGCTATTAGTGGAATCCTCTGGCTTGAGAGCTAGAGGTGGGGACATAGGCACAGTTGGCTGAACCCCGATAACATCTTGTGTGTTTGTTTATATTTCTGTAGTTTATACTTACCGCACATGTATGTTATGGGCAAATGATGTGTATGACTTAATTTCCACATTATACTTATCTACGCATTTGGAAATTGTATAGACTGACCTTAGGTTGTGTATTTACTGTTGTTGGATAAATTAACCTAGGTGAAAAAGTTTTAAATTCCAATTCACCCCCACTCTTGGGAATACACCAATTCTAACACCTTGAATCCCATTTTCTACAAATTTTGAATCCCAAATTCTGATCCTCAGAGCTTTCGAACTCAACAATTTTCCAATGTTCTCCTCAAGCTTTCAATCAGAATTTGCTTTGATTGAAACTTCTTAAATAACCCTCTCAAACTAACTCACTATATGAATATATCACTTTGTGAATTTCTCAGTGAAAACCATCACTGTCTGAATACCTAAATCTGTCCCTTTCTCTCTGTATGTATCTTTATTTGTAGGCTTTTGAGATGTGATTTAAATTAAATAGTGATTGATTGATTAATTCTGATTTGCTCAATTATCCCTTAATGAATGATTAATTTAATCAATCAACAATTTGATTTTAATCATCACATTTATTTCTGATTTTCATGCACATGTCTAATTTCCCCTTGCTCTTTCTTTGCATGTTTAAATTTGTTGTAGATTGAAGACTGTTGGCCCACTTCCATTCATCTCTTTTTTATATTTTTTTTTTTCAAAGTAAAATGTATTTATTTGTATTTTTTTTATTTTTCTGTATTTCCTTTTTTTTCTGTATTTTATGAAATAATATTTTTTTTTAAAAATTTTGGTTATATAAGGCCCTGAACAATTTAGGGTGTCTACAACTGTCCCTTTTTATATGTTTGCTACTTAATGTGACAAGCGAAACTAGCTCCTTGGCATTTTTTAGTAACAAATATGTAAAGACTAAACACACAACTTTTGGACGAGGTCTTATATAACAAAACTCCTACCAAAGAAAAGTATATGAATTTACAAAGATGTATGGATTTTTTGGTCAACTCATAGACTTACAGAGTAAGGTGCAAAGTGTTCTATTTAACGGAAAATATTACTAGCATGGGTTTGGAAACCATGCCATGAACCAGGAGAGTAGCTCACAAATTTGGATTAAAGCGATTGCTCAGATTTTGGGGGCTAATGTCACGTGCCTATAAAACAATCAAAACAACTTTGATGGGACCTCTCAGATTTGGGAACTATAAACGCCAAAACCCTCTGAGATAGCTAGAACAACTTGAATGCAACTACTTTGGTTTTTGGGAACCATAAATGCTACAAATATCTGAGATAGTCAGAGCAACTTGAATGTGTTAGTGGTTAGTACAACTTGAATGTGACTATTTGGATTTGGGAACTCTAATCCCTGCAAAATTCCGAGATAGCCAGAGCAACTTGAATGTGACTACTTTGATTTAGAAACTCTAATCGCCACAAACTTCTAAGATAGTCAGAACATTTTGAGTGGGACCATTCAGACTTTGGGAACTATAATCACCGCAAACATCTAAAATGGCCAGAACAACTTGAAGATGATTGCTAGGATTTGAGAACTCTAATTGCCCAAACCTCTGAGATAGCGATAGCATTTTGAATGGGAGCATTCAAACTTTGGGAGCTACAATAGCCACAAATATCTGAAATGACTAGAACAATGTTAACTTGAAGATGACCACTCAGATTTGGGAACTCTAATCATCGAAAAACTCCAAGATTTTGAATGAGACATTCAAACTTTGGGAACTATAATCATCGAAAATATCTAAAATAGTCAAAACAACTTGAAGATGACTACTCATATTTAGGAGCTCTAAACTGCAAACCTCTGAGATAGTCAGAGCATTTTAAATGAGACCATTCAAACCTTGGGAACTATAATCGCCGTAACTTGACGATGACTACTTGGATTTGGGAACTCTAATTGCCACAAACTTCCAAGATAGCCAGAGCATTTTGAATGAGACCCTTCATGTAATGACCCCAAAATTGTGCGCATGGAAATGCAAAAAAAATGAAAAATGGAAAATAAAAATAAATAAATAAATAAATAAATTAATTAAATAATTGTTATTAATTAAATAATATAATATAATATGATAATATATTAATATATTAATATATTAATATATATATATATATACACATATTTATATCGCATAACTTAACTTGAAGGAATCAAAATTCCTTCAAGATTAAGAAATCAAACAGACAGTGTTTCAGACAATATTCGCCTGATCAGAAAACGGAAGATACTGTTGGGTTCCTATTTCCACCGCCTACATTCTTACCGAAGCGGAATTGTTGTAGGAGCGATGTAGGCACCACTCCTGGAGAAAGGTATACTCCTTCTCTTTTCTCAATTTTTCCTTAAATCTTCCGCTAAATCGACGATCAGGCACCACCATGGGGTCCTAGTCTCGATCGTTGTCATTTTGCTTGGAGCAAATTTTCAATTTGGAGGTCCTACGCACCACTCCAAAGCAAGAGTGAGATTTAGGGAATTAAGAAAATTGATTATTTTGGGGAGTTTAATTGTTATTTGGAGTTTATGGAGCTAGTAAATTTTAAAATAGTATTTTATTTGAGATTAAATTGATTGAACTAGGGTATTGAATTTAGGGTTTGGGTGAGCGCCGCGGGTATAATTTAGGGATCCCTAAAGGCGTAGTTCATGAAATCAAGTAAGGGAATAAATTAAGTCAGTTATTTTTAGAAATTTATTTATTGAATATATAGTGTTTAATTTCAAAAATTTATTTATGAATTAATTAGTTTGGGAAAAAGCTGGCGTTGAACTGAGTAAAACATGATTTCATATTTAATATTATTCCGTCAGTAAAATATGTTATTTTTAGGATAGATAATACGATATAGTAATACTCACTTGTGTGGCGTGAGTATAAATGATTTTCCTGTAGATTTGTAATATGTCAGAATGTTTTATATATTTTAAGGAATAAGCATAATGTGACAATAGTTTTAAAATTAATGACCAGTATAGAAATTACGATATTTTCTAGCATATTATGATATGATAATCGGCGCAGATGTCAAGATATGTTAGCCAACGCAGATGCGGAGATATGTTAGTTGGCGCAGATGTTGAGATATGATAGCTGGCGTAGATGCCGAGATTAGTTTTATTATAATGATATGATTCAGAAATTATGAAATAACGGTTTTATTCAGAGTTACATAAAAGCTAGATTTTATTTCAAGAATATGAAAATGTTATTTATGAACAGAAATATAAATATATTATGTGAAATGTATTATATAGTATCAGAACTCGGATGGTTAGTTACGTTAACAGCACGGTACCATAGCTAACCAGTTAGATTGGTGTTGTAGGTGTACTCACTGAGTGCCGACCCCAGTGGTTTTGACAGTGTAGTAGGTTGGGCGGACCAGATTGGGTATAGCCGACAGTGCAACCACACTATTCAGGAAGTGTGGGTCGGTGGCCGATTAACCAGAAATTGTAGGTAGTGTAGTAGGATACCCACTGTGTTACTGACCCATGAAGTGTACGGTGTAGTAGGATGGGCAAGCCAGGTTGAGTGGGCAATCATGCATAGTATGTTATGTTTGACTTAACCCGATAGGCCAGTTAGGTTAGGTCGAGCCTTTGGGCCGCACAACCCAGATCATGAGGGGTGGAGTCACGATACACAGACGTTCAGGGTATAATTTCAGTAATATACAGATTGCGCAGATGATTTCAATGTTATGTAAATTCATTATGATTATGTTTATAAACATAGATTTTCCATGTATTATCAGCTACAACATAAGTTATACTACAATTAAATTATTTGCAGTATATGTGTATAATATGACAAACTCATGTTGCCATACACTGATATTAGTCTATTTCCCTTACTGAGAGGTGTCTTACCCTAACATTACAAATATTTCAGGAAATCCCGACAGACGAGTGGAGCGAGCTCCGTGACTGAGGAGTTCGTTGGTTTTACCTAGTAGCAGGGTAAGTAGATGAGTCGGGGACATGACAGATTTTTTGGGTTTATATGTTTATATATAGAAATAGTGAAACTTTGGTTATTGTATATATGTAAAGTGTATTTTGGTTCCGCTGCTTAGGTAATATGTATGCATAAACAAGTAAATCCTCGATACCTACGGGTCTGGGTTGACTTTGACTGTATATTATGGTATTAGACTGTTATCAGAGTAATAATATAATAATATGTTTTGAAAAAAAATGGTTCTAAAATCAGGGCATTAGATTTTTGTATCAGAGCCTAGGTTGCTAAATTTTACAAACTTTAGTAAACAGCGGAATACAATACCAGAGTATAAGAATGGATTATGAGGAGAATAAGGAATTAGGTAGATTGAGATGTGAGTCAGCTGTTATTAGAGGATGAGATTGAAATTTAGGGTTCTATCTTGCAGCTTGGAGGCAAGAAATTCCGTGATTGTTTATGTAATTTTCCTGGGGTGACAACTTCAGGAAAACCATAGTAAACTATCGTTGGGTCTTATTTCTAAGTGGTAGGACTGAATCCTAAATTGGGATTGAGGATGATAAAATGAATGGTCATAGAAGATGATTTTTGGATCCCAATGTGTTAAGTGTATTAGTGGTATTACGTAGCATCACCCAGTAGATTATGGAAGAAATGGATAGGAGTTTAGGGGAACCGAGCTGCACGATTGAGCAGTTCACGCGTATGAAGCCCGGTCATTTTTCGGAGAGGCCGACCCATTAGTGGCTGAGAATTGAGTTTAGGATATTGAGGACGTGTTGGCAGTGCTCCCTTGTATTGAGGAGTAGAAAGTGTCCTTTGCTGCATTCAAGTTGACTAGGGAAGGAAATGCTAGTGGAGATCAGCGAGACAGGTAGAGGAGCAGAGATCTAAGCCTGTAGCGGTGACCTGGAGCTGCTTCAGGGAGTTGTTCTTCAAGCAATACTTCCCTGCTACCATTAGAAATGTGAAAGCGGTAGGAGATGTTGTGACAGGAACTGTCCAGTTTGAATTCAAGGGTGGTCTTTACCAGCTAATTTGGTAATTTTGGATATATATGGGTTCAAGGTAATTCTGGGGGGATGGACTGGCTAGCTGTTAACTACACTAGTATGGACTATTATCAAAGAGAGGTAGTATTCAGACCTCTAGGAGAACAGGAGTATAGATTTGTGGGATCACGTGTGCACACCCCATCACAATTGTTATTCACCATTTAGGTAAGGAGGTTGTTGTTAGAGGGTTGCCATGGATATTTGGCTCGTGTGAAGGAAGTATCAGAAGGGGAGTTGAGATTAGAGAATATTCCAGTAGTGAGGGGTTTTCTTGATATATTCCCTTAGGGTTTGTCGGGACTACCCCCTGAACGTGAGGTAGAATTTTCTATTGATCTAATTCCTAGGATAGTGTCGATTTCAAATGCACTGTGCAGAATGGCATTGGAAGAGTTAAAAGAGATAAAGGAACAGTTGTAGGAACTGTTGGATAAGGGATTTTTCAGGTCTAATATGTCACCCTGGGGAGCGTCAGTATTGGTTGTGAAAAGGAAAGATGGGTCGATGAGAATGTGCATCGATTACATAATTTCATATTTCCATAAGTCAGCCAAAATAGTGGAGACAATTTAAGCCTAAAATTAAGATGTCCATGAGAATGTAAGATACTAAGTGGGCAACAAATGGACTCCTATGTTATGTGGAAATTCTTTATTCCTTGGGAAGTGGGGTCAACACCATAACCTGAAACCAACCATGGGAACAAGATGTCATGGGCATCACATTGCCAAGTCTTGTGAAGGATCCTGTGAATCAAATAATACCTAACAGAATCATCTTTATCAACTTACCTAGAAGAAAAATCATAATGATACTCGGATCTTTAATAATCTGCTATCCAGAAGGAAAATCATGTGTGCTAGGACCTGGAGTTTTATTTTTTTCACTCTATCTGTGCGAATCCTATTTGGCAATGGGACACCAATTTAACCACTTAGGCATCAACTCGATTGGGATTTGATTTGTATACAGCCTAATGTGGAATCTTTTGTTGTTGTTTGAAATTGATTGTGTCTTTTGAAGCCATTTCAGAATCTGATTCTTCTACCATTAGCGACTCTCTAGTACAAATAAATGTCACTCTTTCCTTCTTAGTCCATTTCACACAAGATTTATGCTGCCAGACAATGTTTGATCACTGATCATAACAGACTAAACAACTTTATTAGTATTGTATTCTATACCAAAAACCAAGGTACGTGTTTATTGCATATTTGTCCAATCAATGGAGCAAGGTAATGGTTGAGTTGAAGTCAGTATACCAGGACTTAGACTTGCCATAATTGCAATCCTTGTTTTTCATTGAATATATTTTCCAACTATATTTTGATATTCAATGTTTTCCAACATAGGCTAAAAGTTGAATCTTAAAACTGTTGGAAGCAAGAAAAAACTACAAACCAATTTGGTAGGAAAATGATACTTTACCCTGAATTTAAAGTGTGAGCTTGTCCATTAGTATGTCATTGAAAAGGAATTGGATGATTAGAATTCCAGGGAATGCTTAAAAGTTCATATAATTTTTACTCAATCGAATTACAAAGTTATTATGAGAGTTTTGAAGTGCCTTTTATACAATTGAGTTAGCGGGCAAATGATTACACATCCTGGGCTGAGATATCCCAATAGGTATGGTCCTTGATGAGTATGAGTCATTATTGCAAGTTCTTCGTTTAAAGATAAGGCTAACCATTGGTGGTTATCTATTGATTATACACCTAGCTGTTTGTTTTTAAAAGAAAATAGTATTCAGAAATCCAAATGGAGTGAGGGTTTTTTTTTCCAACTAACAAGTTCTAATATTTGACATCTTGAGTGCTTGTAAAAGGACATAATTTGGGCACATGTCTGGGGTTGTAATAGCAACAAAAGAAATATACGAGTTAACGAATCCCAACTTCTTAACCCATAGGTGATGAATTTTTAGATATTCTTCCCAAATGATTTATCGGGGCTATCCCCAAGAGGAGATTGAATTTAATATTAATTTGGTGCTAGGAGCAGAGCCCATGTCAACTGCTTCATATAGAATGACACCAACTGAACAAAGGCAACCTAGTATGTAACTAGAAGATTTCCTCAACAAGGAATTTGTTCAACCTAGTATATCATTATAGGTTGCACCTGTGTTATTCACTAAGCAACATAATGAGACCTCGAGGTTATGCATTGATCATTGGAAGTTGAATCACATTACATTAAGAATTGGTATTGACTTCTAGGGATTGGTGGATTATTTGATTAAATGGTAAAACTCCAGAATTTTTGAAGATTGAATTGAAATTAGATTATCACTAATTAAGACTTGGGAATTACACATCCCAAAGATAGAATTGAGTACATAGTAGGATCGCTAAAAGTTTCTGGTGTTACCAATGCACCTTACGTTTTCATAGATATGATGAATCAAGTCGTTCAACCATACTTGGATCAATTTATTATAATTTTTATGGATGACTTTTGTAGTATTCAAAGACTCAAGAAGAGCATGAACAACATTTGTGATTATTTTTTCAAACATTATAAGAGCATTGGTTACATGCTAAACAGGAAATGTGGGTTCGGGACAACTAATATGAAATCTTTGGGTCTTGTCATAATCAAAGGATAGTTATCTATTGATTCTTCTAAGGTTATGTCGGTGCTAGATCTTTGAGAGAATGGAGATTAAAATTGAAGTTGTCGTGTGATGGTGTTGAAGCAAGGTGAATTTGGACAAAATGTATAATCCCATGCTTTATATTAGTTACTGATTTTAAAAGAGTTGTTTAAAAGATTACCTCAAAACTTGTTAGGTTAATAATGGATCTTACTTGGGGTTGTATCTAACAAATTTTGAGGACGAAATTTTTGTAAAGAGGGGAGAATGTAATGACCCCAAAAATTGTGTGCATGGAAATGCAAAAAAATAAATAAAAATAAAATTAGAAATAAAAATAAATTAATTAAATAATAATAATTATTAATTAAATTATATATATATATATATATATATATATATCATATAACTTAACCTGAAGGAATCAAAATTCCTTCAAGATTAGGAAATCACATAGAGAGTGTTCCCCCCCCCCCCTTCACATCTCTCGTCTCTCTCTCTTTATTTTCTCGGCCAATATTCAGCCGATCAGAAAACGGAAGATGCCATTGAGTTCCTATCTCTGCCTCCGACATTCCTACTAGAGCGGATTTGTCGTAGGAGCGACATAGGCACCACTCCTAGGGAAAGGTATAGTCCCTCTCTTTTCTCAATTTCTTCTTAAATATTCAGCTAAATCGACGATTGGACACCACCACAGGGCCTTAGTCTCGATCGTTGTCATTTTGGTTAGAGCAAATTTTCAATTTGGGGGTCCTAAGTACCACTCTAAAGCGAGAGTGAGATTTAGGGAATTAAGAAAATTAGTTATTTTTGGGAGTTTAATTGTTATTTGGAGTTTATGGAACTAGAAAATTTTAAAATAGTATTTTATTTGAGATTAAAATAATTGAACTAGGGTTATTGAATTTAGGATTCAGGTGAGCGTCGCGGGTATAATTTCGAGATCCTTGCAGGCATAGTTCAGGAAATCAGGTAAGGGAATAGATTAAGTAATTATTTTTAGAAATTTATTTATTGAATATATAGTATTTAATTTTGGAAATTTATTTATGAATTAATTAGTTTGGGAAAATACTGGTGTTGAACTAAGTAAAACATGATTTCATATTTAATATTATTCCGTCAGTAAAAAATGGCTTTTTCAAAATAGATAATACGATATAGTAATACTCACTTGTGCGGCATGAGTATAAATGATTTTACTGCAGATTTGTAATATGTCTGACTGTTTTATATTTTTATGGAATAAACATAATGTGACAATAGTTTTAAAGTTAATGATCAGTATAGAAATTAAGATATTTTCCAGCATATTATGATATGATAACTAGCGCAGATGCCGAGATATGTTAGCCGGCGCAGATGCCGAGATATGTTAGTTGGCGTAGGTGCCAAGATATAATAGCCGGCGTAGATGCCGAGATCAGTTTTATTATGATGATATGATTCGAAAATTATGAAATAACAGTTTTATTCAATGTGACATAAAAGCTAGATTTTATTTCAAGAATATGAAAATGTTATTTATGAACAGAAATATATATATATATATATATATATATAATGTAAAATGTATTATATAGTATCAGAACACGGATGGTTACTTGCTTTAAGAGCACGGTACCGTAGCTAGCTAGTTTGATCGGTGTTGTAGGTATACCCACTGAGTGCCGACCCCAATGGTTTTGACGGTGTAGCAAGTTGGGCAGACCAGATTGAGTATAGCCGACAACATATTTGCTTGTGTAAGAAATATTTTTTTGTACGCAAATATTTATATCTATTGTATTCCAAGCGTGGGCCTAAAGAGGGAGACTAGCCCTGTTGAATAATCCTGGATTGGCTTAGACCCGGTTAAGAAAGATAGGTGCACCATCCTGGTAAGGTGCGGTTATAGGTTGAGGTTAGCCCCATGAATTGACCTTCTTGTAACTGATGCCGCTCCCCTCGTTAAGTGAGCATTAGTGGAATTCTCAGGCTTACGAGCTAGAGGCGGGGAAGTAGGCAGTATTGGCCGAACCTTGATAACATATCGTGTGTGCACTTTATTTTTTCGTAATTTATTTACTGCATGTGTATGTTATTCTTCAATAGTAAATGAATGATGCGCATGATTTTAATTTTTGCATATTATATTTATCTGTGCATTTGGGATTGCATAGAAAGACCCTAGGTTGTGAAATACTGCTAACATCTGGTTTAACCTAAGAATAAGTTTGAAAATTCCAATTCACTCCCCCCCTCTTGGGAATACACCAAAGTCAACAAATTCCCTTTGCTTGATACAAAATGAACTTGTACCATCCTAGAGTTTCAAACATGGGTAAAATGGCGGGAAAGTCTTCTTCAAAGAAGGTTATGTCAAGGACCTTACCGAAGATTGGTTCCATCGATCTGAGATGTTCCTTGTATAGTAGCTTGGCGTGGGGAGTCATGAGCCATTGCTCTATGTTGTTGCTATCGTCCTTCCCCGAAGTAGAACCTTTGTTTGTTGCAGATTTTGTTCTTGGCATGATGATTCCGAGAAAAATGAATGATGAAATCCCTTTAAATCAAGTGAGAAAGAAATAGGATGATGAGCTTTGAGGTTCAATCAAAGGATTTTGAATGAGGGAACACTAGGGAATGAAGAAGAAAAGGTTTGGAGAAGAGAGAAACAGAGTCAGGATATTGATGTTTTAAAAATGAGGGTTTACGCACTATTTATATTTAAAACCCTCAGTCAGTTAGTCGACTGACCTCGATATGTCAGTCGCCTGATAATTGTGGTTTTTGAATTTTTCAAAACAGTGGCTAGTCATTCAACTGAGCCTTATGAGTTAGTCGCCTAACCTTCAGTCTTCCAATTCTTCTTTTCAAACTACTTCTATGCTATGTAATAAACCTAGTTCAAATATTATAGAGATAAATCTATCCTCTGAAAGAAGTTTTGAAAAAAATGTCAGCCCATTGATCACTTGTATTCATAAATTCAAGAGTTATATCCCCTTTTTGCACATGATCCCTCCAGAAAGGATGACTAATATCGATATGCTTGGCTCTTGAATGAGATATGGGATTTTTTGAGATATTGATGGTGCTCGAATGATCACATTTTACGGGTACAACTGAATACTCTAAATTGAAATCCTTTAACTATTGCTTCATATAGAGAGTTTATACACAACAGTTACCTGCTACCATGTACTTTGCTTCCGAAGTAGATAGTGCTACAGTATTTTGTTTCTTAGAGAACCAAGACAAAAGAGATCTTCCTAGAAAGTGGCAAAGTACCACTTGTGCTTTTTTGATTAATTTTACATCCAACATAGTCTACATCTAAATAGATGATCATCTCAAAGCCTGTATCTTTAGGATACCATAGACCTAAGTCGATAGTACGTATCAAATATTTTAAGATTCTCTTGACGACTATTTAGTGAGATTTCTTAGGGGCTGCTTGAAATCGAGCGCACATACATACTCTGAATATAATGTCTGGTCTACTGGTTGTCAAATAAAGCAAACTTCCTATCATGCCTCAGTAGTATTTCATAACTACTGGTTTTCCTTTTCATCTTTATCATGATTTATATACGTACTCATAGGGGTCCCTAAAGGTTTGTCATCTTCCATATCGAATTTATTAAGCAAATCTCTTATGTATTTTGACCGAATTATGAAAGTCCTAGTTTTAGCTTGCTTAATTTGAAGTCCAAGGAAGTAGGTCAACTCACCTATCATACTCATCTCAAATTCGTCTTGTATACATTTTGTAGAGTCTTTGCATAGTTCTTCATTTGTAGCACCACAACTGATATCATCCATATATATTTGTATAATAAGCATATATTCATTTTTAGCCTGAATAAATAGTGTGTTGTTCATTTTTCCTCTAGAAAAACCATTTTCCAATAGAAATCCACTTAAACACTCATATTAGGGTCTAGGAGCTTGTTTTAATCTGTATAATGCCTTTGTTAATCTAAACACATGATTAGGGTAATAGAAATCCTCAAATCCTGGCGATTGTGCTACATATACTTATTCATTTATAAATCCATTTAAGAATGCACTTTTCACATCCATTTGATAAAGCTTAAAATCTCTGTGAGATGCATAGGCTAATAGCATTCTTATGGCTTCCATTCTAGCCATGGGAGCAAAGGTCTCATCATAGTCTATTCCTTCTTCTTGATTATATCCTTGTGCTATGAGTCTAGCCTTGTTACGCACTATAATATCATTTTCATTATTCTTATTCCTAAACACCCATTTGGTTCCAATTACTAAATGATCGGCGGATCTACGAACTAGCTTCCAAACTTTATTTCTTTCGAATTGATTAAATTCTTCTTGCATGGTTATTATCCAAGAGTCATCACTTAATGCTTCTTCAATGTTCTTGGGTTCCTCCCGAGATAGAAGCGCATAATAACTTCACATATTCTTCAAAGATGATCTAGTGGATACTCCTCGTGAAGGTTCACCAATGATTTGATCCTTTGGGTGATTTCTTACAAACTTCCATTCTTTAGGTAGTTCGGATTGATCTAAATGTCTATAATTTAATCTCGATTCCTTATTCTCATGGTTTACTTCTTGAATTTCTAAATCTTCTAGATTTTGCTTTATTTCAACTTCCTCAGTGTCAGATGGTTTAGACAAGGGATTTTCCTCATCAAAGGCTACATGTATTGATTCTATGATTGTGAGAGTCCTTTTGTTATAGATCCTAAAGGCTTTACTATTCAATGCATATCCTAATAAGATTCCTTCTTCTGATTTCGGATTAAATTTTCCTAAGTCCTCTTTATCATTCAATACAAAACACTAACATCCAAAAATGTGGAAGTAAGATATATTTGGTCTTCTTCTTTTACATAGTTCATAGGGGGTCTTCTCTAGGATTGATCTAAGAGAGACTCTATACATTGCATAACATGCAGTATTTACCACTTCAGCCCAAAAATACTTAGGTAAATTATGTTCATTTAACATAGTCCTAGCCATTTCTTGAAGTGACCAATTATTCCTTTCAACAACTCCATTTTGTTGAGGAGTACGAGGTGCCAAAAAATTGTGAGCTATTCCATTTTCATCACTGAATTTTTCAATGTCTTTATTTTTGAATTCTCTTCCACAATCACTTCTTATATTTTGAACTTCATATCCTTTTTTGTTTTGAAAATTTTTGCACAAATTGATTAGCATCTTACATACTTCGTCTTTAGAGGCTAAGAAGAGTAACGAGGTAAACCTGGAGTAGTCATCAACAATGGAAAAAGCATATTGCTTTTCTCCTAGACTTTGTGTTCTAGTAGGGCCAAATAAATCTAAGTGAATAAGTTTCAAGGGCCTACTAGTGGAAACAATCTTCTTCTTTTGAAAACTTGTTTTAGTTTGCTTCCCAAGTTGGCAAGCATCACAAATTTTGTCTTTTACGAACTTAGTGCTGGGTAGACCTTTGACTAAGTTCTTTTTAGCTAGTTTGGACAATGGATCCATACTAGCATAGCCTAGTCTTCTATGCCACAACCAGCTGGCTTCATTCATGGCTATTAAGCATGTGACTTCCTAAGATATTAGATTTTCAAAATTTATGGAATACACATTATCAACCATATTTGCAATGAACAAGATATCATGCTTTCCCTGTTTTCAACTACGCACTTGTCTTGTTTAAATATTAAATCAAAGCCTTTATCACTTAATTGACTAATGCTAAGCAGATTATGTGTAGAGACCCAAAAAAATTAAATAATAAGAAAAACAAAGAAAAGATGGAAGATGGTTTGGTGTAGATCAAACCGTCGACGATTGAAAGTTAAGGAGTTGTCCCAAAAGGGGGGATAAATTGGATTACTAATTTTTTTTTTTTTAATTCCTTTGGTGGATTCTTAACCTCTTGTTAATTTAGCAATCACACAACCAAACCTTATTTGGACAATCAATCCACAAACCAATACTTCAACACAACACAAATAAAATTGGTTTATAATCACAAGTTCAGCGGAAAATTAATTAAGTTATAAACCTTTATAAATAAGTATAAGTATGGTAACTTGAATACTTTGTAGATTTTCAGATATTCTTCCAGCAATTCAATTCAACGAAAATGATCAAACAAGAGACACAAGTTAGATTGATTCTAGCAATGCTTTCAAGATTCAACACTTTAATAACTCAAAGTAATCAATCAGAAAATACAATATGTAACACTTAGGCAATTTTAGCTTTTGCAGGAATTCAAAATATTTGCTTGTTTGTAGCCCTGTGAATATATGTAAGCACTATGGTAAATGGATTTGATTTCTCAGTATAATGCTCAATATGAAATCCAACACTCTTTCCAAGAACTTAGACTTTAAATAAATTTTAAGTTAATAAGTCTTGGGTGTTGAATCAATCAACGTACTCCCTTACAATTTCTACAATTTGTATTGATTAACTAAAGTACTTCCTTTCAATTTCAACTAATTCCCAAAAACAAATTAAGCTTTAGTTTATTTAATATCCAATCCACGTAGTGTATATTATTAGAAATTAAAACACAACCATGCAGTTAATATTTACTAGAAATTAAAGAGAATAGGGTAAGACAGTGACACCACTTTTTTTACGAGGTTTGGCTTATCCCCAACCTACGTCCTTGCCTTTGGCCAATACCACCAAAGGATTCCACTACCGTTCCTTTCCGAGTGGAACAAACCTTTTACAAATGATACCCCATGCTTAGACACTCCTTAAGTAGGCTAGAGCAACGCCTCTCCAAGTGATACCCCACACTCGGTCATTCCATGTATAGGCTAGAGCAACGCCTCTCTAAGTGATACCCTACACTCGGTCAACGATCCAACAACCTGGAATCATCAAGAAACAAGAAACAATAGTTGTGTACAATGATACTCTCACAAAGAGTAAATTAGTACAAATTCAATCACTATGTATTTCAATATTAAATATCAATATGAAATACAATGAAACTCAAGAGAATTTATCACCGAGTTCCTTCTAGATTAGAATTAGCAACTCAGAACTCATAGGTAGGATGTTCGGTAACTCAAAATTCAGCAATTCAGATTTTGCAATGAGTGAGCAAGAGAGAGCTTTGTTTGCAAGATAGCTTTCAACAGATTTTCCAATTCTTTCTTTCTTGGTTATAATTTTATTTGCAAAATCATGTATTTATAGGCTTAGAGAAGCAATTTTGTGTTGCCCAAGTTTACATGGAGTATTTCCCAAGTTTTCATTAATTTTGGGGCACAAGAAACCTTTAATCGGATTTTTAAAACACTTAAAAAATTAGCCATTAAACAGTGTTCAGACAAATGAAGTATCAGGCTCAGTCTTTTGATATTCCTTAACACACTGAAAATTTTGAACTGGACATAGGGTCACATGACTGAACTGTAGGTTCAAACTTCTAAAGTCCCAGTTTTGACGACTGAACTGAGGGTTCAGTCTTCTGAGGGTGTACTGCGTCTTCAGGATTTCTCCAGAAAATTCTTTAGTAGACTGAACTTATTCTTCAGTTTTCTGAAGTAATGCTTCAATATTCTAAGGGTGCTCCTTAATTGTCTGGGTAGACACTTTTCTGATTTTTTTAATTTTAGTTTTCAAAAATCCTTTTTGCTCTCTTGTTTTGTTAACTTATAAAGCATTTTTCGGGTCTTAAAATAAAGTCTCCAAGTCCATAATTAACCCTAGAAGAGTTTCAAAGATAATTCATAAGATATTTAAATACGAAGTACTTACATCAAGACTTTTTATAACTTTTGACATTCTAAGCACTTAAGTCTTCATGCTTGTCTTTCTTTGAGCTCTCTTGCTTTGTCTTTCTTTGGCTTCATCTTGTCTTCAAGCTTTAATATACTTTAAGCTTTCTAGCAAGTCTTCTTTAACATCCATGCTCTCATAATCTTCAAGCTTTATTAGCATCTTTGAATCCTTGTCTTGACTCTTTAAGCTTCATATGATCATCTTTCTTTGAAGTATAAGCTTCTAATGATTCTTGTGAGCATTTGACCTTGTATTCACATACTTGAGCCTTGAAATGTCATCACTTAACTAAATATGTTAAGTTTCTCTTGTTTGTTATCATCAAAACAAGATTTTAAACCTTGTAAGGCCAACAGATTTGGTGGGACATCAGAAAGCGTCGACGATTTTGTGTAACCGTGGCCCAATAACCATAAAACGGTGAAAAATG
The DNA here is from genome assembly GCF_029873635.1 of Malania oleifera. Classification (NCBI taxonomy): domain Eukaryota; kingdom Viridiplantae; phylum Streptophyta; class Magnoliopsida; order Santalales; family Ximeniaceae; genus Malania; species Malania oleifera. The sequence continues at coordinate 71,917,063 of NC_080418.1, read as the reverse complement.
GAGGGGTTAAAAATTCAAACCGTTGATGGTTCGTCTGGCAGTGCTTACTAAAATAGATTTCGCAAGCCCATTTCATGGAATCAAAAATTAAAATCCCTCTCTCTCTAAAACCCACAGAAAACCTCTCTCTTCTATTTTTGATTTCTCTCCGATTTTAGTCCGATTCGACGATCAGACATCACCACGAGGTTCTAGGGTCGATCCTCATCAATTTAATCAGAATAGAATCATGTTTTGAGGATTCTGGGCCCCATTCCAAAGCTAAGGTAAGAGAGTTGATTATGTTGTCGTTGTATGGTTTAATGGGTTAATGGAGTGTGTGGGCCTAGGAACGTTAACAAATTATAATTTAGGGTTTGAGCTGAATGAACTTAGGCATGTAAATGCAGGGATTTGTGGGAATGCCATGGGTGTCGGTTTAGGGTATTTACAGGCACACTCTCATTAAACGGGTAAGGGGATAGGTTATGCCACGAGTTTTTGGGAATATTACATAAATGTTTTTCTGATTATCTATGCATGTGGGAAATGATATTTTAGCACAATCTACATTTTCCTCGGTGGATATAATATTATAATTTATTAGAAAAAAATTGTGTGGCATGAGGATGATGTTTTATGGATTAGAAAAATATAAGGATTTTACCAGTTACGATATGATGGCGATATTGCCGAGTATGATATGTGATTTATATTGGAACTGAAAGTCAAGGTGTACTCCCAAGAGGGGGGTGAATTGGGTTTATAAAATTCTTTTAAGCGGTTTTGCAAATTTACAACTTTTTGTATACTTAAGCAAACACACGAGAATGTTATGATTTTAAAAATTTAATTAAACCAACCACAACCAATTAATCACTTCTATAGACACCCAATTTTTGCCCGGGGCCAAATACATTATTTTTACTATCATTATTATTATTATTATTATTATTATTATCATTTTATATATATATATATATTATTACTTTATTATTATTATTTTCATATATATATATATTATTATTATTATTATTACTTTATTATTATTACTATTATTATTATTATTATTATAATTATTTTTACTATTATTATTATTATTATTATTATTATTTTGCTATTAGTATTATTATTACTATTATTAATATTATTATAATTTTTTATATATTATTATTATTATTATTATTATTTTCATATATATTATTATTATTACTTTATTATTATTACTATTACATTATTATTATTATTATCATTATTTTTATTACTCTTATTATTATTATTATTATTATTATTATTATTATTATTTTCATATATATTATTATTATTACTTCATTATTACTACTATTGTTTTGCTATTATTATTATTATTATTATTATTATTATTATTATTATTATTATCATCATTTTTATTACTCTTATTATTATTATTTTCATATATATTATTATTAGTTATTTATTATTATTACTATTATTTTGTTGTTATTATTATTATAATCATTATTTTTATTACTCTTATTATTATTATTATTATTATTATTAACAAAAAAGAAAAAAAAAACAAAAATAGAAAAAGAAAAGCAGGCTAAGGTTTTGTTGAAAATCTCTTTATAAGACGAACTGGGGGCGCAGCAAACACGGGGAAAAAAAAAAAAAAACCTCATTGTCTCTCTCTCGCTCCAGTAAGTCTCTTCAGCATCTCCATCGCCGAACTCCCTCTGCAACTCACCTTTGGCCACTTGTCGGTAGCCCCCATCAAGGCCTCCATCTCACCACCGTCCAGTTGCCAAAACCACCCAGCTTTCCCCTCTGCAGTAGCCACTGCCAGCTTCTCTGTTCCAGTCTCCTCAGACCCAGCCCAGCAGCCACCACGCAAGAGCTCCCCCGGTTGCAACTCTTTGCCACTGCAACACCAGGCCACCGCTGTGAGAACCTCCGGCCAACCACCTTCTCCAGACTCCTGCAACCACTCGAGCCAACCGCAGCCGAGCACCACCTGCACGACTCTTAACTTCGGCCACCACCCCACGCTTCCATCTCCGGCAGCAATCTTTTGTTGAGGGAATTAAACCTGGAGCAACAATCGCGCACGAAGAAAAATAAACAAGCACATCCATAATGGAACACCGGATTTTCATGGTTCGGTCGAATCTGACCTACGTCCACGAGAGCACACATCACTGCACTATACTGGGAGAAAAATACAAGGAGGAGCCATTGCTCAACTCTCACTGTCTCTCTCTTCTCTCTCTCTTACTGCAACTCTCTGCGTACAACACATACACCACCTCTCTGCACTCACAGCTACACTGCTGCAATAACTGCACTACACTCGCACACCTCCATACTGCTACACAGCACACACATCACAGCCCTCTCACACAACTATATATACACAAGGGGGGAGTAGAAATCAAGGAAGGTGGCTACAGATTTCAACAAAATCTACAGAGTAGCTGGTCGCCATTCTTCAATGTCAAAGTCGGTAGCTGGGCTGGTGCGGTTGCCAACGGTTCCACACCAGCAATCCCAACAATCTCCTACTTGGAGACGGAGGCAGCATCTTAACCAGTGTATAAACGAATGATGTGCTCATGCTTGTCTTCAAGTATGAAGACCAATTGAAGTTGAGCACAACTTCAATTTCTCTCTAGTCACCACCTTCCTATCTACTAGATTTTTGTGGACTAATCTGATGGCTGTCATCTTCACAACTGGTGTAAAAATGCTGGTGTAGTCAATCCCTTTCTTCTGCTAAAAGCCTTTGACTACCAATTGAGGCTTGTACCTTATGGAGCCGTCATGCTCCTCTTCAATTCTATACATCCACTTGTTGTGAAGGCCTTTGGGCAACTTCCACGTTCTGTTGGAGGTGAGGGACTTCATCTCGTCTTTTATTATAAGCTCCAACTTGCTTGCATCTCCTGCCTGACATGCTTCATCACAACATTCGGGCTCTCCTCCTTATATAAGAAGTAAATCATCTATATACCTTCCGTTTGGTATATGAGGCCGAGTAGATCTCCTAAGCTCCAGAGCTGGAGTAGGAGACGGTGGTGCGATGATCTGCTCCACTGGTTCCTCTGCCTGAGAATTCTCAGCATTCCGCTATTGTGTCCCAACACATTCTGGGACATGGGTGTTTATCTAGAAACTGACCCTCTTCTATTTCCCGACTATACAATCCTCACACATGTCAATCTGCACTGACTGTAAACCACTCAATTTTCCCTTTGAGTGCATCACCCTGAGTTCCTTCTCGCTCATGTGACCAAGTCGTTGGTGCCAGGTGTTGCTGTCGTCATTTCTTGCAGCAACTGAAATAGACATGGAGGCATTGGAGGTTAGAAAAAGTGTTCCACTTTTCTTACCTCGTGCAATCATAAGTACACCCTTTGAAACTTTCCATTCATCGCTGATGAATTTCGTTGTGCATCCCTCATCTACCAGCTGACCAACTGAGATCAAATTCTTTCTCAGGTTTGGAATATATCTAACATCCTTCAGCTTCCATACTGACCCATTCATTTTTATCTTCACAACTCCCTTGCCCATTACGTCGCAAGGTTGATCGTTGCCAAGGCACACCTTACCAAATCACCTAGTGTGTACTCCTCTAGGCAATCTTTGTAGCATGTGGCATGATATGAGGCTCCCGAGTCTAAGACCCAAGACTCCTGCTTGCTCTCCAAAGAGCAGATTAACATCTCATCATTCTTGGAAGCAATATTTGCTTCTATCTTTGCCCTTATCTCTTTCTTCTGACTCCTGCACTGGTTCTTGTAATGACTAGTCTTTCCATAGTTCCAGCACTCAATAACTTTTGTGCTCTGGGAACCTGCATCCTGAGTGCCTATGGGATCTCTGGATTTGGACCGCCTAGTCCTGGATCTGCCACGATTGTTAGATCGTCCATGCCTGCTTCTCTTTCTTTGACTTTCCACATTCAAAGCTCAACTTTAACTGGAGTCATTGTTTGACTGCATTCTGATCTCCTTTGTCAAAATCATGCTGATAACCTCGTCGTATTTTAGCTTCGATTTTCCTGCAGAGCTACTGATCGCAGTGACAATACGTTTCCAACTCTTAGGCAGCTAGCTGAGAATTAGTAGGGCACGGATCTCACTATCAAATGTAATCCTGACCGAGGCGAGTTGATCCGACAACTCGTTGAAATTATTCAAATGCCTGCTGAAACTCTCACCTGCAGACATGCTCATGGTAAACAATCTCTTCATTAGATGTACCTTATTTGCGGCTGATGGCTGCTCGAACATGTTAGATAGCGCATCCATAAGGGACTTGGTGGTTGTTAAGTGCTTGATGTTGAAGGCAACAGACTTTGCCAACATCATCCTCACGGCTCCAAGGGCTTTCCGGTCAAGCAACTCCCACTCGCTCTCCTTCATGGATTCTGGCTTCTCCATCAGTGGTAAGTGCAACTCCTTACCAAACAAGAAGTCCTCGATCTACATTTTCCAGAAACCGAAGTTCGTGCCGTTAAACATCTCGATCCGAAAGCTCTTTTTATTTGACATCTTAATTTTCTGATCTAGAGATGGAATTAGCTCAAATGGATAGTACGGTTGGATCCAAAATGCCTGAAAACCCTAGAAATGGCTTAGGTTGCTTGAAAAACGGACTCGAAATGGCTTCAAAAAGCCCGGTCAAACTTTTGGTCAAACCTAGTGAACTCAAGTCAACTTTAACGGAATATTCCTCTCACGGACGGAATATTCCCTAACGGCCTAAGTGACGCCGTTTGATGACGTGGCACATGGGGTCCATTGCTGATGTGGCACTGTGGGGCCCACTCACTGGCGAGTGACTGTGGGGCCCACTGATGTAAGGCGTTGATGTGGCGTGGGACCCGGCGGACGTGGCGGTCTTCTCGGATTCTAACATGGTGATGACGTGTCATCTGGCCCTATTGACGTGGCACTGACTCGGCCGCTTACTTGGCGCCACGTGGCGCTGGGAGGGCATTGACATAGCGCGGCTGACCTGGCAGGTCTCTGCTGCGAGTCGGATCCGACTCTGGCGAACTGGGTCATGAGTCAGCCCGTTGTGAGTGTGCATCCAGATCGGGTCGGGTTCCTAGTGGGTCGGTTGACTTTGTCCGGGTGAGGAAGACGTGTGGGCACGCATGCGGGAACCTACCGTTCTTCTGCGGGTGCGTGAGGGGGCGTGGCAACGCGTCCTTTACGTGGGTGGTGCGTGCGACAGAGTCCGAGCTCCGTTTATAGCCGTTGGCTTCGTCTCGTCGAGATGAGTTTGATGGTAGCCTCAAAATAAAATTTTGAGCTATTGGACAGAGGGACAAAATCCGGAATTTTTCTCGATCTAGCGATTTTACTCCAACCTGGCTCTGATACCAATTGTTGGGGGAATTAAACCTGGAGCAACAATCGCACACGAAGAAAAATAAACAAGCACATCCACAATGGAACACCAGATTTTCGTGGTTCGGTCGAATCTGACCTACGTCCACGGGAGCACACACCACTGCACTATACTGGGAGAAAAATACAAGGAGGAGCCACTGCTCAACTCTCACTGTCTCTCTTTTTTTTCTCTCTCTCTCTCTCTCTCTCTTACAGCAACTCTCTGCGTACAACACATACACCACCTCTTTGCACTCACAGCTACACTGTTGTAATAACTGCACTACACTCGCACACCTCCACACTGCTACACAGCACACACATCACAGCTCTCTCACACAACTATATATACACAAGGGGGGGAGTAGAAATCAAGGAAGGTGGCTGCAGATTTCAACAAAATCTGCAGAGCAGGTGGCCGCCATTCTTCAATGTCAAAGTCGGCGACTGGGCTGGTGCGACTGTCTACGGTTCCACACCAGCAATCCCAACATCTTTGAGGTAAGCTCCTGCAGGTAAACACATAGCAAGCACACTAAATCACATAACCCCCTACCAAAGTACCAACAGCAGCCAACTGCACCACCCTCTGCTGCGGATCACCCCAATTCCAATTCAGACCCCAGGACGTCCGGCGACACACACACACACCCAAGCCCACGACCAGCCATCCACACACAACACACGCACACCCACACACACGTCTCCTAGTATATATATTTAAAGTTTTTATTTATTATTATTATTATTATTATTATTATTATTATTTGCACTTATATTGCATCGAAGTTTTTTTTTTTTTAATGATTGTTATTTATTGTTATGAATTACCCTTATTATTTTTATATTGTAGATAATATATATATATATATATATATATATATATGCTTTTTTTTAATTGTTTTCATATTTAATACCCATGTCTATATTTTTTTTATTGTAAATATTAATTGGTTTGTTCTCATTGTTGTAGGGTTTCTTTTATTTGCTGTGGTAAGTATTCTATTGCTTTGTATCTAAATGTGGTAATTTTTATGTGTATTTAAGTACATAATATTCAAGTTGTATATCTAACATTTAGAGCTATTGTATTTATTAAAATGTTATTATTCGCATGGTAAGGGTAATATTGATGGGGCATATAATTTAATGTTTAATATGTTTTTTTAGGGTGTGTTTTTTATTCGTTGTATTTATTTGGGTAAGATTTATATTGTAAGATTTTATCATGATGGTATTTATTAATATTCATATTGTAAAGTTTATATTGTCTTAATGTGTAATATGTATTCTTAGGGTTTGGGTTGTTATCTTACTGTGGTTCTCATGTGTAAGATTTTTACTATTGTGGGCTTGATTCAAATGTGTATTATTCATATTAGGGTTTTTGTTATCATATCACGTGTAAGGTGGTTGTCAGATTTTATTTTTGTATTTAACATCCAAAATTTTAGAATGACATGTTGATTTTTGTTTTGATTTATTACCATAATTTTGTATTTGGTCACCATATTGATTCTCTACATATTTGGAATAGTTATTCATTTCTATAATTTCACCACCTTCTTGTCCCTGTATAATTAACTGCTAATCTTAGGGTTACTTGGTTTCCATGATTTGATTAATAGATTGTTTCCTTAGTTTTAGTAGTCTTGTTTCTATATGTATTAAGTATATCATTGATTGTGTGTTCATATTAAGGTAAGTGTCTTTTTATTAAAATATGCATATTATCTTTACTACTATTTTTAATAATAATATTATTTATTAATATTATCATTATTAATATTATTATCATTATTTTTAGTATTTTCGTTATTTGGCCTTATATGTACTATGGTATTTATTTTTATAAAATATTTTCACAATTTTTATCCCTATGATTTTAACGAGGGTATAAGCTTTCGGATTTCACGTACCTTTAGTTCTGAGGGAGTATGTATATATTTACATATTAAATTTTTTTTTTGCATTATTTATTTATTTATTCATTTTGCATGTGTATTAGTAAATTCACTAAAGGAGTAATTTTAAAGACTTATTAAATTAACTTAGGGATAATTCCAAATAAATTAGGTACCGTTCGTAAAAACGGGCGCATAGGGGGTGCTCGTACCTTCCCCTCGCGTAACTAAACTCACGACCCCAACTTTAGTAACGTAGACCCATTCTACCCTTAACAGGGTAGTAATTAACTGTTCTAACCACACTAAAAGGTCAGTGGCGACTCCGATATTCCTCCATTACACCATTTTTCCTAAAAATTTAAACCAACATTTTTATTTTGCCACTCCGGGGCACCCGCGCTCCGGGACGTCGCGACAACTTCAATATCAATCATAAACCAAACAACAATCAATCAACCTTCATATCGTAACTTGGAGTGTTGCTCAAAAAATTTTAATTCGTGTTGCTCAGGTAACTTAGAGTGTTTCCCAAGTTTATACAAAATTTGAGGCACAGGAAACATAAATTTGAATTTTAAAAACTTTTTAAAAAACATGGCCATCAACAGTATTCAGGCACCTGAGGTCTCGGGGTCACTCACCTGAGGTTCCTTAAAACTGTATAATTTTCAACTAGAAATAGGGTCAAGTGCCCGAGGTTACCAGGGTTAGTCGCTTAAGCCTACACTGCCTCTTCAGAAATAGCTCAGGAAAATCTTCAAGCGCTGGAGGTTTAATCTTCCGTCACTTGAACAGTTGTAATTTCTGTTTTTCAAACTATTTTTCAAAAACACTTAGACATCCTGCTTTGTTACTTTAAAAATCATTTTTCAGGGTTTTAAAATAAGGTTTCTAAGTCCATGACATCCCCTAATGAGCTTCAAAACATTTCAACATGATATTTAGTATGAAGTACTTACATAATTCATCCTAAATCCTTAAACACTCTAAGCTTGAAGTCTTTATATGTGTCTTGTCTTTGAATCCACTTTGACTTGAGCTTGAGTCATCTTTAGGCTTCCACATGCTTTGATGAGAGAACCTTTGATAAGTCCCCCCCCCCCCCTTACAATAAGCATGCTTCTTAACAAATATGAAAAAAAATGATGATTTCAAATATGAGTAAGTTCAAAAAAATCACAATCAAGTAAATTGCATTATAGCTCATGTCAACATATATGCCTATAGTCTTATTCTAAATTGCATTATAGCTCATGTCAACGTATATGCTTATAATCTTATTCTTCTTATGTTCTTATTTTTGCATTTACTCCCCTATGCTATATCTTATGTCAAGAGTATGTTTTATTTGCCGTGGTCTCATTTTTCATGTTTGCTTTCTCATGTTTTATTATTACCCCCCCTTTGACATCAATCAAAAAGAAATGAGGGGCATAGGAGCAAAAAGACTTAGCACATAAAGAGCATAGTTATATTACACAAAGTCATAAGGAATAGAGTTTACAAGCCAAAAAACAAACAAAGTAACATAAGAGAAAGGCAATACATAGAGAGTTCTTAATATAACACAAAGTGACAAATAAATCAGTTATCATTAGCATCCTCTTTAGCTTCCTCTTCATCACCTTCCTCACTTCCTTCCTTAGATTCTTGGTCAGATGAAGCATCACTCCTAGGAGCAGAACTAGTATCCATAGGATCAACACCACAAGATGAGCTAGCTTGATACTTCTCGATACGAGTGAGGCATTCATCAAGTGAAAAGGAAGTAGTATAAAGGGAGGATACATTTTCTTGAATGGATTGAAGACCTAATCGCATATCTCTTCTAAAAGAAGAGAATTCATGATGGAAAGGAACAAACCAAGAGGGAGTGTCAACTGGTAGTTCTTGGTCCTATGTTGGAGGAGGAGGATGAGGTACAACTACTGCCCATTGAGGTCGTCCTACTTTTAAGAACCAACTCTGATCGTGCTTTCCAGAGCCCATTTTCTTGAGGGTTGTGGAGGTGAAAATGTCATATATTGTACGTTTGATGAACAACTCAGTAGGTGTGGTAACATTAAGTTGAACAAAGATAAGGTGCAACACGCCACCATACGGAAGAGTTACTCTAGTAGCTTCCAATTTGGACCACATCCATTTCAAAATGAGGCTAGAGAGATTAAGTTTCCTTCCCTTTAGTAAACACCATAACACAAAGCAATCGACATAGGAAAGATGATCATATGAGCCAGCCTTAGGTAGGATATTGTTGGAGATGATTTTATGAAGTATTTGGGCCTGAAGATTCAATTGTTTATACATAAGTGGATGGCCAAAATAAATGGATTTGTTTACCATAATTAGAGGAAAAAATTCTTCGGGTGTGAAGCCTTGCTTTAGAATCCAAGTTTCAGCAAAGGCTGGACAATCAAATTCACCGGAGGTGATATGCAAAATGGGAGCCAAGATTTGTGGAGTCAAAACAATTTTCTTTCCTCTAACCTCAATGGGTAGAACATTTTCTCCATAAATTATGTTGGCGTAAAAATTTTGACTAAGTTAGAATACATTCCTTTAGCTTGATAAACGACCAAATTTTTCCAACTGATATTCCTAAACATAGGTAGGATTTCCGAAAATTTAGAATCGAAGAAAGTGGTGTTGATGACCTTACCAAAAATTGGGTCCATAGAATGGAGATGAGAACGATATCAAAGCTTTGATTGGGGAGTGACAAGCCATTGTTTGATGTTGTTATCGCCTCTTCCAGAAGAAGATCCTCGATTTGCTGTAGTCTTGGTGCGAAACATCGTTGATTTTTATAGGATGGAAGAAATTAGCCAAGAGAAACCCGAGAATCCATAGGAAAAGATATGGGAGAAGGATTTGGGGGCTGTGATTTCGAGGGATTTTGAGTGAGGAATCAAGGGAGACCAAGGGTTGGAGCTTTGGGTGAGTGATGGAGCAGGGTTCAGTAGCCTGAAGTTAGGATTTTTGCACTTAAAATATATAGATCCTGTAAGTTTAGGTGCCTGAAGATTAAGTTTAGTCGCTTGAAGATTTAAAGAAATAAAATCTCAACAGGCAGTAGCACCTCAGTCACCTGAGGTCTGATGGCTCAGGCACTTAAGCCCCAAAAACACACTGTGTAAGCGCATGAACTTCCAAGCTTAGTCACCTAAAGTCCCTAATTTTTAAATTTTTATTTTTACTCAATATGAAACCTACCTAAATCACTTCCCTACTATGTAACAACCCAAGATCTCTTCTAATGGATATAAATCTTTCTTTGAGAAGAGGCTTTGTGAAGATATCCGCCCATTGGTCATTTGTATTTATAAATTCAAGTAGGATATCTTCCTTTTGAACATGATCTCTTAGAAGGTGGTGTCTTATGTCAATGTGTTTAGTTCTTGAGTGTGATATTGGATTTTTAGAGATGTTTATTGCTCTTGTGTTATCACACTTAATTTGTATGGTGGAATAATCTATATTATAGTCCTTTAATTGTTGTTTCATGTACAACATTTGTGCACAAAAACTCCCACCTGCTACATACTTAGCTTCAGCTGTGGATAAAGTTACAAAGTTTTGTTTCTTAGAAAACCAAGATACTAGGGATCGTCCTAGAAAATGACAAGTCCCACTTGTACTCTTTCTATCAATCTTACACCCTGCATAATCGGCATCCGACTAACTAATCATTTCGAATCTGGTGTCTTGAGGATACCAAAGTCCTAAATCGATTGTACCTATCAAGTACCTTAGGATTCTTTTTACAGCTATTTGATGTGATTCTTTAGGTGCTTATTGAAATCGTGCACACATGCATGCACTAAACATTATATTTTTCCTACTAGCTGTTAGGTATAGCAAAATTCCTATCATGCCTTTATAATATTTCATATCTACCAGTTTCCCTTTTTTATCTTTATCAAGGCTTATGGAAGTACTCATGGGGCTACCTATGGGCTTACTACTTTCCATATCGAATTTCTTACGCATATCTTTTATATATTTGGACTGACTTATAAAAGTTCCATTCTTTGCTTGTTTCATTCGTAATCCTAGGAAGTAGTTCAATTCTCCCATCATGCTCATATCAAATTCCTCTTGCATACATTTGGGAAATTCCTTACCTAGATTATTATTAGTTGCACCAAATATGATATCATCTACATAAATCCGGATTATGAGCATGTCTTCTTTCTTAGACATAATAAATAAGGTACTCTCAACCTTTCCTCTAGAAAAACCCTTTTCTAGTAAGAATCCACTAAGTCTTTCATACCAAGCCATAGGGGCCTGTTTGAAACCATATAAAGCCTTAGTTAACATGTACACATATTCAGGTTTTTGAATGTCTTCAAAACCCGGTGGTTGTGCTACATATGCCTCTTCATTAATGAAACCATTTAAAAATGCACTTTTTACATCCATTTGATACAATTTAAATTATTTATGAGATGCATAAGTTAAAAGCATTCTTATTGCTCCCATTCTAGCTACAGGAGCAAATGATTCATCATAATCTATTCCTTCTTCTTGGTTGTATCTTTGAGCTTCAAGTCTAACGTTATTTCTAACTACAATTCCATTTTCATCCTTTTTATTTCTAAATACTCACTTAGTTCCTATGATTGAATGGTTATCTGGTTTGTGAACTAATTTCCATACTTTATGAGTCCCTAAAATATATGATTTTAGACCCTCATTTATATGTGCTTTTCATCATTTTATTATGTACTTACCCAGATTTATTGTTGTTCAGAGTTATGCAAGGTTTGTTTGTCTTTTTAGGAAAACAGGTTACATAACAACAACAAAACCAAGCCTTAGTCCCACTAAGTGGGGTCGGCTATATGAATCCTTTTCCTCTAATTTATGCGATCATGGACCATTTCTTTTGATAGATTCAAAGATATTAAATCCTTACTCACTATCTCCTCCCAAGTTATTTTAGGTCTACCCCTACCCCTTCTACTGCCCCCCACAGTAACTAAGTCACTCTTCCTCACAGGTGCACTATAAGGCCTACGTTGCAAGTTTTCATACCATCTGAGTCGTCCTTCCCTTATCTTATTTTCTATAGGAGCTACACCTAACTTACCACGAATATGTTCATTCCTTAATTTATCTTTCAATGTTATACCACTCATCCATCTAAGCATCCTCATCTCGACAACTTTTACTTTTTGGATATTATGTTTCTTCGTTGCCCAACATTCTGATCCATAAAATTAGGCATTACAAGAAGCCAAGGAGAATTTGGAGGATTCGAAGCACGAATTCAGGCATTTATCCAAGCTCCAGAAACTTCAGAGCATAAATGGACAAGAATATGATACTCGACCATGTGGTGTGACCAGCAAACCACGGGGGCAACTTAGTCTTCCACCACACACTCCAAGGTTCAAATTGAGATCAAAATGCTGCAAGGTTCGACCAAGTGCTTGACCAAGTGACCCACTAGGGCGACCATGTTGAGATGCTAAGATAGAACTGAAATTCAAAAGTACTGAGAGTCTCGATGAAGTTTTTGGCCAAGAGACCTTCAGGGGCGACTATGCTGAGATACTGAGATTTCCTGAAGAACGAGATACTGCAAGTCTCGATCATCAACTCGACCATCAAGAATCTAAGGCGCGACAAAGTTGAAGGCATTGGAGATTCGAATCCCTGACTTCCCGTGAGTCCCGACCAGTGCGCACACAAGAATGACAAAGGAGCGACTTGGTTAAAAGCGACCATCTTCTGCATGAGATTTGCTGGAAACCTTCCTAAATTGCAAAACAAACTTTGTAAACCCTAGAGCCTATAAATATTTGATACGAACACGAGCTCTGGGTTCCACTTTGTTTTCCCTTAGGTTAGTGATAGACTTAAGATGTCATTGAGAGCAAAGATAGATTAGGAGTAGCATAGTTTTCAATTCATGTTTCGGTGTGTGCATGAAATGTTCGTCATCCTGTGACAACCGGCGGCATTTGTGTGCTATCCGTGTATATTACACTATCACTCCTCTTGTAATTCTCGATGTTAGTGACAGACGTTCTGAATAATAAAGGGATGATCTTTTTACTCTTGCTTTCATTTACATGCTTTCCATTTACCTATTGTGTGTTTGATAAAGGATTGCAGATAAGGATAAGCACTTCTGCGTATTAGTTAGAGGGAAACAGTCAGCTACATAACCGCAGATGTAGAGACCCGAAAAATATAATAATAAAAGAAAGTGGGGAAAAGTGGATTTTTGGCTAGAAGAGGAGAAAATCGGCCACAATTTTGGGAAATTATCGTGGTACGGTAACTAGTAAATGATAAATCTAGGCTAGTTAAATAGAAAATTGGCGACAATTTTCTAGGAGACAAACAAAACCGACGATGGTTTTCTCGGCAGTGCAAGCTATAAGAAAATCCCGTGAGCTTGCATTGATGGTTAATTTAATTTTTCTCTCCCTCTCTCTCTCTCTCTCTAAAACAAAGAAAGCCCTCTCACTTCTTTGTACAATTTTGCTCTGATTTAAGCCCGAATCGACAATTAGAAACCACCAAGATGATCAGGGGTCGATTCTCTCCGATGTTACTAGAGCAAAATTTTAATTTGGGATTCTGGGGTACCATCCCAAAACTAAGGTAAGGTTGTTATTTGGGTGTTCATGGTTGATTTATTTAATTTATTAAAGGTATAGGTTTAGTATTGTAGATGTGAACGTAATTCTGGGGTTGAACTGAAAAATTAGGATTTTGTGAAATACAGGGTTTGGTGTGTATACCACAAGCAAACTAAGGATTCTTGTGGGTGTTTCCTTAGGGACTCAAGTAAAGAGGATAATGTTATATAAATGAGGAAATTATGAATACGCAAATTTCTGACAAATGTGAATATGATAGTTATTTTAAGCATTCTGTTGATTGACTAGGAATATGTATATGTATTATCTCAGGGTTTTGGAATCATGAATGTCGTAGGCATGAATTAGAAATCAGTAGACGAGTTCAGTTATTCAGGTAAGGGAAATATGTTATGTCAGTTAAAATTAGAAATTTTATCTGTAAAACATAGTATTTGATTATGGGGTTTAGAGTATGATTTTAAATAAATCAGAGCATAAAAATTATATAGTTTTACATATTACAGTACATGGGTCTTATTTATTTAAATGTGTGGCGTGAGTAAATTCCAGTTCAGTATAGAATTTACATAGCTTTCAAAGTATCATGATTTGCAGTATATTTATAGAATGATGTTTTACAAAATTTACAAAATCATGATTTACAGTTTACATACAAAAGGATGTTTTACAACATTTATAGAATACCATGATATACAGATTATAGAACCATAACATTCAGATATTACAATTTATTCAGATATTACAGTTTACTCAAATATTACAGTTTATTCAGACCAGTTATACAGTTTTATGGTTAATTCAGTTGAAACAGTAAGACATATATATAATAGTATTATATAGTATCAGACCCTAATAAACCAGATCAGATTTCAGAGCACGGTACCGTAGCTATTTCGGCTCAGAGTGCAACCACGTATCTCAGATAGTGTGTGGATTTTAAGAGTAGTCGATCGTGCCTTGGGAGAGATTGCAAGCTCACCAGTAGTCGAGATTGAGGCAGCCGATTTTACAGCAGAGGTTTCAGTTGACTTATCCTGGTAGGCCAACCTGTGTTAAGTCTCGCCTACGAGCCACACAACCTTGTCATTAGGGGTTAATTCATGACTTACAGCTATCCTTTGAGGGAAGTTTTTATAGTTGTGTATATTTATACAGATTTACAGAAAATAGTAGATATATTTGTAGATACTAAAATTATGTAAATAGAAAGTTTAGAAACAATTATATTTTAAGCCACATAGGTGTGAGTTATATTGTATGCATGTTATCTCAATTTTCAGTTGATTAACAACATATTGTTCATGTAATCTCAGTTGTCACACACTGGTAATAGCATATTTTTTCTTACTGAGAGTTGTCTCATCCCAGTAATTTAAACATTTTAGGTGAACCAGTTAGACGAGCAAATTAGGCTCGAAGATAGAGGGGATCTTGTACTGCCCTGTCTGTAGGGTAAATTTATGTTGGGAGATGTATTTTTGTGTAGATCCTAGCTGATCTAGTAGAGAATACTGGAGAGATATGTATATATATGTTTTGGGAAAATACTGAATTCCTGTATTGTAATTATGGTTATATGATTTTATGTTTTCCGCTGCATAGGTGTGTTATCTTATTTGGGACCGGGATTCTATAGCAGATTTTATCAGGGGTATCAGAGTAATATAATACAGTCAATATATATAAGAAAAAATGGCAGGAATTTTGGGGTCATTATAGCGGAGGTATTCATTCATCATTGAGACAGGGTATACTCCAGTTCCTAATCATGCTTCGAACGGTTAGTGCACCCTTGCTACCTTGTGCTCTCGATCGCCCCTCTCCCGCTTTGGCTCGCTCAAGTTAGTACTTTTATGGAAGTCTGGATGAACGTAGATAGAGGCATGGCGTCTAGCGTTTGATTCAGACCACAGTATCGCTTTGTAGGAGTAGGGTAACTCATAAATTTACTTGCTTTCCTATAGTGTAGATTTACTTGCTTTGATTTAATTGCTTTCCAGCAATTAGAAACATCCACCATTGCAAAACATCACCTTTTACATCTTTTTCATAACAATGCCATAATAAACTAACTTGGAAGTGGTTTACTAACTGCACTTCAAGTCCCCGTGGATCGATACCCAACTTACCCGCTTTCTACTGAACTTAGGATAGTTAGGTTTATAAATATTATTTTTGGTAGTTAAGGACCCAAGCCTTGGCGAGCCTACCAAATTTTGGCGCCGTTACCGGGGACTTGGCTATGGTTATAAGCCAACTTCCGCTTTAGAGTATTATTGCTTTGTTCTTTTAATTTGCTCTCCATTTGTTTTCACTTTCTTAATTTCTATTTTCTTTATTTTTGCTTTTTGTTTTTGCAGTCTAAGTCTATGTGCTTATCCGTTTGTATGTTTGGTCTGCATTCTTTGGAACTTGAGATAGTTCCCAAAAATCTTGAGATTTAAAAATCCCGTAGGTCCCTTTAGGAACCCTATCTCTAATCCGTAGAGAGCTGAGTAGTCTGAACTAAAAGCAATGATCAAAGATAACCCACTGGTTCCCACTGAACAAATCCCGGAACCCCATGCTCTTTACCTACCTGTGGTGGGAGAGTAACACCTGTGGCCTCTGAGGGACTACTTTGTACCTAATGCATACACATCTTCATCTTGCATCCGGTTCCCAGATGTTAAGGTAGCCCAATTTGAGATTAATACTTCGATCATCTTGATGTTGCCCAACTTTCATGGGAACTCTACTGAAAATCCTTATCAGCATCTTGATGAGTTCTTGGAAATCTGTTCCACCATCCGCATCCCTAATTTTAGTGATGACGTTCTCCGTCTTAGGCTTTTCCCGTTCACTTTAAAGGATAAAGCCAAATATTAGCTGACGTCCTCAGAACCAAACTTGATGACCAACTGGGCCACCATGCAACATGAATTTCTTAAAAAGTACTTCCCAATTGGGAAGACTAATCAGCTTCGGAGATCCATCACAAGTTTCTCCCAAATGGATGGGGAACTCTTTTTTGAGACTTGGGAGCGCTTTAGGGACTTGCTCAATAAATGCCCACATCACAAGGTCCCCAAGTGGCAATTAGTCCAAACATTCTACGAAGGGTTGGTTGAGAGAGATAGGTCTATAGTTGATGCGTCATGTGGAGGTACATTCCTCACTAAGCACAAGAATGAGGCCAAGATTCTCTTCAAAAATCTGGCAAAAAATTATTAGCAAGACATGGCTGCCACTTGTAGACTACCTAATCCATTAAATTCCAAACCAAAAGGAGTTTATGAGTTGGCCACTGGCCAAGACCTAGTCCCAACCTTGTATGCCATCTAAAAAGTTAGATCAATGTCTATCCTTAGGACCACAAGCAACAACGTGTGCAGAGGTTTGTGCAATTTGCTCCAACCCTTCCTATACATATTACAATTGCCCTCACGCACATTCCAAGTTTGAGCTTGTGCAGGAGGAAGTAAATGCCACTCACAATTGGAACGATAAGCCATGTAACAACCCTTATTCAAATACCTACAAGCCCACGTGGAAACAACATCCTAACTTCTCTTGGAGGCTGCAAGCTCCGGGTTTTCAAAGCCAAAGACCTCAACAAAACCCTAATGTTGGGCCTCCATGTCCATAGAAAAATTTCCAAACCATCCGGACCCAGCCCCTAGACCTTTAACCATTTAGCATCCACCTCCACCTCAATCCAAATATGATTCATTTCAAGAGACGATGTTAACAACCCTTAAGCGAATTAAAGCTGACCATCAAGTGGACAGGCAACTCCTTCACTCCCACTCCCAATCTATTATAAACCTAGAAACCACCATGGGATAGCTAGTCGCTACTCTAAGTCGAAGGGAGGAGGGTAAGTTACCAAGTCAGCCCATAGTAAATCCGAAGGGAAAATATGGGGTAGAATGTGAATCGGACGCTGGCCCCTCATCATATTCTAAGCAAGCCCAGGTGGTAACCACATCTCAAAATAGCAGGCTGATAGCCAAATAAGGTGAGGAGCAACTGAGTATGGGGGAGACCCAAGATGAAAAACTGGAAGTACCCAATGCAAATTCATGCACTCTCTCTTCCTCTAGTTGGATACACAGACCATTGAGTCTCACACCCACCACCAGAGGAACCACACCTCACTTCGCCCCCATAGGGATTTTCATAGCTACTCAATGACACATCTAGTAACCCCACTCGCACCCTCTATATTTTGGAAAGCGGCTTCCACTGAGTCCATCTAGGACATGTTTAAACAAATGTGAATGGATAAGCCTCTCCTCGACGACATTAAGCAATCACTTGTGTTTGTAAAATTCCTTAAGGACTTGTCAACGTAGGAGACAGGATCAAGGATGCACATGGATGGTTTGGTTAAATAGGACGAGCATATGAGTTCCATAATACTAAAGCACCTTGTTCCTAAACTAAAAGACCCAGGCTCACCTACTATCTATTGTGTAATTGGTAATTACACCATTGATGGGGCTCATCTAGATTTAGTAGCAAGTGTAAACATTGTTTCATACTTGGCCTATCAGAAACTTAACCCAGGAGTGTTAAAACCCACCTTGGTTTCCATATGCCTAGCTAATCAATCTCTTAAGCAACCCCGAGGTGTGGTAGAAGATGTGGTAGTAAAAGTGGGAGATTTCCACTACATTGTCGATTTTATCATATTGGATATGGAGACTTCCACAAACCCGATCCCTGTCCTTTTAGGATGACCATTCCTAGCCACGACTAATGCTTGCATTCAATATAGGACGGGGATTATGGACATCTCATGGGGCCATAAGCAATGCAGGCTAAACATATTTAATGCTTCCCAACATCCTTTAAACATCGTCCAAGTTGTGGACGAAGACGTAACTGACAAAATTTCTAGGGAAGCAACTCCTTCAATGTTTTGGAAACACCATTGGAAAATTACACAACAACTCGACAGCCCTACCCATGCTAAATTTGGGGATTCCCTTGAGCAATCTATGCTAAAACATACTTGGGACCCCAAATTTGAAACTAAGTTGGGGGTATGTAACTTAGGGTGTAAGGAAGAGGAGGAAGAAACCAATGTTAGCTATTAACCAGGATGAGTTTAAAATAAGCTTTGAAGTGTCTTGCTAAAGATGGTAAACTTATTGCTTTCAGGAGGCAACCCGATAAATGTCTGGTTGAAGACGGTAAACTTAGCACTTCTGGGAGGCAACCCGATAGTTTTTTATATTTTCTTTTGTCCATAAAATGTTTAGAGTAGGTTAAGTGGGTTGAGTGCTTTGTCGCATAGGATTTAGTGTAATCTGGGAGTGCGACAAAGTACAGCGACCATCATGTATGAGGGCGACCTAGTCAAATCCTTGCACCGTTAATAGATTCGGAGATACTGAGAGGGTCGACCAAGTCTGAAACTAGCACTGAACATGGTGCGACCTGGTTAAGAAACATTGAGAAGTCATTTAAATTCTACTCAACCACGACTTTGCATCTCCCGCCTTCTCATTATAGCTTGGATGAGCATAGTCGCTCCCTTCTTGGACGTGCTACTAAAGCAATCTGTAGTCCCATTGCACTACCTCACATTTTCTCCTTCATCCGATTCATCTCCAGTATCCTCTTCTGAATCATCCCAACCAGCTTCTACGAGACAACCACTTGGAGCCTTGCCACGACGAGGCTCTTCATTAAAGGGCTTCCAGAGTTTGGTGGCACTGGGAGAAAGGGTGTACATGGTATGGGCACCCTGTAGGCGTCTATAGAAAATTCCATGGCGGGGCTCTATCCCACGACCAAAAAGCATGTCTGACTCTGTCACGCCACCATTTGAGGAACAACCGTTCACCGATCTTCATGAAGTTAGGTTTCCCTATCCATTACCATTTCAAAAATTCAACCCTACTATTTCGTATATCCCACCATTTAAAGCCTCTAACCCATCCCCCGCTGAGCCCCGGGCTCCCACGCCTGACCCACAACCATTGTCATACCCCTTTCCGTCATATCAGTCCCCCCCGCCACGAACAATGCCTAAACACCAGAGGCCACTCCAGGCTCTTTAGCCACTACAGCCTTGACCTCCCCTCTCTCCTCGCCAACTTCAATACCTGCGGGAAACCATACCTTCTTGTAACACTGCATTGGCCCAACCACTGATATTCTCATCTAATTCGGATTCTGACTAAAATCGATATCACGTAATATTGGGTCTTGTAATCTACCTCTACGACATTGGGTCGTTTTCTTTCTTGTATGAGTCCACCTTGTTTTGTAGCTCTCATGCTTGCACTACATTGTACTAATTGGGATTTAAATGCAATGATCATGGTATTGTTAACTAATATCTATATTTTGTGTTACGATATCTTCTTGCTTGCATGTTATTTTGGTTCTTATATTTTGCAGGGCACCATTCGCTCTTCCTAGCCTCATGCACTATCTTATCCCTTGCCCATATCATATTCTCTTTCAACACTTCAGTGAGGACACTGAAGTTCTAAGTTGGGGGTAAGGGATAATACATTTCACGACATTATTTCATGCACAAGAATGACATGATGGACAAAAAAAAAAACAACTTTTTGCAAATTCCAAGGAACCATGCTAACATATTTATACTTTATACATACACCCATATAACCTAAGGTTACATACATAAACTGTTTTATTATATGATTTCACCATACTCACCAACAATGTAGTGAAATCAGTTGTATAAAATTTGCATAATATGGCCAACAACTTGACATTACTCTAGGTAGTTAACTAAGTGGTTTGTTTGGGTTGATATTGCAATGTAAACTCTTGTATTTACATGGTACTTCATGGGGCTAAGAACACACTCACACATGATTTGTAACACTTAGGGTTCTTTTGAGAGTACTGAGAGAACAACTGTGGAGACTATAACACTCTGTGAGGTATTTGAGCCATCCATTCATTTCTCGAGTTTTTGAATTCAAACTATGAGTTTACAAAACTCAACTATCCTCCTTTTACTGGATTTCCTTTGTCAACTAGTCTTTGTTCTTGTATTTGCTAGCCTAGAGGTGACATTAAGTGGGGAGATCTACTGCAAACCCTAAACATCAAGGCGACGATCTTTTGCGCGAGATTTACTGCAAACCTTCCTAAATTGCAAAACAAACTTTACAAACCCTAGAGCCTATAAATATTTTCTACGAGCAAGAGCTCTGGGTTCATCTTTGGCCTCTCTTAGGTTAGTGACATACTTAAGATGTCATTAAGAGCAAAGATAGATTAGAAGTAGCACTGTTTTCAATTCCTATTTCGGTGTGTGCATGAAGTGTTCGTCGGCTTGTGACAACCGGCGGCATTCGTGTGCTATCCATGTATATTACATGATTACTCCTCTTGTAATTCTCAGCGTTAGTGACAGACGTTCTGATTAATAAAGGGATGATCTTTCTACTTTTGTTTTCATTTACATGCTTTCGTTTATTGCTTTCCATTTACCTGCTTTGTGTTTGATGAAGGATTGCAGATAAGGATAAGCACTTATGTGTATCAATCAAAGGGAAATAGTCGGCTATGGAACCGCAGAGGTGTTCATTCATCGTTGAGATAGGGTATACTCCGGTTCTTGACTGTGCTCAGGACGGTTGGTGCACCCCTGCTACCCTGTGCCCTCGATCGCCCCTCTCCCGCTTTGGCTTGCTCGGGTTAGTACTTCTATGGAAGTATGGATGAACGTAGATATAGGCATGGCGTCCAACGTCTGATTCGGACCACAGTATCACTTTGTAGGAGTAGGGTAACTCATAAATTTACTTGCTTTCTCGTAGTGTAAATTTACTTTCTTTCATTTAATTGCTTTTTAGTAGTTTGAAACATCCACCATTGCAAAACATCACCTTTTACTTCTTTTTCATAACAAGGCCAAAATAAACTAACTTGGAAGTGATTTACTAACTACGCTTCAAGTTCTCATGGATCGATACCCGACTTACCCACTTTCTACCGAACTTGGGATAGTTAGGTTTATAAATATTATTTTTGGTAGTTAAGGACCCAAGCCTTGACGAGCCTACCACTTTACTTTTTTCAAATTGATTTACTTCTTCTTATATGACAATTGTCCATGAGTCATCACTTACAACTTCTTCAACATTCTTTGGTCCATCTTGAGATAAGAAAGTATAGTGATTGCATAGATTTTACAAAAAGGATCTTGTAGTTATACCTCGTGATGGTTCTCCTATTATTTGATCTTTCGGATGATTTCTTATATATTTCCATTCTTTTGGCAATTCAGTATTTTCAACAGTATTATTAGTTGATTTTTCTTCATTTTCTTCTTCTTTTGCTTCTACTATGTCTAAGTCTTCTTGCTTTTGAGTAGTTTGAACTTTTTTAAACTTTTAATGATTTATTGAATGGACTTCCTTCATCAAATGTTACATGAATTGATTCTAAGATTGTAAGAGTTCTTTTATTGTATATTCTATAGGCTTTACTTTTTAACGAATATCTTAGGAATATCCCTTCATCAGCTTTTGCGTCAAATTTGCCTCTAAATCCTTATCATTTAATATATAGCATTTACATCAAAAAACATGGAAGTAAGAGATGTTAGGTCTTCTACCTTTCCAATGTTCATAGGGAGTTTTATTTAAATTTGATCTTATTGATACTCTATTTATCACATAGCATGTGATGTTTACCGCTTCAGCCCAAAAGTATTTTGGTAGATTGTGTGCATTTAACATTGTTCTTACTATTTCTTGAAGAGTTCTATTCTTTCTTTCAACAACTCCATTTTGTTGTGGACCTCTAGGTGCTGAAAAATTATGATTAATTCGATATTCATTGCAAAATTTTTTAACTTCTCTATTGTTGAATTTTCTTCCATGATCACTCCTTATATTTGAAACATTATATCCTTTTTCGATTTGGAGTTTCTTACATAAATTTAATAGCATGTTACAAGTTTCATCCTTGGAGGCTAAAAACAATACCCAAGTAAACCTAAAGTAGTCGTCAACTATAACAAAGGCATATTGCTTACCTATTATGCTTTGAGTTCTAGTAGGACCCAACAAATCTAAATGAATAAGTTCTAAGGGTATACTACTAGCATTATGTTTCTTCTTTTTAAAGCTTGTCTTAATTTTCTTTCCAAGTTGGCAAGCATAAAAAATTTTATCTTTTATGAATTTTGTATTTTGTAAATCTTTGACTAACTTCTTTTTAGATAAGTTTGACAATATGTGCATGCTTGCATGTCCTAATCTTCTATGCCAAAGTCAACTAGTTTCATTCATGGTAGCCCAACATGTTACATCTTGAAAGATTAAGTTTATGAGCTGTGAATAAAATTTCATGTTTTCTTGGATTTTGAACTATACATTTATCTTACTTAAAGATTATGTCAAGCCCTTTGTCACTAAGTTCACTTATGCTTAAAAGGTTATGCTTTAATCCATTGACAAACAAAACATCATAAATTGTAAGTGAGGGCTCCTTACCAATTTGACCTATTCCGACGATTTTACCTTTAGCGTGTCACCGAAGGTCACATATCCTCCATCTTTTTGAACTAGGGTGGTGAACTTTGTTCTATCCCCGGTCATATGTCTTGAACATCTGCTATCCAAGTACCATTTTTCCTTTAATGGAGTAGTCCTAAAGCATACCTACAAGGAATGATTCACGGTGTTACTTTTGGAACCCAAACCTTCTTAATTCTTTTTAAGTCATACCTAATTTTAGTGTTTACTTTCCATTCATTCTTGATTTTGACATACTTCTTTTTAAGTGGACAATTAAACTTTATGTGTCCCTTATTCCTACACAAGTAGCAAGTAGTGTTTTCACGTATATTTGTAGAGGATGTACTTGCATAGTATTTTTTCTTCGTTTACGAAGTATCCCATAAATAAGTTCTTGTTCCTTTTTTTTTTCAATTCCATTGTAACCAATTCCTTCTTTGTTACTAATCATCCTTTGTTGTCCAACCATCTTTTCAAATTTTTCTTTTCCACTAGTAAAATTATAAATAATCTTATCTTTATCTTCAATTTTACTTTTAAGTTCACTTATTTCTAAGACTTTCTTGCTTTCATCATTTACTTGTAGTTTTACTAACTCTTGAGACATATTGTTAATTATCTTCATTAGATCATGAATATGAGATTCTTTTTCTTTTTCAGTTGTTTTAGAACTTTCTAGTTGATTCTTATGATTTTCATTTTGTTCTTTCAAGGCTATGTTTCTTTTAGACACTTTAATGAACCTATTGTGTAAGTTGAATAGTTCAGTTTGAATTTCCTTATATGAAGGCATACTATCACATGAATCATTACAAGATTCTCCACTAGATTCTTCCGATGAACTATAATAAGAGTTTACTTCAGCATTGTGTGCCATAAAGCACATGTTGGCAACTTCTTGTTTGCTTGATTCATCCTCCAATTCGTTTGAGCTTGTGTCGTCCTATGTAGCTATCATTGCCTTCTTTTTCTTCTTCTTGTCTTTCTTCAGCTATGGAAAATCGGGTTTAATGTGTCCAATCTTCTTACAATTATAACATGTAGGCGGTTCATTTTTTCATTTCCTTTGTATTTGTTTATCCTTTCTTGGTTTTTGATCCTTTAAACTTCCTAGGGAATTTCCTATTTCTTTCTGAAAAATTTGCCAAGTCTTTTAGTGATAAAGGATAGTTTTTCATCATCTAATTCGTTGTCTTCATCTTCATCACTAGAACTTTCTTTACTAGCCTTGAGAGCTATTGATTTCTTGTTTTTATTATTGTTCTCTGAATTTATTTCATTCATTTCCATCTCATATGTGAGAAGGGATCCGATTAACTCATCAAGGGAGGTATTTTTCAAATTTCTACCTTTCATTATTACTATGGCCTTTGGTTCCCATATTGAAGGAAGTCCTCTAAGGATTTTTCTAATCATTTCATATGTTGAATAATTTTTCCCTGAAGCATTTAAAGAATTTATTATGTGAGTGAACCTAGTATACATGCTAGTGATAGTTTCTTCCTGATTCATTTTAAAGGCCTCACACTCGCTAGTAAGCATGTCGATTCTACTAACTCTAACATCTATAATTCCTTCATAGGTTACTTCTAACTTGTCCCAAATTTCTTTGGTTAACTTACATGCCACGAACCTATTAAACTCATATACGTCTAAAGCACAATATAGTGCATTCATGACACTTGAGTTTACTTGCATCATTTTATGGTCATTATCGGTCAAATCACTTTCTCCTTTAGGAACTTCTTTACCATCTACTAGCTTAGTAGGAATGTAGTCACCATGCGTAAAGATATTGAAAATAATAGTAATTAAATAAAGAGGAAAAGGAAAATTTAAGGAGGTAAAGTAGGGTTCGTCGATGAATGCCCTGGCTTCATCGACAAACTCCTTTATACGATTCGTCGACGAAGTTTAGTGCCTTTTCGACGAAGAGATATCGAGAGGGGGACATGTAGACCCTTTGGTTCGTCCACAAACTCATTATCCTTGTTGACGAACTTCCTTCTTCAGTTTGTCGACAAGTCCACGTGTCTCGTCAACGAAGCCACATGGCCAGCCATCTATATAAGCGCAAAAATCATATTTTTACGAGAAATGTAGCTAAATCTCTCTCTCTCTCTCTCTCTCTCTCTCTCTCTCTCTCTCTCTCTCTCTCTCTTACTAGATTTTTGTTTTCTCTCCCTTCTCTCTATATTTTTGACTCCGTTTCTCCCTGGTTCGATGATCAAAAGCTACCACAATGATCCTTGGAGATTCTCTACAGTTTAGCCGGAGCAGAATTTCGATTGGAGAAGTTTGGGAACCATCCAAAAATTAGGGTAAGTAGATTATTTAAGGGTTATTTAGTTTGTAGGTTTTTATGAACCTAGATTTAGTAGTTGTTATTATTATACTGGTGTTTGGGATGATTAAATTTGGGTGTTATAAATTCAGGATTTTGGGGCTTATACTGCAGGCAGGTTAGGGAACCTGGTGGGTGTTCTTAAGAACCTAGGTAAATGATAAATAGTTTATAAATTGAGGAAATGTGGGTATGGAAATTATTCTGAGAATTCAGTTAATTGACATGGAAATATATATATATATATATATATATATATATATGTGTGTGTGTGTGTGTGTGTGTGTGTGTGTGTGTGTGTGTCTAATTTCGGGATTATGGTGTTATGAACGCCCCGAGCGTAAGTTAGAATCAGTAGGCGAATTTAGTTAGGCAGGTAAGAGAAATATACTATGTTAGGAATTTCAAAAATTTTATCAGTAATATATATGTGTTTCGGGGTAAATTTCATATAGTATAAATTATCCCTATTATCATAAAATACAGATTTCAATATAGAGGTTTTTATTTAATTATGTGGCATGAATTAATATTAGAATAGTTTAGAAATTATGCAGTTTTCAGAATACCATGATTTACAGAATTTTTGCACAGAAATATGTTTTACCAGATTTTACAGAATTACAAATTACAGATATTATACTGACAGACATTATACAGATAGATATTTTACAGACAGATATTATATAGATAGATATTATACAAACATATATTATATAGTATTTATAGAATACCATGACTTCCAAAATTAAAAAACCATAACACTCGGATATTGTAGTTTATTTAGTTAGATAATACCGATCAGATATACAGTTATTTTAGTAAGATATTATAGTATTTAGATCAGATTTGCTGTGTTATGGTTATTTTGGAATCTTGATGAAACAACAGGATAATTATATATTAGTATTATATAGTATCAGACCCTGATGAAATATTTCAGTCAAATTCAGTCAGCAAAGCATGGTACCGTAGCTATTTTAGATCAGGGTGCAACCACATATCTCTGATAGTATGTGGATTTTGTCAACTGTGCCTTGGAGGGATTGTAGGCTCCTCGATATTCTGGTTAGAGGTGGTCGGTTTGACGAGGTAGATGCCAGTACCGAGCCTTTGGAGGGATTACAATAAGGCTGGACTGAGGATTGATAGAGTATCAGTTGACTTATCCTAGTAGGTCAACCAGAGTTAAGTCCCGCCTATAGGCCGCACAACCTTATCATGAGGGATTAAATCATGACATACAAATTTTCATGGTTATTTTCAAAGTTATTTATATATATACAAATTTTTAGAATCACAACAGATATATTATAATACTAGCAGTATGATTAAATAGAAAAATCGGATATTACAAATGTATTTTTAGTCACATAGGTGTGAGATACACGTTTTTATATTTTATATGATATCTTAGTTCAGTTATTTTATCAGTAAATTATTTATGTAAACTCAGGTGCCACATACTAGCAATAGCATATTTCGTCTTATTGAGCGTTGTCTCATCCCAATGATTTAAAATTTTTAAGGTAATCTAGTTAGGCGAGCAGATCAGGCTCACAGGTAGGGAGGTCGTCTACACTACCCTGTCTGTAAGGTAAGGGTTATCAGGGGATTGTTTTTTTGAGTAGCAATCAAGAGTCTTTGGGTAGAAGATGCTGGGATGATGTGTAAATATGTATGTATATTTTGGGGAGATACTGAATTCTGGTATTGTGTATGTGATTGTACAGTTTTACGTTTTTCACTGCACAGGTGTTGTCTAGTAGTCTTTACAAGGGTATCAGAGTAAATGATTATCAATCTATTTATATTTTATAAAAAAAAAATGGTATGAAATTTTAGGTCATTACAGTTTGGTATTAGAGCCTAGGTTGCTAGGTTCTGCAGACTCTAGAATACAACGGAAAACAATACTAGAATATTGGAATGGAATTTTGGAGATGGATAGAGCAAAATTTTAGTGAGTTGATATTGGGGAAACTAAGATGAGAATTTAGGGTTCTGTTCTGCAGTTTGGAAGAAGGAAGTTCGGGGTGGTTTTTGTGTTTTTCCTGGGGTGACAATTTCAGGAAAATCATAGTAAGTTATTGTCAATTTCTATTTCCATATGATAGGACTAGACCTTAAATTAGTAATAGGTGGTATGAGGAAATTTTGGTTAGAATAGCACTATAAGGTTCAAGTTCTTAGAATAATTTTTTATTATTGCATGATGGACCTAGGAGGTAGTAGTGCTCACGTTAGAGACAATGATGGAGCAGGGCCCTCTAGTATGGGCGGTGGAGACTCATATGCTGTTTTACGCAGCGTAGCTCAGCAGGTCATGACTGAGATTGCACAGAACACCAAGGAGCAGGGAGGCTCGTCTGCAGCCCAGGGGTGTACTATAGAAAAGTTCACAAAGAGGAATCCACCAGCATTTCCAGGAGCAACTGATCCTGCAATTGCTGAGAACTGGATGCAGGAGATAGAGAAAATACTGATGGTGCTCCATTGCACTGATGAGCAGAGGGTTCTTTCTACCACGTATAAGTTGGTAAGGTAGGCCGAGAGATGGTCGATGGCTACTAGATTACTGGATGGGGAGTGACCCATACTAGTGCCTATGACCTAAGCTCGATTCAGAGACATATTCTTCGACAAATACTTTCCTGCCACAGTCAAAGAGGCTAAAGTACAGGAGTTTCTGAGTTTAACCCAAGGACCATTGATAGTTTAGCAGTATGCATAAAAAATTATTTAGCTGTCATGATTCGCTCCATATGTAGTACGAGTTGAAGCTAAGAAGGCTAGGATGTTTGAGAGGGGCTTGAGGCGAGACATATACAAGCAGGTAGCTGTTTTAAAGATACAAGACTTCTCAGACTTGGTTTATAGAGCCACGGTAACAGAGGAGAGTGAACAGAAAGATGTGGGAGTACTAAGCCAGAGGAAGAGGCCTACACCTCCAAGATTCCAAGCGGGTTCCATCCGGGGCCCATGGAGAGCAGACCAGTTTGATGGAGACAAGAGGCAGATGACAGGACATCGAGGGTTCTAGGGTGAGCAAACTTATCCCACCTGTACTAGATGTGGCAGGAGACATTTGGGAGAGTGTAGAAGGGGAGAGAGTGTTTGCTATCTTTGTGGGAGACTGGTCATAGGTCTTGGTCATGTCAGGGACTGCCGGCTCAGGCACCAGTTCATAAACCGTTTCAGGGTGGTTATCAGGCACCCTATGGAGGCCAACAGAAGAACACAACACCGGCGAGAGTCTATGCATTGACATTGAGAGATGGTAAGGCTACTAGAGACACCGTGACACTTTCATGTCATTGGGGTATGCTAAGTTATTTGGTATTAAGGCACAATAGTTAGATGTTGAATTGTTAGTAGCCATGCCGACAGGGACAGTAATGAGGTGTAGAAGGGTACTTAAAAATTTTCCAGTGGCCATTCAGGAGAAAGTCCTATCAACCAATCTTGTTGTATTAGATATGCAAGGGTTTGATGTGATATTGGGTATGGACTGGCTGGTAGCTAATCATGCCAGCATAGATTGTCATCGAAAAGAAGTGATTTTCAGACCCCCAAGTGAGCAAAATTTCAGATTTATGGCTTAACAGGTGCACTCCTTACCATAGTTAGTATCGGTAATTCAGGTGAGGAAGCTTCTTCAGGGTGGTTTCTAGGAGTATATTGCTTGCATAAAGGATTTTTCAATAGAAGAACTGAAATAGGCTGATATTCCAGTTGTTAGAGAATTTCCAAATATCTTTCCAGAGGAATTACCTGGTTTACCACCAGATCGAGAGATTGAATTTACTGTGAATCTTCAACCAGGGTCGGCACCAATATCTAAGGCTCCGTATAAAATGGTTCCAACTGAACTGAAAGAGTTGAAAGACTAGTTGCAGGAGTTGTTGGATAAAGGATTTATCAGGCCTAGCGTGTTGCCCTGGGGAGCACTAGTCCTTTTTGTGAAAAAGAAGGACGGGACCATGAGGATGTGCATAGATTATAGAGAAATAAACAAATTGACAGTCAAAAATAAATATCCTCTTCCCAGAATTGACGATCTATTTGATCAACTCCAGGGGACCCAGGTCTACTCCAAGATCGACCTTCGGTCGGGTTACCACCAGGTGAAAGTTAGAGTAGAGGACATCTCAAAGACAGCATTCCAAACTAAATATGGGCACTATGAGTTCTTAGTAATGCCATTTGGATTGACTAATGCACCGAAAATATTTATGTACTTAATGAACCATATGTTCCATCGGTACTTTGACCGGTTTGTTGAAGTATTTATTGATGATATACTAGTTTACTTGAAGAGTTTTAAGGAGTATGCAGGTCACCTGAGACTAGTCTTATAGGTGTTAAGGGAAAAGAAATTGTATGCAAAATTCAAGAAATGTGAATTCTAGCTGAGGCAGGTCACTTTCCTCAAGTATGTGATATCTGGGGATGGCATAGCAATTGATCCGAGTAAGAAAGAAGCAAGAGTGAGATGGGTGAGACCAGTGAATGTTCAGGAGGTTATGAGCTTTCTGGGTCTTGTAGGGTATTACCGGCGTTTTATGGATGGCTTCTCTAGATTATCTGCTCCATTGACATGACTCACGAGGAAAATGTATGAGGTTTTAATGGACAGATGATTGTGATATGAATTTCCAGGAATTAAAGCGGCGATTGGTTACAGCACCGGTACTGTCTATTGCATCGGGGGAGGATGGATTTGTTATATACAGCAATACTATTGACCTTATAGGTCACGCTTGGTTTTGATATTGACAAATACTCATTATATCTAATGGGTGTTTGAGATTATGTGCAGGAACTTAAATTGATAGATCAAAATGCACATAGACAAAGTGAAGTTTTGAAGACCTAATTACTTTATGTTGTAATATATTTCATTTGTGTAATTGGTCTATAATAGTAATTAGGATTTTTACTTGTAATAATCACACATATCACATGTATGGTCTAATGGGTAAGCTCAAATTGAATAATAACTAAAACTGGACCTAGAAAAGACCCTAGGACACTCACCACTACACTTCACTACAAAAGAACTGGTTTTTAGTGATGAAACTATTAGTGACAGATTCAAATTTGTCACTAATAGTAGGGTACTAATGACAGTTTTAGAAATTGTTACTAATACGACACTATTAGTGACGAAATTGAATCCGTCAATAATATTTCGTCACTAAAAACTAGAAAAAATCGCGCGAAAATATCTTTCGCGCAAAATTTATCCCGAGAAAATATTAGTAACGATTTTTGTGGTACTAGTGACGAATTAAATCCGTCACTAAAAAGTAAACATTAGTGACGATTAAATAACCGTGACTACTACTATTTAAAAAAACAAAAAAAACTTTTACTTCAGAGTATTAGTGACGAATTGCTAAATCCGTCACTATTGGTCCATTACTAGTGACGGATTTCAAACCATCACTAATACTTCTAATTTTTTTAAAAAATAAAAAAAATTTACTTCACAGTATTAGTGACGAATTTTTGAATTCATCACTATTGCTCCATTATTAGTGACGGATTTGAGAAACATCACTAATACTTCCGTTTTTTAAAAAAAAAAAAAAAATTTATTTCACGGTATTAGTGATGAATTTCTAAATTCATCACTATTGGCCCATTATTAGTGACAGATTTGAGAACCGTCACTAATACTTTCATTTAAAAAGAAATAAAAAAAATTTACTTCACAGTAGTAGTGACGGATTTGGGAACCGTCACTAATACTTCCTGTATTTAAAAATGATCTTAACATTTTTGTTTAAAGTATTAGTGACGAATATATATATATTCGTCACTATTGCCCCAGTATTAGTGACGGATTTTAAAACCGTCACTAATGTTTCCCTTATTTTAAAATAATTTTAATTTTATTATTTCAAAGTATTAGTGACGAATTTCAAAATTCGTCACTATTTCCCTTGTATTAGTGACGGATTTGAAGACCGTAACTAATACTTCACGTATTTAAAAAAAAAGGTTTTTTTTTTTATGCAAAGCATTAGTGATGAATTTATTAATTCATCACTATTGCCCTACTAGTAGTGACGGTTATGGATTCGTCACTATTAGTCCTTTAATAAAATTTGCCCAAATCTTCCTTTTCTTCCCTCCTTTTCCTTTCCTTTCCTGCTCGTCTACGCGCCGCTGTGATCTCCTTTCTCTCTTCCTTCTTTCCCTTGGCTTTCCCTCCTCCCTTCTTTCCCCTCCTTTCCTTCCTCCTCCGGCTGCCTTTAGCAAGTACCACAGCCGCCACCCAAGTCCCTTCTCCCCTCTAATCGTCTGCAGGTAGCCTCCCGCCCGAGCCACTCCTCCTCTTTGGTCATTTGCTCGGACTCCCTGACCTTCCTCTATCTCGGCTAGTAGCATGCCACTACCTGCCACTTGCCGTCAAGTCCCCGGCCTCTGGTTGCACTCAGAGTCGCAGCCCCAGCAGCTCCACCGCTACCCGGCCAGTTCGTCGCCATCGGGTACCCCGCCTCAAGCTGCAGTTGGAGCCGCAGCCCCAACTATCTTGTAAGTATCTCTAAATCAATTCAAAACACATAATGCAATAGCCCAATGATAGAACAACCCTAGTGCCTTTTATTCTCCTTATCTCTTTTTCTCTTCCGATCTTAATCTATCCCCTCCTATCTCCTCCCTCACCCCCCCCCCCCCTCCTTCTAATCTAAGTCCTTTCACCTCTTTGTCAATCTCACCATCACCATCAAGGTGTTTGATTTTTAAACAAATACATGTATTTAAAATAATAAAGAAAATTTTTAAAGACTATATATCAATATTGGGAGGCCATACAAGGTGTTAAGCTAGACTTAAAGACTCATGCTTTGGATTTCTAAATATTCTTAAAAAAAATATAGAATACTTTTGTTTTCAATTATGGACTTGGAAGATTAAAAAGTTAATTAAATATCATATTATACTCAAAATGGAAGTGAAAAATTCAAAGACAAGTTGAAAATCTCTTTTCAACAATAATTGGAAAGCTAGATTCCCAAATAGAAAAAACAAGCTTATAGATTTGACGTTGAAATATTGCAGCACTTGAGTCAATGAAGAAAGAAAGCAGAGTTGAATCAATGAGAGTAGTCTGAACTAGAAGAATTTTAGTGCTTCTAAATTGATTTTAATTTTCATTTTCAGTCTACGGTTTTTTTTATTCAATCCATTGCTTTTATTGATGAATTTGAATTTAGAATGAAATACCTATTGTGCTCAGTTAATTGTGATGATAATTGTTATAAATTCTTATGAACAATAATAACAACAACAATAGACCTTAAGTCCCATTAGGTGAAGTTGGTTACATAAATCATTTTTCGTCAATTCACTTGACCGAGAGCATTTTCTTGATCTATTAGATTAAAGGCTATTAAATCCTTCCTTACTATCTCATTCTAAGTTATCTTAAGGCTACCCCTACTTATTTTCATGTCAAAAACAATAACTAACGTACTCACTCCTTCTCCTCAGTGTTTTACTAAGTGTGAGTTTCAAATCTCCAAAACCATTTAAGTCGTCCTTCCCTTATCTTGTTTTTAACTGATACTGTGTCTAAATTATTGCATATATGCTCATAATCTTTTACTATGTTTGAACGAAGAGAGTATATAGTTATTTTTATTGATATGAAATGTAGTTGTTATATATAATATCATCCATCATATATTATCATTGGAAAAGTTTCAAATGATACTGACGTAAAATTAGATGTTATAGAATCCACGTAAAACCACAAAAAAGAATCGCCATTTTTAGATCACATCATGCATTCTTAATCTCTAGCTACTATCTGATAATGAATTAGTTTAGTCAAGCCCATCACAATTGAAATCATACAATTGGTTTGAAATTTGCAAATGATGCTCTGATTTTGATTGCATTGGTTAGGATCTAAATTTGATCAATCCAATATAAATATAGAACACCATAAATTCCACTATAGCTGCAAACCCTCTTCATGATTTTGTTAATTAGCTCACACAGAAAGTGGTGTAGAGTTATAATTTAGTTTGAGATAATGTCATTTCGAAATTTCTCATTATCATAATAGTCATTGGTCATACACTGCATGTGCAATATATTTTCTTAGATTTCTATTAAGTTAATTAATCATTTACATTTTTTTCTTATTTGTTCTATAGTATAATTAAATTATTTTTCTACGTCTACCTCTAGCATTCTCTAATCCACTATGAATTAGTTTATGGTGCCGATAAGTAAATATGGTCAAATAATAGTCAAGTTTTACGGAATACAATAATTACCCTCATTGAGATTTTTCGAAAATAAGTATGATATGTTTATCCTAAGAACGAATTTGGCATCCTAAATAGTAGGTTAAAGAAATCCTAACGTTGAAAAAACTTCGCACATCATTCTTTTATGAATTCGAATGTGACTACTACAAAATTAGCTGCATTGAGATGGAGATGTGAGCATTTATCATGGTATTCATTTCTCTAAATTTCATTTTTATAAGATTAAATAATAAAATGGAAGGCGAACGCGAAATTGCATTGGGTTATTACCTAAGTAAATATTAAAAAAAAAAATTGAGTCAATGTACCAATGTAATATACATAATTGGAGTAAACTATTATTTCGAGTCGATGTAATCTTTGGATGTCGAGAGTTGTGTTGTAGAAATCATTTCCTCTTTACTGGTTAATGCCTCCGCAAAGGGAGCCTCGAGTAGTTCTGATTCTGATTTGGACTCTGATTAGGATAGACTAGATGGTTGGGATATTTTTATGCACTTTCTCTTTTGCTTATGTACTGCGCTCATGCACCTTTGTGCTTTTATTTTATTTCTTTTTTTTGTTATTTGTTTTTTATTGCATTCTTTTTTACCATGCTTTTGAATGGTTGTACGCGTGCTTCGATGTGTCTATATATATTGTATTGCCTCTAAAATTAATGAAAATACATGGACCATTTGATTTCTACCTATATTTTGGGAGATACTGGATCTGCCATTTAATTACTATCATTTCATGTATTCATTGAAACTTAGACCCGTCCAAGAACGGTTACTATACATTCATTCCTAACCGTACATGTGAGGCAAATCTATTGTTATATTTCAATTGATTATTAGTCATACTATGTTGACTAATAATCACTTGAACATGTTAATTATTTGTTTCACTCACGATTAGTAATGTTTATATTTGAACCATTCTTGGATTGTCCAATGTGGACAGTTCAGAAAGTTGTATTTACATTGTTGTCATCGTTCACGCTTTGTCAATTGTCATTAAATATTTCGAGCGCGTCTCTACTTGTGTTCTCAAGATGCATAGTAGGGTGTCGTGACAATTTGTTAGTGATGGAAAACTAGCCAAATTTTCACTTCCCCCATATCGTGTACTTGGAGAGCCATGGGGAGATGCTGCCAAAATTTATAACAACTACGACGAAGGAATTTGAGCGATTGATCGCAATGTAAATGTAACATTCCTGAATGGGATAAGATCCGTACCCGTTAGAGTATGATGGTTGATTATAGGATTCACGATGCATGCATGATAAACATTATGAGAATATAATGAACACCATTTACTTGAACATATTATAGGGTAAATAATGAACATATATAAGATTTGGATGAACGCTCGGGGTAGGTTTTTGCCAAAATACATGAAAGGGGTACATGATTTCATAGAGTTTGCGTGTCCTCGTGTAGACAGAGCCAGTAGAATAAGGTTTCCATGCAAGAAATGTCAAAACATAACTTTCAAACACATTGATCTGGTCCATTCACACTTATTAGACTTTGGAATGGAGAAAAGGTACACAAGATGGGTGTTCCACGGTAAAGATTATGTAGTTTAGAGCGATAATTTAAATGAAGATGAAGATGAGGGGGAAAATATAGCAGGTGGTGACACACGTTCGGAAGGGTTAATTGAAATGTTAGGTGAATTGCAAAGGGCGATTGCCGTGGACACGGGTGATGTCAGTGTGTCGCGTACTGGTGATGAAACTACTTTTGTGGGTACAACACCTTGCGATCCTAGTACATTGAATCGACTCAGTAAACCATTTTCTAATCTCATAAGGGATGCACGGGTGCCTCTATATCCAAACTGTAAAAAGTTCTCAAAATTAGAGTTTCTGATAAAGTTGCTTCATGCAAGGACAATGCATGGGTTATCTCAGAGCGCATTCAACATGCATTTAAGCCTTATTAAGGCCACACTGCCGGAGGGTGAAACACTTCCCAAGTATTTTTATGAGGCAAAGATATACATGCGTGAATTGGGTCTCAGTTACACTCTAATACATGCGTGTAGGTATGATTGTACACTCTTTTATGGTGAACATGAAAATACGAACGAGTGCCTAGAATATGGTGAACCGAGGTATAGAACTAATCAGAAGAAGGGTAAAAAGATTCCCAAAAAAGTTTTGCGATATTGTACATTAATCTCACGGATGCAACGATTGTATATGTGTAAAAAGACTGCTACAGATATAAGATGGCATCAAGAGAAACGTCTTCAAGATGGAAACACCCTTAGCCATCAAGCGGACTCGGAAGCTTGGCCTGAATTTGATAAAATGCATTTGTGGTTTGCTAGTGATCATCGCAACATCAGACTTGGCCTTGCTTTAGATGGGTTCAATCCTTTCGGTAACATGACCAACCCATATAGCATGTGGCCAGTTATGATGATGCCATACAATATGTCGGCATGGTGATGTATGAAAGAACCTTTCATTCATATGTCTCTGCTAATTCCCAGACCGAGAGCACCTGGTAATGATATTGATGTTTACCTGCATCCGTTAATTGACGAGTTGAAAGAATTATGGGAAAAAGGAGTGGAGACATTCGATGTGCAAATCGGGACAACATTTCGAATGCATGTTGCAGTCTTATGGACAATTAATGATTTCCCCGCATACGGAAACCTATCAGGTTGGAGCACAAAAGGTTACTTAGCATGCCCAGTATGTAATAACGATGTTGGGTCCTTATCCTTGAAGCATGGCCGCAATTATGTGTCATCGTCGTTTTCTACAAACTGGACATCCTTGTAGGACTCGTGGCGTCAGAAGCTTCAATGGAAAACCTGAACGAAGGTCGCCACCAAAGCGGTTAAATGGGGAAGAGATATTAAACCAACTAAGGTGGATCGGAGATGTGAAATTTGGGAAACCACCGACTAGTAGAAAAAGAAAATGCGCTGAGTGGGAGTTGAATTGGACAAAGAGAAGCATCTTCTTCGAGTTACCATATTGGAAATATCTTCTACTATGCCACAACTTGGATGTCATGCACTTCGAAAAGAACATTTGTGAGAATGTCATTGGTACATTGCTTGATATAAATGGGAAGATAAAGGACACCGCAAATGCTCGCCGAGATATGGAAGACATGGGAAGACGACCTGAGCTGCACCTGTTTCGTGATGGGGACAAAATTCTCATGCCATCAGCTTGTTACACATTTTCGAAGGATGAGAAGAATAAATTCTTCAACAGGTTGAAATCAATGAAGTTCCCCGATGGATATGCATCGAACATAGCTCGATGCATAAACACGAAGGAATGGAAGATGCAAGGAATGAAAAGTCATGACTGTCACGTCCTTCTACAACGGGTTCTACCCGTTTTCCTTCGTGGACACTTGACTGAGATGTTTGCTCGGTATTGATTGAGCTGGGATTCTTTGGCAGTTGTGCTAAAAAAAACTGAGCATAAACGTACTTGAATGGTTAGAGGATGACATCATGATCATACTATGCAAGCTGGAGAAAATTTTTCAGCCAGTACTCTTCGATGTGATGGTCCACCTAGCTGTCCATTTACCAAGGGAGGCCATAATTGGAGGACCGGTTCAATATCGTTGGATGTATCCTATTGCGAGGTAAAGTATAAAGTCCTTGTATAATGGTCACGTGATTTCCCTATTTGAATTTTTTTTCTTCATTGTGTCTACAATTTTATAATGCTACGTAAAATGCACAGGTTCTTGTGCACTTTGAAGGGGTACGTGTGCAATAAGGCACGACCGGAACGTTTAATCATTGAGGCGTACATTGACAGTGAATGTCTTGCATTTTACTCAATGTATCTACATGATATTGACACAATGTTCACTCGTGATGAGCGAAATGTAGACGTTCATGCTATTAATTCCGAAGATGAAGAACCCAGGAGCTCTATATTTTTAGAAAATGTTCGGCCTCTCGGTGCACGATTTTACGATTTCATTGACATGGATGACCTCGAAAAGGCTCATTTTTACGTCCTCAACAATTGTGATGAAACTGTTCCATATATTGAGTACGTTGTTCCAAACTTCTTACTTTGCATTGTATTTACATATGCATAATTATATACTTACTTGACATTAACATATACTACTGTTGCATATAGAGAACATAAAGCGGAACTCCTGGCCCAAAATGAACGGAATGTTGATGAAAGACATAAAAAGGAATTTATCAATTGGTTTGGGAGTCGTGTAAGTAACAAAAACTGCTTCAGTTAGAAGCAATGTATGGTTTCACTATTGATGGTATTCTTCTAAACTCTTGTTTATTTAATAGATGAAAGTCATGTTTTACAATAAGGAACTAACGGCAAGTAAATATTTGTACATGTTGGCATGTGGCCCCGATCAACGAGTTAACCGCTACAGCAGTTGCATTGTTAACGGGTTACAATTTCATACAAAGTCCCTTGAACTGCATAGAAGAACCCAAAATTGTGGGGTTGTGGTGCTAGGCATAGAAGGAGATGAAGATATTGACTACTTCGTTGTGTTAGATGACATTTTAGAGCTTAGCTATGGAGCAAACAGAGTCATCTACCTGTTCAAGTGTACCTAGTGGGACATCGGTAATAAAAAAAGTGGGATAAACACCGATGCCTACTTCACTAGTGTCAATTTTAGCAAGACTTGGTATCAAAATGACCCTTTCGTGCTTGCGACGCAGGCAAAACAAGTGTTTTACCTTAAAGACACCAAATTGAAGGGTGAATGGCATGTGGCCCAAAATATTCCTCCCCGAAGTTTGTACGCAATTACAGAAGTGGTAGATAGTGACATGAGTGCCAGTGAGAATGCATTCCAAGAAGATGAGCCATCTGCCCACGCAGCAGCGCAATATGAACCAGATGTTGTCGAAGAAGGCGCTGATCCTATACCATTGCATAGGGATGGTGCTAGGGCAGAACACGTAGGAGCTTCTGACATTATAATTGAACCTTGTGTAGACGTTCACTTCATCGACGATGAGGAAACTGATGGGGAAGATGACACAGGGGTTGAGTACTGTAGTGAAGAGAAAGTCACTTTAGAAAGTGAGGATGATATGGATATTGAGGACGTATAGGGTGTAAGCATGTTATTTTTGTCACTATGTATCTGACATGTGTAAATAACTTAAAAATAGATGTCTGCTGCATCCATCTAATATCCGTACTTCATATATGTACTTGTCTATTTTTGTCACTATGTATCTGACATGTGTATATGGTCCAACCGATTGACCACAGTCCAATCGACCGAGCTTATGATGCTCATTTGACCCCGGTCGACCGAACCTCTTTGAAGTCAACAATTTGACTTCTTGGTCGACCGAGAGAATTTTGTATTGCACCAACCTGGTTGACCAAGTTCCCACGTGTGAGAACCCAACGGTCTGGTCGACCGACCAATTTAGTTCAAAATGACCCTGGTTGACCGAACCTCGCTAATTTGGAAAAATTGCCTCGGACATACATGTCCGGTTGACCGACCTTGGCAATTCATTTCTGGCCCGGTTGACCGAACCCCAAGAACTTGGGTTGACCAAACTTGTCTTGGTCAACCAGAGCTCTTGGGTTGGACCTATTTTTTACCACGGTTAACTCGGTAAAATAGACTTAAAATAATTAAATAATGATTAAATATTTTCTAACAATCCTGACCATATCCCTAACAATTATAATTCTAGGGGAGTTTATTTATACCCCTTCATTTTGGATGATTAGTAAGAGAGATTAGCCAACTTGATTAAGAAATTCTCTCTCAAGCTCTAAATTCCTACTACTCATTTTTACACTCCACTTTTACTCATACTTACCTTCTACTATTGTCCAAACAATCTGTAAGTTGATTGAGTGATTATTTTGGAATGGTTTGCTTTCTTTGTCTTAATTGATTTATTCCATTTTCTTGAGAGTACAACATTGAGTATTCTTAGGAGCCTTTATTAATAAGTCTTGCCTAAGAAGACCTTGTTCGATCTTCTGAGATTGTATATTCATTGCAATATCTTGAGAAGCTCGTATTTTATTTTGGTTGCAAAATATTTTCAAAATCATTTACAAATATCTATTGTGCTTTTATCTTGAAAAATATTTGAAGAGATATTTGTTTATGAGTTAAAAATATTTGTGGCAACATTCATTGAGTTATATCTTTTGCTGATTATAAAGATTCAAATCCTTTTTGCAAACCCAATTTATACGTTACTCAAGCTTTATATTATTGAGAAGATTTGCTAGTTGAAATATATATGACGATTGATTAATATCTTTGTTTGAGCATTTAGATTAAACATTTTGTGATACAAAGATCATATAAGTTTTGCACTCTCACGCACTAAATACATTGATAGCAAATATATTTGAGAGTTGATATATCAAACCACATTGAGCTTACATATTAAATCATTGTGCGGTGTATGTGATTGCACGTAACTGGGTACAAATCTGCTTTACTTGAAAGCATAATCATTGTACCAATCTCATTGATTGTGAATATACTATTGTATTTCCAGGCACAGGCGTAAAGAGGGACACTAGCCCTTTGAAATAGTCTCAGCTTGGCTTAGACCCAGTTAGTAAAGTTAGGTGCACCATCCTGGTAAGGTGTAGGTTGAGGTCAGCCCCGCTAATTGACCAGGTTGTAAAAGTTGAGGTCAGCCCTGTGCTAATTGACCTGGTCTTAATCAGTCCCACTCCACCCATTAAGTGAGCTTTTAATGGAATCCTTGGGCTTGAGAGCTAGAGGTGGGGATGTAGGCACAGTTGGCCGAACCCCGATAACATATCATATGCCTTGTTTATATTTCTGCACTTTACATTTAATGCACATGTATGTTATGGTGTGAATGATGCGCTTGATTTAAATTTCCATACATTATATAATTGGCGCATTTGGAATTGCATAAGAAGACCCTAGGTTGTATTATACAGGTATTTCATTTAACCTAGGCGATAAATTTTAAAATTCCAATTCACCCTCCTTCTTGGGAATACACCAATTCTAACAGATGCAACTTTCAAGGGACTCGGATGTGTGTTAATGCAACATAGAAAAGTTATTGCCTATGCATCTTGGTAGCTTAAGGAGTATGAAAAGAACTACCATGTGCATGATCTAGAGTTAGTGGCAGTGGTGTATGCTCTGAAGATCTGGAGGCACTATCTTTATGATGGGAAATGCGAGATCTTTACTGATCATAAAAGCTTGAAGTATTTCTTCACCCATAAAGAATTGAATATGAGGCAAAGAAGATGGCTAAAACTCAATAAAGATTATGATTGTACGATCAGCTACGATCTAGGGAAAGCAAATGTTGTGGCTGATACACTGAGTTGAAAGTCTGTGGGAGTAGCATTGTTAGCAGTGGAGATTCAACATCCAATTCGGATGGATTTGGAGAGGCTCAGTGTAGAGTTAGTAAAGGGTGGTCACCAGACATTTATTGCTAACCTAATGATACATCCTACATTGCAAGAAAGAATTAAAGCTGCTCATCAAAATGATGCAGAGTTGGTAGAGTTGATAGAAAATGTGCAGGACGGTTAGGGAGGGGAGTTCAGTATATCAGATGATGGAGCCCTACTGTTTCGCACCAGACTATGTGTTTCTATAGATGCTGGGATTAGGAGAGTTATCTTAGAGGAGGCACACATATCCCTATACACAGTTCATCTTGGAAGTACCAAAATCTATCGGGATCTTCGAGAGTCTTTTTGGTGGAGCGGTATGAAAAAGGAGATTGCTGAATTCATACAGTGGTATTTAATGTACCAGTAGGTAAAGGCTGAACACCAGAGGCTGGAAGGACAATTGCAGCCACTCCACATCCCTGAGTGGAAGTGGGACCATATATCCATGGATTTCCTCACAACTTTATTGTCGGCGCTACATGGTCATAATGCTATCTGGGTGATTGTTAACTGGCTGACGAAGACAGCCCATTTCCTACCTATTAAAGTTAGCTACCCTATGAACAAACTGGTAGAGATCTACATTTAGAAGATAGTTTGACCCCATGGAGTGCCAATATCTATAGTTTCATACCGTGACCCACGTTTCACATCACAGTTTTGGAGGAGCTTGCAGAAGGCTTTGGGGTCTATGTTATCATTCAACACGGCATTTCATCCTCAGATTGATGGGTAGACAGAGAGGATTATTCAGATACTTGAAGACATGCTTCAAGCATGTGTTTTTGGATTTTGGGGTAGTTGGACCCAGTATATGCCGATGGTTGAGTTCGCATATAATAACAGCTATCAAGTCAACATCGACATGACACCTTACAAGGCATTATATGGTATGAGGTGTCGTTCTCCATTATATTGGGATGAAATGGGTGAGAGGCAGTTTTGGGACCAGAGTTAGTGCAGTAGGCTTACGATAAAGTCTAACTAATTAAAAATAGGATTAGTGCAGTTTAGAGTCGGCAAAAAAGTTACACAGATACTCGCGGATGAAAACTGGAATTTGATGTGGAAGATCAAGTGTTTTTAAAAGTAGCACCGCTAAGAGGGGCTGTGAGATTTGGGAGGAAGGGTAAGCTGAGCTCTAGGTTTGTTGGCCCATTCGAGATACTAGAAAGAGTGGGTCTAGTGGCTTGCAAGCTAGTGTTACCACCAGTTCTATCTAGAATACATGACATATTCCATGTTTTCATGCTGAGGAAATACGTCCTAGATCCCTCCCATGTAATCAGCTATGAGGAAATAGAGCTTAATGATACACTAGCATATGAAGAGATGCCAGTGCAAATCTTGGATAAAAAAGAATAGGAGTTGTGTACCAAAAGCATTCTACTAGTAAAAGTCCTGTGGAGAAACCATGCGGTGGAGGAGGCTTCGTGGGAGTTTAAAGAGGAAATACAACAAAGATACCCACAACTGTTCATTGGGGACCAGTATTAGATAGAAAGAACAATAGCAATTCAGGTAAAGTAAATTCAGTTTATATAGCTTTGTTTTATTCTATGCAAAGCAGAATAATGTATGTATAGTTGTATATTAGGCTATAGGATAGGTAGTGTTTTGGGTTTTGGGAGAATTTTATTTTATGTATATATTTGTAATCTCCTATAATCTTAGTTGTAACCACGGTATTCCTCCGCCATAAGTGAGGGTATGTAATAAAATAAGTAGCTAATTTTCCTCAAAGGATGGTGTACAACACAAATAGAAAATTTCAAGTACAAAATTTGATAAGGAGAGGAGAATGTAAGGACCCAAAAAAATAATAGTAATTAAATCAAA
This sequence comes from Malania oleifera, assembly GCF_029873635.1. Classification (NCBI taxonomy): domain Eukaryota; kingdom Viridiplantae; phylum Streptophyta; class Magnoliopsida; order Santalales; family Ximeniaceae; genus Malania; species Malania oleifera. The sequence continues at coordinate 71,873,773 of NC_080418.1, read as the reverse complement.
AGGAAAAGGAAAATTTAAAGAGGTAAAGCAACATTCGTAAACAAATGCCCTAGCTTCATTGATGAACTCCCTTATACGGTTCGTCGACAAAGTTCACTGCCTCATCGACAAAGAGATACCGAGAGGGAGACATGCAAACCCTTGGGTTCATCGACAAACTCGTTATCCTCGTCAACGAAAGTCCTTCTTCGGTTCGTTGATGAGTCCATGTGTCTCGTAGACGAAGCCACATGACCAACCATCTATATAAGCGCAAAAATCATATTTTGATGGGAAATGCAACTAAATCTCTCTCTCTCTCTCTCTCTCTCTCTCTCTCTCTCTCTCTCTCTCTCTCTCTCTCTCTAGATTTTTGTTTCTCTCACTTCTATCTAGATTTTCAGCTCCGTTTCTCCCTGGTTCGACGATTAGAAGTTACCATGATGATCCTGGGGAGATTCTTTACAATTTAGCTAGAGCAAAATTTCGATTGGAGAAGATTAGGAGCCATCCCAAAATTAGGGTAAGTAGATTATTTAAAGGTTATTTGGTTTGCAGGTTTTTATGAACCCAGATTTAGTAGTTGTTGTTGTTATATTGATGTTTGGGATGATTAAATTTGGGTGTTAAGAATTCAGGGTTTTGGGGCTTATACTGCAGGCAAGTTAGGGAACTTGGTGGGTGTTCTCAGGAACTCAAGTAAATGATAAATAGTTTATAAATTCAGGAAATATGGGAATGGAAATTATTCTGAGAGTTCAGTTAATTGACAGGGATATATATATATATCTGTGTGTGTGTGTGTGTGTGTGTGTGTGTATAATTTTTGGATTATGGAGTTATGAATGCCGTGGGCGTGAGTTGGAATTAGTAGGCGAGTTGAGTTAGCCAGGTAAAGGAAATATGCTATGCTAGGAATTTCTAAAATTTTATCAATAATATATATGTGTTTTGGGGTAAGTTTTATAGAGTATAAATTATCCTTATTATCAAAAAATACATATTTCAATATAGAGGTTTTTATTTAATTGTGTGGCATGAGTTAATATCAAAATAGTTTAGAATTTAGACAACTTTCAGAATACCATGATTTACAGTATTTTTGCACAGATATATGGAATTACAAATTACAGATATTGTTGACCTTATAGGTCACGTCCGGTTTTGATAATAACAAATATTCATGTATTTAATGAATATCTAGTTCATGCGCAGGTCTATATAAGTAGATACATTGATGGCATGTGAAAGCTTAAGGCTGGAAGACAAGTTCATGCTTTTCAGTTGTAATATATATTTCATTTGTGAAAATTGGTTTGTAATAGTAATTAGGATATTTGGTTTGTAATAAGCACACACAACACATGCATGGTTTATTATGTAAGCTCAAACCAAATATGAACTAAAAGTGACCGTAAAGAGACCTTAGGGTTTACCTTTCGGTTGACTGACACCGGACTTTTTCGGTGTCTCAATTTTGGACATAAATAACCCTAGGACACACATTTGCACCTATGGTTATTAGGCACTTGATTAGGGTTTGTGTGTATTGAAATTGGACCGAAATGCACACTTCGTGCACTTTCGGTCGACCGGCCAAGGCAATTCATTTTGCCCTGGTCGACCGAAATAGGCTTGGGTCAACAGTTGACCAAGGCCCTAGTCGACCGAACCATTATAGTTCAAAACTCTTGGTCGACCGAAACCCACTGGGGTCAAATGTTTGAACATCTAGTCAACCGAGACAAAAATAAACTCCAACTACCTAGTCGACCGAGGGTCCTCGGGAAAAATCCCAACGCTCTGGTCGACCAAACCAGCCAGTTCAAAATGGCCCGGTCGACCAAATCTCGATAAAATAGAAAATCGCCTTTGAAAAGAAACCTTCGGTCGACCGACCAATCAGTTCAAAAATTCCCCGATTGACCGAACTATATGAGATCTGGTCGACCAAAACCTTTCTGGTCGATCGGGCCTCTTGGGTTGCCCCTCATTTTTTACCGCAGTTAATATTTTTAAATAGGGTTAAAATTTTTAAAATGTCATTAAACTTTTCTAACACCCAACGGTCAAAAATCATGGGATGTTTATATATACCCCTTCATTTGGGTAAATTAGAGAGTTGATTAGTAAATAAGATTAAAAATTTTCTCTCAAGAAAAAATACTCTCATTTGTTCCTACTGCTCATATTCTCTCTACAAACACTCTAACTTATCTTCTCAAGTTCAAAAATCCTTTGTAAGTGCTTTGAGTGTATATACAAAAAGGTTTGCTCTCATTGTTTGAAGTGTTTGAATCAATTTTTCCTATGAGAGCATAACCTAAGTATTCTTAAGAGGATTTGCTAATAAGCCTATCCTAAGAAGACTTGTATTGAACTTCCGAGTGTTGCATTCTCATTGCAATATCTTAGGAAGTTTGTATTTGTTCTTGGCTTGCAAAAATAATTTCAAACTTACTCAAATATCTTGTGGTATTCATATTGACATATTTGTGAAAAGATATTTGTATGTGTTATATTAATCTTTGTGGCAATATCTATTCAAGTATATATCATTTTCCGAAATACAAAGATTACATATATCTTGCAAACCAAGCATATACACTATTTGCGGTAATTGACATATTCTACTATTTGGAATAATTGAATCTTGTATGATATCTTTGTTTGAGCATCTTGATTGAGAACATACTGAAATACAAATATTGCTTGGTTACACTCTCACGTACGCATTACATTGCTAGAAAATAACTTTGAGAGTTGAACTATCTAGACCACACTGAGCTTACATTTTAAATCATTTGTGGTGTATGTGATTGAATGCATTTGGGTACAAATCTGCTTTACGTGAATGCACTTTCATATTGTACCATTTGATTGTAATATCTGAGTGATTCTAGGAGTGGCCTGAGGGGGCGGTAATCTAGCCTGGTAAGGATTGGTGTAAAGGTGTCAGCCCTATGCTAATTGACCTGGTTTGTATAGGTGCCGCTCCACCCATTTACATGAGCAAGTTATTGTGGTAATCCTTGTGCTGGTAAGCCAAGGCGGGGACGTAGGCAGTTGGCCAAACCTCGATAACATATCTATACGTCACCCTCTCTTTACTGCTTTCTGGTGCTTGTGTGATTGATTTAACTGCTTTATTTGATTTCTAGTATATTTATATTATTTGCACTAGATTGACCATAGGGTTGTGAACATACTTCTGTTAGGAGGAATACCTAGGGGTTAAATTTTAAAAAATACCAATTCACCCCCCCTCTTGGGATCACGGTAAAGCTAACAGATATTATACAGAAAGACATTATATATATAGATATTTTTCAAACAGATATTTTACAGACATGTATTCTACAGTATTTATAGAATACCGTGACTTCCAAAATTAAAAAACTATAACACTCGGATATTACAGTTTATTTAGTTAGATAATACCGATCAGATATACAGTTATTTCAGTCAGATATTACAGTATTTACAAATCAAATTTGCAATGTTATGGTTATTTTCGAATCTTGATAAAACAACGAGATAATTATATATTAGTATTATATAGTATCAGAACTTGATGAAATATTTCAGTCAGCAGAGTACGGTACCATAACTATTTCAGTTCAAGGTGCAACCACATATCTTAGATAGTGTGTGAATTTCGTCAATCGTGCCTTGGAGGGATTGCAGTCTCCCCAATATTCTGGGTAGAGGTGGCCGATTTGACAAGGTAGATGCCAATACTGAGCCTTTGGAGGGATTGCAGTAACGTCGGACTGAGGATTGATAGAGTATCAGTTGACCTATCCTAGTAGGCCAACCAGAGTTAAGTCCGGCCTACGGGCCGCACGACCCTGTCATAAGGGGTTAAATCCTGACACACGGATTTTCAGGGTAGTTTTCATAGTTATTTATACATGTACAGATTTATAGAATCACAACAGATATATTATAGTACTAGCAGTATGATTAAATAGAAAACTCAGACATTACAAATGAATTTTAAGCCACACAAGTGTGAGATACACAATTTTATACTTTATATAATATCTCAGTTCAGTTATTTTATCAGTAAATTATTTATGTAAACTTAGTTACGACACACTAGTAATAGCATATTTCGTATTACCAAGCATTGTCTCATCTCAGTGATTTAACATTTTTCAGGTAATCCAACTAGATGAGCAGATCAGGCTCGCAGGTAGGGAGGTCGTTTACACTACCCTGTCTGTAGGGTAAGTGTTATTCGGGGATTGTATTTTTGAGTAGTAATCAGGAGTTTTTGGGTAGAGAATACAGGGATGATATATAAACATGTATGTATATTTTGGGGAGATACTGAATTCTGGCATTGTGTATGTGATTATACAGTTTTACGTTTTCCGCTGCATAGGTGTTGTCCAGTAGTCTTTACAATGGTATCAGAGTAAATGATTATCAGTCTATTTATATTTTATGACAACCTTCCATGCTTTCCAATCCATAGTTTGAATGTATATTCTCATTCTTTGTTTCCAAAACGTATAGTTTAAACCACAAAAAAATAGGTGGTCTAGTTGAGGATTGGCCTTTAGCAAAAGGGAATACACCTAGGTGTGCCATTTTGACTTTATATAGCTTCTAATTAAAATTTTCTATAACTTAGCTTTGATACCAATTGAAAGTCAAGGTGTAATCCCAAGAGGGGGGTTGAATCAGGTTTATAAAATTCTTTTCAGGGTTTTTACAAATTTATAGCTTTTTGTATACTTAAGAAAACACACAAGAATGTTATGATTTTAAATACTTAATTAAACCAAACACAACCAATCACTTCAATATCAATCACAAACCAAACAACAATCAATCAACCAATCACACAATACTTAACCAATTTGTGAGAGCTACTGCACTTTCTTATTTCAGCGTTTGCAAAATTTCAGTTTATAGCCCTGTATGAATGAATATTTTTATGCTTCTTTTAATCAAGATTTTTGCAAGCAATTAATCAACGTACTCCCTTTAAGGTTTCCAAAAAAGATTAACCAACATACTTTCTTAAATTAAAAGGTCTTCTCATTCTCAGTTTCAGTTACTTGCACTCAAACACAATTTATAGATGCTAAAAATTTAAATAGAAAAGGGTAGAGAGCGAGACCGAGATTTTTTATGAGGCTCGGCTTATCCCCAGCCCATGTCCTCGCCTTAGGCAAGACCACCTAAGGATTCTACTAATACGTTCCTTTGCGGGCGGAACAAACCGTTTACAAACCCTCCTTTAGGGTAGAGCCCACTCTCCAAGCTATACCCCACGCTCGGTTACAACGACCCAATGACATGAATCATCAAAGAAATAATAAAAAGGAAAGAATTTCTTTTGTACAAAGAAATGCTCTCAGATAGATCTGGTTAGTACAATTGAAAGCACTAATATACTTCAACACAAATATCAAAGGAAATTGAATTGAAGCTCAAAAATTAATTCGCCGAAATACTTCTCTTGATGGAAATATGTAAATTAGATGTTAGAGCTTAGAGAAGATTAATCAACAGCTCAGAATATATCAGCAATTATTAGTATGAAAAAGTGAGCAATAGAGCTTTGAGAGAGCAAGAGCAGTTTAGGCTTGAGAGCAGATTTTCAATACTTGGTATGATTTTTATTAGAGAAATCATGTATTTATAGGATCAAAAAGGTTTAATTCATGTTGCCCAAGCAACTTGTAGTGTTTCTCAAGTTTATATGAAATTTGGGGCATAAGAAACATAAATTTGACTTTTAAAACTTCTTAAAAAATATAGCCGTTATAAGTGTTCAAGCGCTTGAAGTCTCGAGGTTAGTCGCCTGAGGTTCCTTAAAACTATGTAATTTTCAACTAGAAATGGGGTCTGGCACGTGAGGTTACCAAGGTCAGTCGCTTGAGCCTACACTGCCTCTTCAGAAATTGCCTAGGAAAATCTTCAGGCGCTTGAGGTTACCTGGGTCAACAATTGACCAAGGCCCTGGTCAACCGAACCAGGTAGTTCAAAAAGCCCCGGTCGACCGAAACCCCTTGGGGTCAAATGTTTGACCATATCTCTTCCCTAATAATCCCCAATAGGTCCTTAACGATCATATCTCTTCCCATGTCTATATATATGTGATCATTTGTGCAAATTAAGAGGGGATTAGCCACTTTGATTAGGAGAAATTCTTGGAAATTTCCAAATCCTATACTACTAATTTTTTAGCCTCATTCACTCATGCTTACCTTCTATTAGTGTCTACATCATTTGTAAGTGGATTGAGTGTTTGTTTCCATAGGTTTGCTTTCCTTGCCTTGATTGATTGACTTGATTTTCTTGAGAGCTAAACCCAAGTATTTTTAGGGGACTTTGTTAATAAGTTTCTCCTAAAAAGACTTTTATTTGATCTTCTGAGGTTGTATATTCATTGCAATATCTTGAGAAGATCGTATAGTATTTTGGTTGCAAATCTTTTCATAATCACTTTCGAATATCTATTGTGTTTTTATCTTGAAAAATATTTGAAGTGATATTTGTTTGTGTGATAGTGATCTTTGTTGCAGTATTCACTCACTCATATATTATTTGCTGAATACAAAGATTACACATCTTTTGCAAACCAAGCATTTACATCATTTGATATTTACATGCTTAAGACATCCTCCTGATTGATATATTTGAAACTTGACATCTTTGTGTGAACTTATTGGCTGAACATCTTGTGATACAAAGATTGCTGGATTGATACTCTCTCGCACCTATTACACTGATAGTAAACACATATATCTGAGAGTTGAGATACTGGATCACATTAAGCTTACATATTAAATCATATTGTGGTGTATGTAATTGCACGTATTCGGGTACATATATGCTTTACACGAAAGCACAATCACTGTACCATTTGATTGTAATACACATCTATTGTATTTCCAAGCATGGGCCTGAAGAGGGAGACTAGCCTTGGAATAGACCCGGATTGGCTTAGACTCGGTTAGGAAAGTTAGGTGCGCCATCTTGTTAAGGCGTGTCGGTTGAGGTCAGCCCCGCTAATTGACCTGGTTAAGGTTGAGGCCAGCCCTGTGCTAATTGACCTGGTTGTAATCGGTGTCTCTCCACCCTTAAGTGAGCTATTAGTGGAATCCTCGGGTTTGCGAGCTTGAGGCGGGGACGTAGGCTCAGTTGGCCGAACCCCAATAACATATCATGTGTTTGTGTATATTGTCGCACTTTATATTTACCCCACATGTGTGTTATTACGTGAATGATGTGCTTGATTTAAATTTCTACATATCTTATACACCCGCGCATTTGGAATTATATAGACCGACCCTACGTTGTTTTATACGGGTATTTTATTTAACCTAGGCGATAAATTTGAAAATTCCAATTCACCCCCCCCCCCCTCTTGGGAATACACCAATTCTAACAGTTAGGTCATTTTTTTTTTTTCTATTGACTTGTATAGTGTAAGGTAGTTAATGTTTTTTGTTTTGGTTATGAATGGTTTTGAGAAGTTTTTCTTTTATGTGATTGATTGTAATCTCCTAGGACCCTTTTGTAACCACGGTATTCCTCCGCCATAAGTGATGGTAATTAATAAAATTTCAGTGTTTTCCTTAAGATTGGTAAATGTGATAGATAGCAAATTTCGAGGACGAAATTTTTGTAAGGAGGGGAGGATGTAGAGACCCAAAAAATTTAAATAATAAGAAAAACAAAGAAAAGATGGAAGATGGTTTGGTGTAGACCAAACTGGTGACGGTTTGGTGGGAGACCAAAAAGTCGTTGATGGTTTTGTGTAATCACAGCCCAATAACAATAAAATGGTGAAAATTAATGGGGTTAAAAATCCAAACCATCGACGGTTTGGGAAATCGTCGACGGTTTCGTCTGGAAGTGCTTAATAAAACAATGGAATTAAAAATTAAAATCCCTCTCTCTCTCTCTCTCTCTCTCTCTTTAAAACCTGTGGAAACCCTCTCTCTTCTCTCATCAATTTCTCTTCAATTTTAGCCCGATTCGATGATCAAACATCACCACGAGGTTTTAGGGTCGATCCTTGTCAATTTAGTCAGAGCAGAATCGTGTTTTGAGGATCTTGGACGCCACTCCAAAGCTGAGGTAAGGGAGTTGATTATGTTATTGTTATATGGTCTAATGGGATAATGGAGTGTGTGGGCCTAGGAACGTTAAAAAATTATAATTTTGAGTTAAGCTGATTAAACTTAAGCATGTGAATGCAGGGATTTGTGGGAACACCACGAATGTCAGTTTAAGGTACTTGCAGGCACGCTCTCAATAAACAGGTTAGGGGATAGGTTATGTCAGAATTTTTTGGGAATATTATATAAATCTTTTTATGATTATCTATGCATGTGGGAAATGATATTTTAGCACAATCTACATTTTCTTGGGTGGATATAATATTATAATTTATCAAACAAAAATTGTGTGGCATGAGGATGATGTTTTATGGATTAGATAAATATGATGATTTTACCAGTTACGATATGATGGAGATATTGCCGAGTATGATATGTGATTTATATTGGAACTAAGAATGATGGTTTTATACGAAAGGTGATTCGACTAGCTATTTACTGATTTATGAAAAATGGGATTTTGATACTGTCGTTATGAAAACCACAATATAACATTGGCAGGTTATGAGGAGTTTATTATATTGTTAGATATAAAAATGACAATATAACTTTGGCAGGATATGAGGAGTTCGTTATATTGTCCGATTTTATGAATACTATGGAAAACTGCAATATAACATTTGCAAGATATAAGGAGTTCATTATATTGTGTGTTTTATGAATTTTATGGAAACTGCAATATAACGTTGGTAAGATATGAGGAGTTCGTTATATTGTTGGTTATGAATATGACGTTGGCAGGATATAAGGAGTTTGTTATATTCTTCATTAAATATATACCAATATATTGTTAGCAAGATATGAGGAGTTCATTATATTGATATTATGACGACTTGCTTAATTTCCACCTTTTTTTTTCAAAATATAATAAATCAATATCACAAAACTCAACTCAGCAGATCATAACCCACCTAGACCCGTGGGTACTAGGGATACATCAAAACACATAACAGAAGCCTAAGTAGTAGGAAACACACAATCACAATATTATAAACACGAAAACATCCATCACATTACCATAAATACCAGAGTCACTATATCCACTGTATTTCAGTATATACATCCTAAAAACAAGATCTAGGGACATTTCCCACAAAATCCAACTATCCCTACTAAAACTTACCCTTCAAAGAGGGCAGATAAACGACACTAGATCAGCGGGGCTTTTCCCGCTCTCCTATTTGGGGCTCCTAAAAAGTTTATAAAATTTTGAGGTGAGACACTTCTCAGTAAGGGAAATAAACTAATACCAGTGTGTGGCAATATGAGTATTCCGTGTTATACATATACCATACATAACATATTCAGTAACTGTTTTGTCAAATCTGGGAAAACATATATATCATCAAAATATGGCAGAACACGCTGCATTTTCATAAACATATTTGATCTCATATAATAATAATACAAAAACATTCCTGGTAGGTTAGCTGGCTGTTATCATGTATTACCCCCACATGACTGGGTTGTGTGGCCCGAAGGCGAGACCTGACAATGGTTGGCCGACCACTGCCAAGTCAAAAGTACAGTCTGTAAGTCTGATGGGTCTGCCAAACCTGGTCCGTACACCAGGGGCACTCACACACTTCTTAAAAACCACATCGACCATCCAATCTCACACCACTCCGTACAGCGGCGTTAACACAGATATCATGTTCATAATGACCATGGACACATAGCAACGGTATCGTGCAAGTGCTAGCCTAGACCAAGCCAACCAGGTTCTGATATCATATAACATATACTAAAATTGTGAAAGATGGATTTTTCATATCATTAATTATCAAATCAATCATATCATTTTGCATATATATGTATATCATGAAAATCATCAGCTCGTATGCCGGTATTACACATTTTATCATAACTCGGCCCGTACACCGGCAAATCAAATCATAGCACAACCCGTATGCTGGCAAATCACATCCATAGCTCGGCCCGTATGCCGGCAAATCATATACATAGCTCAGCCTGTACGCTAACAAATCACATCCATAGCTGACCAGTACACCGGAAAAACATATAAAAATCTCGGCCCGTACGCCAGTTTTCCATTATAAAAATTCATATCATTAACACATTTGCAGAACAGTATTTCATATTAATTTTTACTCATGCCACACTAAATAGGTTTTTTGTATATTTAAAATATCATCACTTTCAACTACATTTTCTTAAATATAAATCATATATAAATATATTTATTTTCCTAAAATCAAATGCTATAACAATATACATACTTTCATAAAATACTAGCCTAGTTTATCCCCTTACCTGATTCTTGAAAAGCCTCTAAGAAAATTTGCCTCGCACCCCTAGGGTTCCCAACTCAACACCTTGGAAACAGCATTCCCCAGAACTAAAGTTCAGTATTTCTACGCGTATGACACTTCCTATAACTGTAAAATAACCAAATAATGAGTAGAAAGCCTTACCCTGGATTTGGGATGGTTTCCAACTCAGCCCCATTGACGATCCGCTCTGCCAGACTTGTAGAGAACTTTCCCAGGAGCTTCATGGTGGCTTTAGATCATCGAACCGACGGAAATTCAGCCCGAAATCGAATAGAGAAGGGGGAAGAATCGAAGGATGAGAGAGAGAGGGTCTCTGCGCAAGATTTCCATAAAAAATCCGAGTTTTTCACCATTTATAGGGCTGGATTTGTCGACGAGCCATGTCATCTCGTCGACGAGTCCTTTAATAATTTCGTTGACAAAACCCACTCCTCGTCAATGAAATTCAGACTACCCAAAACCTTTCTCGGTATTTCCTCGTCGATGAAAGTTTCCTCGTCGACGAATCTTGCTTTCATCGACGAGGTCCTCTTATACCCTCGTCGACGAATCCCCTGTGTTCGTCGACGAGGCCCTGATAATTTCCTTCAGTTATTCCTTCCAAAATACAATGTCATCGACTACCTCCTTCTGTTTTCGGTTTCCATTTCTATTTCTTTTTATTATTTAAATATCATTATTTTTCAGGTCGTTCCATCGTCGATGAAATTATTAAAGGACACGTGTTGGTTTATGGGGCCAGTCATTAGTCCGATAAGGCCCACCCTCCTATTGTCTAGTCTATAGGTGGAGGAGGAGAGACGCAGTGCTCCCTGGCAGACCCAGGTTGGGGCATTACAAAATGGTATCAGAACCAACACCCAGCTGAAAATGTGATGAGATTTTCATCGCCTGGGTTTGGAAATGTGGGTTCGCAATGAGGACGTTGCGTTCTATAAGTGGGGGAGAATGTGATACCCCATGGATGAAAGGCTTAAAAAGATTAGATGTTACTACCCATATCAACAAGGTGCATCTCTCTTTTCGAGAGCCTTCCCATAAGAACTCCATAGTTAAGCGTGCTTGGCTTGGAGCAATCTTGGGATGGGTGACCACCTAGGAAGCTTTCTCAGGAAGTGTGTGAGTGAGGACAAAAACACATTGAAAATGACACGTGTTGGTTTGTGGGGCCAATCATTAGTCCGATAAGGCCCGCCCCCTTATTGTCTGGTCTAGGTGGAGGAGGAGAGACGCAGTGCTCTCTAGCAGACCCAGGTTGGGGCGTTACAGATATTAAATAACTATTGGAATTAGTGTGATCCCAAGAGGGGAGGGATGAATTGGATATTTAAAATTTTTTTGGCTAATTAAAAAATTTCGATTCACTACAGTTCATATCTCATTCAATATTAAAAACGTGTATGTAAAATGATTAAGCTATCAGTGTAGATATACACGTGTGCAGCATATCTCATTTAAATTAAATATGTGCATGCAAATAATTATAGCAATGAGGAAGCAAGCATAGACATATTAAAATTAAAGCGCAATAATTAAATGAGATAGGGTGAGAGAGAGAGACACACACACCATATTTGTTATCGAGGTTCAGCAAAACCAGCTTACGTCCTTGCCTTGGGCATACCCCCCAAGAATTCCACTAAATCTGCTCACTCAAACAGGTGGAGTAGAAGCCGTTACAACCTCTCATTGAGGGATGAGGTAAAACCCAGTCCAATTAAAAGGTTGAGCCCAACTTATCTCACTTATGGGGCTAAGACTCCTCAGTTTAATTTCTGAGCTAAACTGAACCGATCTCAATTACAGGGTAGAGACTCTCCATTTCAATAAATGGGATGAACCCAACTGGTACAATAAAAATACTTTTGTACATAATAAAATGCTTCTAAATACAAGCAGAGATGTACAACGTTTAAGCTCTAAATGCGTACACTCTAATATGATATGCATTATGCTTAATAGAGTAAGGGTGCCATCAAATAATTTTGCACAAATAAAATATATATGAAAAGTGAGTATTATTGTTCTCCTATAAATATTTTTGCAAATAAATAATATTTCGAAAATCTAGGAATTTAAACTCAAGAAAATATTTGTGCTATAAAAGATTTCGTCCAAAAATGTTTATTAAGAAAATAACCGGAAGAAATGTTAAGGCTACTCTCAAACAAGATTTTTATAAGTGAAGATGCAAATGAGAGTGTTGGCCTTACAAGGCTTAAAATCTTGTTATCTTATTTTGATGCTAACAAACAAGTGGAATTTAACATATTTGTGTTAGTAAGGTTATTTCAGGGCTCACATATGAGAAAGTAAGGTCAAAGTGCTCACAAGGATCAAATGAAGCTTAAATGAGTTAAAGCATGGATTTAAAGATGATATATTAAAGCTTGAAGAATATAAAGTCATGAATGAGTTGTTGAAAGCCAAGGAATATTAAAGTCAAAAGAGACAAAGAAAGGCAAAGTGAGAAAGCTCAAAGAATATGGAAGCTTGAAGAAAAGATGGACTCAATCCAAGGACAAAGCATGAAGACTTAAGAACCTAGAATGTTAATGTCTTAAGAAGTCTCATGTAAGTGCTTTAATGTTTAAAATGTCGTTTGAAATATTATGAAATTCTTAAGTTAACTTATTGGACCTAAATACTTTTTAAAATACTTGGAAAATGATTTTATAAGGTCAAAAATAATTTTATAAAGGTTAGAATCATTTTTGGAATGAAAAGCACCAAAAAGAGTTTTTCCAAATGCTGTCAATTTTTATACATATGCATTGAAGTGCATTTTACTCTATCAAAAATTCATTATTTTAAAACATGTTCAACATGAAAGTTATTGGATTTTATCTTAGATTTATTTTTACACCACAAACACCTAATTTGGAGTTATAAAGAAAACGTTATGAGCAAAACACTAAAGTGGGGTCACATCTATCAAGTCATCCGAACACTGTTCACGGGAGGAACTCCAGCTGTCTGAACAGTACACGGAACCACTTTAGATGTCTAAACCCTACGTCAGACTTCTAAACCCTACTTCAGACATTTGACCCTGTGTCTAGTTCATTTTTTAAGGGGTTTCAGGAACTTTAGATGACTGAACACGACTCTTCAGACATCCCAACACTGTTCAACGGGCAAATTTTTAAATTCTAATATTTTAAAATATAGCCGTTTTGAGCTCCAAATTTTCTAACAACTTGGGAAACTCTCTAAAGAAACTCTAGCAACATGGAAATAAGTTTTAAAACCTATAAATACATGGTTTTGCAAATCAAAATACATCCAAGAATTGAAAAATATGTTTTAAGAAGCTGAAAGCACTCTTGTTCTTCCAAAGTTCTCTTACTCATTGCAAATCTCTTTTCTTGAAATATTCTAAAGTGCTAATCCTTCCTTCTCTGAATTCCTACTGCTAATCCTCATTTAATAAGGATATTGGTGAATTCTACACTTTAACTTCATTTTATTTCATATTGATATTTTACATTGAAGTATATAGTGCTAAAATTGTACTAACTTGCTCCTTGAGAGAGTATACTTGTACGCAGATCTTATCTTGTGTTTCTTGTGGCTCTTTGACGTTCCAAGGGTTGTTTGGATCTTTGGCTAAGCAAGGGGATTTTGCTTAGAGAGGCGGGCTCAAGCCTAAAGGAGTGATCGAACGAGGGGACATCGTTTGGAGAGACAGGGTCTAGCCTAGTGAAAGAGTGTTTGAGCGTGGGGTATCACCTGTAAAGGTTTTGTTTCACCCGTCAACGGAACAGGTTTAGTGACTCCTTTGGTGGTTTGCCAAAAGCGAGGATGTAGGCTGGGTATAAGTCGAACTTCGTAAAAATCTTCGTCTCATTCTCTCTTTCCCTATTCTTTATTTTCAGTTCATATACAACTGCGTTGATGTTTTAAAATATCTAAATTATACATACTACGTATATTTGGAAATCAAGTAAACTTAAAAGTTTAATTTTGATTTGGGTTGCGGAAACCGAAAGGGAGTACGTTGGTTATACCATATCTTGCAAAAACCATACGTGAGTACGTTACTTGGTTAACATCCCAAAGATAAATTTACCAAGAGTTTATTTGAATTCTAAATATTTGGAAAGAGTGATTGGATTCATTTATACAGGACTTTACATCAGCAAGCATAAATTCTCATTCACTACAGGGTTTGGTTCAAATTTGGCATATATCAACAAACAACCATTTTGAGTTTTTATATTACATAAGTGCTGTGTATTGGTTTGGTTGTTTGCTTTCTAATTATAGTTGATTGGTTTGATTGAATGATTTGATGTTTGTATGGTTAAGAATTAAATAAAGAAACTAAGTTCTTGAGTGCTTAACAAATTAAACAAATTAGTTTAAGAATTCTACAAAGGAATTAAAAGAAATTTTTTAAAAGCCAATTCACCCCCCTTCTTGGGAAGCTATTCCTAATTTAAATTGGTATCAGAGTGGGGTTATAGTAATTCTTAACAAGTAACTATAAAAAGATCTAAATGGCTCACTTAGGCGCAACTCCCTTTGGAGAGGGACAATCTTCAACTAGGCCTCCTATCTTTTGTGGTTTGAACTACACGTTTTAGAAAAAGAGAATGCAAATCTATCTCCAAACGATGAATTGGAAAGTATGAGAAGTTGTTATAGATGGAGATCAAATTCCGACTATGATAGTAGATAGAAAACAAATCCCAAAAGAGAAGAAAGATATGACCGATCAAGATTATAAAATGCTCCAAACAAATTCAAGTGCTATAAATGCTTTATATTGTGCCTTGGATGCTAATGAATTTGATTGAGTAATGACTTGTAAATCAGCTAAGGAAATATGGGATAAGTTAGAAGTTACTTATGAAGGAACAACGGATGTTAGGGATAATAAGGTTGATATGCTCACAAGCAAGTATGAAGTCTTTAAGATGAACCCGAATGAATCAATTACAAATATGTTTACTAGGTTCACTCACATAATCAATTCCCTAAATGCACTAAGAAAAACCTACACTACTTATGAAATGATAAGGAAAATTCTTAGAGGGTTACCAACCGTATGGGAACCAAAAGCCACTGCCATAACCGAAGGAAGAAATTTGAAAAACACTTCCTTATATGAGCTTATAGGTTCTCTTCTCACATATGAAATGGCAATGAATGAAAAGAGTGGGAAAACCAAAGCCCAATAAAAAATAGCCTTTAAAGCCTTAAAAGAAAACTCAAGTAGTGAAATGGATGAAGATGAAGAAGCCATCATATCTAAAAAGCTAGCAAGGATACTAAAAAGGAGAAACAAATTCAAGAGAAGAAATCAAAAATCTGAATCAAATGAATCAGAAGAAGAAATCAGCAAAAAGAAATCTAAAAATGAAACTCCTACATGTTATAATTGCAATAAAGTCAGACATATAAAATCGGAATGTCCACTACTAAATAAAGAGTCTAAGAAGAAAAATAAAAAGGCCATGAAAACCATTACTTGGGATAGTACAAGTAGTTCGGAATATGAATCAAGCGACCAAGAGGTTGCTTACACATGCTTTATGGCATGGGATAACGAAGAAAGCTCCTCAACTAAATCTTCAAATTATTCTTATAGTGATGAATCAAGTGATGAGGGTATGTCATCTTATGATGAACTTCAAAATGATCTATTCAAAGTACATAAGATGCTGATAAAAGCAAATAAAAAAAAAACACCTCATTGAAGAATAAGAATGAAAGTTCTTAAAGAATGTTGAAAGAGATAAAGACTCAAAATTCAAGCAATTAGAACATAAGTATGAATCAGCAATGAAAGAAATAGAATCCAAAAATCTTGTTGAAAAAGAAAACAACTTGAAAATTGAGAAACTAGAAAGCAAGAATGAACAAATGATAGAAGACCTTCGATCCCTATCCTCTACCGTATATAAGAAAGATATGTATATTTCTGAATTAGAGGATAGAATCAGAAAATTATCTCTAGAATTAGAGAAATCATTAAAGAATGTTGATAACAAGAAAGACATAGAGTTAAATGATCTCAAGAATCAAATCAAAGATAAGGATAAAATTATTTACAACTTCACAAAAGGAAAGGAAAACCTTGATAAGATGATTGACTTACAAAGAATGTCTCTAAATAAAGAAGGCATTGGTTTCAATGGAATTGAAAATAAAAAGAAAAAGAATTCTTACATGGAATATTTCTCGAAAGAATCCAAAGACTATACTTGCACATCTTCTAATGCCTACACAAACATCATATGCTATCAATGCAAGAAAAAGGGGCATATAAAGTTTGAATGTCCGTTTAAGAGGAAAGGTATTAAAACCAAACAACTATGGAAAATAAAAGAAACCTCCCTTGAAAAATTCTCCAGACCCAAGAAAATATGGGTACCAAAAATGAAATAATGACTTCACATATATATAAAATAGAAAATGGCATTATTGGCGAAAATCATAGGATGACTTTTTACAAGGCTTAACTTAAGAAAATATAAAGAAAATATCAAATCTGAGCTTATTATATAAGCGCCTTGATGTTACATGTTACATGCTTACTTGCCTACATGTGATGTATTGATATGCTATATGCTACATGTGTATTAATTAACTTGACTTGATTTATATGGAAAAGTACGGCTCACTATGTTGAAAATTAAGAATGAGATTATTGAGCATAAGCTTTTTATATAAGGATAATTCTTGAACATGTATGATTTTAAATGAATCACATGGATAAGCATACTACTCTTTATCTATGAGCTATGAAAGATATAATAGTTATATTGGTATCCATGAACTATACATTATGTGATATTAAGCTTTGGTATCTATAAAGTATTTTTTGTATCACATGTCAAAAATTTCTATAGATATCAAATCTAAAAGCTCACTTGGTATCACAAAGTCAAATTATTTATGAGCATGATTATGTCTATGAGCATGATGTGACATTGATGATCTTAACATGATATTGATATTTGATACATGATATGATTCAATATTTTACATGGGATGATAAAAGAAAAATTAATAACAAAACTGAATGTATTAAATTCAAGGGGAGTGTCATGAATCATTAATCAATTGATATCATGAATTAAATTTTAAATTTTAAATTGCTATCATAAAAACCATCAAATTAATTTCAGTTGGTATCTTGAATAAATGATGTGAGCTACACACTACACATACTATATTGAAAAACAATAACTTGAGTGTGTACATATGTTTAGAATACATGGTTATTGATATGCTCAAAATGACTTGTATTTGAATTTAAATCATTTTTTTTTCTTTTTGATTGATCTCAAAAGGGGGAGAAGTTGTGAAGCAAAAATTGAGCATAATTGAGCATGAACATTATATCTATTCAAAAGAAGTATTTAAGTAATTAACATTTATTGAAAAAGCTTGTAAAACCAAAAGAAAGTGATGAGCATAATTGATGAAATTAATATTGATTTTATTAAGATGAAACTTATTGAAAGGGGGAGCCTTTTTAAGGCTTACTCAAATTTTTACTCCTTATTTGTCATCATCAAAAAGGGGGAGATTGTTGGCCTTACATGACTTGAAATCTAGTTATCTAGTTTTGATGCTAACAAACAAGTGGAATTTAACATATTTGTGTTAGTAATGTTATTTCAGGGCTCACATATAAGAAAGTAAGGTCAAAGTGGTCACAAGGATCAAATGAAGCTTAAATGAGTTAAAGCATGGATTTAAAGATGATATATTAAAGCTTGAAGAATATAAGTCATGAATGAGTTGTTGAAAGTCAAGGAATATTAAAGTCAAAAGAGACAAAGAAAGGCAAAGTGAGAAAGCTCAAAGAATATGGAAGCTTGAAGAAAAGATGGACTCAATCCAAGGACAACGCATGAAGACTCAAGAAACCAGAATGTTAATGTCTTAAGAAGTCTCATGTAAGTGCTTTAATGTTTAAAATATTGTTTGAAATATTATGAAGCTCTAAGGTTAACTTCTTGGACCTAGATACTTTTTAAAATACTTGAAAAATATTTTATAAGGTCAAAAATTATTTTATAAAGGTTAGAATCATTTTTGGAATGAAAAGCACCAAAAAGAGTTTTTCAAAATATCAATTTTTATACATCCGCATTGAAGTGCATTTTACTCTATCAAAACTTCCTTATTTTAAAAAATGTTCAACATAAAAGTTATAGTATTTTCTCTTAGCTTTCTTTTGACACCAAGAACACCTAATTTGGAGCTATACAGAAAATTTATGAGCAAAACACTGAAGCGAGGTCACAACTATCAAGTCATTCGAACACTGTTCACGGGAGGAACTTCAGCTATCTGAACAACACACAGAACCACTTCAGACATCTGAACCCTACTTCAAACATCTGACCTTGTGTTTAGTTCATTTTTTATGGGGTTTCAGGAACTTCAGATGACTGAACACGACTCTTCAGACATCTGAACACTATTCAACGGGCAAATTTTTAAATTCTAATATTATCAAATATAGCCGTTTTGAGCTCCAAATTTTCTAACAACTTGGGAAACTCTCTAAGAAAACTTTAGCAACATGGAAACAAGTTTGAAAGCCTATAAATACATGGTTTTTCAAATCAAAATACATCCAAGAATTGGAAAATCTATTTTGAGAAGCTGAAAGCACTCTTATTCTTCTAAAGTTCTCTTGCTCACTCATTGCAAATCTCTTTTGCTGAAATATTCTGAAGTTCTAATCCTTCCTTCTCTGAATTCCTACTGCTAATTCTCATCTAAGAAGGATTTTGGTGAATTCTACACTTGAGCTTCATTCTATTTCATATTGATATTTTACATTGAAGTATATAGTGCTTAAATTGTACTAACTTGCTCTTTGAGAGTGTACTTGTACGCAAATCTTATCTTGTGTTTCTTATAGTTCTTTGACATTCCAAGGGTTGTTTGGATCATTGGCTAAGCAAGGGGATTTTTCTTAGAGAGGCGGGCTTTAACCTAAAGGAGTGACCGAACGAGGGGACATCGTTTGGAGAGGCAGGCTCTAGCCTGGTGAAGGAGTGTTTGAGCATGGGGTATCGCTTGTAAAGGTTTTGTTCTACCCGTAAATGGAACAGGTTTAGTGAATTCTTTTGTGATTTTCCAAAGGCGATGACATAGGCTGGGTATAAGCTGAACCTCATAAAAATCTTCGTGTCACTCTCTCTTTCCCTATTCTTTATTTTTAGTTCATATACAACTGCGTGGATGTTTTAAAATATCTAAATTATACATACTACGTATATTTGGAAATCAAGTAAATTTAAAAGTTTAATTTTAATTTGGGTTGCGGAAATCGAAAGGGAGTACGTTGGTTATACCATATCTTTCGGAAACCATACGAGAGTGCGTTACTTGGTTAACATCCCAAAGATAAATTTACCAAGAGTTTATTTGAATTCTAAATATTTGGAAAGAGTGATTGGATTCATTTATACGGGGTTTTAAATCATCAAGCATAAATTCTCATTCACTATAGGGCTTGGTTCAAATTTGGCAAATATCAACAAACAACCATTTTGAGTTTTTATATTACATAAGAACTGTGTATTGGCTTAGTTGTTTGCTAATTATAGTTGATTGGTTTGATTGAATGATTGGATGTTTGTATGGTTAAGAATTAAATAAAGAAATTAAGTTCTTGAGTGCTTAACAAATTAAACAAATTAGTTTAATAATTCTACAAAGGAATTAAAAGAAAATTTTTTAAAAGCCAATTCACCCTCCCCCCCCCCCCCCTCTTGGGAAGCTATTCCTAATTTCAGAGAGTAAGTGTATATGAATGTAAGACAAATGCTAAAATAAATATGCTCTCTTTCGAAATGATTTTGAAATAAATATGTGGAAAGAGAGTGGAGGAGTTTTCATAACAAATATGCCCCAAAGAAATGATTTTATCAATAAAAATTGGTTTGGTGGAACTTCGATTAACAAAGGTTTAGAGAGAATTTTAGAGTTAATCAAAGTTGCTAATCTGGAGTTATGAGGGGGTATTTATGGATTTTTTTAAAATTATTACCGTTGGGGACATGCTCAGTATTTTGAAAAAGTTTAATTAAAAATTAATAACATTCTAGTCTTTAAAAAATTCCAACCCGAGAGGTGTTGGTCGACTATATTTTAAGTTTAGCCGACCCAATTGCCAAGTTTGGTCATTCGAGACACTTTGGAGCTAAAGGTTTGGTCGACTGACCCAGGGTGATTTTCAAACCCTTCGAGGTTTGGTTGACTATATCTGAACTTCGTTCTGCTATTCTTATGGTTTAGTCAACTTAATCAAAAATGAACTGGAAGTTCGACTGACTGAGTTGTTAACGGGTAGACACGTGTGAGTTTGGTTAACTGAAGAAGATATGATAAAAAAAGGATTCGGTCAACTGAGTGAAGTCAAAAAGTTAACTTCCACCCAGTTCAGTCGACTGAGGCAAATTACACTGCCAAAGTTCGGTCGACTGAATTTGTCCACAACCTAAATTTGGCCCAAATAAAGGCCTAAGTTAAATCCCTATAAATGTGAGTTATTAGCCTACTTTCTTGAGGGATTCCTATAATCATTCTAGGACATTTTTTGAGAGTTAACCCCAAAAATCCAACGTCAGTCGACCGAAGATCAGCCCTAAGATCACTCTACGGTCTTGTGGCTCCTTATGGTCAATCTATGGTGTCTGAGCAAATAACCATATCATACAGATGCATGCATTATTACAGACCAAATAATAAAAATAAATGAAATTACAATAAGAAATAAATGTCTTCTTCATTTTTTTCTCTTTTGACTTCATGGAATGTGTTTGATCGTATAGGCTTTAAGTCCTGCACACTTCCATCACCATTTCCTTATGTGCGTGATAAATTAATGGGCCTATTCACATGCTAAACACACACATAAGTAACATGTGCTTTGTCAGCATCAAAATAGGGATCAGACTCAAAAAGTCAACAATAACACTATGTAAATGGCAATATATATGAATTAAAAACCCTGGTGGACGATTGATGTGAAAAGCACGGTACCATAGCTACAGTATTAAAGGAGTGAGTGCAACCACACTAACCTGGGATGGTAGTGGAGGTGATTGATAATTGATTAGGCCTATGGAGAGATGTTAACCACACTGGGTCTGGACTAGTTGTGGTAGGCCAATCATACTACAGACATATATTAAAGTTGACTAAACCTGGTGGTGGCCAGCCTCGGTTAAGTCCAGCCTTCGGGTCGCACAACCCTATCATGGGGGGAAGCATGACATTAGCCAGTGAAACCCTATGGGGGAGGTTCTTGATGGAGTATATGTTGGTTTATTTACATGGGAACATTTTATTGAACTTGAACACGTTTGAGAAAAGTATATGTTATCAAAATATATCTATATGCATGAGTACAATTTTTAAACATTTTCTCAGTTGAATTAATGATTAAATAAATGTGTTTTACTAAAACTCATGTTGTCACACACTGAAAATAACATATCATGTCTTATTGAGAGGTGTCTTACCCCGATATTTATTCCAACATTTCAGGACCTCGAGAGGATCGAGCTTAGAGCTCCAGGGCAGGGCATAGTTAGTATATTGAAAGTAAGTGCTAGTGAGATTTATTTTTGTATATGGAGATTCATCTATAAACCTAGGATTTTGGTAACATTTTTGGAGAGTGACTTATGTATATGCGGTAGTTCTAAAACTCTAGTATTGTATTCCGGCTTTGATGATTATGTTTCCACTGCATATGTGTATTAAATGGATTGTAAAGTTATAGCATCAAAAATAATAATAATAAATATATAAATAAAAATAAAAATATGATAGAAAAATGTAGGCATTACATTATGTTTCAACCCATCTACTAATAAAACGTCATCAATAGTTAAGGATGATTTTTTACCTACTTTTTCGATACCGATTATTCTACCTTTACCATTGTCTCCGAAGGTGACATGTACACTATCCTTTCGCATTAATGTAGTAAATTTGGACTTGTCTCTGGTTATATGTCTTGAACATCTACTATCCACGTACCATTTGTCTTTTGATGGAGTGGTCCTAAAACACACCTACAAGAAGGGTTTCAAGGTGTTACTTTTGGTACCCAAACCTTCCTGGGTCTTTTTGATTAAGTTTTAGTTTCAGTTTTGACTCTCCATTCTTTCTTGGCTTTAATATTTTTTCTTTTGTAAGGACATTCAAACTTTATGTGCCCCTTTTTCTTACATAAGAAACACATAGTGTGTTCATAGGCATTTGTGGAGGATGTACTTGCAAAGTGTTTTGAGACCTTTACGAAATATCCCATGTAGTGATTCTTTTTCTTCTTGTTTTCAACTCCATTGAATCCAATTCCTTCTTTATCCAAGGACATTCTTTGTGATCCAACGAGTTTATCAAAGTTTTCTTTTCCTCTAGTGAAATTGTAGATGATTTTTTCTTGATCTTCAATTTTATTCTTAAGATCATAGATTTTTGAGTCTTTTGTATTTTTCCGATTTACTTGCAACTTTACTAGATCTTGAGATATCTTGTTGATTCTATCCATGAGTTCATTGATGAGTAAATCTTTTTCTTTTTCAGCTGATGTTGATATCTCTAGTTGATTTTTTAGCTTTTTATTTTGTTCTTTCAATGCTATGTTTCTTTTGGTTACTTTTATGAACCTATTATGTAAAGTAAATAATTCGGCTCGTATTTCACTATATGAGGACATGCTGTCACATGTGTCACCACATGATTTATCACTAGATTCTTCTTCTTGTGAGCTAGAGTAGGAATTTACATCGTCATCATTCGCCATGAAGCAGAGGTTTGCCATATCTTGATCACTTGATTCATTTTATGAATCACTTGAGCTTGAGTCATCCCACGTGGTAGCTTTCATTGCCTTCTTTTTCTTCTTCTTGACGTCTTTCTTAAGTTGTGAACAATCAGGTTTTATGTGTTCAACTTTCTTGCAATTATAGCATGTAGGAGGTTCATTCTTTATTTCCTTTTTGTTAGTTTCTCCTTTTTTATATTTTGAGCCTCTCAATTTTTGAGTAAATTTCTTGTTCTTTTTGAAGAATTTTCCAAGTCTTCTAGTAATTAAGGCTACAACATCATCATCGAGTTTGTTGTCTTCTCCTTCACTAGAATTTTCTTTTTTAGCTTTAATAGCTATTGATTTCTTGTGCTTGCTACCTTTAGAATTTCTTTCATTTATTGTCATCTCATATGTGAGGAGCGATCCTATTAATTCATTTAGGGAGACATTTTTTAAATTTCTTCCTTCCGTTATTGCAGTGGCCTTAGGTTCCCAAATCAGTGGAAGTCCTTTAAGAAATTTTCATATCGTCTTATAAGTAGAGTAGTTTTTACCTAATGCATTAAGAGAGTTCATTATATGAGTAAACCTAGTATACATACTAAGGATGGTTTCTTCAAGGTTCATCCTAAATGCTTCATACTTGCTAGTGAGCATGTCAAATCTATTATCCCTTACATCAATCGTTCCTTCATAAGTTACGTCAAGCTTATCTTTGATTTATTTAGCTAATTTACATCCCATGATCCTATTGAATTCATTTACATCAAGAGCACAATATAGGGCATTCATTGTACTAGAATTTACTTGCGGCATCTTTAGATCATTGTCAGTCAACTCTTTTTCATCCTTAGGTATTTCTTTGTTGTCAACGTTTTTAGTGGGGATGAGGTTACCATGTGTGACTACTTTCCAAGCTTTCCAATCTATGGCTTGCAAATAGATTCTAATTCACTATTTCCAGAAGGTGTAATTAACACCGCAGAAGATAGGTGGTCTAGATGAGGATTGACCCTCGGCAAAAGAAGATACACCTAGGTGTGCCATAGAAATCTTTATGTAGTTTCTAGTTTAAGATTTACTACAATATAAGGCTCTGATACCGATTGAGAATTTAGGTATACTCCCAAGAGGGGGGGTGAATTGCGTTTTTAAAATTTCTTTGTAACTTTGTTTTACAAGTTCCTTAGTCTAAGTATTAATCCCAGCAACTTGATTTTTAGCAATCACACAAACACAATAATATTAATCGATAATTCTTACAAAATTAGTCAACAATCCTTTGAACAATCCAAGTTCAATCTTTTATGAATGAATGATATTAAAGACCATCTGGATTAAAATTTCAAAACTTCAATATTCAAAATCAAAATTTTCCTCAACAATAAATAGTGACAATATTAAATAATTTTAGAAAGTTGATTTGATGAAGTCTGCAACTTTATTTTAATTACATGAGCAAGATTGACTTCAGTTGTGATATAAAGATCAATATTCAATTTTGAATTTGTTAAACCAAACAATGATAACCACTATGTTCCTTTATTTAAAGTATGAAACAAAATCAGTAATTCAGCAATTTCAAATATGCAGCAAGTTCCCAATAAACATACATGCAAATGATAAACTTGCAATAAAGTAAAGAGATTAGGGAAGAAGAGTTGAAGACCATATTTTTTACAAGGTTCGGCTAGAAGCCTTCGTCCTTGCCTCAAGAAACATGCTGTGACGATTTTCCTTTCCAACTTTTTACCAGGAAAAGTTACAACCCCTCTCCGTATGAGGTGGAGATCCCTCTCTAACAAGAATACCCCTTCTTGCTTGACAACAATCCAATATCCCTGAATCCTCAAAAATAGAAACAAGAAACATTTCTATTTGTACAAGTAAAACTCTCAATTAGAGAAAATTTGTACAAGTGAAAATCAATATATTTCAGCAATAATTAATATAAAAGAGTGAAGCTCAATAGAATATCACTGGGTTTCTGATTTGATTTGAAAATCTCAATAGAAACAATCAGAATACCGTGAGTAGTATCAGCAAAAGCACAACAATTTCTTCAAAAAAGTTTTAGCAAGAGAGCTTTGAATTTGTAACTTATTTGTGCTTTGATTGTTGTTGATTGTTGTATGTAATTTGAGAAAATAACAAATATTTATAGACTTAAAAAGTATATGAATGTATTCCCCAAGTTACATGCAGTGTTTCCCAAATTTTCTCAAAGTTTGGGAGTCAAATAATAAAGTTTGGAAACTTTCCCTTGCTGTTTAAAATTTAAAACAAGAACTTTAGTCAACTGTGACCTCATGGTCAGTTGCCTGAGCCTTTTAAGTTCATCGTATTTTGAAACACAGTGTTGAGTCAGTCCCCTGAGCCTTAGTGGTCAGTTGCCTGTCTTGGTTCTGTTTGCTCAAATTTATCAACATAAAAATGTCAATCGCCTGATGAGGATTCATCAGTTGCCTGTCCTGTCTTGTAGCTTATATGCTTACAAAATTTTGTTTCCAAAACTCTTACCTTTTAAACTTGAAAAACTTAAATGAGACTTTAAAAATATTTTCCATGGTTTTCAAAAACAAGTCTCTAAGTCAAATATAGTTCCTAAGAGCTTTGAACAAATATATTGAAATTGTGAAGTACTTACATGAGACTTCTTAAAGATTATAACTTTTCAAGCGCTAAGTTTTCATGCATTTGCTTCATATTGTTGTGTCTTTCTAAAGCTCTTTCTTCAATTGACTTTAACTTCATCATAATTCAAGTCTCTAAACATAATCACCATTTAATTTCTCCAAACACTTGATCTTGATCTTTATAAAAGCATTTGAGCCATGAAACTTTACTTAACCAAACATGTTAAGTACTATTGATTTGTTATCATTAAAATAAAATTCTAAGTCTTGTTAGACCAACAAGAAGAGCGAAGAGTGAAGAGTGATGCCAAATAACCAAAAAAAAAAAAACCTTCCACGCTTCATCAATACTTGTGAAAAAAACACCGACAGATATTTCATGGACTTCTTGTGGTCTCATTTCTAATTAATAGAAATTCATTCACCACCTTGTCCAAACTCAAGGAAGACGAACCACACTCATCCATTCATAACAATAAAAAGGTGGACAAGATATGCATAAATGACAGTCACACTCATACTTTTTTTTTTTAACTAAAGGAATGCAGCACCTCCATTTATGTATTGATATGCCCTCACTTTTAGCGCAGGAAAATCATGGTTACAAGATAAGCAAAAGGGAGAATATAGATAATGAATTAAAATCTTCCCCAAAAACAATACTAACAACCAACTAAACCAATACAACAAAACCAAATAATGTTAACAAAGAAACCTAACCACACTCTTCCATTCGTTACAATTAAAAGGTATTATAAGCAACTATTATAAGAATGGAGTTATCAAGATCTTAAACACGCCGACAAAAGTAGGCCCTTTTGGGCGATGTTTTTATTTTCTAATTTTATTTTAATAAGAAGAGTGAAGAGTGATGCCAAATAACCAATAAAAAAAAAAAAACTTCCACCCACTTCATCAATCAACCACAAGCCAACCCCCCAGGGTGTGATTCAGGTGGTAGTGCAGGTTGCAAGAGTATCTTTCACGAGGTCAGGTGTTCAAACCTTCTTGAGCTCGTTTTCGTCCCTGTACTCCTGAATTTACCCTCACTTTGGAGTTGTGGGGTCAACTTCAAGGGGCGCAAGATTAGTTACGTGGACCGTAAAACGGACACGTGGATACCCGGTGCGTAATCCAAAAAAAAAAAAAATCAACCACAAGCCAAAAAAAAAAAAGTTATTGAAATACTTGTGAGAAAACACCACAGATATTTCATGGACTTCTTGTGGTCTCATTTCTGATTAACATAAATTCATTCACCAGCTTGTCCAAATTCAAGGAAGACGAACCAGTCGAAGCAGCAGCTGCTTGGGCTAATTCCTTCCACTCCATCACTCTCTTCTTCATTTCCTTTCCTTTCTCCCCTCCCATCAGCTCTCTCACCAGCTTCTCCACTTCCCCTCTCTTCACAACACTATCAATTTCCATTCCGATCCCCCATTCCCCACACGCGTACCTGCAGTTTGTCGGCTGATCGGCAAAGAAAGGCCAACACATCATGGGGACTCCGCCGGCCAAGCTCTCCAGAGTAGAATTCCACCCACTGTGCGTTAAGAAACCCCCGATGGACGCGTGGTTCAGAACTTCCTCTTGAGGACACCAGCTCACTATCAGTCCTCTCCCTTTGGTTTCCGCCTCGAATTCCGGCGGCGGGATCGCCGACTCGCCGACGGCCAGATCCGGCCTGATTACCCACAAGAAAGGGAGGTTGCAATTCGCGAGTCCCCAGGCGAACTCAATTAGCTGTTCCGGCGTCATCACTGTTATGCTACCGAAATTCACGTAAAGCACAGAATTAGGCTCCTTAGAATCCAGCCAATGGAGGCAGTGAAGATCTTCTTTCCACAGATTGTAACCAATTGAGTTCAGGGTTGGGTCTTCTTCAGCAGCTGGGATTTGATTCAGAAGCAAGTGAAGGGGTCCAATGGCGTGGATGCGAGGAAAGATGGACGAAAGGGCTTCCAAGACTTCCTGCTCCAATGCGTTAAATGTGTGTATGATCACGGAGGAAGAAGGAGCTCTGGCGAAACATTTCTCAGTTTCTCCCATCATGAATTCGAACACAAAATCATTCGGATCTGTGGTTCGAAGGAAGGCCGGCAGATCCCTCAAACGGATGTTTTTCATGGAAGGAATCCAATCTATCACGGTGTTCTCCAGATACCCATTTGTGAGATAGCTTGAATCTGCAACGTAAATCACAAAATTCGAACCCGTCTATGTATTTATCAGAATAAATTGGGCAATAGGCACGCACAAATATAGAGACATATATGGATATATATACCTTTGAGTGGTACAATACCCATTTCCCTGAGGCGGCGATATTGCTTCAATCCCATCAAGGCACAAGCGGAAATAGTCCAAAAGGCGACAACTGGGATTCCGAGTTCGTCGCCGGCAGCATAGGTGAACGACGTGAACCCGTCGGCAACGATGCAAGACACCGGCGGGACGCCTGAAGACGAGGAGGCGTCATTGAGTTTGGAGAGAAGTCGTCTAAAGGGGGCTAAGAGGAGGTCTTGAGAGGCTTCGCAGAGAGAGGGAATGTTTTGGCCGGCGTCGGGGTCGGAGGGCGGCAGGCCGTCGGGAATGGCTTCGAATCGGAAGTGGGGGAGGCCGTCGAGAGAGTAGGGGCCTCTGGAGCTGAGGAAGCGCTTGTGGTTGAACTCTGTGTTGACAAAGGTTATGTGGAAGCCTCGGTGATGGAGGAGCTTCGCCAGATTCAGCATCGGCTTTATGTGGCCTTGGAGTGGGACTGGCACGCAAATCAGATGGTGCCTTTCAGCCATTGCCACCGAAGTTGAACTCTGCGCGTATGTGCTCTAAACATGAATTAAAGCAGCTGCGAAGGTGTTTGTGGCACACGAGCCTATTTATAATATTACTTGTACACCCGCAAAAAGAGTAATAATTAAAATAACGGGTACAAAGTAATGGTTTTTCTTTTTATTTTTTTATTTCTCAGTGTCAGCAAAATAATATTTTTTCTTCAGCATGTGAAGGGTAAAATGTCAGATTGTTATTATCCAGAAGCCGACATGATCCCAATTAATTGGGCAGGACAGAATCCGGTCCCAGCGAGGAAGTGTGTAGATGCTTTTACAAAAAAAGAAAAACAAAACAAAACAAAACAAAAAATAATTGAAAATCGCCCATCAAAAATAGGCGGGCGGCGCGTTGCGAATTGCCGGTGGCCATAAGCCATAAGCTGCTTTTATTTTATTTTGTTTTAGTTTTGCTACGCAAAGCCGGCCATATATTTTCTTCGAATTTTGGTTAAACTTTATTTTTTCGAATATATGATATGGACACTCTATTTTGCCTGTGACCTAATATAAAATGTTTTAAAGGAGGATACTGAATACTAAGTTTCAAAGAAATACATCAAAGAAATAAAATACAAAAGAGGATATGTTAAAATATTTAATTAAATTGAATGATTTATTTTTTAAATTTGAATGATTTGCAGTAAAGAATGATGATTTGTTTGAGATTAGCATGAAAAGAAATCAGATATCTGGTTGATCCTATGATGGAAACTTTCTGCGAATGGAAAACATCCGCATGAAAAGAAAGGAAATTGCCTAAGATGATTTGATTTACTTTTAATGATGAATGAAATTCTAGCTCTATAAGAAGGGGACGTCTGCAAGGGGAGGATAGCCACATAAAAAGAGAGGAGAGGAAAAAAAAAAAAAAAAAAGCTTAGTACATCCTTGGTATAGCTAAGAAAGAGTGAAGGAGAGAAGAAAATTATTTGCTAAAAATTTTGGATTAAAGGTGTCTGAGCAGTCAGCTTGATGTGGAAGATCAGATGGTGATTTCTCATCCAATTGAGCTGATATTTTGAAAAGTTGTCCGTGATTCATCCTTCTTCATTCCAGACAGTCGGATTGTCATTTGAAGCTTTGTAAATTTGGTTACGTGGCTTGAACAATAGCCTCATTGTGGCAGCAGCTTCGGAATTGGAGGTGTCTACGCAGTTAGCTTGATTTAGACGATCGGATGGTTATTTCTTATCCGATTAAATTAAGATTTTGGAAGTTTTTTTTGTGACTCATCATTCTTCATTCTGGTTGGCTGGATTGTCATTTGGAGTTTTGTAACTTTAGTCTATTGGTTTAGACAATAGCCACATTACAACAGGAGCCTTGATGGCTGAGGCTTGAGGTATGTGATTGGGTTGAGATTGTTCAGATTTATTTCTTACATGCTTCTAGATATTTGCATATGCTTAACTCCTATACCATGTATGCTCTTTTGTACACCACTGTGATTCTATTAGATGCTCATGGAAATACATTCTAAATGAATGAATCTTAATTGTTCTATGCTCTAGTTGTTTTAATATGCTTTGTTTTAATTCCATTATTTCTTACTTGGTGCAACATGTCTTTAAAAATGGTTCTTATCAGATACATGTAATTAGTTTTATTGATGAGAGCTAATTATAAACATTGAAGATTTTTTTCAATCATGAATTTAAATTTGCTCTTGCATTGTTATTAACTTCTAGTGTTTTCACTTACTTGGCTTGCCAATTGTTAGAAAATCACTTCAAAGGCATGTGTTGTAGTGCTTTTTTTTTTTTTGGTTCTAGCATGTTTTGTCAGTCTCTAAATTTGTTCTAGGTCTTTCAACCTGACTATTTTATGATTGTTTTAGGGCTACTGTGTGCTGCAAATTAGGGTTGTTTTGGGGTTGTTGTGTGCTGCAAACTAGGGTTGTTTTAGGGCTACTGTGTGCTGCAAATTAGGGTTGTTTTGGGGCTGCTGTGTTGGGAATTTTTTTTTTTTTTTTTTGAGGATGTCTTGAGGTCTTATTTTTGGAATCTCAGTAAGTTTATCTAGGCAACATCATGGGGCTGTCGTGTGGGGTTTTTTTTTAGGATCTCTTTAGGTTTTATTTTAGGCATCTTAGCAGGTTTATTCTAGAAAAAAAAAATTGAAAAAAAATCAATTTTTTTTTTTTTTTTTATAAATGTTGGACAAATTGGGATAGTTCTAAAAACTCTTTGGTTCCCAATTCTCCAATTTTATTTTATTTTTATTTTTATTTCTTGGCCCGAGTGTGTCCCTATGATTTTAAAAAGGCCCATGAGGTATTTTACACTTCATTTGTATTATCTCTCGGGGGGTTTATCTAACAAGATCCCCTCGTTTGGAGGTCTCATTAGACATTCATAAATCACACTGAGGTTTAATCTCCTATTAATTTTATTTATTTATTTATTTATTTTAAAATAAGTTAATTAAAGTTTATTAAATTCAACTTGAGGATAATTTACAATTAATTAAGCACCGTTCATTGAGCGTGTGTGTAGGGGGTGTTGATACCTTCCCCTCACATAACTAAACACCCAGTCCCAACTTTGGTCAAAACAGACTGAGACTACTAGTTCATTGTTCTAGGTTTAGTCTAAAGACCAATCAAATAAGTAGTAATTAGGTGCTTTAACCGCACTAAGGAAAAAATGGGTTGGTGGCGACTCCAAATCAAAATTTTCAATATCATATATCATATTCCCTTGCCTCCCGGGGGCTCATGCATTTGGGACGTCGCGATAGCTTGGCGATTTTGTTAGGGACATTAAAGAGTCGAGCCATTAATTAATTAGGAATTATCTAAAATTTGAATTTAATAAGTCTTTTAATTACTCAATCATATTTTGTGAATATTATTTGTATGATTGTGAATATTTGATTGTATATATGTTTGAATAAGCCTGTGTAAAGATGGATGACATGTGGGGTTTAGGGGAATAGGCTAAGCATGTGAACTCACACACTTTCACAAGCCTCCTACTTGAGCTTTACCTTCTAAGATTAGATAGGGGTGTAGTATTGTTAGCTCTCATAAGATAAGGTCTTTGGGGGTGCGTGAACCACTCCACTTAGTTTGTATTTTGTCCAAGCCCAATGGGTAAGGATAGGGGACATTTTGGGAACCTTTTTCCAATAAGGATTAGAGCTTGAACTACTTATGCTTAAACAATAGTTTTCCCTCTCTTTAAGGTAAAACCTTGGTGAAAATCTTAAAGTGATAAATCCACTTGGGGTTGGGATATAAGCTTCATCCTTCTTCGCATGATTCAGTCCAGTCTTTGGTATATTTTTTTCAATTCTTTTTTGCTGTATCCTACATTTTATATCCATTTTAGACATGCATACTCCTTGGTCAAAATTATGGAAAGCCCAAATCTGCTTATGAACAACCCAATAGTGGTATTCAGTGAAGAATAAATAGAGATTCAACAGTCTAATAGAATCATAAAAAAAGTAGTCGAATATAAGAAATTGAAGTGAGTAATTGGCAATCTGGCCAAGTTGGGGCGATAAGTAAATTAATTCTACCAAATTTCCAACCATTCCCACTCTTCAGAGAAAACGTTTTAGTTTCCATGTCTCGTCCCAATAGAAATAGGATTCAAAGAAGTAGTATGGCTATAATGAAAGGTAGGGCTACTGAGGAAAAATCTATCGAGAGTGGAATGGGACACTTCATAGGAGTCAGTGGAAGAAAATAAAATTTCTTGCTAGTTAGTTAAGGTAATCTGAGTCTTAAATTGAGAATTGAATATCAAGAGTTGGGTTGAATTGGGAGTTCTCATTAGGTGATGTGGTTTTTCCAAAGTTCTGGCAAAGTAGTTGATTTAAGTTGTATTGCATTCATGCAATTCATGCATAATCATGCATACATGGTCATAGACAATGGGTCTTTGCTCATGTTCCATTTGCCTACAAAAGCAGTGTTCTAGTGTGGTAGAACAAAAACTGGGAGTTCCAACATTGAGCAAAAAAAAAAAAAAAATGCCATCTTTCTACATTCTTAGACAAAAGGCAAAGATCATGGGTGAGTAGTTGGAAAGCCGTATGGGAGGTCTTGAGCAAAGTCATGAGGAAATTCATCAAGATGTTTGGGAGATTAAGGATCAATTGAATAAGTTAATGAGGATTCTCACTATAATGAATAAAGGGAAAACTGTGCAATCTCCAAAACCTACAATTGAAGAAGATCTTCCATTTCCACTAGGATTTACACCTGTTAGTGAGCATCCAGTGAATTTTTCAACTAACTCGGGACCAAGCTCGTACATGTTTATCCCTATGACCCTAATCCCAAGATTTCAATCATTGCGAAATGCACATGCACCTCCAATCATGAATCCTGATATACAAAGAAGGGGAGTAGTCAGGGAAGTGACTAAAGAACCGACCCCTAGTTTAGAAAATGAGCCATAAATATGAAGCATTGGAAGAACGTTTGTGAACCGAGGAGGGAACAAGAATGTTTGGTTCAGTGAATGCTTTTGATTTGTGTTTGGTGCTGACTCACTCGAAAAATGAGCAGCTCGGAAGCTATCCCAAGCATAAGAGTTACGTCGTGTAATATTAAGCCCAAGGGCTAAATCGTCTCCTCAGGGAATGCGTTTTAATCTCAGATTTAACGTTCTTCCAATCAAAATTAAATTGCACTGAACTCGGTTCAGATTCGGGGTTTTTCAGAATTTTGAAGACTTAAACAAAAACTTAAATTAAAGTTCTAAAACTAGCATGCTTCAATTTAAAGAGCAAAAATGGAAACTCTAATCTACTCAAGAAAACACTGAAACACGCGTTAATGAAATATGGCAAACTAGCACATGAACTCAAAGATGCGCAAGAATGGAAACCTAATCAAACACACACACGCGTGGAATAAAAATCAAATCTTTAACATGAACTAAAAATTAGGAACCAAAATCACAATTTAAATGCATACTAAAAGCTGACTTTTAATACGAGCCAAGAACTCGAACCGAAAGAACAAAACACAAACAAAGACCTAAATTTAACGAAATTAATTGAGAAAATACATAAATAAAGTGTAATAATAAGAAAACACCCTAAACATCAACTCAAAAACTAAAACTTTCCAATAAACCTCAACGAAAACTTAGCAATGTCCAACTAAATAAATAATTTTAATAATAAAAATATACCTTAGATAATTTTTCAAACTCACACTTTTCAAATGAAACTAAATAATAATAAAAAAAAAAAAAACAATGTTTGCATAACATAAAAAAAAACAAGAAAAATGAAAAAGGAAGAGAGAGAGAGAGAGCGCAAAACAGAGGCTTGGATGGCTGGTTCGTTTCTGGTAGCTACAGGCAGAAGAGCTCGGGATAGGTGCTTCAGCTGGTTGTCACAACCGGAGAAGATGCAGTGGCTGGTGCTGCGGCGGCTGGGCTGATGGTGGTCATGGCTTTCGGCTGGAGAACAGAGAGATCGTGTGCGTGGTTGGTCTGCAGAGGTTTCCTGTGGTGGTGGCTCGCGGTGTTCTTCTGGTGGCTGGAGCTGTCATGGCAAGGAGCAAAAGCTACGTTGCAGAAGGTGGTTCTGAGGTGATGCTGTGCACAGCTGCTGGTAAAGGGTATGCTCAGTGGCGGTAGTCTCGGGTCTTCACGGCTTCTGCTGGTGGTAGCTAGAAACAGGGCTGGTCGTGTGCAGAGGGAGTTTCAGAATTGAAGGAGGAAGCAGAGGGCTAGCAGAACAAAGGTTGAAAGAGAAGAGCAAGGAGAGGAAGACAAAGGAGGCGAGAGAATAGATAATGAGAAGGGAGAAGAGAGGGAAGGAACAAAGGATAGAGAAGGTACAGAGAGCTGAGAAAAGAGAAAAACAGAAAGAAAATAAAAGCTAGGAAGAGAGAAGGGCCAGAAGAAAATAACAGAGAAGTGGAAGAAGAAGAAGAAGAAGAAGGAGAAGAAAGGTTGAAGAAAAATTGGTGCGCAGGAAAAGAAGAATTTAAAGGGTAGGGGGGCGGTGCCCTAGGACCCAAGACCTGATAGGAGTTGACCCAGATCCAACCAACCAAGCAACTTGACCCAATTGAAGTTGACCCGAATTGTTATATTTTTTTCATTTTTTTTTCATTCTCTGTTCATCGTAAATCTGACTCTTCTGGAGCCCGTATCTCACAAAACTCAAAACACAAAAGTTGTAGATAATCCTTTCCTCTTTTTCCAAAAATTTGAATGTCTCGATCGGAGCTCGAACGGAAAAGTTATGTACGAAATACGAACAGGTATCGGTTTTGGTTTCTAAGATTTTTCCTGCAACAAAAAATTACCAAAACTTCATAAATAATGTAATAAAGTTCATGAATGATGATTTTGGGCACTTTATTAAAATATTGGACAATTTTAGACATTTAATTAAAAATATAAACCGTAAATCCCGGGTTAAGATGCCCAATTATGCAGTTTTGACGCTTAATCAGGTGCCCTATGTGATTTTACCTCCAAAATTCAAAGTCCCGAATTTCATGAAGTTTAGTGGATCCAAATGTCCAGTAAATCATTTAAGGATCTATTGTCAAAAAATGGCCGCACATTTTGATAATGATAGTTTGCTCATCCACTGTTTCCCAGACAGTTTGACTAAGGCAGCTATGGGATAGTACATTCATCTTGATCGAGCAAAGATTTACACTTGGAAGGATCCACTCATGCTTTCATTACATAGTATAGGCATGTGATGGAGATAGCTCCAGACAAGTTGACTTTAAAAGTTGAATGCATCATTTAAAGAATATATGCTTACCAATAAAGAGAAATGGTAGCACAGGTTCATCCCTTTGTTAAGAATAGGGAAGCAATTTCTTTATTTGTCAACACTCTCAAAGATCCATATTTTGGCCATCTTATCAGGAGTAGTCCCCATAATTTTATAGATTTGGTAATAACCAAAGAACGAATTGAAGGGGCATTCAGGATGGGAAGGATAAGAAACTTAGGTATCAGGCAAGGAACTTGAAGAAAGAAATGGACAAAAAAGATGACGAGGCGTAAGCAGTACAAGGACATCCTTACGAAGGAAATAATGCAGGTTAGGTTGAAGGATTAACTAGGTCTTGACTTTGGAGTAAGAAGTGATAATGGAAAACTGAACATGTGTATGAATACCCAGTGGTGATAAAATTAGAAGAATCCTTCATTCTTAAAAAGGACGGTTCCCTATAAATTCTCTTTGTTCAAATTATTTTGAATTTTAAATTGAATAAAATGCATTTCAGTCTCATTACATCATCTTGTGTCAAATTTTATTTATTTTTGCTTGCATTTTGTGTAGTGATACAGGAAATGGTTTTGCCAGTATGGAAGACCTATAACCGATAATCAGCTTTGAGAATCCATTCGTACAAGTAAAAATCTCAATTAGAGCAAATTTGTACAAGTGAAAATCAATATATTTCAGCAATAATCAATATAAAAGAGTGAAGCTCAATAGAATATCACTGGGTTTCTGATTTGATTTGAAAATCTCAATAGAAACAATCAGAATACTGTGAGTAGTATCAGCAAAAACACAACAATTTCTTCAAAAAAGTTTCGGCAAGAAAGGTTTGAATTTGTAACTTATTTGTGCTTTGATTGTTGTTGATTGTTGTATGTAATTTGTGAAAATAACAAATATTTATAGACTTAAAAAGTATATGAATGTATTCCCCAAGTTACATGCAGTGTTTCCCAAATTTTCTTAAAGTTTGGGAGTCAAATAATCAAGTTTGAAAACTTTCCCTTGTTGTTTAAAATTTAAAATAAAAACTTCAGTCAACTATGACCTGATGGTCAGTTGCCTGAGCCTTTTAAGTTCATCGTATTTTGAAACACAATGTTGAGTCAGTCGTCTGAGCCTTAGTGGTCAGTTGTTTGTCTTGGTTCTGTTTGATCAAATTTATCAGCATAAAAATGTCACTCGCCTAATGAGGATTCATCAGTTGTCTGTTATGTCTTGTAGCTTATATGCTTACAAAATTTTGTTTCCAAAACTCTTAACTTTTAAACTTGAAAAACTTAAATGAGACTTTAAAAATATTTTCCATGGTTTTCAAAAACAAGTCTCTAAGTCAAATATAGTTCCTAAGAGCTTCGAACAAATATATTGAAATCCTGAAGTACTTACATGAGACTTCTTAAATATTATAACTTTTTAAGCGCTAAGTTTTCATGCATTTGCTTCCTCTTATTGTGTCTTTCTTGAGCTCTTTCTTCAATTGACTCTAGCTTCATCATAATTCATGTCTCTAAGCATAATCGTCATTTAATTTCTCCAAACACTTGGATCTTGATCTTTATAAAAGCATTTGAGCCATGAAACTTCACTTAACCAAACATGTTAAGTACACTTGATTTGTTATCATCAAAATAAGATTCTAAGTCTTATTAAGCCAAAAAGAAGAGCAAAGAGTGAAGAGTGATGCCAAATAACCGGAAAAAAAAAATAAAAAATTCCACACTTCATCAATCAACCACAAACCAAAAAAAAAAAGTTATTGAAATACTTGTGAAAAAAATACCGACAGATATTTCATGGACTTCTTATGGTCTCATTTTTTATTAACAGAAATTCATTCACCAGCTTGTCCAAACTCAAGGAAGACGAACCACACTCATCCATTCATAACAATAAAAAGGTGGACACTATATGGATGAATGACAGTCACACTCATATTTTTTTTTTTTTAACTAAAGGAAGGCAACACCTCCATTTATTTATTGGTATGTCCTCACTTTTGGCGGAGGAAAACCATGGTTACAAAATAAGAAAAAGAAAAAATACAGATAATAAATTAAAATCCTCCACAAAAATAACACTAACAACCGATCAATCCAATACAACAAAACCAAATAATATTAACTTCTAAATTGGCCTAGCACACTCATCCATTCATAACCATAAAAAGGTATTAAAAGCAACTATTATAATAATGGAGCTATCAAGATCTTAAACACGCGGACAAAAGTAGGCCTGAAATAAGTAGAGTGAAAGTGATG
Organism: Malania oleifera; assembly: GCF_029873635.1. Classification (NCBI taxonomy): domain Eukaryota; kingdom Viridiplantae; phylum Streptophyta; class Magnoliopsida; order Santalales; family Ximeniaceae; genus Malania; species Malania oleifera. The sequence continues at coordinate 71,836,094 of NC_080418.1, read as the reverse complement.
CCAAATAAAGCAAAAACAAAAAAGAACACTTCCACACACTTCATCAATCAACCACAAACCACCAAAAAAAAGTTACTGAAATACTTGTGAAAAAAACACGGACAGATATTTCATGGACTTCTTGTGGTCTCATTTCTTATTAACAGAAATTCACTCACCAGCTTGTCCAAACTCAAGGAAGACGAACCAGTCGAAGCAGCAGCTGCTTGGGCTAATTCCTTCCACTCTATCACTCTCTTCTTCATTTCCTTTCCTTTCTCTCCTCCCATCAGCTCTCTCACCAGCTTCTCCACTTCCCCTCTCTTCACAACACTATCAATTTCCATTCCGATCCCCCATTCCCCACACGCGTACCTGCAGTTTGTCGGCTGATCGCCAAAAAAAGGCCAACAGATCATGGGGACTCCGCCGGCCAAGCTCTCCAGAGTAGAATTCCACCCACTGTGCGTTAAGAAACCCCCAATGGACGCGTGGTTCAGAACTTCCTCTTGAGGACACCAGCTCACTATCAGTCCTCTCCCTCTGGTTTCCGCCTCGAATTCCGGCGGCGGGATCGCCGACTCGCCGACGGCCAGATCCGGCCTGATTACCCAAAAGAAAGGGAGGTTGCTATTCGCGAGTCCCCAGGCGAACTCAATTAGCTGTTCCGGCGTCATCACTGTTATGCTACCGAAATTCACGTAAAGCACAGAATTAGGCTGCTTGGAATCCAGCCAATGGAGGCAGTGAAGATCTTCTTTCCACAGATTGTAACCGATTGAGTTCAGGGTTGGGTCTTCTTCAGCAGCTGGGATTTGATTCAGAAGCAAGTGAAGGGGTCCAATGGCGTGGATGCGAGAAAAGATGGACGAAAGGGCTTCCAAGACTTCCTGCTCCAATGCGTTAAATGTGTGTATGATCACGGAGGAAGAAGGAGCTCTGGCGAAACATTTCTCAGTTTCTCCCATTAGGAATTCGAACACAAAATCATTCGGATCTGTGGTTCGAAGGAAGGCCGGCAGATCCCTCAAACGGATGTTTTTCATGGAAGGAATCCAATCTATCACGGTGTTCTCCAGATACCCATTTGTGAGATAGCTTGAATCTGCAACGTAAATCACAAAATTCGAATTCCTCTACGTATTTATCAGAATAAATTGGGCAATAGGCATGCACAAATATAGAGACATATGGATATATATACCTTTGAGTGGTACAATACCCATTTCCCTGAGGCGGCGATATTGCTTCAATCCCATCAAGGTACAAGCGGAAATAGTCCAAAAGGTGACAACTGGGATTCCGAGTTCGTCGCCGACAGTATAGGTGAACGACATGAACCCGTCGGCAACGATGCAAGACACCGGCGGGACGCCCGAAGACGAGGAGGCGTCATTGAGTTTGGAGAGAAGTCGTCTAAAGGGGGCTTGTTAGGATTGCTGGTGTGGAGCCGTCGGCAGCCGCACCAGCCCAGCCGCCGACTTTGAATTGCAAATGGAAGGCCACCAAATCTGCCCACCTCGTGTGACTTTGCAGCAGCCTTTGTTTGACTTCTTCCCCCTCACCTTGTGTATATATATATGAGTTGTGAGGAGTGTGAAATTGTGCGTGGGCTGTGTAAAGAGTTGTGCGTAGGGGTGTTGAGTGGTGTGTGCAGCAGAGAGTTGTGAGAGTGTGTGTATTGCAGAGTGCAGAGTGCAGAGAGCAGAGAGTTGTGGTGAGAGAGAGAGTTGAGCAGTGGCTCCTCCCTGTGTTATTTCTCCCAGATTATAGTGCAGTGGTGTGCTCCCGTGGACGTAGGTCAGTTTGGACCGAACCACGTAAATCCGGTGTTCATTGTGTGTGTTTGAATTTTTCTTTGTGCGTGATTATTACTCCAGGTCGGTTTATTCCCCAACAACTGGTATCAGAGCTTTGGTCGGAGTAAAAATAGCCAGATCAAGAAAAATTTCGGTTTTTTGAGCCCCTGTCCAGTACCTCAAAATTTAATTTTGAGGCTACCATCGAAGTCCTCTCGCCGAGACGAAGCCAACGGCAGTAACCGGAGCTCAAACAGAGCTCAGACGAAGCCGCACGCGCCCACACGCGCCGCCAACGTCCAAAGGACGTTCCCACGCGCCCTTACGCGCTCCCACGCGCCGGCGACAGGAAGGGAGTGGTCCTCACGCGCCCCCACGCGCCGGCGAACGTCCGGCGACCAGAAGAAGCTTGAAGACGCTGACGTCAGCGTCCACGTCAGCGCCGCGTCAGCCAGGCCCGCCACGTCAGCGCTGCTGCGTCAGCGCCACGTCAGCTCCAGTCAGCGCCACGTCAGCACCACGTCAGCGGTGGGCCCCAGTGCCACATCAGCATTGGACCCCACAGTGCCACGTCAGCAGTGGGCCCCACAGTGCCACGTCAGCAGTGGGTCCCACGTGCCACGTCAGCAGGGTTGACCAGGTTTGACCAAAAGTTTGACCGGGTTTTTTGAAGCCATTTCGGGTCCGTTTTTCGAGCGGCTTAAGCCATTCCTAGGGTTTTCGACCGTTCCGGATCCAACCGTGCTGTCCGATTGAGCTAATTCCATCTCTAGATCAGTGAATCGAGATGTCGAACCAGAAAAGCTCTCACATCGAGATGTTTGACGGCACGAACTTCGGTTTCTGGAAAATGCAGATCGAGGATTTCTTGTTTGGTAAGGAGTTACACTTACCACTGATGGAGAAGCCAGAATCCATGAAGGAGAGCGAGTGGGAGTTGCTTGACCGAAAAGCCCTCGGAGTTGTGAGGATGACGTTGGCAAAGTCTGTTGCCTTCAACATCAAGCACTTGACAACCACCAAGTCCCTTATGGATGCGCTATCGAACATGTATGAGCAGCCATCAGCCGCAAATAAGGTACATCTAATGAAGAGACTTTTTACCATGAGCATGTCTGCAGGTGAAAGCTTCAACAGACACTTGAATAATTTCAACGAGTTGTCGGATCAACTCGCCTCGGTCGGGATTACCTTTGACAGTGAGATCCGTGCTCTATTAATTCTCAGCCAGCTGCCTGAGAGTTGGAAAGGTATTGTAACTGCGATCAGTAGCTCTGCAGGAAAATCGAAGCTGAAATACGACGAGGTTATCAGCATGATTTGACAGAGGAGATCAGAATGCAATCGAACAATGCCTCCACTTCAAGTTCAGCTTTGAATGTGGAAAGCCGAGGAAAGGGAAGCGGGCATGGAAGATCTAACAATCGTGGCAGATCCAGGACTAGGAGGTCCAAATCCAGAGATTCCAGAGGTACTCAGGACACAGGTTCTCAGAGCAGAAAAGTTATTGAGTGCTGGAACTGTGGAAAGACTGGTCATTACAAGAACCAGTGCAGAAGTCAGAAGAAAGATACGAGGGCAAAGATAGAAGCAAATATTGCTTCCGAGAACGATGATTTGTTGATCTGCTCTTTGGAGAGCAAAAGGGAGTCTTGGGTGTTAGACTCTAGAGCTTCATTCCATGCCACTTGCAGCAGAGATTGCCTGGAGGAGTATACATCAGGTAATTTCGGTAAAGTATATCTGGGCAATGATCATCCTTGCGACATTGCCGGGAAGGGGACAGTAAAGATCAAAATGAACGGGTCAGTATGGAAGCTGAAGGATGTCAGACATATTCCAGACCTGAGGAAGAATTTGATCTCAGTCGGTCAATTGGCATATGAAGGTTATAACACATCTTTCATTGGTGATGAATGGAAGATTTCGAAGGGTGCATTGACAATTGCTCGAGGTAAGAAAAGTGGCACTCTTTATGTAACTCCTGATACATGTATGTCTATTACAGTTGCTACAGAAAATGATGATAGCAACCTATGGCATCAACGACTTGGACACCTGAGTGAGAAGGGACTTAGGGTGATGCACTCAAAGGGTAAGTTGAGTGATTTACAGTCGGTGAAGATTGACACATGTGAGGACTGCATATTTGGGAAACAGAAAAGAGTTAGTTTCCAGGCAAATATCAGTACCCCGAAGAAGGAGAAACTTGAGCTAGTCCATTCAGATGTATGGGGACCAACAACCGTTTCGTCTACAGGAGGAAAGCATTACTTCGTCACGTTTATCGATGATCATTCACGGAAGGTATGGGTTTACTTCCTGAAGTATAAATCTGATGTTTTCAATGCTTTTAAAAATTGGAAAGCGATGGTAGAAAACGAAACTGGTTTGAAAGTCAAAAGGCTGAGAACTGATAACGGTGGAGAATATGTTGACACCGAGTTCAAGAATTTCTGCTATGAGCACAGCATCAGAATGGAAAGAACTGTGCCAGGTACGCCTCAACACAACGGCGTAGCCGAGCGGATGAACAGAACGTTGACAGAAAAAGCCAGAAGCATGCGTATGCAGTCAGGCTTGCCAAAGATGTTTTGGGCACATGCAGTCAACACAGCAGCTTATTTGATTAATAGAAGTCCTTCAGTACCATTGGACTATTGCCTACCAGAAGAAGTTTGGAGTAACAAAGAGGTAAGACTTTCACATTTGAAAGTTTTTGGTTGTGTTGCATATGTACATATCAATGATCATGTCAGGGATAAGCTGGATCCGAAATCCCGGAAATGCACTTTCATCGGTTATGGTGGAGATGAATTTGGATACCGCATTTGGGATGATGAAAACAAAAAGGTGATCAGAAGCAGAGATGTGATTTTTGATGAAAAGGTGATGTACAAAGATAGGCACACAGCTGAATCCACCGAACCAGTTCAGAGAGAACCAACCTGTGTAGATACGGATAATGTCCCAGAATGTATGGGAACACAACAGCAGAATGCCGAGAATCCTCAGGCAGAGGAACCAGTGGAGCAATTCGTCACACCACCGCCTCCTACTCCAGCTCCGGAGCTTAGGAGATCTACTCGGCCTCATATACCAAACAGAAGGTATATAGATTATTTACTTCTTACAGATGGAGGAGAGCCTGTATGCTGTCAGGCAGAAGATGCGAGCAAGTGGGAGCTTGCAATGAAGGACGAGATGAAGTCTCTCACCTCCAACAGAACGTGGAAGTTGCCCAAAGGCCTTCACAACAAGTGGGTGTACAGAATTGAAGAGGAGCATGACGGCTCCAAAAAAGTACAAGCCTCGGTTGGTAGTCAAAGGCTTTGAGCTAAAGAAAGGGATTGACTACACCGGCATTTTTACACCAGTTGTGAAGATACCAGCCATCAGATTAGTCTGCAGAAATCTAGTAGACAGGAAGGTGGCAACTAGAGAGAAACTGAAGTTGTGCTCAACTTCAGTTGGTCTTCATGATTGAAGACGGACCTGAGCACAACATTTGCATATACACTGGTTGAGATGCTGCCTCCGTCTCCAAGTGGGAGATTGTTAGGATTGCTGGTGTGGAGCCGTCGGCAGCCGCACCAGCCCAGCCGCCGACTTTGAATTGCAAATGGAAGGCCACCAAATCTGCCCACCTCTTGTGACTTTGCAGCAGCCTTTGTTTGACTTCTTCCCCCTCACCTTGTGTATATATATATGAGTTGTGAGGAGTGTGAAATTGTGCGTGGGCTGTGTAAAGAGTTGTGCGTAGGGGTGTTGAGTGGTGTGTGCAGCAGAGAGTTGTGAGAGTGTGTGTATTGCAGAGTGCAGAGTGCAGAGAGCAGAGAGTTGTGGTGAGAGAGAGAGTTGAGCAGTGGCTCCTCCGTGTGTTATTTCTCCCAGATTATAGTGCAGTGGTGTGCTACCGTGGACGTAGGTCAGTTTGGACCGAACCACGTAAATCCGGTGTTCATTGTGTGTGTTTGAATTTTTCTTTGTGCGTGATTATTACTCTAGGTCGGTTTATTCCCCAACAGGGCTAAGAGGAGGTCTTGAGAAGCTTTGCAGAGAGAGGGAATGTCTTGGCCGGCGTCGGGGTCGGAGGGCGGCAGGCCGTCGGGAATGGCTTCGAATCGGAAGTGGGGGAGGCCGTCGAGAGAGTGGGGGCCTCTGGAGCTGAGGAAGCGCTTGTGGTTGAACTCTGTGTTGACAAAGGTTATGTGAAAGCCTCGGTGATGGAGGAGCTTCGCCAGATTCAGCATCGGCTTTATGTGGCCTTGGAGTGGGACTGGCACGAAAATCAGATGGTGCCTTTCAGCCATCGCCACCGAAGTTGAACTCTGCGGGTATGTGCTCTAAATGTGAATTAAAGCGGCTGCGAAGGTGCTTGTGGCACACGAGCCTATTTATAATATTAGTTGTACACCCGCAAAAAAAGTAGTAGTTAAAATAACGGGTATAAAGTAATGGTTTTTCTCTTTATTTTTTTATTTCCGAGTGTCAGTAAAATAATGTTTTCTGTTCAGCATGTGATTGGGAAGAGTAAAATGTCAACTGGTATTATCCTGAAGCCAACTTGATCCCAACAAATTGGGCCGATGGACAGAATCCAATCCCAGCGAGGAAGTGTAGATGCTTTTACAAAAAAAGACAAACAAAACAAAACAAAAAATAATTGAAAATCGCCAGTCAAAAATAAGCGGGCGGCGCGTTGCATAGTGCCGGTGGCCATAAGCTGCTTTTATTTTATTTTAGTTTTGCTGCGCAAAGCCTGGATTTTTTTCCCGTTTTATTATTATATTAAATTAAAATATTAAATAATACTCTATTTAAGAAAAAAATTTTCAAAGTAATTCACGTAATCTCACATTTAGGTGTTACAGATTTATTTTCCGCTTTCTTATTCAATTAAATCTTGCAGGTTTTTCTGCGAGATTAACAGGCATATATATATAAAAAATAAAAAATGCATTATACCCAATTAAAGAAACAAAATATTTTTTACTTTCTAAAAGAAAGACAAGTATTTTTAGAAATAAATTCTATTTAATAAAAAAAATGTAAACAAAAATATTATTACCTTCTAAAGGAAAGACAAGTATTTTTAGAAATAATAATTTCAATAAAATTAGATAAATCAACTTTTAAAAAATTTATTTGAATCCAGTAAGACTAGAGCTAAAAAACTCGATTTTATTCAAAAAATAAGTGCAAAAAATTTATAAATGTTAAATAAAATGCAAGCTATCCTGTCCAATGAATGCTTAGTTGAGAATCTCATATATATATCTAGCTAAGATTTAATTTGTACCTTTTTTCACATTTTTTTTTAATTTCAGTCATATTTTTTAATAGCTATTTGATTAAAAAAAAAAGCATCAATTGAATTAGGTTTTTAATTTATTTTTGTTTTCAAAATACGAACAAAATCAATTTGCTAATTTTTAATTTTTTCTTCCTATTTCTAATTTTTTAGTTCTTGTTCCTAGTTTTTAGTTTTATAATTCTTGACAATAATACCAAACAAATGGAAGATTTTTCATTGTTATAACAATATTTTAATATGTAAAATTGGTTTATGGAGATTAATTTATTCAATTTTTATAGAAATTTTAATGGAAATTAAAATAAAACGACCATGTGAATTTAAAATATAATTCAAATAAACATATTTGCAAAATTTTAAAAATAATAAAACAAATTTTTTCACTATTTTTCAATTGTCTGCAAGATTTTTTTTTATAGGAGTTAAGTTTTGAAAATAATTGCAATACAAAATAATTATAATTAATATTTATTTTATGCATTCAATTATGTGTTTTTGTTTACTAGTTAGGACTAGTTAGGGATACATGATGTTTGTAAATATCAAGTTCTTTTGATTAATACTTCAATTTTCTTAATCTTTCACTATTTAGTTATTTATTTAATTATAAGTTAAATATATCAAATAATTATAATTATGTTTGTAAATATATCAAAATTCATAAAATCTACTCCATAGGCAACATATGTATCCCTAACTAGTAAATAAAAACACATAATTGAATGCATAAAATAGATATTATTAATTATTTTGTATTGCAGTTATTTTCAAAATTTATCTGTTATAAAAATTAATCTTGTAGACAATTGAAAAATAGTAAAAAAAAAAATTATTTAAAAATTTTCAAATATGTTTATTTGAATTATATTTTAAATTCACACGGTCGTTTTATTTTAATTTCCATTAAAACTTCTATATAAAATGAATAAATTAATCTCCATAAACCAATTTTACATATTAAAATATTGTTATAACAATGAAAAATCTTCGATTTTTTTGGTATTATTGTCAAAAATTATGAAACTAAAAAATAGGAACAAGAACTGAAAAATTAGAAATAGGAAGAAAAAATTAAAAATTAGCAAACATGATTAAGATAATAAAAATCATAATATATTATAATAAAAATAGATATCAATTACAATTATTTTGTATTGCAGTTATTTTCAAAATTTAACTGCTACAAAAAATAATCTTGCAGACAATTGAAAAATAGTTAAAAAAATATTTTTTTTATTATTTTAAAAGATATTTAAAATTTTTCAAATATGTTTATTTGAATTATATTTTAAATTCACATGGTCGTTTTATTTTAATTTCCATTAAAATTTCTATATAAAATGAATAAATAAATCTCCATAAACCAATTTTACATATTAAAATATTGTTATAACAATGAAAAATCTTCAATTTTTTTGGTATTATTGTCAAGAATTATGAAACTAAAAAATAGGAACAAGAACTGAAAAATTAGAAATAGGAAGAAAAAATTAAAAATTAGCAAACATGATTAAGATAATAAAAATCATAATATATTATAATAAAAATAGATATCAATTACAATTATTTTGTATTGCAGTTATTTTCAAAATTTAACTGCTACAAAAAATAATCTTGCAGACAATTGAAAAATAGTTAAAAAAATATTTTTTTTATTATTTTAAAAGATATTTAAAATTTTTCAAATATGTTTATTTGAATTATATTTTAAATTCACATGGTCGTTTTATTTTAATTTCCATTAAAATTTCTATGTAAAATGAATAAATAAATCTCCATAAACCAATTTTACATATTAAAATATTGTTATAACAATGAAAAATCTTCAATTTGTTTGGTATTATTATCAAGAATTATGAAACTAAAAACTAGGAACAAGAGCTGAAAAATTAGATATAGGAAGAAAAAATTAAAAATTAGAAAAAAGTTTTTGTTAGTATTTTGAAAACTAAAACAAATTAAAAACCTAATTAAATTGATGCTTTTTTTTTTAATAAAATAGCTATTAAAAAATATGACTAAAATTAAAAAAAAAAAGTGAAAAAAGGTACAAATTAGATTTTAGGTAGATATATATGAGATTCTCAACTAAGCATACATTGGACAGGGTAGCTTGCATTTTATTTAACATTTATAAATTTTTTGCACTTATTTTTTTTGAATAAAATGGATTTTTTTAGGTCTAGTCTTGTTGGATTCAAATAAATTTTTTTAAAGTTGATTTATCTAATTTTATTGAAATTATTATTTCTAAAAATATTTTTCTTTCTTTTAGAAAGTAATAATATTTTTGTATACATTTTTTTTTTATTAAATAGAGTTTATTTCTAAAAATACTTGTCTTTCTTTTAGAAGGTAAAAAATATTTTGTTTCTTTAATTGGGTATAATGCATATGGTAAATCTCGCAGGTTCTTCCTGCGAGATTTAATTGGATAAGAAAGCCAATGGGGAAACAAATCTCGCAGTTTGGTTCTGCGAGATTTGCTTAGCCACCTTACCACGCGTCACCACCGGAAAACACTGTCAAATTAAATCTTGCAGCCTGGTGCTGCGAGATTACGTGAGCATTAGTTTGGAAAATTTTTTTCCAAATAAAGTATTATTTAATATTTCATTTTAATTTAATAATAAAATGGGAAAAAACTCCAAAGCCCGCCATATATTTTCTTCAATTTTTGGTTAAACTTTATTTTTTCGAATATATGATATGGACACCCTATTTTGTCTGTGACCTAATATAAAATATTTTAGAGGATCCTGAATACTAGGTTTCAAGGAAATACATCAAAGAAATAAAATATAAAAGTGAATATGTTGAAATATTTAATTAAATTGAATGATTTTTTTCTCAAAATTGAATGATTTGCAGTAAAAAATGATGATTTGTTTGAGATTTGCATGAAAAGAAATCAGTATGAGACATCCAGTTGATCCTATGATGGAAACTCTTTGCAAATGGAAAATGCGCACATGGAAAGAAAAGAAATTGCCTAAGATGATTTGATTTACTTTTAATGATGAATGAAATTCTAGCCCTATAAGAAGGGGACATCTGCAAGGGGAGGATAGCCATATAAGAAGAGAGGAGAAAAAAAAAAAAAAGCTTAGTGCATCCTTGGTATAGCTAAGAAAGAGTGAGGGAGGGAAGAAAATTATTTGCTAAAATTTTAAGATTGAAAGTGTCTGCGCAGTTAGCTTGATGTAGAAGATCGAATGGTAATTTCTCATCCGATTGAGTTAATATTTTGATAAGTTGTTTGTGACTCATCCTTCTTCATTCCGGAGAGTCGGATTGTCATTTGAAGCTTCGTAAATTTGGTTACATGGCTTGAACAACAGCCTCATTATGGTAGCAGCTTCAGAATTAGAGGTGTCTACGCAGTTAGCTTGATTTAGACGATTAGATGGTTATTTGTTATCCGATTAAACTAAGATTTTGGAATTTTTTTTTCGACTCATCATTCTTCATTCTGGTTGGCTGGATTGTCATTTGAAGTTTTGTAACTTTAGTCTTTTGGCTTAGACAGCAGCCCCATTACAACAGGACCCTTGATGGTTGAGGCTTGAGGTATGTGATTGAGTTGAGATTGTTTGGATTTATTTTTTTACATGCTTCTAGATATTTGCATATGCTTAACTCCTATACCATGTATGCTCCTTTGTACACCACTATGATTCTATTAGATGCTCATGGAAATACATTTTAAATGAATGAATCATATTTGTTATATGCTCTAGTTGTTCTAATATGCTTTGTATGCAGGTTATCCTTCCATGACTCCTTGAACAAATGAATGGTAAAGAGTGGTTATAGCTTTTATGACTAATATAAGGACCTACCTAGGTGCAATGAATTCCATTATTTCTTACTTGGTTCAACATGTCTTTTAAAAAGGTTCTTATGAGATATATGTAATTAGTTTTATTAATGAGAGGTAATTGTAAACATTGAAGATTTTTTTCAATCATGAATTTAAATTTGCTCTTGCATTATTATTAACTTCTAGTGTTTTCAATTGATTGGCTTGCCAGTGGTTAGAAATCACTTCAAAGGCATGTGTTGTAGTGCTTTTTTTTTTTTGAATCTAGCATGCTTTGTCAGTCTCTGAATTTGTTCTAGGTCTTTCAACTCGGTTATTTTATGACTGTAAATCACTTCAAAGGCATGTGTTGTAGTGCTTTTTTTTTTTTAGAATCTAGCATGTTTTGTCGGTCTCTGAATTTGTTCTAAGTCTTTCAACTTGGTTATTTTATGACTGTTTTAGGGCTGCTGTGTGCTGCAAATTAGGGCTGTTTTGGGGCTGCTATGTGCTGCAAATTAGGGTCGTTTTTGGGGCTACCGTGTGCTGCAAATTAGGGCTATCTTGGGGCTACTGTGTTGGGAATTTTTTTTTAGGATATCTTGAGGTCTTGTTTTAGGAATCTTAGTAAGTTTATCTAGGCAGCAGCATGGGGCTGCCGTGTGGGGTTTTTTTTTAGGATCTCTTTAGGTTTTATTTTAGGCATCTTAGCAGGTTTATTCTAGAAAAAAAAAAAAATGAAAAAAATCTCAATTTTTATTTAATTTAATTTTTTTTTTATAAATGTTGGACAAATTGGGATAGTTCTAAAAACTCTTTGGTTTCCAATTCTCCGATTTTATTTTCTTTTTTTATTTCTTGGCCCGAGTGTGTCCCTATGATTTTAAAAAGGTCAATGAGGTATTTTACACCTCATCTGTATTATCTCTGAAGGGGGGGGGGGTTTATCTAACAAGATCCCCTCATTTGGATGTCTTATTAGATATTCCTAAATCACACTGAGGTTTAATCTCCTATTAATTTTATTTATTTATTTATTTTAAAATAAGTTAATTCAAATTTATTAAATTCAATTTGGGGATAATTTACAATTAATTAAGCACCATTCATAGAGCATGTGTGTAGGGGGTGCTGATACCTTCCCCTCACATAACTAAACTCTCGATCTCAACTTTCATCAAAACAGACCGAGACTACTGGTTCATTGTTCTAGGTTTAGTCTAAAAACCAATAAAATGAGTAGTAATTAGGTGTTCTAATCGCAATAAGGAAAAAATGGGTTAGTGGTGAATCCAAATCAAAATTTTCAATATCATATATCATATTCCCTTGCCTCTCGGGGACTCATGCATTCAAGACGTCGCGATAGCTTGGCAACTTCGTTAGGGACATTAGAGAGTCTAGCCATCAATTAATTAGGAATTATCTAAATTTTGAATTTAATAAGTCTTTTAATTACTCAATCATATTTTGTGAATATTGTTTGTATGATTGTGAATATTTGATTGTATATATGTTTGAATAAACCTGTGTAAAGATGGATGATATGTGGGGTTTAGGGGAATAGGCTAAGCATGTGAACTCACACACTTTCACAAGCCTCCTACTTGAGCTTTACCTTCTAAGATTATATAGGGGTGTAGTACTGTTAGCTCTCATAAGATAAGGTCTTTGGGGGCGCGTGAACCACTCCGCTCAGTTTGCACTTTGTCCAAACCCAATGGGTAAGGATAGGGGATATGCTGGGAACCTTTTGCCAATAAGGATTAAAGCTTAAACTACACATGCTTAAACAATAGTTTTCCCTCTCTTTAAGTTTAAACCTTGGTGAAAACCTTAAAGTGATAAATCCACCTAGGGTTGGGACATGAGCTTCATCCTTCACCGCATTATTCAATCCAATCTTTTGTTTATATTTCTCAATTCTTTTTTGTTGTATCCTGCATTCTATATCCATTTTAGACATGCATACTATTCGGTCAAAATTATGGAAAGTCCAAATCTCCTTATGAACAACCCAATAGTGGTATTCAGTGAAGAATAAATAGAGATTCAATAGTCTAATAGAATCATAAAAAAAGTAGTCGAATTGAAGAAATTGAAGTGATTAAAGGGCAATCTAGTCAAGTTGGGGCGATAAGTAAATTAATTCTACCAATTTTCCAACCATTCCCACTCTTCAGAGAAAACTTTTTAGTTTCCATGTCTCATCCCAATAGAAATAGGGTTCAAAAAAGTAGTATGGCTATAAGGAAAGGTAGGGCTACTGAGGAAAGATCTATCAAGAGCGGAATGGGACACTTCATAGGAGTCAGTGGAAGTCAAGAAATTTGCTTGCCAGTTAGTTAAGTTAACTTGAGTCTTAAATTGAGAATTGAATATCAAGAGTTGGGTTGAATTGGGAGTTCTCATTAGGTGATGAGGTTTTTCCAAAAGTTTTGGCAAAGTAGTTGATTTAGGTTGCATTGCATTCATGCAATTCATGCATAATCATGCATAAATGGTCATAGCCAATGGGTCTTTGCTCATGTTCCATTTTCCTACAAAAGCAGTGTGCCAGGGTGGTAGAACAAAAACCAGGAGTTCCAACATTGAGCAAAAAAAAAAAAAAACGCAATCTTTCTACATCCTTAGATAGAAGGCCAAGATCATGGGTGAGTAGTTGGAAAGCAGCATAGGAGGTCTTGAGCAAAGTCATGAGGAAATTCGTCAAGATGTTTGGGAGATTAAGGATCAATTGAATAAGTTAATGGGGATTCTCACTATAATGAGTAAAGGGAAAACTGTGCAATCTCCAAAACCTACAATTGAAGAAGATCTTCCACTTCCACTAGGATTTACAACTGTTAGTGAGCATCCAATGAATTTTCCAACTAACTCAGGACCAAGCTCGTACATGTTTATCCCTGCAGCACTAATCCCAGGATTTCAATTGTTGAAATGCACATGCACCTCCAATCATGAATCTTGATATACAAAGAAGGGGAGTATTCGGGGAAGTGACTAAAGAACCAACCCCTAGTTTGGAAATGAGCCATAAATATGAAGCATTGGAAGAACATTTGCGAACCGCGGAGGGAACAAGAATGTTTGGTTTAGTGAATGCTTTTGATTTGTGTTTGGTGCCCCACATGATTTTACCTTCGAAATTCAAAGTCTCGAATTTCGTGAAGTTTAGTTAATCCAAATGTCCAGTAAATCATTTAAGGATGTATTGTCAAAAAATGGCCGCGCATTTTGATAATGATAGTTTGCTCATCCACTGTTTCCCAGATAGTTTGACTAAGGCAGCTATGAGATAGTACATTCAGCTTGATCGAGCAAAGATTCACACTTGGTAGGATCAACTCATGCTTTCATTACATAGTATAGGCATGTGATTGAGATAGCTTTATACAATTTGACTTAAAAATTTGAATGAATCATTTAAAGAATATTAAAAATTTGAATGAATCATTTAAAGAATACATGCTTACCAATAGAGAGAAATGGCAGCACAGGTTCATCCCCCTTTTAAGAATAGGGAAGCAATTTCTTTATTTGTCAACACTCTCAAAGATCCATATTTTGGTCATCTTATCAGGAGTAGTCCTCAAAATTTTATAGATTTGGTAATCACCAAAGAACGAATTGAAGGGGCATTCAAGATGGGAAGGATAAGAAACTCAGGTATCGGGCAAGGAACTTGAAGGAAGAAATGGACAAAAAATATGACGAGGCGTAAGCAGTACAAGGACATCCTTATGAAGGAAATAATGCAGGTTAGGTTGAAGGATTAACTAGGTCTTGACTTTGGAGTAAGAAGTGATGATGGAAAACTGAACATGTGTTTGAATACCCAGTGGTGATAGAATTAGAAGAACCCTTCATTCTTAAAAAGGACGGTTCCCTATAAATTCTCTTTGTTCAAATTATTTTGAGTTTTAAATTGAATAAAATGCATTTGAGTCTCATTACTTCACCTTGTGCCAAATTTTATCTATTTTTTCTTGCATTTTGTGTAGTGATACAGGAAATGGTTTTGCCAGTATGGAAGACCTATAACCGATAATCGGCTTTAAGAATCCATTTCAATAAAAAAAAAAAAAAATCCTAATTGGTGGGGCTGAAAGAGTATGTCAACAATCCATAGTGATCCATACCAAAAAAAAAAGAAAAAAAGACTCTAAATGACCTTATGTTGTGACGATGAACTACTCAGGAGGAGCATTATTGTTGGTTGATATGGACGAGAATAATCTACTGCACCCGATTAATTTTGATGTTGTAAAAAGATATTTTGCTTTTGCGGATAGTGTCTTATGGAAATTGCAATCATATTATGATCAAATGATGGGTGGTCATCTTTAGTCGACCAGTGTGTCTAAAAACACCCCCGCAATAATACAGTTACAACTTGTTAACCCATTTGGGCCTAAATTTAAACCAGCTCTTTCTTAAAGTCAGTTTTCCCAAAAGTTTTAACCGGGGTTTGGGTCCTTTAGTGTTTGATAATTCATTGGAGGCAACAATTATCGGCCAAAAGGATGGGTGGCCATTTTTCTGCTACCCA
Organism: Malania oleifera; assembly: GCF_029873635.1. Lineage (NCBI taxonomy): Eukaryota > Viridiplantae > Streptophyta > Magnoliopsida > Santalales > Ximeniaceae > Malania > Malania oleifera. The sequence continues at coordinate 71,820,645 of NC_080418.1, read as the reverse complement.
AAAAAAAAAAAAAAAAAATCAAAGAAGAAAACCCTTGATAACCCTGTTGAGCCTGAAAATTTTCCTTTTTACACCTTTCAGGGATCATCCCCCACATTGGGGCAATGGCAGAAAGATTAACATAAAGCCCTGAGAAAATCCGTAAGGATGAATAGACAAAGTCCCTCATAAGAAAGAAAGCATAAGATTGTAATAAAAGGGGGAAAGTGTAAAAGAAAAAAAAGAAAAAGTAAAATAATAAGGGGCATGTTTCGTAGGTGATCCTTGGCCGAATATTACCTTCAAAAAAATTGATGAATTTGGGCCTTATTAAATAATTTTCTTTTTTAGCCAATATCCTCAACTTACATTACGGTCCAAATAAAAGTCCTTGTTGGATTGGCACATATTGTTGAAAGTGATGGCGTAGTCCCAAGAGGGGGGTGAATTGGGTATTTTAAATTTAATGTGCGGAAGCTCGATTTATTTTAATACTTATTTATCACTTCCCCTTTAAATAATCTTAATCACCAAAATTAACTAATCAGCAAACGGCTATACCAATGAATAATCCTAAATATATATAATTGAAATACAAGCCTTATTTTATCTTAAGCAGATTTAAATAGGTGATAAGATATACATATATTGATCTTGTATTTAATCAATGAATACTTCAATATCAAACAATTTAGAAAATTTAACCAAGCAAATACTCTTCTTGTATTGAAACAATTAATCAATCAATATGAAATAATCTTAGCTGTTTAAATCAATTCAGGACTTGCAATCTCAACAGTGTTTGATTTGTAATGGAAATTAAATCATTCACAATATTCACGAGTAATCGTAAATCAATCTCAATATCCTTGAATCAATCTAAGCATTCAAAAATTCCCAAAATATATTTAATTCATGCACAAGAGTTAATAATCAATAAATAAATGCAAAAAAAAAAAAAAACAAAGAGGTTAAGGGAAAGAAGAACTCCTAGATTTTTTACAAGGCTTGGCGTCCTGCCTACGTCCTTGCCTCAAGCACCCCTTTGTGAAGATTTTACTTACTCTCTCCATTCAATAGGTGGAGTTGCCTCTCTCTTTTCAATAAGTAGAGACACCTCTTTAGCAAGAACGCCCCTCTTTCTAGGCAACGATTCTATCTTCGAATCGTCAAGTTACAATAAGCAACTGCAAATTTTTCATACAAGCAGAATACTCTCTGAATAGAGTGACTTTGTACAATATGAAATCACTTTAAATTCTTAACAATAAATTTGCTACGAAGCTCAGCAAATAATCTAGGATTTTCTGGTTTGAAAGATGTGAAAATCAAGAGTAAAAAACCAAATCAATTTAGAGAAGAGGATTTGCGCACAACAGCTTTTTCAAGAAGAAAAAAAGGTATATGCAAGCTATGTTCTTGCCCTAATACGTTTAAGTAGCTTTATATAGCCAGGGTAGAAATCTTATCGTTTGCCCAAGTTTTGGAAACCATATCTTGCAATAATAGGAAATAAATCGTGTTGTTCGTAACTTATATCACAAACTTCAGTTGTTTGAACTAGGAGTTTATTCGCCTGAACCAATTAAAAACATACGCTCCTGAACAGGTAGGAGCTCTTCAATCACCTGAACTCTAAATTCAGTCACCTGACCCTGTTTGGGTGATTGAACTGTCATTCAGTCGCATAAACCAACACTGTATGATCTTTTAACATTGGCAGTAGCCATTCAGTCGACTAAGCTTACTCCTCAAGCGCCTAAACACTCTGTAATTCAGTGTTTTTCATATTTTTGATTTGAAAACTTATTTGTATTCTTTTGAAAAGAAATTTGGACTTTGTGAAGATATTTTCCAAGTTGTTAAATAGGTCTTTAAGTCTAATACTTAATCCTAAGAGCTTCATAAACATATTTAAAATTGAAAAGCACTTGCATGAGACTTTTAATACATTTAAAAAGAAATAAACCCTAAGTTTTCATGTAATGAAGCTTTAACTTCATCCAAGCTTTGACCTATCTTCATTTAGCTTGTTTTATTTATGGCTTTTGAATGAGCTTTGGCCAATCTTTATTTAACTTGTTTTCTTCATGGCTTTTGTATTTAAATGTAAATCATTGTGCTTGTAAACATGTAATGCCTGAAACTTCACTTGAAAGCACAATTAGATTCTTTAGTCAATACAAAAAAAGAGGTTATTAGTGAAGGATCAAAACTATTAGTGACGGTTGTATGAGTATTAGTGACGGTTTTAAAATAGTCGCCATAGCTGCTGTTACTAATAATTATTAGTGAAGAATTTTAAAAGCATCACTAATACTCACCGTCACTAAAACCCTAATACGATCACTATAAATTATACATCATCTCGACTTAAATTCGTTACTAATAGTAGACTAATAATGACGAATTGGAAACTGTCACTAAAAGTTTAGTATTAGTGAAGGTTTCCACACCATCACTAAGAGTAGAGTATTAGTGATGAAAATAAAACCTTCACTAATACTTGGGCTTTAGTAGATTATTAGTGAAGGTTTTAAAATTGTCACTAATAGTAGAGTAGTAGCGACGAATTTAAAATCTTTACTAATACTTTGGTTTTAGTGACAGTTTTGAAATTTATCACTAACACTGTACTATTAGTGAAGGTTTTGAAACCTTCACTAATACTTAACTAGTAGTGATGGTTTTTAAATTCGTCCACTATTAGTCTACTATTAGTGAAGGTTTCAAAACCATCACTAATAGTAGAGTAGTAGTAACGAATTTAAAATCTTCACTAATACTTTGGTTTTAGTGACGGTTTTGAAATTCGTCACTAATACTGTACTATTAGTGAAGGTTTTGAATCCTTCACTAATACTCTACTAGTAGTGACGGTTCTACTATTAATTTTTTTTTTAAAATAATTAATTCTCGTAAAAATCTGTAATTACATTTTCCTATACATAACATCAAACCACAATTACAAAAAAAATTCATATATCATTCAAATTTATAAATAATAAAAATTCATATTCAAATACATTATACAAATTTAAATTCAAATATAGAAATTCCATCTGTTTGGATAAAAAAATACAAAAAAAAAAACTCAGAAGCTGCATCCGATTATAGCATGACGTCGTGCTGATGTCATGAAGAAACAATACTCTAATTATATAGTTTCAAATCAAAGGAGTTAACTAAAAAATGAAACAATCAAGAGAACTCACAAAAGCTTTAAATGCAGGGCGATGAGTGGCCATCTCATGCATATAGCAGCCTGGAAAATAAGAAACAAATTAAACCGAAAAGTCAAATTAGTGTAACTATCATAGATACGCTATAGAAAACACATACCAAATGACCATATATCATATTTGAAGCCATATGGAATATCTGCAAGCAGTTTAGGACACATGCATGTTTGACTAGCATGCAATATAATAAGTTCTTACGCATTGGTTCATTAGATATGAAGTTAAAAAATAAAGCAATAAAACAATACGCTAGAATAAGAGGTGTACAACAAGTATTTCATTTCAAGCATGCAACATTCTATAAAGGATTTTCACTCATCCTTTCAAAAACATTTTTAGCAAAATCATTTATGATTTGATTTTTGAAAAAGGTTTAACAAAATTTCAGCAGCATGCCGACTATAATTTAAACAAATTTCCAAAAAAATTTGACTTATATATATATATAGAAGGACATGCAAGAATCCTAGATTCACTACCAGTATGTAATACAAAAATCTGCATTAGCCATGCACATGACATTTATACTACAAGTATCAACTCAATCCAGTATATTTACAAGATATTCAATGAACATGCAATAGTTGTGACTAGCATGTAATATAATAAGTTCTTTTGCATCACTTCATTAGAGATGAAATTCAAAAATAAAACAATAGAACAATATGTTAGAATAAGAGGTATATAGAAAGTATTTCATTTCAAGCATGCAACATTCTATAAAGGATTTTCACTCATCCTTTCAAAAACGTTTTTAGCAAAATCATTGTTGATTTCATTTTTGAGAAAGGTTTAACAAAATTTTGGCATCGTACCGACTATAATTTGAACAATTTCCCAAAAACAAAATGACTTGGAAATGAGTTTATATATATATATAGAAGGGCATACGAAAATCCTAGATTCATTACCAGCATGCAAAAATCTACATCAGCCATGTAGATGGCATTTATACTACCAGTATAAACTCAATCCAGTATATTCACAAGATATTCAATGAACACGCAATAGTTGTGAATAGCATGCAATATAATAAGTTCTTTTGCATCAATTCATTAGAAATGAAGTTAAAAAATAAAACAATAAAACAATATGTTAGAATGAGAGGTATATAGCAAGTATTTCATTTCAAGCATGCAACATTCTATAAAGGATTTTCACTCATCCTTTCAAAAACATTTTTAGAAAAATCATTTCTGATTTCACTTTTGAGAAAGGTTTAAAAAAGTTTCGATAGCATGCCAACTGTAATTTGAACAATTTCCCTAAAAAATTTGACCTAAAAAGGAGTTCATATATATATATATATGTATGTATATAGAAGGGCATGCGAGAATCCTAGATTCACTACCAACATGCAATACACAAAGTTGCATTAGCCATGCAGATGACATTTATACTACTAGTATCAACTCAATCCAGTATATTCACAAGATATTCAATGAACACGCAATAGTTGTGACTAGCATGCAATATAATAAGTTCTTTTGCATCTGTTCATTTAAGCTTGAGGCTTTTGAAGTGGCGATCTCCTTCTCCTGGGATTCTCCATATTTTTTTTTGAGTTTATCATAGATTTCCTATGCACTCTTACATGCCACAATCTCAACAAAAATATTAGAATCTAATGCAAGATATAATATATCCATGGCATATGAATTCGCATGCTTTAACTTAATATCATTTTCATCCAAGGGTATACGAATTCCATTAACAATCACCAGCTAGGCCATCCAATCCATTGATTTTATAAATATGCTCATTCTAATTTTTCAGGTTGTATAATCAACACCACAAAATACAGGAGGCCTAGAAGGTGACTGTCCCACACCGAATAGGGATACACCAATTTGACCTCAACCTTTACAACCTCCCCTTAACTAGGCGGAGAAGACCCACCTCAGGCCACGCCTAGAATTACAATCACATAAACCTTTTGTACAAAGGGTGCTTTTAACATAAGCAGGTTTGTACAATAATATGCTCAATACAATTATAAATTACACTTCCATATGATATGAATGCATAAGCTCAGTGAAGTCAAAATATGATTACTCTCAAGATAATGTAAATATTATCAAGCAATATGTGAGAGTGGTGTGAATATATCTTTGTGTTAAGAATGTGTATATCAATTACAAGCAATAACCACAAAGAACTCAAGAGCACACTCAAATATATCTACAACAAATGTTAAGTATAAAGTATAGAAGATATTTGAAATCAAGCTTATTTGAAAAGTATTTCACAAAACACAAAAACAAGCCTTTGAGTACTTACAACAATAATGCAAGACTCACAAGGTGTAGAGAGTATTCCCACTGAAGACTTATGAATTAAATCACAAGGGAACTCTCAAGCTCACTTTCAATAAAATCAATATCAAACAAATATAATGAGAGTGTGAGCTAATATGAACAAACTTAATAATACTCTTACCACACAATTTTAGCAAGTAGGATGAGTAAGAGATGGATTTTTGGCTTATATATGAGAAAGTAAGGGTTTGAAAATTCAGAGAGTTTGGGCTAATGATATTTGCTAATCTCATGCTAATTATGACAAATGAGGGAGTATATATAGTTTTTCCAAAAAATATAATCATTGGGGACTCAATGGGTATTTTTGAAAATGTTTTAAAAGGTTTAATTAAAAATAACCTTGGTTTTACCTTGGTAAAAATTGAGTAACCCGAGAGTTTTGGTCGGTTGTATTTTAATTTTGATCAACTCAATTGCCAAGTTCGATTGACCGAGGCATTTTTGAACTATAGGTTTGGTTGACCATATTTGTGCGATTTTGGATCCTCCAAGGTTCGATCGACCAAGCCAAGTTCGGTTGACCAAATTTAGAGGTTCGGTCGACCAGGTCATAATACAACTAAAGGTTCGGTTGACTAGAGCGTTGGGAATAAGCCACATGCCAATTCGGTTAACCAGGCCGTTCAAGTTCATTTTAAAAATGGTCGACGAAATAGTCAACTTGTTGACCCTAGGAGGTTCGGTCGACCAAAATTCTATATAGGTTCAAGTTCGGTCGAATGACCATATAAAAATTGTGCATTTAAGTCCTAATTTTCTTTTTGAAGTCACCCCAGTTCACATAATTATTACTTCTAAGATATAAGGAACTTTTCATGTGATATTTAGGAACCTAAAGTCAATCTATGGACTTTGAGAGTTAACCCCAAAAATCCGGAGTTGGTCGACCAAAGGTGATCCCGAAGGTCATTCTATGGTCTTTTGAGCTTATGCAAACTATCATGCAAGTCATGCAAATACATTACACACCAAAATAAAAACTAAAAGCAATACAATGGAAATCTTCTTCTTCTTTCTTTTGCTCTTCAGATTACCATGGATTATGCTAGGAGTATGTGCTCTTTAAGGTCTATCTGGAAACTATATTGTTTTCATGTGTGTGTTCTAAATGAATAACTTGTTCACGTACTTAGGCACACACATTAGTAACTTGCGGTTTGTCATTATCAAAATCAGGGATCAGACTCAAAAAGTCAACAACAACTAGGTCAAATTACCAAGGCTGACCTCAACCTTTACACACTCTACTTACGAGGTGGAGAAGGCCCTACCGATCCTTATGGGTTAGATCAACACCCCCTCAGGCCATGCCTAGAATACAACAATGAATATCAAGTTTTTGTGTACAATTCTAATGCTTCTAAACAAGAAGATTATGTACCTATACGCACATGCAATAACCAATGCACTCCAGATGATAGAAAATATAAGTTCCGTGAAGATATGTGAAACTACTCTCAATATTATGTCAATATGCAATCAATGTATAAGAGTATGCTAGCAAAGTTTATTTGAAACAATCTACATAAATATATCAACCACAAATAATGTTTCAAATATTTCCAAGAGTATAATAAAATATCTCAAAATGATTTTCAAAAGATTAAGTACAAGAGATATTTGCAAAGCAAGCTTGTCAAAAAAAAAAAAAAAAAAATGTTCTTCAAAAAAGAAGATACAAGCAAGCTCAAGAGTCTTGCAATAAAGTGCAAAGACTCACAAGCTTAACAAGTTTCCCCACAAAATGAATTTATAGATTAAATCTATGGGGAGAACTTTTGAGCATAACTCTCCTAAAATCAACAATCAATATGAGAGTATGAGCTTGTAGATAATCTCAAAAATACTCTTACCAAATTGGTTTTAACAAAGGAATGAAAAAGGGTGGAGTATATGGGTTTGTATGTGGAAGTGAAGCTCTAAAAATTTCAAATAAAATTTTTTAGTCAAAAGCCCTAGTCTACTCTTAATTTTTGCAAATGAACACATATATATAGCCACTCATAAAATTTTGACCGTTGGGACACAAGGGGAATTATTACATTTGTTTTAAATGTGTCTAGTAAAATTAACCATGTTTTACCTCAATTAATAGTGGTAAAAATTAGGCCAACCCGAGAGTTTCGGTCGACTGAGCCCTAGGTTCGGTTGCTCGAACAAACGCATGAAAAAAAGTAAATTTTCCATGTTTGGGTGCTCAAGCACAAGTTCGGGTGGCTAAACTTGGCGATTTTCAAAATGTCTGAGGTTCGATCTGCTGAACTTGCATGTTCGATTGCCCGAGGGTATTTTGAACGTGAAGTTCGGGTGCTTGAGTTGTTGGAAGAGTTAGGTTTAAATATTCGATCGACCAAGAACATTACGTTCATTTTAGGTCGGTTGCCCGAAGTCAAGTCAACACTTTGACTTCCTATGTTCGGTCGACCGAGGGTCGCCCGAATCCTTAACAATTATAACACCTAAGTCCTATTTTTGAAAATTGATTTCCCTTGATAGCATATATGATAATGAGGACTTTCCTAAGTGCAAGTGCAAAGACCTAGGGTCTTTTCTAAGGCCTTTTTGCTTAGTCCCAAAAATTTGGCGTATCCCTAAGGTCAATCTATGGTCTTGAGTTTATAGTCCCTACCATGCATGCCATGCATTAATTATTACAGACCTTAGAATATTTATTGCACACCAAAATAAAAATTAATATAAAATACAAGTGTTAAACATTTTGGGTCTTGATTTCCCTTCAAGTCTCCATACGACGCCTTATGATTTTGCCAAAACATGCAAGACTGATCCTGCACACAAACTTGGAAAACATTAAATACCAAGGTATTTGTCATAATCAAAATCGGATATGACCGATAAGGTCAACAATCTCCCTATTTTTGATGATGACAAATACTTTATGCAAAAGTGAGTACAGCCAAGAAAGGCTCCCCTGAGAATATGCATAAAGAGATTTTTAAAGCTCAAACATGTAATGATTACCTAGTTTTACGTACTTCTCCTCCTTTTGGTAACAACAAAAATGACATGAAAACAAATATATCTGATTTTGAAAAATATGGCAATTAAGCACACAAACAGTATAACTAGTCATATAAATAATTTAAATGACATGAAAATTGAATTAAACCATAAATATGTACAAACCATTGCAATTTAAATATATCATAAGACCCACGAAAGATTTGAGTTTAAAGCACACGATATATGATAACAAATAGTTGTTTTACGCACAAACACAGTCTAACTAGTTCGCATGCATTTTTAATGTGAAGTACCGAACCATTTATGCAATTTTAAAAACATATATGTATATAATAATAATAATAATAATAATAATAATAATAAGGCAAAAGAAAAAAATTTTGGTTTTGAAATTAGTTCTTGCCATAAAGTATTAAAATAAATATATGTATACATTTTAATACACATATATAATCATATATACATTTTTATTGTTTGCAAGAAATATTTTTTTCGTGACATATATTTTATTTCTTACTTATGTGCTTAAATGCAATATTTTTAAAACATATTTAAATTTTTACATCCCCTTTTGCTGATGCCAAAAGGGGGAGAATTGTTTGAGCAAAATGTTGCATATATTTTATACTCGTATTTTGAATGGTCTGAGCTTAAGTGTGCTTCTATGCTGAAACAAAATGCATAATCATTTGTAATGTCTTCTTTATAGAATATGCTTGTGTTGTACTGTTTATCTTTCAATTGTGCATATTCTTAGGGGGAGCCTTTTTAGACTAAACCCCATTTTGCTCAGATGTATTTGTCATCATCAAAAAAGGGGAGATTGTTGACTTTTTGAGTCCGATCCCTAGTTTTGATTATGACAAACTGCATATTACTAATGTGTGTACCTAACACTTGAATAGTTCATTATTTCAGTACACACACATGAGAAAGGATTGTTGGAAGCCTGAAATACTTAAAGATCATACTCTTGGCATACTCTATGGAGGATCCAAAGAGCAGAAGAAAGAAGAAGAAGATTCCTATTATAAATGCATTTATGTTTTAAATTTGGTTTGCAATAATCTATATCGGTCTATAATAATCTCTGCATGTCATGCATGTAGGTAATTGTAAGCTCAACAAGACCGTAGTCTGACCAAAGGGTACAAAATATCATTAGGGCAGTTGACCGACGTTGGATTTTTAGGACTATCTCAAAACAGTCTCAGTAAGACCCTAATATGACTCTAGGTCATAACACTTATGCACACATATCATACAAAATACACTTAATTGAATATTTCTAAGGAATTTGATAGAGCTCGGGAGACTGAACTCTAGGGGTTCAAAACTCCTCGGGCGCCCAAACTATTGAGAAGTCAACAGTAGACTTAGGCTCTCGGGCAACCAAACATATTTGTGCACACCTTCCACAGGCGCCCAAGCCACTTGAAAAGGACATTTCACCAACTCGGGGTACAGAGCTATTTAGTTCAAATTGAGCCCCAAGTGACCGAACACACGAGTTCGGGCTATCAAACCTATAATTGGGCACCCGAAATTACAAAGAATTGTTTATGACTTTGATTCGGGCCACAAAACTCTAACTCGGGCTGCTGGAACTATTTAAAGACATTTTATTATTGTCTGTTCGGGCGACCGAACCACAGTTCAGCCACCCGAACCTCGCCAGATTAAAAATTATTTAACTGCTATAAATACGGGTTATTTTGGGATAATTATATTTAAACAATTTGAAACTTTTCTAAGAATTCTCAACAAGTCCCAAACGGTTATAATTTTTACCCTGCCTATACATATATTCTCATTTGTGTGGATTAGTAATAATTAGCAAAAAATCATTAGCCAAAAATCCTCTCTTTTGAAAACACTCTTATTGTCCAAATACTCTCAAATTTCCATTCCTTTGATACATTCAGAGATTGTGAGAGCTTATAGATTGTGCTTATGATTGCTAGTGAGTGCTAAATCTCCTATTTGCTTGTGTGATTGTTGATATTATTTTTGAGGAGTTTGGCTTAGTTTGTCCCACAGATTTCAATATTATAAATCTTGTGTTGGGATAAACTAACAAGCTTAGGGGTCTTTGCATTGTCATTGCAAGATTCCCTTAGCTTTGATTTTGTTGTGCAAAAACATTTTCTACAAGCTATAATATTTTTCAAACTACTCTTGAGTTCATTACATCTAAGGAAAATATTTTGAGTTAGTTTGAATATTTGATTAAGCATCTTTGAAACTCTGATTGAACATTGAGATTTGATATTTACCTAGTTTCAAAGATATTGCTTGTATTGAACACTCTTGAACACTCCATTGATCATACCCTATTGAATGTTGTTTGCACGACTATTTACATCACTGATCTTACATGACCTATATTGTTGATGTCTATGTGATTGCACGTATTGGGTATAGATCTGCTTTACATGAAAGCATAATCACTGTACCAATTTTATTGAAAAATACTGTTGTATTTCCAAGCATGCTCTGAGGGGGCGGTAATCAAGCCCGTAAGGATTGTTAGGGCCTTCTCCGTCCTGCAAGGAGAATTTGTATAGGTTGAAGTCAACCCTGTGCTAATTGACTTGATTGTATTAGGTGCCGCTTCACCCATTAAGTGAGCATTAGTGGAATCTTCGGCCTTGTGAGCTAGAGGCGGGGACGTAGGCACAATTAGCTGAACCCTGATAACATATCGTGTGTCTATTTATATTTTCGCACTTTATATTTACCACACAAGTATGTTGTATTGTGAATGCTCCATATGATTTAATTTTTGCATATCATTATCTGTGCAATTGGTGTATGCTTAGAAAGACCCTAGGGTGTGTTATACGGCTATCTCATTTAACCTAGGAGATAAATTTTAAAATTCCAATTCACCCCCCTCTTAGGAATACACCAAAGCTAACATATATATATATATATATATATATATATATATATATATATATATATATATCCCCCTTTGATATTTGCAAAAAGTACTAGGGGTGCTTAATGAAAAAGAAACTTCAATTTAAACAAGTAAGCAACATTATTCTAGTTAAACATTTAAGCACACTTCATAAAATAACCAGAATAGGACAACCATACATATAGATCTTAAGAATTTAACAATCACATGCAAGATCATATGGCAAAGAAGAACTACTGTGGCTATGCAATATGTATCTAATTATGATTTTCAATAAAAAACATCATTTTAACACATAAACCACTATGAATTCAAGAACTGATCTAATCAAACATTTGTGAGCATAATATGATAGACATTTTAATTTTTGGATGTTCCCCCTATCGATTTGAATTCTAACTTGGATACAGTGAACTACTTATACTAGCCAAAGATTAAATTCATTTAACATGACAATCAGTATAAGCGTTCATTTTAAATATCTTAAAATAAATATACCAGTAAAGAATAATTTACTCTTTTATGCAACCAGTATAGCTATCTTTATGGATTACACATGCATAAGAAAAGATATATTAAGGCATGATTTTGTGTTGACAACCAAGAACAATCCATATTTAAATATATAGCTTTAAGAGTTGGATATGATGTTCAAGGTTCTTAGAAGAGCCTCAATATTCAAAAATCAAAGCATGATGCATATGAGTAACACTAATTTTATCATAATCATTTATGTACAAGGTTTTACTTTTGAAAAATTCCTAACGAAATTTCGGCAGCATGTCGTTTGTATATAGGACATTTTCCCATAAAACCTGTACTTGATAAATGGTTGTTCTCAAAAGATAGATCATATATAGCATGCGGCAACCTAAATTCAACTCATAGCATGCAGTTCATATCCATTGCATGTGCCATGCAGGAGGCATTCTAGACTATGCATACAATCAGGTAGCAGAATTAACATTTTACATAACATATAAATCATCCATAAAAGAGATTCAATCCATTAATGCATTATGGATATCAATTTGCCATGGCATTTATAACGACATATGAGCATAAAAGATATGATATCAAGAGAGCATTTCAATTTATAACCATGAAAGATAAATGCTCCCCCTGAGTTATGCACTAGACTCCTTTTATGTCTTTTTCATTTCTAAATATTTTAGCCAAGGTGTTTAAGATTTTCAATGGTTCAAACTTGGCGATGGATGCATTAGGCTTATCGGACCAAAAAGTCACAATGAGTATTCATTTAGGTAATAAGCCTATGTCTGCCTCTTCTTATGAATTTAATACAAGTGAGAAGCACAAGTTCGAATGGTTTCCAATTTAAAAATACACATGCATAGGTCTACTTAAATTTTATGCATTCATCTAGATTAAGACCTAGTGCAACCAACTTAGCCATTCAACTCATCTCTAAGGATATGACGCTCTAAAGAATATGACTTTACTATTTGAGAGTTTGTGAGAGAAGTAAAGAATAAATACTCTTAACAGTTAAATTTCTATTAAGTTCAGAAGAGTATTTATGAGAGGTATGACATTGTTCAAAATGTATTCGTGCTAGCTAATATGTCTTAACAGTTAGACCAAGAGCAACTAGGAGTATATTATTATTTATGGAACAGTACTCTTTGGAGGATGGATAGTATCCTTTAGATATGATCACAATTTACAACAAGGATACGAACCAAGGAATGAGAGAAACCTTACCGAATATGATCGTGGTTTGATAAGGAGTCCTATGGATGCAATGGTGAACCAAAATAGAGGATTTTTATATTTTAAGTTCGAAGGGAATATTTTGATTTAATCAATAAAACTTGAATCCCTTAGTAGTTGCCTCTAATCTTGATTATAGTAAGATGTCTTATGAAAAGCACACTTAATATATATTAATCATTTATGATCAATAGTGCTTTAAGCCTAGAGTGATGACTTGATTTTGATTTAGGTTTTCCATATTCAAAAATGAGTTTAGGGGTATAGTCATATATGATATAAGATGGATCCCTAACACTCTATCTTGTGCAATGGACAACAATGGCTTAACTTAAGGTATTAATTTAAGCATGGGTTAAACATTTGAAATTGATTACCTGGCAAAGATGCCATGTCCATTTGGAAGTGGATGCAGATACTAGGTTTATATATTTTAACCCTGAACCACTCTCTAAGACTACAGTTATCACAACCCCTAAACCTAGAAACTAAGGAAAGATTAACTAGAAGATAATTTTAATTTGAATATGTTTTTCCTTAAGTCCTACAGGGTTTGCCTTCATGATTACCCACATCATTTCTTTGTCAAAACCTCTGGCACTTCTAGATAGATAAGTAGATTGAATGTGCCATTTCATTTTTCGGATTTTTGTGAAATGCTATGCTTACTAATCTTATGTTTCCATGATGAGGCATGATTATGGGATTTATATGATGATCCTGAATTCTTTTCACAAAAAATTTTCTTTTTAATTCCTATGGATTTATCATCTCCCACTTCTCCCTCCTAGTAGATTATTTTCAATATCTTTTCAATATTTTTCTTTTCAAGGATGGCATGATACTCTTTTAATTTGTTTATTTGTTTAGCCAACCTTTTGTTTTGATTTTTTAGAAAAATTTTATGATAAGACATTCTAACTAGAGACTTGTGAATTTTAAATGAATCCTTTTCTAGTTGTCTATTTAATGACACGCTTTCATCATAACACTCATTACATGATTCAATACAAGATTTATCTCTATAACTAGCATATGAATCAATGCATACAATATCATCATCATTAGAAACAATCGATGATTCATCATAAGATATATCACAAAATTTTTCATAAGAATCAACACATGCATTATTAACAGAACTATCATTATATTCAATAGATGATTCAACATGTAATATATTACATAATTCAGCATAAGAATCATCACATGCTTTATTGCATGAATCGGTAAATGAGGTAGAGTAAGAGTCATATACCTCATCGTCTACTAATGCAACCTGCTCATGATTAGCCACTACTTGATCATTTAGGCTTGGAGCATTTGGAGTGGCAATCATCTTTTCTTGGGTCTCTCCATATCTCTTCTCTAGCTCAACCCAGATCTCCTGTGCCCTTCTACATGCCATGATCTCAAGCTAAATATTAGAATCTAAAGCGCAATATAGTAAATCCATGGCATGCGAATTCACATGTATTAACCTAATATTATTATCATCCAAGGGCATATGATTTCCATTAACAATCACCCGTCAGGCCATCCAATCCATTGATTTTATAAAAACGCTCATTCTAATTTTCCAGGTAGTGTAATCGACACCGAAAGTCAAGGTGTAGTCCCAAGAGAAAAGGGTGAATTGGGTTATTAAAATTTTCTTTTAATTTTTTCTCACAAATTCTTAAACCACTTGTTAATTTATTAAACACATAGCAAAGCTTAGTTATTCAATCAATCCACAAACCCATCACAACACAAGTAAATAGAAACTTAAGCAATCCAACAACCAATCAATAACTAAAGTAATCAACCACCAAAATACACAACCAAAATATAATCTACAACACTTTAGCAATTTTTCGCTCAAGGTATTTGGTTGTAGCCCTATGAATATATGTAAGCCCTATAGTGAATGAAATTTGTTTGCACTCTATTAACTAAGATTTCTGCAAACAATTAAACAACGTACTCCCTTTTAGGTTTCCGCAAAAGTTTAATCAAAACGTCTTTCTTAAGTACAGAGTCTTCTTAATCTTGGATTTTGTTTTTCACTCATACACACCACACAATATATATATATATATATATATATATATTCTGAATGTAAAAGAGTAGGGAAAGAGAGACACCAATATTTTTACGAGGTTAGGCTTATCCCCAGCCTACGTCCTGGCCTTAGGCCAATACCACCTAAGGATTCCACTAGAACACTCCTTTTAGGGTGGAGCAATCCGTTACAAATTCCTCCTTAAGGGTAGAGCCCTCTCTCCAAGAGATACCTCACGCTCAATAAATTGATCCAATAACCTGCACCGTCAATTCACTACAAGGAAACAGGAAACAATCCCTGAGTATAATAACACTCTCACAATAGCAGATTAGTACAATTTAAAGCACTATATACTTCAATATTCAAATATAAAATTGAAATAGATTGAAGCTTAAGAATGATTTCACCAAGTTCCTTCTCCAGATGAGAATCAGCAAATAGAACTTAGAGTAGGATGATCATCACTTCATATTTTCTCAGCAATTCAGTTGCGCAAAGAGTGAGCAAGGGAGTTTCAACAAAACTTTCAGCTTATGAACAAATTTTGAATTTCTTGGCATGTTTGATTTGCTAAAACCATGTATTTATAGGCTCTCAAAAATATTTTCGTGTTGCCTAAGATTACTTGGAGTATTTCCCAAGCTTTTATAAAATTTGGGGCATAAGAAACCTGAATTTGAATTTTAAAACATTTAAAATTTCTAACCGTTAACAGTGCTCAGTAGACTAAAGTGTCGAGTTTAGTCTTTTGAAGTACTTTAAAACACTAAAAAATTTAGTCTGGATACAAGGTCAGTTGATTGGGCTGACTAGTTTAGTCTTCTAAGGGTGTACTGCCTTTTCAAAATTTCAACAGGAAATTCTTTAGAAGATTAAACTTATTCTTTAGTCTTCTGAAGAATTCTTCACTCTTATGAAGTGAAACTTTAGTCGTTTGGGTAGACCAAATTCTATTTTTTTCAAATTAGTTTTCAAAAACCTTTTTGCTCTCTTTCTTTGATTACTTATAAAACATTTTTCGGGGTTTGAAATAAAGTTCTCTAAGTCCATAAATACCCCTAAAGAGCTTCAAAATATTTCATGAGATATTTTGATATGAAGTACTTACATCATCGATCTTAAAGCATAAAACTCCAATCTTCAAATTTTCCATGGTATTTTTCTTTTTGTCCCTTTTGACTTGAGCTTGAGTCAGTTTTAGATTTCTACACACTTTACTCATGTTAATGTTGCTTGAGCTATCTTTGGATCTCCTTGAATTCATGCCTTAATATTCTTTAAACTTTATTTGATCATCTTTCTTTGGAGTATAAGCTTTTTAATGATCCTTGTGAGTAATTGACTTTGTGTTCAAATACTTGAGTCCTGAAATATCATCACTTAACCAAATATGTTAAGGTCCTCTCATTTGTTATCATCAAAACAAGATTTTAATCCTTATAAGACCAACAATCTCCTCCTTTTTGATGATGACAAATAAGGAGCAAAAAATTGAGTAAACCTTAAAAAGACTTTCCCTTACAATAAACATCAACTTAACAATATTTGCAATATGAAGATCAATTTCAATATCAAGCTCATGTATCAAAATCACATCATTCAAGATCAAGATCACATCTTTCAAGATCAAATACTTTCATAGTTGAGCCAATATACATGCTTAGGTGTGTAGTATCATGCTCAATTTTTGACCAAAACTTCTCCTCATTTTGACATCAATCAAAAAGAGTAAGATATCAAGAAAAACGTATAAATACTAAGGCAATGAGCAACCATAAGCAAAAGTATAGATCTAGTGAAGGCTGAAAATAGAAACTTTGCATTTATCATGCATAATAAGATTAATAAATAGTCTCAAAGCAGCATGAAAAAAAAAAAAAAATACAAAAGATTGTATATAATAATTTTCAATGATTTCCATAAATCATGACATCATTATTTAACAAGTCTAACTCCCCCTGAATGAAATGTATCTTATATTCAATAAATTCAAACTTTCATTTGTGAATTGTAAACTATGTATTCATAAAGATTCCAATTATGCTTTTAAATTTATCATGCCATGCTCAAATATCAATTAATTTCATGTAAGTGCTCATGGATACCAATATCAAGAATAATACCAATATTATATCATGTGGTGTTCATGGATATCAAGTTTTGCACTCAAATCTCTCTCCCTCTTTATATCAACAAGAAGATAATTCGAAATAAATATTATGCAGAGGTACTAAGGACCAAAACAAATTTCACATTTAGATTGCAATACAAAGGTATATAAACCAGCATTTATCATAACATGTTTATCCATTAGTCAATCATGCAAGAGATATATAATGTGATCCATCATTTAGCATGTAAACTGATATGATCAAGAATTAATCTCATATTTAGATATTATATCAAGATTCATGCTCAATAATTTAATGCCAAATTTGCAATGTATAGTGATCCATAAATCATCAATATAAGCCAAGTCATTATCATGTCTTTGGCAATATCAAGATATCATACATGTCAACATTTTAGCATATAAGTATGTAGCATATCAACATATCATATAAGCATAGAGCATTTTATTATCATTTGTGCATTGTGCTACAATTTTTCTCAAATTGTTCTCATGTTGCTCAAGTATCTTTCATTCTCAAATATATTTTCTTAATCAAAATACTCATGCAATAAGCTCAATTTGCTTCATATTTTCTTTCTTTTGATTTCATATGAATTCCCAAAATTCATATTGCTTTCCAAATCTTAACATTTTCTAAGTTAAGCCTTGTACGAATCATCCTATGATTTTGGCCAACAATGTCATTTTTGTTTTAATTCGTTTCAATGTTATAGTCATCAATAAACTCTTAAACTTTTCTTTGATATTTTCCATTTCAACTAGTTCAATATCCTTGTATTGAATTGGATTAAGTATATTTCTTAATTTCTAAAAGGGAATGACTAATCCTAATATCTTTGGAGTCCTTAGTTTGTGAACTAGGCTTTTTATCTAGGTACCCATACTTTCTTGGGTCTAGATGGTTTGTTAGGAGTTGATTTTTCTTTTATTCTCCAAACTTGTCTAATTTTCCCATCTTTCCTCTTTAATGGATACTCGAACTTAATGTGTCATTTCTTCTTACATAGAAAACATGTAGTATGAGTATAAGCATTAGAGGAGGTGCTAGCATAGTCTTTGGAGGCCTTCGTAAAGTACCACATATAGATGTTCATTTTCCTTGTATTTTCAACTCCATTGAACCCTATGCCTTCTTTATTCAAAGATATTCTTTGTGCACCAATAATTCTATCAAAGTTATCTTTTCCTCTAGTAAAATTGTAGATTATTTTAGATTTCTGAGTCTAGTATATTTTTACCCTTTTCTTGTAGTTTCACTTAGTCTTAAGACATCTTGCTGATTTTATTTTCTAGTTTAGAAATATATTGATCTTTCTCAATATTAATGGAAGTTTTGGATCTTATATCTTTTGATTCCTTCATTATCTTTTCTTTTTTGCTTTCTAATTTCTTGATTTTCAAATCCTTTTCTTTTTCAGCAAGTTCTTGAGATTCTGATTCTTTCATTACAACATCATTCTTATTTTTCAATGATGTGTATCTTTTAGTCATTTTAACTGAAATCTTATGAACTTTAAATAGTTCACTTTGTAGTTCTTCATAAAATGACATACTCTCATCATTGATTTCATTAGATGAATCACTACTATAATCATTAAATGATTTGGACAAGAAGTTTTGTCCTTCATCATCGTCCCATGCCATATAGCAAGCAACCTCTTGGTCACTTGATTCATTATCGAAACTACTTGTACTCATATTATCCCAAATAGTGGCTTACATTGCCTTTTTCTTTTTCTTTTTGGAATCTTTCTTAAGTTGTGGACAATCCGATTTCATCTTGAAAGCCTCATACTCGCTTGTGAGCATGTCGATTCTACTATCTCTAACATCTATAGGTCCTTCATAGGTTACTTCTAGTTTGTCCCAAATTTCTTTAGCAGACTTACATGCCATGACCCTATTAAACTCATTAACATCTAAAACACAATATAGTGCATTCATGGCACTAGAGTTTACTTGCATAATTTAGTAATCATTGTTAGTCAAGTCATTTTCTTCTTTAGGAACTTCTTTGCCATCTACGGTTTTAGTAGGAATGTAGTCACCATGTGTGACAACCTTCCACGCTTTCCAATCCATGGTTTGAATATATATCCTCATTCTTTGTTTCTAAAAAGTATAGTTTATACCACAAAACACGGACGACCTAGTTGAGGATTGACCCTCTCCAAAAGAAGCTACTCCTAGGTGTGTCATATAGATCTTTATGTAGCTTCTAGTTAGGATTTGCTACAACCCTGCTCTGATACCAATTGAAAGTTAAGGTGTAGTCCTAAGAGGAGGGGTGAATTAGGCTATTAAAATTTTCTTTTAATTCTTTTATCAAATTCTTAAACCACTTGTTAATTTATCAAACACACAGTAAAGCTTAGTTATTTAATCAATCCACAAACCAATCATAACACAAGTAAACAAAAACTTAAACAATCCAACAAACAATCAATAACTAAAGTAATGAACCACCAAAATAATCAACCAATATATAATCTGCAGCACTTTAGCAATTTTTTGCTCAAGGTATTTGGTTGTAGCCCTATGAATATATGTAAGCCCTGTAGTGAATGAAATTTGTTTGCACTCTCTTAACTAAGATTTCCACAAATGATTAAACAATGTACTCCCTTTTTGGTTTCCGCAAAAGTTTAATCAAAATGTACTTTCTTAAGTAAAGAGTCTTTCTAATCTTGGATTTTGTTTTTCACTCATACACACCACACAATATATATATATATATATATATATATATATATATATATATATATGCCAAATGTAAAAGAGTACGGAAAGAGAGACACCAAGATTTTTACGAAGTTCGGCTTATCCCCAGCCTACGTTCTCGCCTTGGACCAATACCACCTAAGGATTCAACTAAAATGCTCCTTTTTGAGCGGAGCAAACCATTACAAATTCCTCGTTAAAGGTAGAGCCCCCTCTCCAAGTGATGCCCCACGCTCAGGACAACGATCCAACAACCTCGACCGCCCATTCACTACAAGGAAACACGAAACAATCCATGTGTACAATAACACTCTCACAATAGCATATTAGTACAATTTAAAGCACTATATGCTTCAATATT
Source organism: Malania oleifera (assembly GCF_029873635.1). Taxonomy (NCBI): domain Eukaryota; kingdom Viridiplantae; phylum Streptophyta; class Magnoliopsida; order Santalales; family Ximeniaceae; genus Malania; species Malania oleifera. The sequence continues at coordinate 71,800,195 of NC_080418.1, read as the reverse complement.
CAAATATCAAATTGAAATAGATTGAAGCTCAAGAATGATTTCACCAAGTTCCTTCTCCAAATGAGAATCAGAAAATTGAACTCAAAGTAGGATGATCATCACTTCAGATTTTCTCAATAATTCAGCTGTGCAAAGAGTGAGCAAGAGAGTTTCAGCAAAACTTTTAGCTTATGAATAGATTTTGAATTTCTTGGTATGTTTGATTTGCTAAAACCATGTATTTATAGGCTCTCAAAAGTATTTTCATGTTGCCCAAGATTACTTGGAGTATTTCCCAAGCTTTCATAAAATTTGGGGCACAAGAAACCTGAATTTGAATTTTAAAACATTTAAAATTTATAATCGTTAACAGTGCTCAGTAGACTAAAGTGTCTGTTTTAGTCTTCTGAAGTACTTTAAAACACTAAAAAATTTAGTCTAAATACAGGGTCAGTCAACTGGGCTAACCAATTCAGTCTTCTAAGGGTGTACTGCCTTTTCAAAATTTTAACACGAAATTCTTCAGCAGACTGAAGTTATTCTTCAGTCTTCTGAAGTGAAACTTTAGTCATCTGAGCAGACCAAATTTTGTTTTTTTCAGATTAGTTTTCAAAAACCTTTTTGCTCTCTTGATTTGATTACTTATAAAACATTTTTCGGGGTTTGAAATAAAGTTCTCTAAGTCCATAAATACCCCTAATGAGCTTAAAAATATTTCATGAGATATTTTGATATGAAGTACTTACATCATTGATCTTAAAGCCTAAAATTCTAATCTTCAATTCTTCCATGGTATTTTGCTTTATGTCCCTTTTGACTTGAGCTTGAGTCAGTTTTAGATTTCTACACACTTTACCCATGTTGATGTTGCTTGAGCCATCTTTGGATCTCTTTGAATTCATGCCTTAATATTCTTTAAGCTTAGCTTCATTTGATCATCTTTCTTTGGAGTATAAGCTTTTCAATGATCCTTGTGAGCACATGACCTTGTATTCACATACTTGAGTCCTAAAATATCATCACTTAACCAAATATTTTAAGTTCCACTGATTTGTTATCATCAAAACACGATTATAAGCCTTGTAAGGCCAACACACACCACAAAACAATGGAGGAATGGAAGGTGATTGTCCCTCTCCGAATGGGGATACACCAATGTGAGCCATCTCGATCTTTAGCAAAAATGTTCAAGTCAATGCCATGAGGCTCTGATACCAATTGTTGGAATTGGTGTGATCCCAAAAGGGGGGGGGGTGAATTGGGTATTAAAAAATTTTCTGTTAGGTTCAATGTCTAGTAGCAGTATAAAAGAACCTAGGGTCTGTCTATGCAATTCCAAATGCACAGATAAATATAATATATGGAAATTAAATCATGCACATCATTCACAGTCTAATGAAAATAACATACATGTGTAGTAAATAAATTGCAGAATTATAAATTATACACACGATATGTTATCAGGGTTCAGCCAATACTGCCTACGTTCCCGCCTCAGCTTGCAAGCCTGAGGATTGCCACTATTGCTCACTTAACAGGTGCAGCAACACCGTTTACAACTAGGTCAAATTATTAGGGCTGACCTTAACCTTTACACACTCTCTTTACGAGGTGGAGAAGGCCCTACCGATCCTTACGGGTTAGATCAACACCTCCTCAGATCACGACTGGAATACAACAATGAATATCAAATTTTTGTGTACAATTCTAATGCTTCTAAACAAGCAGATTATGTACCAATACGCACATGCAATAACCAATGCACTTCCAGATGATAGTCAATATAAGCTTTGTGAAGATATGTGAAACTACTCTCAATATTATGTCAATGTGCAATCAATGTATGAGAGTGTGCTAGCAAAGTTTCTTTGAAACAATCTACATAAATTTTTCAACCACAAATAATGTTTCAAAGATTTCCAAGAGTATAATAAAATATCTCAAAATTATTTTCAAAAGATTAAGCACAAGAGATATTTGCAAAGCAAGCTTGTCAAAAAAAATTAAATGTTCTTAAAAAGAAAAAAAAAAGGCACAAGCAAGCTCAAGAGTCTTGCAATAAAGTGCAAAGACTCACAAGCTTAACAAGTTTCCCCACAAAACAAATTTATAGATTAAATCTATGGGGAGAACTTTTGAGCGTAACTCTTCTAAAATCAACAATCAATATGAGAGTATGAGCTTGTAGATAATCTCAAAAACACTCTCACCATATTGGTTTTAACAAAGGAATGAAAAAAGGTGGAGTATATGGGCTTGTATGTGGAAGTGAAGCTCTAAAAATTTCAGAGAAATTTTTTTAATCTAAAGCCCTAATCTTCTCTTAATTTTTGCAAATGAACACATATATATAGGCACTCATAAAATTTTGACCGTTGGGACACAAGGGGAATTATTAAATTTGTTTTAAATGTTTTCAATAAAATTAACCCTATTTTCCAAATTTTTATGGGAGGGTTTTGGATTCATCAGGGTGAAAAGTTTGCAAAAACAATTTCTCAACCTCAAAAACATTTTTTTTTTAATTTTTCATTGATTTTTCTAAATTTGTGGTGATTTTTCACATTTTCCCCAAAATTTAAAACAAATATAAAATACAAAAGTAAATAAAGAAAGCAAGAAAACAAGAAAACTAGTGTGAAACCATTTTTGTGGGTCAATCGGGAAAGTGCTCACGGTTGTGTGTTAACGGTGCATAAATGTGTGTGTGGTGTGCGTTAACAGTGTGTAGGAGTGTGTGTAAAAATGTGTTATAGTGTGTGCATGAGTGTGTGCAAAAATGTGTGCATGAGTGTGTGTAAAAGTGTGTGTATGAATGTGCGTAGAATGTGTGGGCTAACAGTGAGTGTAAAAGTGTGTAAATAATATGTATAAAGTATGTGAGTTAGTATGCGAGTTAACATGAGTTAGCATAAGTTAATATGTGAGTTAGCATGAGTCAATATGAGAGTTAGCAAGAGTTAGTATAAGAGTTCGCATGAGTTAGTATGAGTTAGTATGAGAGTTAGCATGAGTTAGCATAAGTTAGGGAATGAGTTAGTGAGTGAGTTAGTATGGGTGTAGGTGTGTGAGTAGTGTGCGTGAATAGTGTGTGTGCAAAGTGTGTGTTAACAGTGTGTGTAAAGGTGCGTGTATGTATATGTGTTAAGTTTGTGCGTTAACTGCACTTGTCACAGTTCCAGAAACATATGTGAAACCTAAGGTGTAGTCCCAAGAGGGGGGGTCAATTGGGTTATTTAAAATTCCTTAGTCTTTTTATGAGTTCTTGACTTTTTACAATTCTTTTAAAGACTTCTTATATTCTTGTTGATTAGGAAATCCACACAAACATTTACTTCTTCTATTCAATCCACAACCACAACATACACAACCAATTGATTAACTATTCCAACCAAACAAACACAATACAAATAATCAATATATGCTTTGCAATATTCAACAACCCTGCATATGAATGTGCAAGTCCTATAGTTGGCCTTTGAACTGAAAATTAAAATAACATCCAATCACTCTTTTCAATAACTCAAATTTTAAATAAACCCTTAGTTAAAAGAATTTAGGAGTTGATCAACCAACGTACTCTCTTTCGGTTTCCGCAATCAATGATAATCAACCCAATCAATTTTAATCTTATGTTTATTTAATATCCAAGGTTGTTTGTAAGATTAACACATCCACGCAGTTTATATTGTTGTTGGAATTTAAGAGAATAAGAGAGGAGAGTGAAATGGTGTTTTTACGAGGTTCGGCTTACCCCAACCTACATCCTCGCCTTAGGTCAACCACCTAAGGATTTCACTATACCTTGTTCCTTCCAACTGGAACAAGAACCTTTACAGCAACCAACCTCTTTTTCAGGAAGAGAAACCTCTCCAAGCAACAACCTATGCTTGGTGCAACGATCCAACTATACCTTGAACCGTCAAAGATCTAGTAGAAAGGAATGGATATCTACATACAAAAATACTCTCAAACACAGAGTAAGTTGTACAAGTTAAGTCACTAATTGTACTTCAAAACCAAAACTAAATAGAAAATGTGAAGTTCAAGGTTTAAAAGTCACCAATGGTTCTTTCTTATTGATATAGAGATTTTAGTTGCAAATTAGAACCAAAGCTTTTTAATCAACCAGCAATTTCATAGAGTTTCCCCCAACAATAGTGTGAGCAAGTATAAGCTTTAGGAGAACTTTAGCGTAGAAAACATGTATTGCTTGAACATATTTTTTCATTGAGTAAGAGAGGTATTTATAAACTTCTTAAAGAAAAGTTTCCTCATTTAACTTGGAGTATTTTAGCAATTAATCAAAAGATATTAAATCATAGAATTAATTTTGAAAAACTTTCCGTATAGTTCGAAATTTAAAATTTCCGTAGAGTCAGTCGACTAACACACTCAACTGGGACATTTTTGTATTAGTCAGTTGGTTGGACAAGCGGTTGACACCATTCCATCTCTTAGAAAATAATTATGATAAATTGTCAGTCAGCTGGATAGGTGGCTGATACCATTTGGTCTATCAAAAAAAATTCTGATAAATTGTTAGTCAGCTGACTCAATTATGTTCAAAATAGTCAATCGGCTAGACAGACCAAGGAGTTAGTCGATTGATTGATCCCAGTTCAAAAATTGTTAGTCACCTGGACAGATGTTTTTTCCATTCATTGTGCTTGTTAGTCGGCTAGCCAGACATGGTGTGTTCTGGTCAATCGTCAGACCAGTCCCCTTTTTTCATTTTTGATTTTTAAACTCTAGTTCATTTTGAAAAACTTAAGTACCACTCTTTCGAAATCATTTTCAAGGGTTTTAGAAGAAATGGTTTCTAAGTCTTCTTATCCTAAAGGGCTTCACATATCTAAATAGTAATGAATTTGAAGTACTTACAAACATTCTTCTAAGCATGATCTCCTTAATCACTAAGTGTTGCAGCCTCTTGAGGTTCAATATTTACTTCAAGTCCAGCATAGCCTTTAATCTCTTCATTTTTCTTTTGTTGCTTCAATATATTGAGAAGCTTTCACTTGATTGACTTTGATTTCCAGCTTACTTTCCATGATTAACCATTAGTGACCTTTTACTTAGACCTGAAATAAAGCCACTCAACAACACAAGTTAAAACATCCTTCATTTGTTATCATCAAAACAAGATTGAAAAACCCAGTTAGGCCAACAATCTCCCCCTTTTTAATGATGACAAACGAGGAGCAAAGATGAGGGTTCCTATGAAAAAGCTCCCCTTTACTATAAGCATTCTTTCAATTAAATACTTAATCATGACTATTTCTACTTATCATAAATTCATCATAAGTTCAAGGTACATATCATCTACTTATCATTCATCATAAGTTCAAACATAAGTTCAAACATACATCATATAAGAGCATATTAGATATCATCTTTGCTACATTTCACAATCTTTCCCCCTTTGGACATCATTCAAAACAAAGGGAAAGAGTTAGGCTATAAGTATAAGCAAAGTAATCAAACGGAGTTCAAGACATACAAAATACTTAGTACATGCAGAAGAAAAAAAATACAAGTTCCAGATACAAAATAGTGGCAAAAAGATCCCTTTCTGTGTCTTCACTCCTTTCGATCAGCCGCTTCTTCTTCTTCTTCATCTTCTTCATCAGAGCCTTCTTTTGCATTATCACTCTTCTCAATGGAGTCTTCATCATCACTCCTATCATCACTGGCAGGAACTGAACTGGTATCCATAGGATTAGTGATACATTGAGGAGCTAGCTATGTGTTTCTCAATGCGGCTCAGACGTACATCAAGTGAAAAGTAGTTGGTTTGAAGAGAGGATAAATTGGTTTGAAGGGATTACTTCCCAGTTTGCATGTTTTGGCAGAAGGTTGTGAATTCCTGGTAAAATGGATTAAACCATGCAGAAGTAGTGGTAACATGGGGTTGACGTACTTGTCCTCCACTTCCGTTTAGAATCTAGTCATCCTTGTACTTCTCATAACCCATTAATTTCAAAGTTGTGGAATTAAAGATGTCATAATGGGTGCGTTTCACAAAGAAATCAGAAGGTAAGGATATTTGGACTTTTGCAAAAATTTGGTTTAGAACACCTCCATAAGTAAGAGTTACTTGTCATGCTTCTACCCTAGATAGCATCCATCTAAGCATAAGAAGAGGGAGGTCCAGTTTCTTGCCCTTGAGCAAGCACCAGAGAACAAAGTAGTCAGCATAGGAGGTGTATGCATGTGATCCAGCCTGAGGGAGTATATTATAAGTGATGATTTTTTGCAAAATTTGAGCTTGAAGGTTCAAGTTTTTGTATAACGGAGGACTATCAAAAGAAGCAGGCTCATTTTATCTCCAGTACCAAAGGAATAAATTCTTCTAGAGTAAGAAATTCTTCTGGAGTAAAACCCTGTTCTAGAATCCAAGAAGTACCAAAAGGAGAACATTCAAAATCTCATTTGGTAATTTTAAAAATCTTTCCAAGGGATTCAGAGGTAAGGGAGATGAATTTGCCCATTACTTTAGATGATAGACCAATCTTTTCCTTGACAAGGTTTGCATAGAAAATTTTTATGAGATTGGGAAAATGTCCTTTGGCTTGATATAAAATGAAAATTTTCCATCCTAGAGTGTCAAATAGGGAAATGATATGTGGGAAATCATATTGGAAAAATGAAACATCGAGGATTTTACCAAGAATAGGATCCGTCGCGCTTAGATAATTTCGATAAAAGTCTTCACGTGTGGGGCTACAAGCCATTGTTCGATCGAAGGGTCTTAAGTAGTTTGAGTAGAGGGGGACCATTTCTTGCTTCCAACTAACTTTTGTCTCAAAAATTTGGAGATTTTCTATTGATAACCGTAGGTGTATAGGCTAAGAGATAAACCCTAGGTCAGTTGTCTGACCACTCAAATGGCTCGGGTTTTTAAAAACCACTCAAATGGCTTAGGTTTTTAAAAACGAGCCTAGGGTTTTCCCATCAGTCAATCGGCTGACCTCAGGGTTAGTTGGCTGATTGCTCTCTATTTCAGGAAGAATAATTCAATCAGTCGACTAGGCCTTTGGTCAGTCAACTGACTGTAAGTATTTCTTTAAATTTTTTCTTTTCACTTAGTTTCTCTGCTGTGTAATAGACCAAACTCTCTTCTAATGGTTATGAATCTATCTTCTAAGAGAGGTTTAGTAAGGATATCAGCTCATTGATCATTTGTATTGATAAATTCTAAAATGATGTCTTCTTTTTGAACATGATCTCTTAGGAAGTGATGTCTTATGTCAATGTGTTTGGTTCTTGAGTATGAAATGAGACTTTTAGATATGTTTATTGCACTGATATTGTCACACTTAATTGGCATAGTTGTGTATTCTAAATTAAAATCTCTTAACTACTGTTTCACATATAGTGTTTGTGCACAAAAACTCCCTACTGCTACATATTCAACCTTAGCAGTTGACAAAGCCACAGAGTTTTGTTTCTTAGAGAAGCAAGAGACTAAAGATCTTCCTAAGAAGTGGCATGTGCCACTTGTACTTTTTCTATCTATTTTACCCCCTGCATAGTCCGCATCTGAATAACTAATCATTTCAAATCCGGTGTCCTTAGAGTACCATAGTCCTAAGTCAATAGTGCCTATTAAGTATCTTAGGATTCTCTTAACAGCTATTAGGTGTGATTCCTTAGGTGCTGATTGAAAACATGCACACATACAGACACTAAACATTATGTCGGGTCTAATGGCGGTCAGATATAGTAGACTTCCAATCATACCTCTATAATACTTTGTGTCTACGGGTTTTCCCTTTTCATCTTTGTCTAGGCTGATGGAGGTACTCATAGGTGTTCCTATGGGTTTACTATTTTCCAAACCAAATTTTTGTATCATTTCCCTTATATATTTTTATTGACTTAAGAAAGTCCCATGCTTGGCTTGTTTAATTTGTAGTCCAAGAAAATAGTTTAACTCCCCCATCATGCTCATTTCAAATTCTTCTTACATACATTTTGCAAATTCTTTGCATAGATATTCATTAGTAGCACCAAATATTATATCATCTATATAGATTTGAATTAGGAGTATATCATCTTTCTTGGTTTCAATGAACAACGTACTATCAATTTTTCCTCTTAAAAAACCCCTTCTCAATTAGAAATCCACTAAGTCTTTCATACCAAGCCCTAGGGGTTTGTTTTAATCCATACAAAACCTTAGTTAGTCTAAATACATGATTAGGATTTTCTATATTTTCAAAACCAGGGGGTTGTTCAATATATACCTCTTCATTAATATACCCATTTAAGAATGCACTTTTGGCATCCATTTGGTATAACTTAAATTCTTTGTAGGAAGCATAAGCTAACAACATTCTTATAGCTTCCATTCTAGCTATAGGAGCAAAGATTTCATCATAGTCTATTCCTTCTTCTTGGTTATACCCTTTAGCTACAAGTCTAACTTTGTTTCTAATGACTATACCATTCTTATCCTTTTTATTTCTAAATACCCATTTAGTTCCTATGATCGAATGATTTTCAGGTTTGGGTACTAATTGCCATACTTTGCTTCTTTCAAATTGGTTTAATTCTTCTTGCATAGCAATTATCCAAGAGTCATCTTTAAGGGCCTCTTCAACGTCTTTAAGTTCATCTTGAGATAGGAATGCATAGTGATTGCATAGATTCTTTAAAGAAGATCTAGTAGTTACACCTCTAGATGGTTCACCTATAATTTGATCTTGAGGGTGATCTTTTACATACTTCTATAATCTTGGTAGTTGGACTTACAAGGTTTAACATCTTATTTTGATGCTAACAAACAAGTAGAACTTAACATGCTTTATTTAAATGATGTATTTTCAGGACTCATTGATGAATGCAAGGTTAAAGAATTCATGAAAGCTTATATTTCAAAGAAGGATGATTTATATCAAGCTTGAAGCATGGATTCAAAAATGGATTTAAAAATAAAGCTTAAAGATCATGAGAGCATGAGGATTAAAGAGAACTTTATGAAAGCTTAAAGGAAGATGAAGAAAGCATAAAGACCTCAAGGAAATCAAGAATTGAAAATTTGAAAGAGTTTATATAAAAATTTCATGTAAGTACTTCAAATAATTTCAATATGGATACATGAAGCTCTTAGGTTAATTTATTGGACCTACATACCTTTTAACATACTTGGAAAATATTTTTATAAGGTCAAAAATTATTTCAAAAAGGTTAGAATCATTTTTGGAATAAAAAGCATCAAAAAGAGGATTTTCAAAATGCTGTTAATTTTTCTACATGTGCATTAAGGTGTGTTTTTCTCTATAAAAAATTCTTTATTTTAAAAAGTGTTCAACATGACAATTGTATGATTGTCTCTTAGCTTTCATTTGTAAACAAGATCATCAAATTTGGAGTTACATAGAAAAATTTATGACCAAAGAATAGAAGGATACTCGAAGCTGACAGCAACCAGTAGACTGCCTGAACCAGGACAGGCGCCTAGGTGGTCAAGCCAGGCTACTGGTTGTGTCTTGGCAGGTGACTACCACCCTACTGCCCCTGCTGCTCCTTTAAAAATAACATGGTAGGTGACTGGTGGATTGTGGCAGGCGACTGCCACGAACAAAATTTGAAAAAAAACCTCAACGGAAACATTTTTTAAATGGTTTGCTTGGGGCTCAAACTTTTTGAAAACTTGGGGGATACTCCAAGTCACTTGGGGAACAAGTTACATACCTTTTAAAGTCTATAAATAAGCCTCAAAGATCATTGAATCAACACACCAAGAATTCAAATTCAGCAAAATTCAAAATCTCTCTCAATTGCTCTCAACACTCAAAGGCACTTTCACTCTCATCTTGTCTATGAAATTTGCTGAAGTCTTGCTGATTCTTCCACCAGAATTGTGCTACAAATTCTAAATATTTCAATCATTGAAAGAATTAATCGACGATATACTTCATTAAGCTTCAAGTTAATTTTCATATTGTTATTTACTTTGAAGTATATTAGTTTCTAAATTTTTGTACTAATAAGCTCTTTGTGTGAGCAAGTTCTTGTACACATCTAATTGATTTATTTCTTGTAGATTGATGACTCTAAGGTTTGTTTGGATCGTTGGCTAAGAAAGGGGATATTGGTTAGAGAGGTGAGCTCTAGCCTAGTTAAAGAGTAACCGAACGAGGGGACATCGTTTGGAGAAGGTGGGCTCTAGCCTTAACTAAGGAGTATTGTAAAGGTATTGTTCCGCCCGTTAAAGGAATAGGTTTAGTGAATCCTTTGGTGGTTTGCCAAAGGCGAGGATGTAGGCTAGGTATAAGTTGAACCTCGTAAAAATCTTTGTCTCACTCTCTCTTTCCCATACTCTTAATTTTCAATACTTATTTAAATTGTGTGGATGGTTTAAATTTGAAAATCATACAAACTACGTATATTTGGAAATCAAATAAACTTATGGTTTAATTTTGAATTAGGATTGCGGAAACCGAAAGAGAGTACGTTGTTTAAACCATACTTTGCGGAAACCATACAGGAGTACATTACTTAGTTAAACATCCCAAAGATAAATTAACTTAAGAGTTTATTTGAATTCTGAAGTTTGGAAAGAGTAATTGGATTTTATATTGAACATCATATTGAAGAAGCAATTTCATATATACCGGGCTTTGTTCAAACTCACATTCACCACAGGGCTGAACAGAATACAAAAGCTGAAAGTTACATATAATATAAATATATTGTGATTGAATGGTATAAAGCTTGAGATTGAGTGAACTGTGTTTATATTTCAGAAAGTACTAAATCTTGAATCTTCCATCAATCTAATAGTGTTGCAGTGAACTTATATTTGACAAACAAATTGTGGTTGAAGATTGAATGTTTTATTAGTTGTCTTGTTGATTGTTTAAAAGAAATCAAGTTCTTGTTCGATTGACTAAATAGATAAACAAGTCAAAGAACTGGTTAAATATTAAAAGAAGTTAAGGACTTTAAAAAGAAATTTTTAGAAGCAAATTCACCCCCCCTCTTAGGAAGTTATTCCTAATTTCATTGGTAATTCAGGATTTTCTATAGGTTCATTTGGGTTTTCTTTATTTATTTCCTTTTCTTCCTTGATTTCTATCTCATCCTCCTTTTTGAAAATATCATCATTTTCTTTATTTTTGACTTCTCTTGAAAAAGGGTTTGATTCATCAAAGTTTACATGAATTGATTCAATTATGGTGAGTGTTCTTTTGTTATAGATCCTATAGGCCTTACTAGTTGTAGAGTATCTTAGGAAAATTCCTTCATCCGATTTAGCATCAAATTTTCCTAAGTTATCTTTGTTATTGAGTACAAAACACTTACACCGAAAGACATGAAAGTAAGTTATGTTAGGCCATCTTCCTTTCCATAATTCATAAGCTGTCTTGTTTAGACTTGATCTAATAGAAACTCTATTAATTACATAGCAAGCTGTATTTACATCTTTGGCCCAAAAATGATTGGGTAAGTTATTTTCATTAAGCATAGTTCTTGCCATTTCTTGAAGAGTTCTTTTATTCCTTTCCATAAATCCATTTTGTTGTGGGGTTCTTGGTGCTGAAAATGTCGTGGCTTATGCCATGATCATTGCAAAATTTTTCAACATTTTGATTCTGGTCACTTCTTAGATTTGAGACATTGTACCCTTTCTCATTTTGAAACTTATTGCATAAAGTGATTAACAAATTTCAAGCTTCCTCTTGGTTAGCTAAAAACAATACTCATGTGTATCTAGAGTAATCATCAACAATTATGAAGGCGTATGGTTTTCCTTCTAAGCTTTGAGTTCTAGTAGGACCAAACAAGTCTAAGTGTATGAGTTCTAGGGGTCTACTAGTTGATATATGTTTCTTCTTTTTGAAGCTTGTCTTGATTTGTTTTGCTAGTTGACAGGCATCGCACACTTTATCTTTGATAAACTTGGTGTTAGGCAAGCCTTTAACTAAATTCTTTTTGGAGAGTTTAGATATGATATCCATGCTGGCATGTCCTAATCTTCTATGTCAAAGCCAATTATTTTCACTTATGACAGCTAAGCAAGTTATATCTTGAGAGATCAATCTATCAAGGTTTATACAATACACATTATTCATTCAATGTGCAGTGAATAATGTCTTATGATCCTTAGAATTTTGTATTATGCATTTGTCTTTCTTAAACATTATTTCAAATCCTTTGCTGTTAAGTTGACTAATGCTTAATAGATTATGCTTTAGACCATCTACTAACAAGACATCATCAATAGTGAGTGAAGAGTCTTTACCTATTTTATCAATTTTGATGATCTTGCCTTTTGCATTGTCACCAAAGGTTACATATCCTCCATCCTTTTGAGTGAGAGAAGTGAACTTAGATTTATCTCCCATCATATGTCTTGACCATCCGCTGTCCAAGTACCATTTTTCTTTAGACAGAGTGGACCTAAAGCAAACCTACAAGAGAGAATTCATGTGGTTACTTTTGGAACCCAAACATTCTTAACTCTTTTTAAGTCTTGTCTAGTTTTTGTGTTCATCTTCCATTCATTTATCACTTTGATGTATTTTTTCTTGAGTGGACAATTAAACATTATATGTCATTTATTTTTACATATGTAGCAAGTAGTATGCTCATAAATGTTTGTGGATGAAGTACTTGCATAGTGTTTAGATTGCTTTACAAAATACCCCTTAAACAATTGTCTCTTTCTTTTAGTTGGTGTTCCATTGTAACCAATTCCTTCTCTATTGTTAGCCATCCTTTGTTGTCCTATAATTTTTTCAAAGTTTACTTTACCTCTAGTGAAGTTGTAAATAATCCTTTCCTTATCTTGAATTGAGTTTTTAAGATCAATTATTTCTAACTCTCTCTTGCCATCTTCATTTACTTGAAACTTAGCTAATTTTTGAGACATGTCATTTACTTTCTTCTCAAGCTCATCAATTTTAAGGTCTCTTTCTTCTTCAACAATTTTCAAGATTCAAGCTGATTTTTAAGTGTTTCATTTTGTTGTTTCAAGCTTATGTTCCTTTTTGAGACCTTGATGAATTTATTTTGAAAAGAGAATAATTTAGCTTGAAGTTTTTTATAAGAAGGCAAACTTTCACATGAATCATTACACAAATCTACCGAAGGAGAGTAGTAAGAGTTTACCTCTTCATTGTGTGCCATGAAGCACATGTTTGCTACTTCTTGTTTGCTAGATTTGCTCTCCGATTCACTCGAACTTGAGTCATCCCAAGTTACTTTCATTGCAGACTTCCTTTTCCTTTTTTTCTTCTTGAGTTGTGGGTAGTCTGGCTTGATGTGTTCGGTCTTTTTACAGTGATAACAGATGGGTGGTTCATTTTTAATCTTGTGTTCCTTTTTGCTATTTTTGCCTTTTTTAGTTTTTGATCCATTGAATTTTCTAGTGAATTTCTTGTTTCTTTTGAAGAATTTTCCAAGTCTTTTAATTATGAAAGCTAAATCTTCATCTTCTAATTCACTGGATTCATTATCTTATTCACTTGAATGTTCTTTCGAGACTTTTAGAGTTATAGACTTCTTATTTTTATTTTTTAGTGCTTCTTTCTTTCAAAACCATTTCATAGGATAGAAGTAATCCTATGAGTTCATCTAATGAAGTTTTTTTGAGGTTTCTACCTTCTGCTATGGTTGTGGCTTTTGATTCCCAAATAGGTGGAAGTGCTCCTAGAATTTTGCTATTCATCTCATGAGTGGAATATGTTTTTCCTAAGGCACTTAGTGAGTTTATGATATGCATGAACCTAGTGTAAATGCTTGTGATGGTTTCATCGGTATTCATCTTAAAAGCTTCATACTCACTAGTCAACATATCGATTCTACTATCTCTAACATCTACTGTCCCTTTGTAGTTTACTTCTAATTTATCCCAAATTTCTTTAGCTGTTTTACATACCATTATTCTATTGAATTCATTTGCATCAAGTGCACAATATAGGGCATTTATTGCACTTGAGTTAATTTGTAGCAGTTTGTAATCTAATTTGATTAGTTCTTTTTCTTCTTTAGGTACTTCTTTTCCATCTACTAGTTTAGTAGGGATCAGATTTCCATTTGTGAAAACATTCCATGCCTTCCAATCCATTGTTTGAAGGTAGATTCTCATTCGTTGCTTTCAAAAGGTGTAATTGAGTCCACGAAAAATGGGCGGTCTAGTTGAGGATTGACCCTCACCAAGGGAGCTACTCCTATTTGTGCCATCTAGATCTTTATATAGCTACTTGTTAGAATTTTTTATAATTGCGCTTTGATACCAATTGAAACCTAAGGCGTAGTCCCAATAGGGGGGGGTGAATTGGGTTATTTAAAATTCCTTAGAGTCTTTTTATAAGTTCTTGAATTTTTATAATTCTTTTAAAGACTTCTTATATTCTTGTTGATTAGGAAATCCACACATACATTTACTTCTTCTATTCAATCCACAACCACAACATACACAACCAATTGATTAACTGTTCAAACCAAACAAACACAATACAAGTAATCAATATATGCTTTGCAATATTCAGCAGCCCTGTATATGAATGTGCAAGTCCTGTAGTTGGCCTTTGAACTGAAAATTAAAATAACATCCAATCACACTTTTCAATAACTCAGATTTTAAATAAACCCTTAGTTAAAATAATTTAGGAGTTGATCAACCAACGTACTCCCTTTCTATTTCCGCAATCAATGATAATCAACCCAATCAATTTTAATCTTAGGTTTATTTAATATCCAAGGTTGTTTGTAAGATTAACACATCCATGCAGTTTATATTGTTGCTGGAATTTAAAAGAATAAGGGAGGAGAGTGAGATAGTGTTTTTACGAGGTTTGGCTTACCCCAGCCTACGTCCTCACCTTAGGTCAACCACCTAAAGATTTCACCATACCTTGTTCCTTCCAGGTGGAACAAAAACCTTTACAACAACCAACCTTTAGAAAGAGAAACCTCTCCAAGCAACAACCTATACTTGGTGCAACAATCCAACTATACCTTGAACCGTCAAAGATCTAGTAGAAAGGAATGGATATCTGCGTACAAAAACACTCTCAAACACAGAGTAAGTTGTACAAGTTAAATCACTATTCGTACTTCAAAACCAAAACTAAATAGAAAATGTGAAGCGCAAGGTTTAGAAGTCACCAATGGTTCTTTCTTATTGATATAAAGATTTTAGTTGCAAATCAAAACCAAAGCTTTTTAATCAACTAGCAATTTCGTAGAGTTTCTCCCCAGCAAGAGTGTGAGCAAGTATGAGCTTTAGGAGAACTTTAGCGTAGAAAACGTGTATTGCTTGAGCATATTTTTTTATTGAGCAAGAGAGGTATTTATAGACTTCTTAAAGAAAAGTTTCCTCATTTAACATGGAGTATTTAGGAAAATTTTTAAAAGATATTAAATCATAGAATCAGTTTTGAAAAATTTCCCGTATAGTTCGAAATTTAAAATTTCCATAGAGTCAGTTGGCTAGCTCACTCAACTAGGTCATTTTTGTACTATTCAGTTGGCTGGATAGGCGGCTGACACTATTTTGTCTCTCAAAAAATAATTCTGATAAATTGTTAGTTAGTTGGACAGGCGGCTGACACCATTCTGTCTATAAAAAAAAATTCTGATAAATTGTCAGTTGGCTAACTCAATTATGTTCAAAATAGTCATTCAACTGGACAGACCAGGGAGTCAATCAGCTGACTGATCCTAGTTAAAAAATGGTAAGTCAGCTCGATAGATGTTTTTCCCATTCATTGTGCTTGTTAGTTGGCTGGCCAAACATGGTGTATTTTGGTCAGTCGGCTGACCAGTCCTCTCTTTTTCATTTTTGATTTTTAAACACTAGTTCATTTTGAAAAACTTAAGTATCACTCTTTAAAAATCATTTTCAAGGGTTTTAGAAGAAATGGTTTCTAAGTCTTCTTATCCTAAAAAGCTTCACATATCTAAATAGTAATGAATTTAAAGTACTCACAAACATTCTTCTAAGCATGATCTCCTTAATCACTAAGTTTTGTAGCCTCTTGAGGTTCAGTCTTTACTTCAAGTCCTGCTTAACCTTTAAGCTCTTCATTTTTCGTTCATTACTTCAGTATATTAAGAAGCTTTCACTTGATCAAATTTGATTTCCAGCTTACTTTCCATGATTAACCATGAGTGTCCTTTTACTTAGACCTGAAATAAATCCACTCATCAAAATAAGTTAAAACATCCTTCATTTTTTATCATGAAAACAAGGTTGGAAAACCCAATTAGGACAACAATATAGAATGGATTTTCAAAGGTAATCCCACTAACTGGACTATTACATTTGAATCTTATAAAATACACACACCCAAGACCTATTTAGGAATTCTTCAAAGCAATTCATGCACCAAAGACATCACAAACCAAAATGCAAAAGTTGGTCGAAAATATAACAAAGAGGTTGATATGAGAGTGAAAGTATAGATTAAAAAAAATTAATATATATGTGGGTGCGTAAAAGTAAGTGTTAATGTGCGTGTGCTGCTTGGTGTGTGTATTTTGTGTGTGCAGTGTTTTCTGTGTGTGCAGGTGTGTGTTAGTGGTGTGTGAGGGGTGTGTTCTTTAGTGTGCGTGCATATGGTGTGTTAGTGGAGTGTGAGGGGTGTGTGTGGAGGTGTGTGTTAGTGGTGTGTGAGGGGTGTATGTGCCCGTGTGTGTATGGGTGTGTGTTAGTGCTGCGTGAGGGGCGTTTGTGCAGGCGTGTGTACAGGTGTGTGTAAGTGGTGCATGAGGGGTGTGTGTTCAGGTGTGTGTACAGGTGTGTGTTAGTGGCACATGAGTTAGTGTGTGTGTAGGCATGTGTGGGGTGTGTGACTCTTTTTTATGTGTTTGTATAGTGTATGTGTTGTTGTGTCCGTGGGCGTGTGCTTGCGGCAGAAAAAGCTGGCCGGAGTGACTTCCTACATTGTGGCTAGAATTGGTGAGGGCAACATCAGCTAGCCATGCTGTGTGTGGCTGGAGAGGGGCTCTGCAGGAGAGATGGCTTGGAAATGTCGCAGTTATCTGGCATAGGAAGAGAGGAGTTGCAAGGATAAGGGTTGCGAGAATCGTTGGTGATGATGAGGGTAGACGAGAATAAAGCGTGGAAGAGCTGTGTAGCTTCCTCTCTGTAGGTGATGGGGGGGATGGTAGAGATGATGGCGAGCGGTGTGGACTACCCTTGGTGTTAAAAGCACCTCGAGAGCCCAAACCACTGAGAAGTCAGCGGGTTGACCAAGTTTCGGGGGACCAAACCTGTGTCAGGGTACTTTCACCAATTCGGGCGACTGAACCTTTGTGTTCAAAATGGTCTTGGATGACCGAACTTGTCAGTTTGATTAACTAAATATTAGACCTAGCACCCAAACCACGGATAGTAGGAAAATCGCCTTGGTTTAGCTAACCGAACCAAGACTCAGGTGCCCAAATGTTTAAATATATATTTTTAAACTGAGTCTATTCAGGTGACTGAACTAAGGTTTGGCCACCTGAAACCTCTCGAGTTGCTTATTTTTCACCGAGGTTAAATTTAATTAAATGGAGTTAATTTTCCTGATTGGTTTTAAAACATTCCTAATAATGACCCCTATGTCCTCAACGACTATAATTTGGTCTTTGTCTATATATGGGGCCTTATTTGTGCAAATCAAGTAGAGATTAGCAAGAATATTTGTTAAAAATCCTCTCAATTTCTAAAAGCTTATCTTGCCTAATTTACTTCAAATACTCTCATACATCCATTTCCTTGATTAATCCTAACTTTGTGAGAGTTTCTTATTGTGCTATTGCATGTTATAAATTCTTTATACTCCTATTATTTTTCTTGATTGATTGCTATTGTTTTGGGGGAGTCAAGCAAGAGTTTTCCCACATATTTTTATTAGATAAATCTAGTGTTGGAAAAAATCATTAGCTTAAAGATCTTTGCATTGTCATTACAAAGATTCCTATAACAATAATCTTTTGTGTGCAAAATATTTTTTACAAACTATATACTTCAAACTACTCTTGTGCTTATTTCATTGAAGGAAAATATTTTGAGTTAGTTTGAATATTTGATCAACATCTTTGAAACCCTAATCAAGAATTAAGATTTGTTATATCAAGTTTCAAAGAAATAGCTTGTTAGAACACTCTTGTGCTTGATTGTTTATAGACATAACTTTGAGTGTTGATTGCACACACAGAGCATCGAGCTTATAGTTCATACATCATTAAGGTGCATTGATTATATTTTGCATAGTGGTACATATCTTCTTGTGAAGAAGCATATTTTCGTGTACAAAATTTTATATCAATGGTTGTGTTGAATTAGGTGTAGTCCCAAGAGGGGGGGGGGTGAATTGGGTATTTAAAAATTCGTTGAATCTATTTACCACTTAATCCCTACTTGTATATTTAGCAATGAGTTCTTATTACCCAATTAATTGTGTGCAATGTTACTCAACCTACACATGCAATATGAACAGTTTAAATATAGTGCTGAAAGTAAAGAGTAAAGGGAAGAGAGAAGACAAACATGGTTTTTACGAGGTTCAGCCAACTTGGCCTACGTCCTCACCTTGAGCAACCACTCAAGGATTTCACTAAAATCCCTACTCCTTAAATTGGGACGGAGCTTCCCATACAATCCGCTGCTTACAAGAGATACAACTCCCTCCTCAACCTACACATACAATCCGCTGCTTACAAGAGATAGAACTCTCTCCTCAAACACCGGTTCACACATACCGAACCATGTATACAATAAAATCTGTAAAACACTCAAAAAAGCTTCCAAACAAAAGCTCGTGAGTACAATTCAAATTCCTAATACATTAACATATGATAAAATTTGAAGCTCATAATCTACGAAACGATATAATCGTTTATTTATGATATGCTTGAATACACAAATCCCTTTTTATCAAGTCTCCCAAAAATGTTTATATAAAACAATGTTTTGGTGATCTTAGGTTAGATCTTTGAATATAAAGATAGCTTTGTAGATTGCGAAGATGTTACACCCACTTTGTAAAAATTGTTTCATGAAATATTTTAACCTCGATAATATTTCAATCTCAATGTGATCTAGGTAATATTTGACTTGATGTATATGTATATGTATCTCTAAGAAGATGATACCAAAGATCAACGCTCTTACTATATGAATTTCTGAAAATATCCTTCAATATATATATATATATATATATATATATAGCTACAAACATAAATGATCTTCAAATAAGTTTGTTTGTTCTATTGAAAATATCAACTCTTTGAATGAATTCTCACCTGAATCAAAAGTGTTTAATCAATACCTAAAGCTCTTCTCAAGTGGTAAGCTTCTTAATGAAATGATTTGCTATATGCACACACAAGATCAACTTCTTAACAAGAATTCAAAAGTAGATTTTGCAATGATATACTCTATGACAAAATGGATATCAACAAGTAGATCAGCTTTTATAAGAAGAACTCTATCCAACTAACTCTTTTAAAAAAATATGATTTATCAAACCTCAATAATAGAATGAAGAACCAAAAGAGTAATTGAGTTCCACTTAGATATTCTGAGTAGATTTGCCCAAAGTAGATGAATGTAGAATGAAGAGCAGGCAATCGTATATCAATCAACTAAAGTTTCACCGTTCTCTTTTCAACAAGATGTGTTCTACTCTTTACGTTGATCTTCTTGTGTTTTCCTTTCATACGAGGGTTTAAATATGAAGTATAAATAGTGTCTCACCCTTAGAATTGATCTCAACCGTTGGATCAATGAGATAGTTCACGAGTTCTATTAATAAAAATTAAATTTTTAAGTTTTCCTGCAAGTTCAGATGACAGAGGTCAAGAGCCCAGACGACTGAAGTCATTTTATCCTTGCAAAAAATAGCTTGGACACAAGGTCAGACGACCGAAGTGTCAAGTTCAGTCATCTTAGGTGCTTCTGCCAGCTTTTGTTTTTCACCCAAAAATCTTCAGACAACTGAATTTTTTCTTCAGACGTTTGAGGAAATTCTTCAATTAACCAAACTTAAAGTTCAGTCAATTGAAGTCCCCAATTTTTGCATATTTACTTTCCAGTTCAAAAATATGTTTCGCTTTCTTTCTTGACTCTTTTATAAAAACATTTTCTAGGGTTTTGACATTAATTCTATGTCCATGTATGTCCCCTAATGATGTTCATGAAATGCAAGAGTACTAAATGCATTCTAAGGTATATGTTGAGTCTCAAATTAAATCATATGAAAATGTAAATACATGAGGTCTAAATACCCATTCCCAAGATATGCTTGAACTTTGCCTCTTGCATCTTGATTCTTGTACTCTTTGAGTTCCATGGATCTTGCCAAGATATGTAAGTTTTACTTTAAGGCTTCCATGACTCGTTATCCTTCCATGCATGCTTAATATAAGTCCTGTTCACAAACTCGATGCATAGATCAAATACCAAGTGATTTGTCATTATCAAAATAGGATTGGACTCGTAGAGTCAACAATCTCCCCCTTTTTGATGATGACAAATGCACTAGAAAAAATATATATAATGGGTTACACCAAAAAAAGGCTCCCCCTCAATTAATGCATCAAATATTCAATGAATGGCAATATACTCATGATGTTTCAACAATTTTTGTTATGATACTAGTTTCCCTTTTGCACAATTTGTTTCGGCGACAATTTTTGCTCCTGATATTTCTCCCCAACACAAAGTTTTAATTTGTGCTCCTTTTTCTCTATTTCATTTATGCTTTTTCTCCCTGATTTCTATTATTTTTGCTCCTAATTTTTGCTCCTGAAGTCATTTTATCTTTCGAAAAATAGCCTAGACACAGGGTCAGACAACCGAGGTCAAGGGTCAAACGATCGAAGTGTCGAGTTCAGATAACCGAAGTGTCAAGTTCAGTCATCTTAGGTGCTTCTACAAATTTATGTTTTTCACCCAAAAATATTTAGACGACTAGACTTATTCTTCAGACTTCTGAGGAAATTCTTCAGTCAATCGAACTTAAGGTTCGGTCAATAGAAGTCCCCAATTTTTGCATATTTACTTTCCAGTTCAAAAATTTATTTCGCTTTCTTTCTTGGCTCTTTTATAAAAACATTTTCTAGGGTTTTGACATTAATTCTAAGTCCATGTATGTCCCCTAATGATGTTCATGAAATGCATGAGTACTAAATGCATTCTAAGGTATATGTTGAGCCTCAAATTAAATCATACGAAAATGTAAATACGTGAGGTCTAAATACCCATTCCCAAGATATGCTTGAACTTTGCCTCTTGCATCTTGATTCTCGTACTCTTTGAGTTCCATGGATCTTGCCAAGATATGTAAGCTTTACTTTAAGACTTCCATGACTCGTTATCCTTCCATGCATGCTTAATATAAGTCATGTTCACAAACTCAATGCATAGATCAAATATCAAGTGATTTGTCATTATCAAAACCAGATTAGACTCGTAGAGTCAACAGGTTGTATTCCAGGCATGGGTTTGAAGAGGGAGATTGGCCTTGGTAAATAGTCCCGAATTGGCTTAGAGTGAGTTAGGAAAACTAGGTGCACCATCCTAGTAAGGTGTAGGTTGAGGTCAGCCCTACTAATTGACCTGGTTGTAATCGGTGTCGCTCCACCCGTTAAGTGAGTCGTAGTGGAATCCTTGTACTAGTGTAGCCAAGGCGGGGACGTAGGCACCGTTGGCCGAACCCCGATAACATATCGTGTGTGAACTTTATTTTTTTGTAATTTATTTTCTGCACGTGTATGTCATTTTATGAATGTTGCGCATGATTTAATTTTTGTACATTTTATTTATTTGCGCACTTGGGTTTATGAGTATATAAACAGACCCTAGGTTGAGTATTACTATTGCTAACATCTAGTTTAACGTAGGAATAAGTTTTAAATACCCAATTCATCCACCTCTTAGAAATACACTAAAGCTAACAATTGGTATCAGAGCCTCATTGCACTTGGCTTAACAAATTTTGTAAGAGATCGCAATGGCTCTCATTGGTATATCTCCATTTGGAGAGGGACGATCACCTTCCAGTCCTCCATTTTTTTGTGGTGTTGATTACATCGCCTGGAAAATTAGGATGAACATATTTATTAAATCAATGGACTGGAGGGTCTGACAGGTGATTGTCAAAGGAATTTGTATGCCAGTAGAAAATGATATTAATTTAATGCATGCAAATTCATATGCCATGGAATTATTATATCGTGCTTTAGATTCTAACATTTTTGCTGAGATTATAACATGTAAAAGTGCAAAGGACATTTGGGAAGAGCTGGAAAAGAAATATGGAGTACCTAAGAAAGAAGAGACCATCACTCTGGTTGCTCTAACCTCAAATGATCAAGAAGAGGTAAATCATGCATTAATAACGCCAATCAATGAAGAGGTATATGATTTGCCTCCTATTTCAGTTTGTTATGCAGTTGATGATTCTTATGTAGATTATTGTAAAATATCATGTGTTGAATCATCTGTCAAGCTTTGTGAAAATATTGCTATCGTTGCATGTAATGATTCATATAACAACTATGATATATCTTATGATGAATCATCTGGAAGCATGAGTGATAATTCTAAAAAATATGCACACATTGATTCATGTGATAATTCTCATTATATACTTTGTATTGAATCATCTAATGAATACAATGATCAAACTATGCTTTCCAACATAAAATTTGAAAGTGCTTTATTTAACATGTGTAAATTTCTAGTTAGAGTGCCTAAAAAGAAAATGATCTTGAAAAAGGAAAATAAAAGGTTGGCTATGAAATTGGAAACTATAAAAGAATATGATGCCACCTTAGAAAAGAAAAAGATTGTGAAGGTATTGTAAATCATCTATTTAGAAAGAAGGATTGAAGATAATTTTGAAATGATTTTCAAATCCAAAGATGGAAAGTATAACAAACCCTTAAGAGTTAAAAAGAAAAACATTTTCAAAAAGGGTTTATCTTACAAATCTTATTGTCATGTCTCATTGAGAAAAAATAGAATAAATAAGTATAATCTCTTATGTATATTCAATGCTTGCTTATTTTGCAAAACTATGTGGCACGTATGGTTTAACTATTTACTCAGAAGTGCCAGAGGCTTAGAAAAAGAAATGAAATGGATAATCATGAAAACAAACCCCATAGTACCTTTGGAAAAATGGATCTAAATTAATATTATATAATCATATAATCCATCCTTAGTTCCTAGGTTTAGGGGTTAGTAATGCCAATAGGCTTGGGAAGTGGGTTAGGTTTAAAATGTAGAAGCTTTGTATACACATCCACTTCCAAATGGACAAGGCTTCTATGCCTTGTATATAATTCAAAATGCTTAACTCACACATAAATATGAAAAATCTTAAGGTTAAGTATACATTGTCCATAACTCAAGCTTGTGGTTGAGGGGAACCATATATGTCATTTAATCCTAAACCCATTCTTGAACTTAAAAACCTTGAACAAGTAGCAGTCATTACTCTAGGCTTAAAGCACTATTGATCATAAATGACTAATATATATTGAGTGCTTATCATAAGACATCCCTTCTACTCACTAGTTGTATCTTTGCTTCATAATTATAATCATATCTAAAGGATACATACCACTGTCCAAAGAGCTATTTTCAAAATTCATACTCTCCTAGACGCTCTTTGCACATATTTGGACATCATTATTTAGCACGAAAACATTTTTTGAAAACGTCCACTCATAATGAACACTCTTCGAACTTAACATAAATTTTAATCCTTGAGAGTATTTAATCTTATGCCTCTCACACGTATTGAGATTCATAAGAAAATAGGCAAAGTTGGCTTATGACCTTGGAAAATATTGTTTGTGACTTTTTGGTCCTCTAAGCCTAAGCATTCAAAGCTAAGCTAAAATCATTGAAAATATTATAACTTTTGGCTAAAGAAATTAGACAATGAAAAAGGCATTAAATGGTTGAGTGCATAACTTAGGGGAAGCTTTTATTCTTCATTGTTATATAAATTAAAATGCTTTCATATCCTTATATTGTTTATGCCTTTATGCCTATATGTATATAGCATTGTAGCACTATCCATGATTCAATAAATGGTTAAAATTTCTTTGATGGATAGTTTATGTATTTTCCTAGCACAAACTACTATTGAGCTATATTGAATATCTTGAGTTGATCATACTACTAGATTGCATGCTTGTGTTGAATGCCTCTTGCATGGCGGATGTAGTAGATGTGTATTGCATGTTGGTAGTAGATATAGGTTCTTGCATGCTCAAACTAAATTATTTTGAATTGATTGCTTGAATCTATCAGGTATTGGCGCATGGAAATTTGGGAAATGTCTGATTTACAAACGACATGCTGCCGAAATTTCGATAGGAATTTTCCCAAACCAAAACCTTGTGTTAAAATGCTTATGATAAAATTAACGTTAAAACATTTTTTAAAAAGACGAATGAAAAATAATTGAATATTAAACTTCATCCTCACATAATCATTCAATTATTAGGGAAGCTTAGATCCATCCCTATAGAAAGCGCATAAATGACTTATATGCATCACTTCACTTTTTGAAATATTGAGGCTCTTTTGAAAATCCCTGAACATTATATCCTGCACTTGAAGTTCTATGATTTGATATGGAATGTTTTTGGGTCATGAACTACATAGCATGCCTTAATATATATTCTTTGATGCATTTATGGTCTATAGGGACAACTATAGTGATAGAGATAAATATAATTGATTAATAATCAGTATAGTTGGTTTAGAAGTTTCCAAATGATGGCTTATACTACTAGGCATTATAAAATAATTCTCTATCTAGTATAAGCAGCTTATTGTATCTAAGCATGAATTCAAATTGATAGGGGGAGCATCCAAAATTAAATCTCATTCTGTTATGTTCTCCAATATGTTTTGCTTAGATCTGTTTTTTGAAATCATGTGTGGCATGTGATTGAATGAAATGTTTTATTGAAAATCATAATTTGAAACATGTTAATTTTCCACAGCCGCTTGATTTGCCATTTGATCTTACATGTGATTTTTAGATTTTTAGGATCATTATGGTTGTGATTTTTTGGTTATACTGTAGTATGTGCTTCATTGACAAACCAGAAAATTTATGCTTGCTTGTTTTGAATTAAAGTTTCTTTTTTAGCAAGCATATCGTAATGACTCGAATAATAATGATATTTAAATAATAAAGCGGGAGGAAAATGGAAATAATAACAGAAGGAAGCAGCAAACTTCATCGACGAACGCTTTGCATTCGTCAACGATGTTGCACTTTGGATGTAATAACCCAAGGAATTTTCTAATGGCCTCGTCAATGAACACATGGAATTCATCGACGAGGGTACAAGAGGGTCTCGTTGATGAGGGCATGTTTTGTCGATGAGAAGATATTGAGAGGATGTTTTTGGGCGATTCTAAACTTCATCGACGAAGGGGAGAGCTCGTCAACGAATTGGTTCTTAGACTCGTCGAAGAGATGATGTGACTCGTCGATGAAGGCCACAAGTGTAAGCCTCAGATTTTTACGCAGGATTTTCAATAGAAACTCTCTCTCTCTCTTCTCTCTCTATGGCCTCTCCTCCATCTCTCTTCGATTTTAGCCCTGTCAGTCGCCAGATCGATGATCTGAGGCCACCACGATGCTCCTGGCGAAGTTCTCCCCAAGTTTACGAGGGCAGATCATCGGTGGGATCGAGTTGAATTTCTTCCCAGGTTCAGGGTAAGGTCTTTTATTTGAAATTAGGCTTTCCAGCAGTTCTAGGAAATGAAGTAGACATAGAAATAATGATGTTTTGTTCTGGTGAATGTTGTTTTCAGGGAGTTGAGTGGGAAACCCTGTGGGTGTAGGACAGATATTCAGTAGGGGTTTTCTAGTAGTCAGGTAAAGGAAATATGTTATGCTAGGAAACCCTTCTATGATTTCAGTACGAACAATATGTTTTTATCAAATTATTATTTAGATTATATATATTTACAGTTTCCAGAACCTGATAATATTAATATTTATTTGTGTGGTTTGAGTTGATAACAGAACAATACTATATTTATAGAATTTTTGAATACCATGTTTACAGTTATTAACAGAAGTACCATGATATTTGCATGTTATAGAATGACGAATTTTTCAGTGTACAGTATACTCAGAAATATGCATTTTTAGTAATCTCAGAATAACATGTTTATCAGAACCATAACGCCCCAATATATAGATATTTAGACAGCAGTTCATTTATACAGAAACCAGATTTTCAGTCAATTTATTTAGAATTTCAAATAAATTCTATGGGGTTATGGTTACTTTAAAAATCATAGTAAAAACATTTTATTACATATATTAGTTACTTATATAGTATCAGACCCTGATGGATTATACAGCAGAGTACAGTATCGTAGCTATAAATATTCAGTTCAGAGTGCAACCACTTTGCTCAGACAGTAAGTGATATGAGGTCGATCATGCCCACGTCGGGACAGGCTCTCCATCAGATATGGATTGAGGGGGCCGATCAGACTGTTAGAGTTTAGTTGACTTACCCTGGTCGGCAAGCCAGGATAGGTCCTGCCTTCGAGCCGCACAACCCTGTCATGAGGGGTTAAATCATAACATACAACCATCGAGGGAAATTTCTCAGATATTTTGAGTACTATCAGACTTTCAGAAATAGTAGTATTAATATGAAAAGTAATTTCATACAGATTGGCATGTTAAGTTATGTAGTTAATGGTTTTTATTATACGTTATGTAATATCAGCATTTTTAGATTCAATTATTCATACTATTCTTAAATCATATTATTTTTACCAAACTACAACTCAATAGCCACACACTAGTAATAGCATGTTTCATCTTACTGAGCGTTGGCTCATCCCAGTGTTGAATTGTTTTTCAGGTGAACCAGCTAAGCGAGCGGAGTAGGTTCGCAGGTAGAGGGGTTGTTGTACTGCCATTTTTGAGAGTGAGTATTTTTGGGTGGCATGTTTTTGTAAACCCTTGGTATCAGTAAGGGTGGTTTCGAGAGAATAGTGATGATTGTATATTGTGGGTTGATTTGACACTCTGGTATTGTATTATGGGTGGATTTATTTTATATGATTGACCTTCCGCTGTTAGGCTTAATGATTTGATATTAAAATAGGGGAAAATATTTTTATTTTATTGACAAGATGTTACATATATGCCCCCAGTATTTATTGAAAATTTAAAGGGAAAATATTTTTATACATATATATATATGTCTATATATATTTATATATATACATTTATGAAAGCAAGAATTGAACTTATATAGAATATATTTTATGCCTTGCTTGTGTGCTTAAATGCCTTCATGACTTGTGTTTTCTCTGTATTAAAATTTTAAGTCATGAAGTTATATTTTTTTTGTTCGTTTAAAAAATTTACTATGGGTGTTGCATTGCATAACTGGTTCATTGATAATACATGAAATGCATGTGAACTAGTTAGATCATTTTTATGCTCAAACCTTCTAGTTGGTATCATATGTCGTGTGCTTTTAACTCAAATCTTTCACGAGTCTTATGATATGATTTAAATTGCTATGCTTTGCAGATAATTTTGGTCTAATTATGTTTGTTATGTCCTTTGAACTTTTTAAATGACCAGTTATACAGTTTGTGTGCTTCATTACTATATTTCATGCTTTGTCAATATGTTTATGGTTTGCAATGCACGACTATCATATCTCTTGCATGTTGATAGTTATACTCTTGTTTATTGTTTTTTATCATACTTGACTGTTTGAGTTGATTGTTGAGGATAAATTGTACATTTGAACTTAATCAGGTCATTTTTATACATATATTCTTTTAGGAAATGTTCTATTTTCAAACGACATGCTACCAAATTTTTTTAAAGATTTCCCAAAACTATATTTGTATTTTACTCATAATTATCTTTTATTTTCCTATATACTTAAATGATTTATCTAGGCCATTTTTTCTATTGCCAAAAGGGGGAGAAGTAGGTAGGTATTTGTCATCATAAAAAATGGGGAGATTGTTGACCTTATAGGTCATTCTCGATTTTGATAATGACAAATGCTATTTGCATTTGATGGCTTTCAAGTTTGTGTGCAGGATCATACTAACTGGATCATATTGATGGCATGCGGCACACAGTGGCTTGAAGCAAAAAAGACCCAAAAGATTCATTGTTGTAATTTTGTAAGTTTAATATTGGGTCTGTAATAGTAATATAGGAACGGTCTGTAATAATTAATGCATGACATGCATGTAGGAACTAAAGCTTAAGACCGTAGTTTGACCTTAGGGAACACCCTTCAGTCGACCGGTCATATTTTTTCGGTAGGGTAAAAGGACCTTAGAAAATACCCTAGGTCTCAACACTTAGTGCACATAGTCCCCAACACCACTTATCATATCAGGGGAATTAACTGAGGCAAAAGTGGACTTAAAATGAAAAACACTGTGAGAGGTCGAGCGACCGAACCCTTAGTGTGCAAAACACCTTGGGCGCCTGAACCATTGAGAAGTCAGCGGGTTGACCAGGTTTCGGGCGACCAAACGTATAATGAATGTATCGCCCTCGGACGACCAAACCTGTGTCAGGGTACTTTTCACCAATTCGAGCAACCAAACCTTTGCGTTCAAAATGGTCTTGGGCAACCAAACTTGTCAGTTCAGTTAACCGAATATTAGACCGGGCACCCAAACTGTGGACAATAGGAAAATTGCCTTGGTTCAGTTGATCTAGCACCCGAATGTTTAAAAATAGATTTTTAAACTGAGTCTATTCAAGTGCCCAAACTAAGGCTCAGCCACCCGAAACCTCTCAGGTTGCTTATTTTTTATCGGGATTAAAGTTAATTAAATGGGTTTAATTTTCCTGATTGGTTTTAAAACATTCCTAATAATGACCCGTATGTCCTTAACGGTTATAATTTGGCCTTTGTCTATATATAGGGCCTCATTTTTGCAAATTAAGTAGAGATTAGCAAGATAATAGTCAAAAATCCTCTCAATTTCTAAAATCTTATCTAGCCTATTTTACTTCAAATACCCTCATACATCCATTTCCTTGATTAATCCTACCTTTGTGAGAGTTTCTTATTGTGCTATTGCTTGTTATAAATTGCTTATACTCCCATTGTTTTTCTTGATTGATTGTTATTGTTTTTGGGGAGTCAAGCAAGAGTTTTCCCATAGATTTTTATTTGATAAATCTAGTGTTGAAAAAACTCATTAGCTTAAGGATCTTTGCATTGTCATTACAAAGATTCCTATAGCAATAATCTTTTGTGTGCAAAATATTTTTTTCAAACTATATACTTCAAACTACTCTTGTGCTTATTTCATTGAAGGAAAATATTTTGAGTTAGTTTGAATATTTGATCAGCATCTTTGAAACCCTAGTCAAGTATTGAGATTTGTTATATCTAGTTTCAAAGAAATAGCTTGTTAGAACACTCTTGTGCTTGATTGTTTATAGACATAACTTTGAGTGTTGATTGCACACGTAGAGCATTGAGCTTATAGTTCATACATCATTGAGGTGCATTGATTATATTGTGCGCAATGGTACATATCTACTTGTGAAGAAGCGTATTTTCGTGTACAAAATTTTATGTCATTGGTTGTATTCCAGGCATCGGCCTGAAAGGGGAAACTAGTCCTGGTAAATAGTCTCAGATTGGCTTAGACCCGATTAGGAAAACTAGGTGCACCATTCTGGTAAGGTGTAGGTTGAGGTCAGCCCTGCTTATTGACCTGGTTGTAATCGGTGTCGCTCCACCCATTAAGTGAGCTGTAGTGGAATCCTTGTGTTGGTGTAGCCAAGGCAGTGATGTGGGCACAGTTGGCCGAACCCCGAAAACATATCGTGTGTGAACTTTAGTTTTCCGTAATTTATTTTCTGCATGTGTGTGCTATTTTGTGAATGTTGTGCATGATTTAATTTCCGTACATTTTATTTATCTACGCACTTGGGTTTATGAGTATATAGAAAGACCCTAGGTTGAGTATTACTATTACTAACTTCTGGTTTAACTTAGGAATAAGTTTTAAATACCCAATTCACCCCCCTCTTAGGAATATAGCAAAGCTAACAGATTCTATTTAAAATAAAAGACTCAATTTAAAAATATTGGGACTCTATTTGAAATAAAAACTCAATTTAAAATAACCAAAACTCATTTTGAAAATAACTGAGACTCAATCGGATCCTCCCATTGCCGGGATACAAAATCAACTTCAAATGCACCGGGTCTTCCCAAAACGGCCTGGTTAAAATTGGGGTGTCTACAACTGCCCCTCTTTATAGGTTTTGTTGCTTCAAGGTAACATTAGGAACTCTCATACTTTATCCTTAGCAATAAGCCTATAAAGATAAAAGACACCTATTTTAGTTAGGCCACACAGCTGCCTAAGGCTTTCAAACCAATCAAGTGTTGTTTGCTTCTGTCAATCAGAGATAGGAAGAGAGTAACTAGGACAATATAGGAATGTTTAGCACAATTTTGGATGGAAAGATGACTACTTGAATGAATGAGAAAATCCAACTGACATTTTTTAGTTGGATCACAAAGGGTCAATCAAAGTGGGGCTGCGAAGGGTCATTAAAAGTGGGACCACGAAGGGTCAATAAGAGTGGGACCGTGAAGGGTCAATAAAGGTGGAACCGCGAAGGGTCAATAAGAGTGGAACTGCGAAGGGTCAATAAAGGTGGGACCGCAAAGGGTCAATAAGAGTGGGACCGTAAAGGGTCAATAAGAGTGGGACCGCAAAGGGTCAATAAACATCGGACCGCGAAGGGTCAATAAGAGTGGGACTGCGAAGGGTTCATAATAGTAGGACCGCGAAGAGTCAATAAGAGTGCGACCGCAAAGGATCAATAAGAGTGGGACTGCGAAGGTTCATTAAACGTAGGACCGTGAAGTGTCAATAAGAGTGAAACCACAAAGAATCAATAAGAGTGGGACAGTGAAGGGTCAATAAAGGTGGGCCGTGAGAGGGTCCATAAGGTTGGGACCGTGAAGGGTCAATAAGAGTGAGACTAATAGGATGAATAAGACAGTCAAGACAAGTTAAATGAGACTACTCAAATGAACGAGATAGTCAAGATAGCTTGGAGGAAATCTAATGCCTTCATTTCAACATAGACAACACAACTTTTGGATATGAGGGCCGATGCCCTAGTCTCAAAGTAGATGATTCAAATGGACCTGGGGGACGGTGCCCCAGTTTCAAAGCAGATGACATGATCTGGACTTGGGGGACGGTGCCCCAGTCTCAAAGTAGATGATTCAAACAGACCTGGGGGGACGGAGCCCCAATTTCAAAGTATATAACTCAAACAAACTTGGGGTATGGTGCCCCAGTTTCAAAGCAGATGACTCAAATGACCCTGGGTCAGTGCCCCAGTATTTGGACTTAACAAGACAATGATTGATTACGTAGTGATAAATAGAAATATGTAAAGCCTATACAATGAGATGAGAGTGACTGAATGATTCTATATTATGTATGCATTTTGCTACTTGTGATGCTAGAACATGGGGATATGTATGCATGTTGCATGATATGACATGTATGCATTTTTTATTTTTATGCAATGCATGATGAAGTGCAAACTTTCTTTCTCCAATGCGCCTATAATAAAAAAACCCAAACTTTGATCTTGGCCATATTTTCGTATTCCAATCTCACACGAATGTTCCTGAATTTGTTCCCCTAAAACTTGGCATGACATTTACCCCAGTAAAGTCATTTGTGAATGAATAAGTCCATCTTGCATTCAACAATGACCTTCTTTGGATTGCATCCTTAATGTTTTAAAATTAGTTTTAAATTTAAATAAATAAATATGCAATCAGATAATTCAATCACAGTGGGAATATGAATGGAATGATCAAACTTACTTGTTTTTGCTTGATTCTTTGTTCTTGTGTAACATGAGATGATTTTACTAGTACTTTGACACTGATGTAACTTTGCTGTTAGCTTAGAAATTAACATCAATGGACAAACCTTTTTTTCTTTCTTCTTTTTTCTCTTTTTTTATCGTCCTTCCAACCATAACTGTAACGACCCAAAGAATAATGGTATTTAAATAATAAAAAAAGGGAAATGGAAATCGGAAATAGAAGGAGGCAGTTGACGACATTGCATTTTGGAAAGGATAAATTCCGAGGATTTTTTCAGCTCCTCGTCGATGAATACAGGGGACTCATCGACGAGGGTATAATAGGAGCTCATCGATGAGGGTTGGAGTTCGTCGATGAACTTTCTACAGGACTCGTCGACGAGGTGACGTGGCTTGTCGATAAGGAAATACCGAGGGGATGACTTTGGGGTTTCTGAATTTCATCGACGAAGGGGAGAGTTTGTCGATGAGTTTTCTCTTGACCTCATCAACAAGGTGACGTGGCTCGTCGACGAAGGCCGTAGTTTAAATAGGCCTAAAATTTATTTTTGGTCAAAATTTCCTGCACAGAACTTTTCTCTCTTTTACCCTTCGGTTCTTCCCCCTTCTCTTTTCAATTTCGGGCCAGATTTCCACCGATTTGATGATCTGAAGCCACCACGATGTTCTTGGGAAAGTTCTTTGCAAATCTGCCAGAGCAAATCATCTGTGGGGTTGAGTTGGAAACCATCCCAAATCTAGGGTAAGGTTTTCTACTCAGTATTTGGTTAATTGACAGTTGTAGGAAGTGATATACTCGTAGAAATACTGAATTTTAATTCTAAGAAATTTCGTTTTCAGGGTGTTGAATGGGGAACCTTGCAGGTGCGGGACAGATTTTCTGAGGGGCTTTTCAGGAATCAGGTAAGGGGATAAACTAAGCTAGTTCTTTTAAGAAAATGTATGAATATGTAGCATTTGATTTTAGGAAAGTAAATATGTCTATATATATATATATATATATATATGATTTATATTTGAGAAAATACTGTTGAAAATGATGGTATGTTGAATATATGAAAAACCTATTTAGTGTGCCACGAGTAGAAGTTAATATGAAATACTGTTTCTGGGAATGTGTAAATGATATGGATTTTTATAATGGAAAACTGGCGTACGGGCCAAGATTTTTATATGATTTGTCGGCGTACGGGCCGAGCTATGTGTATGATTTGCCGGCGTACGAGCCAAGCTATGTGTATGATTTGCCGGCGTACGGGCCGAGCTATGTGTATGATTTGCCAACGTACGGGCTGAGCTACGGATATGTTTTTTGGCGTATGGGCCGAGCCATGGAAATGATTTGCCAGCGTACGGGTTGTGCTATGATTTGCTGGCGTACGGGCCGAGCTACGGTAAAATGTGTAATACCGGCGTACGGGCCGATGATTTTCATGATATATGTATATATGCAAAATGACATGATTGATTTGATAATTAATGATATGAAATATCCATGTATCACAGTTTCAGTATATGTTATATGATATCAGAACCTAGTTGGCTTCGTCTAGGCTAGCATTTGCACGGTACCGTTGCTATGTGTCCATGGTTTTCGTGTTCATGATATCTGTGTCAAACGCCATTGTACGGAGTGGTGTGAGATTGGATGGTCGATGTGATTTTTAAGAAGTGTGTGAGCACCCCTAGTGTACGGACCAGGTCAGGCAGACCCATCAGACTTACAGACTATACTTTTGACTTGGCAGTGGTTGGCCAACCATTGTCAGGTCCCGCCTTCGAGCCACACAACCTAGTCATGTGGGGGTAATACATGACAACAGCCAATTAATGTACCAGGAATGTTTTTGTATTATCATTATTATATGAGATGAAATATTTTTATGAAAATGCAATATGTTCTGGCATGTTTTGATGATATATATGTTTTCCTAGATTTGACAAAACAATTACTGAATATGTTCTGTATGGTATATGTATAACACAAAATACTCATGTTACCACACACTGGTATTAGTTTATTTCCCTTACTGAGAAGTTCCTCACCCCTAAATTTTATAAACGTTTTAGAAGCCCCTGATAGGAGAGCGGGTAAAGCCACGCTAATCTAGTACGGTAGATCTGCCTTTCCAGAAGGGTAAGTATTATGATAGGGTCGGATGTATTTTGTGGAAATGGCCCTCAGACATCTTTATGGGTTAAGTGTTGTGTATATATATATATAGTGATTGTAGTAACTCTGGTATTATGATGTATGGTATAATGAGATGTATGTGATTGTATGTTTCCGGCTGCGTAGGCTTCTATTATGTGTTCTGATGTATCCCTAGTACCCACGGGTCCAGGTGAATTATGATCTCCTGAGCTTAAGTAGGTCATCACAATAACTCTTTGTTGGAATTGGTGAATTCCCAAGAGGGGGGTGAATTGGCATTTTAAACTTAGGGTCTTTCTATGCAATCCCAATCACACTGGTAATTAACTGAACAAATATTTAAATGATTAAAGCAATCTCAGTACTTCCCAAGCGTTCATAGAAATTGAAATATAAACAAATAAATATGAAAAATTAAATAGTGCAGGGAAAGAGAATGACATAGGATATGTTATTAGGGTTTGGCCAACTGTGCCTACGTCCATGCCTCAAACCACACCAGCTATGAGGATTCAACTAATACTCACTTAATGGGTGGAGCGGCACTGGTTACAACCAGGTCAAATTACCAGGGCTGACCTCAACCTTTACAACCTCTCCTTACGAAGCAAAGAATACCCACCTCAGGCCAACGCCTGGAATACAACAGATCAATATAATTTTGCATACAATTCAATTCCTTCTATACAAACAAGTATGTACTACAATTCAATATAGTAAACATTGCACTCACGTATGATAGAGAATTAATGCTCAAGTAAGATTTGTTCTAAATAATGTATCTACTCGCAACAAGATATGTATCAAAGCATACGTGTGAGTGAGTAAGGTCTTTAATTATAGAATATGTATTCACAATATAAGAAATCACAAAATCTAAATTACCTTAAGCAAATACCTCAATATTATTTTTCAGCAATAAAATCAGGAGATAGTCAAGATTAACTTCTCAAAAATATTGCAGTAAGCACAAAATCTAGCCTTTGAATCTTACAACAAAGATGCAAAAATCCTCAAGCTAAAAAGAGTTATCCCAAGATAATATTTATCAATGAAATAATCTAGGATCAACTAAAGCTAACTCTCCAAAAAAATTTCAACAATAATGAATGAGAGAGTATACTAGCTTTAAGATAATGTATGAAGCACACAACAAGTGAAAATCAAACTCCCTCTAACTTGCAATTAGTTTGCAAGAAAGGAGTAGCAAATAATACTCTCTAGTTTTGAAAAGAGTTTTCAAGCAAGAACATATGAGAGTATGAAATATAGGCCTGAAAATATAAAGTATATGCAATAGGATTCAAGAAAAATCCGAGAGAATTTTTGCTAATCTATTTGCTATTCTCTCTTTAATCTTCCCAAATGAAGTAGTATATATAAACATTCACAAAAATATAACCATTGGGACACAAAAAGAATTATTAAAAATATTTAATCAATTTTTAACCTCAATTACCCTTAATTACCCGTGGTAAAAATGTGGCAACTTGAGAGTTTCAGTCGCCCGGCCCTTAGGGTGGATCGCCCGAACAGACACAGTCAGAAAAGTTCACTTTCTGACTTCAAGTGCCTGAGTGAAGGTTAAAGTGTCTGGGCCAAAGAAATTTTCTAAATGCTCAAGGTTTGATCGCCCAGTGATCAGCTCAGTTAACCGAACTTCATACTTCAGTCGCTTAGTGTATATTTGAACATAGAGTTCAGGCGCCCGGGGAAGGTAAAAAGTGACAGTTCAAATGTTCGGTCAATTGTGAATAGTGTGTTCATTTTAAGTTTGATTGCCTGGGCTTGGTCAACTATTGACCTTTTTACCTATTTGGTCAGCTGAGGCATTTTTAACGCACTAAGTTCAGTCGCTCGAATCCTATTCAAAAATAAAGATAGGATTTGCGAGTTTAAGTGGATTTTTCATGTGGTGCTTGAGGACCTAAGGTCAGTCTAAGACTTAGGCTTTTAAATTAAGCCCAAAAATCTAACGTCAGTCAACCACCCTAAGGTCAAACAATGGCCTTTGACTCCCTATGGTCAATTTATGGTCCTGATTGAGCATTAAGACCTTATCATGCATGCAGATGCAGTTATTATAGACCATAATATTATTATAGACCCAAGAATAATAAATGCATTGATAAATAAAGATGAACACGTCTTCTTCTTTGATCTTCATATTCCCATGGAATATGCTAGGAGTATATGTTCGTTTAAGGTCTTTCTGACTTCCACTTCACTTTTATGTGTGCGATCTGAATGATTAACCTATTCAAGTACTTAGAAACACATATTAGTAGCATGCGGTTTGTCATTATCAAAACTAGAGATTGGACTCAAAAAGTCAACAATCTTCCCCTTTTTGATGAAGACAAATGCACCAGAGCAAAATGAGGTTTAGCCTAAAAAGACTCCCTTAAGAACATGCATAATATAAAGATAAGCAGTAAAGCTCAAGCATATCCAAGACAAAAGACATTTCAAATTAATTATGAATTTAGCTTTTGCATTAAAGCACACTTAAGCTCAGGCCATTCAAATTATGAGTATAAAAGATACGCAACATTTTGCTTAAACATTTCTCCCCCTTTTGGCATTAGCAAAACGGTTAAGTTAAGAAGAAAAAAAACTTTGGGCATTTAAAATTTCTTAGCTTAAAAAATATTTTATTTTCATGACACAAAAGTATAAAACGAAATGGCATATGTCATGAATCATTTAAGCACATATGCAAGAAAAAAAAAATGTCTCACTTAAGATCAATTCTTGCTAAGAAAAGTATAAGAATATATGAATATATATATCCCCCTTTTGACATTATCATGAAGTACTGGGGGTGTGCTTGCTAAAAAATAAACTTTAAAGATAATGCAAGCACTATTTTTCTGGTATTTCATTTAAGTACAGAACTAAGCATGACCAGAAAAACACAACCACAACGATCCTAAAGATTTCAAAGAATTTAAAACAAGGATCTTATGGTAACATAGATGATTGTGGCAAAACTACATATATTAACTTAAGATATTCAATAAAAACAATACACTTAAACACATGCTACAATGAATTTCAATAAATATCTAAGCCTTTTTTAAAAAATAAAATAAAATTGTGAGCATAGCAAGATAGAAATTTCATTGTAGATGCTCCCCCTTTCAATTGGAGTATGAGCTTAAGATGAACACAATTGCTTATACTAACCAAATATTAATTTCATTAAGCATGTCAAGAAGTATAAGCAATTATTTTTGCACTCCTTAAGCCAACTATACTGAATATGTATCAACTATATTTATCACCTGATTAGTATAGTTGTTCCTATAGACCATAGATGCATCAGAAAATGTATATTAAGGCATGATTTTGTGTTCACAATCAAGAACAATCCATATCTAGTTATATAACTTTAAAAGCTGAATATGATGTTTGTGATTCTCTAAAGAGCCTCAATATTTCAATAAACAAAAGTGATGCATATGAGTTCTTTAAACTCTTTCTATAGAGATAGAATACAGCCCCTCTAAATACCTGATGATTATGCTAGGATGAAATTTAATTATTCAATTGATTTTCACTCATCCTTTCAAAAATATTTTATCATTTATTATATCATAATCATCTTTGTACAAGGTTTTATTTTGGAAAAATTCCTGTCGAAATTTTGGCAACATGCCGTTCGTAAATCGGACATTTTCCCATTAAACATGTATATTAACCGGTTGTTTTCATCAAATAGTTCATATAAGGCAAGCAACAACCTAAAATCCACTACCAGCATGTAATTCACATCACTGCATCCGCCATGCAGGAGGCATTCTAGACTAAGCATGCAATCAGTTAGCAATCAACAATTCATAAAAAAATAAAAATCATCCATCAAGGAAATTTAATCATTCAGTACATTATGGATAGTAGGCTATAATGCTAATTTCATAAAGGCATATGAGCATAAAAGGTATGATATCAAAAGAGCATTTAATATATGTAGTCATGTAAAAAGAAATGCTCCCCCTGAATTATGCCCTAATCCATTTTATGCCTTTTCCAATTTTTTAAATTCTTAAGCCAAATACCCTAAGATTTTTTCAGTGATTTAAAATTGGCATTGTAAACATAGGCTTCTTGGACCAAAAAGTCACAATCAATAATTTTCAGGATTTTAAGTTTACTTTGCCTATTTTCTTATGAATCTTAATTTGTGAACGGCACAAGTTAAGAATGGCTTTGAAGTTTTACTTTTCGTGCATAGGTTTCTATGAATTTTGTTCCAACATCTAGATTGAAGCTTAAACAATCATATCAATCATTTGATACCAATCAAAAGCTCCAATTGATTTGACTTAAAGTTTGAGAGCTAATGAAAGGAATTTTGGATTAATACTCTTGAAAGATAGATCATTATAAAGTTCAGAAGAGTATCTATGAGACGCTGGACTGTTAGAATTGGTGTATTCCCAAGAGGGGGGGTGAATTGGAATTTAAAATTTATCACCTAGGTTAAACCAGATAAACAACAGTATATACACAACCTGAGGTCAGTGTATTCAATTTCAAAATGCGTAGATAAATATAAAGTGGAAATTAAGTCATACGCATCATTCACCCATAACATACATGTGCGGTAAATATAACGTGCTGAAATATAAATGAACACACGATATGTTATCGGGGTTCGGCCAACTGTGCCTACGTCCCCGCCCCTAGCTCGCAAGCTAGAGGATTCCACTAATAGCTCACTTAAGGGTGGAGTGACACCGTTTACAACCAGGTCAAATTAACATAGAGCTGACCTCAACCTTAACCAGGTCAATTAGCGGGGCTGACCTCAACCTACACGCCTTAACAGGACGACGCACCTAGCTTTCCTAATTGGGTCTAAGCCAATCCGGGACTATTCCAGGGCTAGTCTCCCTCTTCAGGCCCGTGCCTAGAAATACAACAGTATTTGAAATACAATCAAATGGTACAATGAATAAGCTTTCAAGTAAAGTAGATGTGTACCCAAATACGCGCAATTACAAACACCACAGTGTGATTCAATATGTAAGCTCAATGTGGTCTAAGATGTCAACTCTCAAATAGATTTACTATCGTTGTAATGAGTGTGTGAGAGTGCAAACCTAAATGATCTTTGTATCACAGGATATTCAATCTAAGTGCTCAAACAAAGATATTATCCAAACTTCATATATTTCAATCAACAAGTTTTCTCAATACATATATGTATATGAAGCTCTAGCAATGTATAAGTTTGGTTTGCAAAAAGAGTTTAATCTTTGTATTCAACTATAGATATAAATCAATGAATATTGCAACAAAGATTTCTTTTCTCACACAAACAAATATCTCTTTAAAGATTTATCAAGGCAAAGCACACTAGATATTTGAAAGTATTTTGAAAATGTTTTGCAACCAAAAACAAATACAATTTTC
This sequence comes from Malania oleifera, assembly GCF_029873635.1. Lineage (NCBI taxonomy): Eukaryota > Viridiplantae > Streptophyta > Magnoliopsida > Santalales > Ximeniaceae > Malania > Malania oleifera. Next base: position 71,760,751 of record NC_080418.1, on the reverse strand, counting down.
TTAAGATGTTGTAATGAAGGTGCAAATCTTAGAAGATATATCAAAGTCTTCTTAGGATAGACTTATTTACTAAGTCTCCTAAGAATACTTAGGTTTAGCTCTCAATGAAAATAAATCAATCAAATATGAATGGGAGAGCAAACCTATTAACTATAAACACTCAATCGACTTACAGAGGATTTAAGAGATCGAAGAAGGTAAGCATGAGTGAGTGGGGATTGAATATGTGTGTTATAGGGTTTTGGTTTTTCAAAGAATTTTCCCTAATCAAGGTGGCTAATCTCACTTCATTTTCTCAAATGAACTCATATATATAGGTAAGGGAGAAAATATGACCGTTGGGGACCTATTGGGTATTATTAGAAAAGTTTAATGACGTTTAAGGCATTTTAACCCTGTTTAAAATTATTAACCACGGTAAAAAAATAGGAGCAACCCGAGAGGTCCGGTCGACTAGAAATGGTTCGGTCGACCAGGACTCAAGTGGCTCGGTCGACCAGGGGTATTTTGAACTGAGTGGTCCGTCGACCGAGGCAAGACGATTTTCCAAATTTCTGAGGTTCGGTCGATCGGACCTTTTTGAACTACATGGTTCGGTCGACTAGACCGCTGGGAATTCTCCCGAGGACCTTCCGATCGACCAAGTAGTTGGAGTACAAAGTTGGTCAGTCGACCGGGAGGTCAAAATGTTGACTCCCAGGTGGTTCGGTCGACCGGGGTCAAATGAACTGTAAGGGCTCGGTCGACCGGGACCTAGGTCAACGGTTGACCCAGGGATGGTTCGATCGACTTGGCTAAAAATGAACTAATTTGGCCGATCGACCGAAAGTGCACCGAGTGTGCATTTCGGTCCTATCTTAATACAATAAAGCCCAATTTAAGTGCCTAGCAAATATATGTGAAAGTGTGAGTGTCCTAGAGGCACTTGGGGTCCAATTTGAAGACACCGAGAAAGTTCGGTGTCAGTCGACCTTCGGTCAACCGAAGGAAATACCCTAAGGTCTTTCTATGATTATTTCTCATTCGTGATTTGGTTTGAGCTTACGTAGTAAATCATACATGTGTTGTGTGTGAGCTTATTACAAACCAAATACCTACTTACTATTATAGACCAATTAAATATATTACATTGTGAAACAAAACTTTGGTCTTCGGGCTTTTCTTGACTTTGTGCACATCTTTGTCTTAACATCTTTAGTGCTTACACAAAACCTTAAACACTCATTAGATACAATGAGTATTTTTCATAATCAAAATCGGGCATGACCAATAAGGTCAACATGGACATTTTCCAAAATATTTTCGTTCTAGTAATAATGTCCAAACTTGGGCAAAGAGCATATAGGAGATTACGAATATTGTGAACAATGCTCTTTGGAGAATGGAAAGTATCCTTCAGATATGATCAACAAGTAGAGCAAGGATATGATTCACTAAGAGGATGGATCTTTACCTGATTTGATCATGGTTTGGTAAAGATTTATTGTGGATGAGATAAACCAAAATTAGAGGGTTTTTAAAATTAAGCTCAAAGGGAAAATTTTATGATATCTAGATGAAGACTTGATTTCCTTAGTGGATGCCCCTAATTTTGTTGAGAAAGAATGTCTTGTAATAAGCACTTTATAGAATAGGAATTTATGATCATTAGTGCTTAAGCCTAGAGTAATGACTGCTACTTGTTGAAGACTTTTATGTTCTAGAATAAGCTTAGGGTATATAACGATATATGGCAAGATTGATTCCCTAAGGCTCAGGCCTGTGTAATGGACAAGATGTATGCTTAGCTTAAAGTTTTACATTCAAGTATGAATTAAGCATTAGGAATTATTTACTAGGGACAAGTGCCTTGTCCATTTGGAAGTGGATTTAGATTCGTAGTATGACAAGATAGAGTATTGGGAATGTATATACTAAGGTTTTATATTTTAAGCCTGAACCACTTCCCAAGCCTTTTAATCATCACAACTCCTATACCTAAGAACAAAGGATGAATAAAATAATTATGTAATTTCTATTGAAACCATCTTTCCTTAGGCTCTGAGAAGTTTGCCTTCCTAATTACCCACATCATCTCTTTATCTATGCTTCTGGCACTTTTAGATTTACATTTGGATTGGATGTGCCATTTCCATTTACAAGGTAAGTTCGTTTTGTATATACGTGAAGGATCATGCTTAGTTAAACTCTTTTTTCTTGATGAGGCAAGACTATGACAATGAGACTTATAATATGAACCCTTTTTAAAAGATTTATTTCTTTTAACTCTTAAGGGTTTGTCATTTTTATTTCCTTTAGGCAGATAAATTTCAATATCTTCTTAACCTCTTTCTTTTCAAGAATGGCATGACACTCTTTTAATTTTTCTAATTGCTTTAGCAACCTTTTACTCTCATATTTCAAAAAGGTTTTCTTCTTAGACATCCCAACTAGAATCTTATGCATTTTAAATGATTCATTTTCTAGTACTGTATGTGAGGGCATGCTTTCATTGTAAGATTCAATACATAATTCATGACAAAATTTAACTCAAGAATTATCATATGAATCAGTGCATAAATTGTTGACAATATTATTACTAGAAACAATAGATGATTTATCATATGGAATATCATAGAATTCAGCACAAGAATCATCACATGCATCATACAATGAAGGAGATTGAGATACATGTACCTCCTCATCGACTATTGTATTTAAGCAAGAAGTTGCTTTCTTTTGATCATTTGTAGCCAAGCCAACTGGAGAATTGATCTCCTTTTCTTTAGATTATCCATATTTCCTTTCTAGCTCATCTCATATATCTTTTGCACTTTTACATGCCATAATCTCAATAACAATGTTAGAATCTAAAGCACGATATAGCATGTCCATGGTGTATGAATTAGCATGCATTAACTTAATATCATTTTAATCCAAGGGCATATGAATTCCATTAACAATCACCCGCTAGACCATCCAGTCCATTGATTTTATAAATACGCTCATTCTAGTTTTCTAGGTGGTGTAATTGAAACCACAAAATACAAAAGGCCTAGAAGGTGACTATCCCTCTCCGAATGGGGATACACCAACGAGAGTCATTGCGATCTTTTGCAAAAATATTTAAGTCAATGCAACGAGACTCTGATACTAATTGTTGGAATCGGTATATTCCCAAGAGGGGGGTGAATTGGAAGTTTTAAACTTATTCCTAGGTTTAATAAGATATTAGCAGTATTTCACAACCTAGGGTCTTTCAATGCAATCTTAATCACACTAGTAATTAACTAAGCAAATATTTAAACGATTAAAGCAATCTTAGTATATTCCAAGCGTTCACAGAAATTGAAATATAAACAAATAAATATTGAAAACTAAATAGTGTAGGGAAAGAGAATGACACAGGATATGTTATCGGGGTTCGGCCAACTATGCCTACGTCCCTGTCGCAAGCTATACCAGCTATGAGGATTCCACTAATGCTCACTTAACGGGTGGAGCGGCACTGATTACAATCAGGTCAAATTATTAGGGCAGACCTCAACCTTTACAACCTCTCCTTACAGGGTGGAGAATACCCACCTCAGGCCAATGCCTGGAATACAACAGATCAATATAATTTTGCATATAATTTAAATGCTTCTACACAAACAGGTATGTACTACAATTCAGCACAGTAAACAATGCACTCATGTATGATAGAGAATTAATGCTCAAGTGAGATTTGTTCTAAATAGTGTATCTACTCGCAACAAGATATGTATCAAAGTATACATAGCAAGTGAAAATCAAACTCCCTCTAACTTGTAATTAGTTTGCAAGAAAGGAGTAAGCAAATAATACTCTCTACTTTTGAAAAGATTTTTCAAGCAAGAACATATGATAGTATGAAATATAGGCTGGAAAATATGAAGTATATGCAATGGGAGTTCAAGAAAAATCAGAGAGAATTTTTGCTAATCTATTTGCTAATCTCTCTTTAATCTTCCCAAATGAAGTAGTATATATAGATATTCATAAAAATATAACTGTTGGGACACAAAGGGAATTATTAAAAATGTTTAATCAATTTTTAACCTCAATTACCCTTGTAGACACCCCAGTTTTAACTAGACCATTCTAAGAAGACCCTTGGTACTAAAAAGTTGAACTTGTATTCCCAAAAATGGGAGGATCTGATTGAGTCTCGATCTATTTCAAAATTGAGTACAAGTATTTTAAAATTGAGTCTCGGTATTTTTAATTTGAGTTTCGATATCCGATCATGTCCCGATTGTTCCTGTCATGTTGAAGTCTAGGCTATTTGAATAAAATCGAGTTCCAGTCGTTTCAAAAATCGAGTCTTGGTCATTTAAAAATTGAGTCCATTGGATTTTTAAATTGGAGTCGTTTAATTCTTAAAATGATTCTTTCAATTTTTAAATTGAGTCTTTTAATTTTTAATGAGTCTTTCAATGTTTAAATGGAGTCTCTTAATTCTTAAGTTTTTCATTGAGTCTTTAAATTGGATCTTTTAATTTTCAGATTGAGTCTTTTAAATTGAGTCTTAAGTTGAGCCTTTTAAATGTTAAAAATGGAGTTCATTCGATTTGGTATTTTATCGAGTCATTTTTATTTTAAATTGAGTCCGGGTCCTCTTTTATGGGAATTTAGGTTGGGCTACGGCAACAATAGAGAATTGCACATGGGCCATGCAAGATAAGCCCATGCGCACATAAAAAAGGGGAGAGGGGAGGCAGCAACCAGGGAAGGGAGGTCCTTCTTTTCTTTAAATTTATGCAAACACAGCCGCAGGAGGGGGCATCCACAAACGGCGCACATCTCTCTCTTCTCTCCCTCTCCTTCTCACACAGCTGTGGGGGGCAGACACACCAAAGACAACAAAAAAAAAAAAAAAACCTAAGCTTCCTTCTTGCTTACTTTCCCCGCAGCCACCACCCTCTTCTCCATTCTCTCCTCCTATTCCATCTCTCGTTCCTCACACACGCAGCAGCAACTGCCGTCGCCGGAACAACTCACCCCCACTCGCCTAGCCTCCCTTATCCGCAGGCAGCCTTCACGGATGTGGGGGGGGAGTCTCCACACTCTCATGCACATCCCAGGGCAACAACTTTCCCTCTCTCCGTTCTCTCCCTCACGAACAGCACTCACCATCAACATTCCCTCATCTTTCTCCGTCATCTCGCCATCTTCATCGCCGCCTGTAACATCCAGCCACTCACCGCCAACCTCACGGCCAGCCTTTCCACCATCATCTCAGGCTACTGTGCTCAACGCCCCTCCAATAGCTGCGACAACGTTCATCTCCACTGGCAACACAAGCAGCTTTCCGGCCCCCCCTGCTTCGGTCATCCATCTTGATCACCACCAGCCGTGAGTTGCCCCTCACCACAACGGCATCACATGCTACACACACACACGATACCAGCACAGCCCCGCTCCGGTAACACACGCACCCCACAGATGCACAACACACGCACACATACACTTGCTTATATATTTAAAGTTTTTTTTTTTTTTTAACTTATTTATTTTTTTCCATACATTATTATTATCATCTTGTTTTGTTTTTATTTATTTATTTATTTATCATTGTAAATATTAATTGGTTTGTTCTCGTTATTTTAGAATTTTTCTTTTTATTGTAAAGGTAAGAATTCTATTATTTAATATTTAAATGTAATAATTTTTGTTGTCGTATATTATTAAGTATGTAATATTCAAGTTATATGTTTAATATTTAGGGTTTTAGATTATCATTATATAGGTTTCTCATTATTAATATGGTAGTTATTATTAAGGTATTATTATTATTTATTATGGTAGTTTATCATTAGGGTATCATTGTTATGTAGAAAGGTAGTTTACTATTATGGTATTTTATTAATTATTGTGGTAGATTATTATTATGGTATAATTATTATTATGGTAGTATATATGATATTAAGGCATTTCAGTATTGTTATTATGTTTATATTTAGTATTACATATTATATTATTTTTTGTATTTTAGTACATTATGGTGTTCTTATTATGGTATGTTTAGTATTATACATTATTATATTAGTTTATTTCTATAGTAGTTTATTATGTAGTTTATTATCATGATATTTTATTATGTATTATTATCGTAATTGTTATGTTATTAAATAGTTTACTATTATGATATTGTACTATGTATGTTAGTATGGTATTATTATGATATTATATACAGCTATTAAAGTATTGCGTTGTGTTATTAACATAATATTATTAGTACAAGGTTGTTAATATATTAATATGTTTTTATTGTTGTTACTATTATTTTTGTTTTATTATTACTAATATTAAATATGTTTAGTATTTTTGTTTCTTTGGTAGATTTATATTTTGTATTATGTATTTATTTTCATATGTGAATTTCCCAATGATTTCAAAAAAGGGGTATGAACTTTCAGGCTTTACATACCTTAGTTATGAGAGAATATGTATATTATGTAAATATTTGTGTGATTTATTTGTTTGCATGCGCATTTTGTAAATTCACAAAGGGAGTAATTTCAAAGGCTTATTGAATTTAATTTATGGGATAATTTTTAATTAATTAGGCACCGTTTGTAAGAACGGACATGTAGGTGGTGCTAATACCTCTCCATCACGTAACCGAACTCTCGATCCCTGCTTTGGTAACACAGACTGACTCTACCCTTAATTGGGTGGTAATCATGTATTCTAGCCACACTAAACGATTAGTAGCAACTTCATTCCTATTTTTTTCAAAAATTCAACCTACATATTTTTATTTGCCTCATTTCGTTCAAGACGTCGCGACAACCCTTAATTACTCGCTGTAAAAATGTGGCAACCCAAGAGTTTCGGTCGCCTGGCCCTTAGGGTCAATTGTCCGAACAGACACAGTCAGAAAAGTTCACTTTCTGGCTTGAAGTGCCCGAGTGAAGGTTCAAATGGCTGGGCCAAGGCGAATTTCCAAATGCTCGAGGTTCGGTCGCCCGGTGGTTAGTTTGGTTCGGTCGCCCGATGGTTCAGTCGCCCGATGTATATTTGAACTTAGAGTTCAGGCGCCTGTGGAAGGTAAAACATGACAGTTCATATGTTTGGTCGACTGTGAACAGTGTGCTCATTTTAAGTTCGGTCACTTAGGGCTTGGTCAATTGTTGACCTTTTTACCTATTTGGTCGACTGAGGCATTTTTAATGTGGTGAGTTCGGTCGCTCGAAGCCCATTCAAAAATAAGGATAGGTCCTGATTTTTTCTTAAATTTCACCCCTACTTGCATAGATATGACTTATGAGTTTAAGGGAATTTTTCATGTGGTGCTTAAGAACCTAAGCTTAGTCTAAAGCCTAGACTTTTAAATTAAGCTCAAAAATCTAATGTCGATCGACCGCCCTAAGGTCAAACAATGGCTTTTGATTCCCTACGGTCAATCTATGGTCCTGACTGAGCATTAAGACCCTATCATGCATGTAGATGCAGTTATTACAGACCATAATATTATTATAGACCCAAGAATAATAAATGCAATTACAAATAAAGATGAACACGTCTTCTTCTTTGCTCTTTATATTCTCATGGAATATGCTAAGAGTATGTGCTCGTTTAAGGTCTTCCTGGCTTCCACTTCACTTTCATGTGTGTGATCTAAATGATTAACCTGTTCAAGTACTTAGGCACACACATTAGTAACGTGCGGTTTGTCATTATCAAAAATAAGGTTCAAACTCAAAAAGTCAACACTCCTTCACTGTATCACCACTCAAAGATTCTTTCTTGCTTTGTACTCCATGACTTATTTCAAGCTTCCTGTCTTGAGTTATGACTAGTGCCTCATTAAGTAGTCTGATCAACATTCCAATCTTAGGGTGAACTTGAAGACACGGGACGAAACGTAGGCTTAAGGTGATAGGTTTCCAGAAGAAAAGGGAAACTAAGGTTCAAGACTCCCATCCCAAAAATAACACTTTCCGCCCCAATTTGTGGTAAAGTATTTGCAAAGTATTGACCAAACTTATTATTTGAACAAGCTACCTACGTACCTTTTTAGGATCGGGTCAATACCTAGTTCAGACTCAATAGCGAGTCTGACAATTCATCTGAGACAAAAATATATACCAATCTGGTCAGGATTTTCATTTGGACCGTAATGTAGGTCGAGGGTATAGGTTAAAGAAGAAAATAGTTAAATAAGACTCAAAATTATCAATCTCATCAAGGGTAAATTGGTTAAAGATCACATATGAAGTATGCCCCTTATTGCTTTCTTTATTTTTCTTCTTTTTCTGCATTTTCTTCTTTTACTATATCTTTTGCTTTTCCTTTCATGAAGGGATCTTGGCTTCACTTTCATTTTGGATTCCCTTTGGGACTAATCTTTTTAAAACTGCTCGAGTGTAGGGTGTGATCCTTTGACAAGTTAATCGAGAATTTAATTTTTCAAGCTCAAATAGGCTAGCAAAGGATTTATCTTTATTTTGAATTTCTTTTGGGTAGCGAAAAAAATGGCATGCCATCCTTTTGGTAGTGACCATTGCCTCAAATGACTTGTCAAATACTAAGAGACCCCAAACCCAGGTTAAGTTTCTAATGAAAATAGGCTAGCAAAGGATTTATCTTTATTTTGAATTTCTTTTGGGTAGCAAAAAAATGGCATGCCATCCTTTTGGTAGTGACCAATGCCTCAAATGACTTACCAAACACTAAGAGACCCCAAACCCAGGTTAAGTTTCTAATGAACTGACTTTTAAGAAGAAGCTGGCTTAACATTAAGGCTCAACTTGGTTAACAAATGGTAAATCAATTTTTGATTCCTTTTAGGACCATTGGTCAACCAAATATGGCCACCCTTCATTTGATTATAATATAATCATTATACTCTTAAGAGATCAATCACAATTTAGAAAATAAAGATAGAAGACTTTTTTCATCAATTTCATCAAGCAAATGTAAAACTTGATAAGTCATTTCTATCACTTTGCCTTCAAATCTTTATCATTTTGAAATCTACATCCAACAGGGCTCCTTGACAACCTCTCGAAGTGGGGTCCTTAGTAACCTTCATCTTAGAGGTTCTTCTCTTTTCATCATTTTTTTTTTTTTTTGTGCCCCATTGAATAGATTGATGAAACCAATTAAATATTGGCTCTAAGTCCTTTGTTCTGGTAAAATCATTACCTATGTCAATGCACAAAATGCAAGCTAAAATAGACCAGATTTGGCACAAGGTGGTGTGATGAGACTAAAATGCATTTCATTTAATTCAAATTCAAAATAATTAAAACAAAAAGAATTCATGGAAGTATCCCTCTTTGCCATCAATTTAAACCATTGTTGTTTTATCCTTTTAACTTGCTTCTAAAATGGAATATTAGTCACTCTTTCCACCCAATGGCACTCACTACATCTCCACCGTGATTAGGTAACGGATTCCCATGTTCATTGGGATCCTCAACGTCAAACGCCAGCCAACCCAAATCTCTTAAAGCTTGTACTTTGTACTTAAACTGGCAACATTTTTCAATGAATGGCCTATTGCCCCAGTATGATACTCACATCAAGCATTTGGGTCATACCACCTTGGGAAAGGGGGTCGTAGCGACACTTGGTATTGGCACAACCATTTGACTTGTCATCAACTGCGGGAGCAACTCTGCATAAGTCATCGAGATAGGCTAATTTCTTTTATTTTCATTTCCACTAGAGTTCTTCCTTCCATGTTTTGAACATTTAGATGCCTTGGAAAGGACATAGACCTAATGGGAAATTGCTTGGGGTTGTGCGCCTAGCTACACTACCTAATTGACTGCTGGCTCGAAAGCAAATTCTTGCTCATCCACTAGGTCTTACCCTCCTGGTAGGCACGCCCCTAAATCATTTGGGCTTCCTTATCCTTCTCTTTAACATCCCACTTCTTTTCTAAACCCAATTCTGAGTTCATACTTTTCTCTTTTCCCAACTTGACGACGGTTTCAATTCACTCCCCTGTGCACACCACATCCATGAAGTTTTAGGGGGTAGCTCCTAGGAGATGCTCGAAGTAGGGGGTCCTTGAGGGTGTTTATAAATGGTAAGATTGCCTCCCTATCATCCATATGAGGACTTACTTGGATTGTCGTATCCCTCCACCTGTATGCGTACTCTCAGAAGGTCTCAGTTGGCTTCTTATCCATTCCCTGCAATGCCATGTAGTCAAGTGCCATCTTCGTCACGTGGTGATACTGGGCCATGAAAGCGTTAGCCAGATCTTTCTAGGTGCGAACCAAGGCTTTGTCTTGCTGTATATACCACCGGATAGTTGACCCGGTCAAACTATCCTGGAAGCAGTGCATCATCAGCTTCTCGTTATTCAAATATGCTACCTTTTTCTGGCAGTATAGATGCAGATGAGTCTAAGCACAATAGGTTCCATCAAACTTCTCGAACTCTGGGACTTTGAATTTTGGAGGTAAGGTTACCCTCGGCACTAAATGGAGATTAATAGGGTAAATAGACCTGAACTGATTGGTCCCTTCCATTGCTCTGATGTGTTCTTCGAGCACATCACATCGGCTATCTATCTATGATTTGTTTATCCCTATATTGAAATTACCATCGGAGGCACTCCAGCCGCTGGAAATCCCTGCACTGACACGATAGGGTTGAATGGGGAGATGTTTGACATTGGACCTTCAATGACGACAGGTGACGAAGTTGATGTTTGCTCGTGAAAATGGATGAATCCCAAAGTATGTGTGGGGTCCAAATCCATTTTCGAGTTGACTTGCATTGCCTTCCCTTTGAGTGTCAGCAACTTTATAATCTTGCCTATTTTATCATTTATTTCCTCCTGCCCTGTTCCAGGCCCATGACACGATTCTCCATATGTTCACTCATTTCTTTGGCCTTTCTTTGAATATTGTAAGGATGTAGAGAAATTGTCTTACTTTGCTCAATGTTGGAGATACGAATTTTGACCCTACCACCTTGGCGCACTGGTTTTACAAAAAATAGGAACGTGATTACTGACCCATTGGAGAAGGATTCTTATGCATTTCTATACATGAAATTATGTATGAAATGCATGAATGCAATGCAACCTATATAACCATTTGGCTAGTGTTTAGGGAAAAACTTCATCAACTAATGATCTTAGGACTAATCCATTTTCCTTTTGCAGGGTATCTTGGGAGATAAAATTTGAGTTTTTCATGAATGAATTGGGCTTTTTTCAAAATCTTGGCCAAGTGATATGGATGCCTAAAATGGATGCAAAATGTATAATACAACACAAAGTATTTCAAAAACATATGTACAAAAGACCAATTTAAACCATGTTGAGAATGATGGGGCTCATGTACTAACCCAAAGTAGATGCATCTATTTTGCAGGGTTTTCTCAAGGGTCTATCCTAAGGAGGGAATATTGGGGATGAGTACGTGTGGTTAAGATTTAATCTCTTTAAATAATAGGTTCCCAACATGTCCCCTATCGTTGCCCAATGGGCTTGGATAGAGTTCAAGCTGAGAGGAGTGGTTCACGCGCCCCCAAAGATCGAGTCTCATGAGGGCTAACGGTATTGTGCTCCTTTCTATTCTTAAAGGGTGAAACCTGTGTAGAAGGCTGGTGAGAGTGTGTGAATTCATAAGTTTAGCCTAATCTCTCTAGTGTGAATTCATAAGTTTAGCCTAATCTCGCTACCCCACATGTCACACAATATTCCAATATTCACATTTGATCCCATATTCATATTTACAAATCTGAACATATATACAATCACATTTTCAAAACTATATAAACAGGTATAAAAACAAATCTACATTAATGATATTCACATGCTTATTCAAGTAAATATGCACAATTTAATTAAAGATATTTACAAGCTTATGGAAGCAAAAATTCACAATCTATTCAAACATATATACACAACTAAGTATCCACCACAATATTCACAAAATAAACATTCAAACATTTTTCGAAAATTATTCACAATTATACATACAACATCCACAAAATTAGAATGAGTAATTAAAAGACTAATTAAATTTTAATTTGGGATAATTGACAATTAATTATTGGCTTGACTCTCAAAAATGTCCAGTAGAGTCACCAAGCTGTCGTGACTTCCCCACAGAGCGAAATGGAGTCTCGGGGGTGATGCGAACTAAAAATTATTGTTTTGATGTTTTCGTGAAAAATGGAATGTGATGGAGTCGCCACTAACCTTTTGGAGTGTAGTTATAACACTTAATTACTACTCAATTAAGGGTAGAATCAGTCTGCGTTACCAAAACAGGGATCAAGAGTTCAGTTACATGAGGGGAAGGTATTAGCACCCCCTACATGCCCATTCTATAAACGGTACCTAATTCATTGACAACTATCCCAAATTAAATTTAATAGCCTTTCTATTTTACTCCACTTAAATAATTTACAAAAATGCACACACAAATAAATAGATCACACACAGTATACAATATAATATTTCCCTCAAAACTAAGGCACGTGAAGCTTTAAAAGCTTATGTCCCTTTGTTGAAATCATAGGGAAACAAAAATCAAGAAAAGAATCTACAAAAGAAGCCCAAGAATTGCCTCACAAACTCCGTAGAATTTTTCAAATATCAAATAGTATTTTCAATTTTTTTTGGGATGTTTTTGGACTTATTCGAAATGAAAAGTTTGCAAAAACAATTTCTCGACCTCAAAAACATTTTTCTGATTTTTTATTTTATTTTTTTGAATTTTGGTGATTTTTCAAAATTTTCCCCAATTTTTAAACAAAAAATAAAATACAAAAGTAAATAAAGAAAGTAAGAAAACAAGAAAACCGGTGTGAAACCGGTTTAGTGGATCAACTAGGAAAGTGTTCGCGGCTGTGTGTTAACAGTGCGTAAATGTATGTGCGGTGTGCGTTAACAATGTGTAAGAGTGAGTGTAAAAATGTGTTACAGTGTGTGCATGAGTGTGTGTAAACAATATGTGTAAAGTATGTGAGTTAGTATGCGAGTTAACATGAGTTAGCATGAGTTAATATGTAAGTTAGCATGAGTCAATATGAGAGTTAGCATGAGTTAGTATGAGAGTTAGCATGAGTTAGTTTGAGTTAGTATGGGAGCTAGCATGAGTTAGCATGAGAGTTAGCATGAGTTAGTATATGAGTTAGGGAATGAGTTAGTGAGTGAGTTAGTATGGGTGTAGGTGTGTGAGTAGTGTGTGTGAACAATGTGTGTGCAAAGTGTGTGTTAACAGTGTATGTGCAAAGTGTGTGTTAACAGTGTGTGTAAAGGTGTGTGTATCAGTATGTGTCTTAAGTGTGTGCACTAACTGCACTTGTCACAATTCCAGAAACATATAGAATGGCTTTTCAAGGGCAATCCCACCAATGAGACTATTACATTTGAATCTTATAAAATACCCACGCCCTAAACCCATTCAGGAATTCTTCAAAGCAATTCACGCAACAAAGACATCACAAAACAAAATGTAAAAGTTAGCCAAAATACTAGAGACTAACGATGAGAACATCAAACCCATTTTCTTAGGACATACTGTATGATCAATAATAAGGAAGAAAAAGAGTAGAGAGGTTGATGTGGGAGTGTAAGTAGAGATTAAAAAAAATTAATATATATGTGTGTGTGGGTGTGTGAAAGTAAGTGTTAATGTGCGTGTGGTGCTAGGTGTGTGCGTTATGTGTGTGTAGAGTGTTCTGTGTGTGCAGGTGTATGTTAGTGGTGCGTGAGGGGTGTGTGTGTGTGTAGGTGTGTGTTAGGGGTATGTGAGGGGTGTGTGTGCCTTTTTTTTTTTTTTTTTTGTGTGTTTGTACAGTGTATGCGTTGCTGCGTGCATGGGTGTGTGCTTGCGGCAGAAAGAGCTGGCCGGACTGACTTCCTACCTTGTGGCCGGAATTGGTGAAGGCGACATCGGCTGGTTGTGCTGTGTGTGGCTAGAGAGGGGCTCTGCAAGAGAGATGGCTTGAGAGTGCTATGATTGTCCTGTTAAGAAATATTCCAATGGGCAACAATCGCACAAGCAAAAAATTACGCAACACAAATGTGAGACCAGATTTACGTGGTTCGGTCTACTGTGACCTACGTCCACGGGAGAGCACAAATCCACTATAATCACCAGGAAAATTACATAAGGAGGAGGAGGAGGCTACTGCCCTCAACTCCTCTCTCACTCTCTCTTCACTCTGCCTCACAACACAGCACCACACACTCTTTGCAACACAGCTCTCTGAACTCTCACAATGCAGCTCTCTGCATGTACACACACATTGCAACTTTGCTACACTCAGCTGCAATTTCACCACACACTACTGCAATTCATCGCACACAGCTTCAACTCACCACACACTTCTTCCACAACCACATACATTACATATATATACACAAACAGAGGGAGAGGAATTCAAACAAGGTGGCTACAAAGTCAGCTGGTAGGCAGTTGTTGGTGGCTGTCCATCTCTAGCTTCAATAATTTCAGCTGGGTGCGGCTGCCGATACACATACGAGCCGCACATCCTAACAATCTCCACCTTGGCAAGTATCGACTCCCAAGTCCACAGCTCCACCTTGACACAAACTCGATCAATGCAATAGCTTGGTTCAAACGTCTGAACCATGCAGAGAGAACCACCTTCTTCATCAGCAAACCGAACTCGTATGTTCGTTTCTGACGATGTGCCGCTATCATCATCTGAGGTCAAACCACCAACCACTGGGGTTCCCATCAACTAATATAGCCCACGAGACTCCTTCCCAGTGAATATCATTGAGTCGCATCGTGTCACCTCCATAGCTCCACCTAGGACAGAGATTTGGAAACTTTTAGAATCCAACCGACTAAGGGAGATCAAATTTCTTCGCATCCTTGGAACGAAGTTAACATCATCTTAAATATGAACCGCTCCAACAGGCGTCTTCAGCTTCATAGATCCAATCCCTTTGACATCGCATGAAGACCCATCACCGAGTGATACCGTACTGCGAACTTCTTTGAAATAATGAAAAAAATCTTTCTTAAAGCAAACATGAACTGAACTCCCAGAGTCCAAAACCCATCCATCATCGTCTAGACTGCCATGAGCATTCATGTTCTTCTTCATCAATTTCTAACACTCTCTCTTCATATGACCGTTCCTTTTGCAGTATCAACACTGCACATTTCTTCAACTGATTTGTTGACACTAGCTGCTCACCGTTACAAGGGCCTCCTCATTGCCATGTCATGTGGCATGCTCCGATACATTGACACCGTCCTGTGTCTTCTTTTCATCTTTGTATCGTTTTTGATCTTCACAATCCCTTTTGAAGTGCCCATTTTTATCACACCAGTAACATACAGCCTCACTTGTATCTCGTCCACTTGATTTTGAATGCCATTGCTTACCTCCGAGCTTTCGATCTTTGCTTCTTCCTTGTCTCTCACTGTTAGCTACCAAATCTTGCTTACGAGACGTCACAATCGGCTTTTTTAACGTCTCATAATCTTGAAGTGATGCTATCACATCATCCAACTTCAAGGTTTCCTTCCCCATGAGCAATGCAATTACCAGACTATCAAATGAAGTTGGAAGAGATGACAAAAGTAGAATTGCCAAATCTTCTTCGTCAATCTTTACGCCGAGGCTCAACAAATGGGTCAAAATCTTGTTATAATCATTTATGTCATCAAAAAGGCTGCTTCCCTCATTCATTCAAAGTTGATATAGTTTCTTCTTTAGAAACAATTTATTGGTAAGGGACTTAGCCATATACCTTTGCTCCAATTTCTTCCAGAGCTACATTGGTGAGATTTTGTCTAACACCAAATACTTAACTTCATTTGCTAGACAAAATCGGATTGTGCTGACCGTCTTCATCTCTAATTCGGTCCAATCATCATCTTTGAAATCATATGACTTCTTCCCGATCAATGGCTTTGTCGCGACGTCCCGAGAGCGCGTGTGCCCCGGGCGGCGAAATAAAAATCAATTAATTTTAATTTAAAAGGAAAATATGAAATGTCGGAGTCGCCACTAACCTTTTAGTGTGGTTAGAACACATGATTACTACCCCGTTAGGGGTAGAATGGGTCTATGTTACCAGAGTTAGGCTCGGGAGTTCGGTTACGCGAGGGGAAGGTACAAGCACCCCCTACGCGCTCGTTCTTACGAACGGTATCTAATTAATTTGAAATTATCCCTAAGTTAATCTAATAAGTCTTTAAATTACTCCTTTTTATGAATTTATAAATACATATGAAAAATAAATAAATAAATAAATCAATCAATCAATATAATATATACATATATATTCCCTCAGAGCTTAAGGTACGTGATGCCCGAAGGCTCATACCCCTGTAATAAAATCATAGGGATAATAATTAAGAAAATACACCCCCAAAATTTTGAAATTGTATATAAAATTTTTATAGGAAAATACTAGTATGGGAGGTTTTAATATATATTAATAGGATAATAAACTAAGAAATTAAATTACCATAATACATGTAATAATAATACGGATACATATATGCTAAAATATTACAAATATCAAAGTAAGTAATGAAATACCATGATACTATATATATTAAGACACTAAACATACTATAAAAAATAATAATAATAATTAATACTAAATATATCACGATACTAAAAGTAATTAATACTAAATATGCTAAGATACCAAAAATAATTAATATTAAATGTATTAAGATATTAAAAATAATTAATACTAAATATATTAAGATACAAAAATGATTAGTACTAAATATTTAAGATAAAACACAAAACATAACTATAATACCGTAATAACTACATGTAATAAAGGAAACCCTAAAAAATACCTAAAACAATGTAAACTGAAATATATATACATGGAAACACGTAAAGCCCTAAAATTAATATATAAATATACAATATTACATATGGAAACAAATCAATCCTAAAATTAATCTACCAAATACAATAATAAGTATGGGAGCAACTAATGCAATTAAGGAGACAAATCAACCCTAAAACCAATATGCAAAACCACTAATGAAATTGGGAAACAATCCAATCCTACAATTAACGTGCAAGCTATACAATATGAAGACAAATCAATTCTAAGATTAGTAGGCACTTACACGATTATGAAGATGACACCAAGATAATGAAATTATGGAAACACTTAAGATCAATATACATGTAATCTCTAAAGTTAGTATATAAGCCATATAGAAATAAATTAAATCTTAGATGCAGAAACCAATCGAAACTCTAAACATGCTTAAATAATAAAACATAATTACAACCCTAAATAATAATATATCATTTATTATATGACAATAAGAAAATTAAAACTTTAACAATAATATTCAATCAGCCATAATGTTACCTATTTAACATATGTACAATTCAAAATTTAAAAATTTGAAACCAGCCAACAAATAAAAAGGAAACCATGGGTCATCGACGGAAAGGCAGCAGCATGGAGTGGTGCTCGGATGTAGCGAAGGGTGGCTGGTGGCGGCTTGCAGCAGAGTGATGTCTGAAGGTGTCTGGAGATGGTGAGGACGCTGGCGTCTGCCGGTGTTGCAAAGAGGAGAGCTGGTTATCTCAGGGGAAGATCGGAGCGGTGAGGTTTGCTGAGACGGATGGGTGATGGCTGAGTTGTGAGATGCGGAGGGTGGTGATGGCATGCATGGGGGTCAAAGCCACTAGTCTGGCATGGCTTCTTGACGATGGTGGTTTTTTAGGTGTAGCCTGGTGTGGCTGTGGCTGCAAGGGGGTGTTGGCGCGGCGAGAGAGATAAAGGGAGAGAGAGAGGGGCTGTTGGCTACGTGAGAATAAGGGAGAGAAGCATGAGGGATACGGAAGGATGAGGGAGGTGCTGGGTGTGGGTGGTCTGTGCGAGAGGGCAGAGAGAGGAATGAGTTGAGAGCTAGGTTTTTTGAGAGGCTGGTTGGAGGAAGAAGATGAAGAGCAGGGACTACTTTTTTTTTTGTTTTTTCTTTTTGGCCTCCGCTCTCGCCTCCCTTTGCTGTGCGCCCCTCATGCTTTTATAAAAAAAAAATTGGAAACCCTAAACCCTTCTTTGATTTTATTTCCTTTTTCTCTCTCTTTTTTTTTTTTTTTTAATTCTTTTTATACTTCTTATGGTAATAATAGATCTAGTAATAATGACAATAATAATAATAAGAGTAATAATAATAATAATAATAATAATAATAATAATAATAATAATAATAATAATAATAATAGTAGTAGTAGTAAAATAATAGTAATAATAAAGTATAAATAATAATATAGGAAAACAATAATAAAAATAATAATAATAATAATAATAAATAAATAACAATAATAATAACAATAATAATAATAAAAATAATAATAAATAAAAAATATACCCAAAATAATAATAGTAAAGTGACACTAATTAAAATACTAGTAATGAATAATAATAAACAATACAAATAATTATAAGAAAATAATAATAAAATAATAAAATAATAAAAATAAAAATAAGGTAATAAAAATAAAAAATAATAGTAATAATAATCCGGAATAATTATAAAAAATTAATAATAAGAAGAATAATAAATAATGCAAATAATTATAAGAAAGTAATAATAACGATAGCAAAAATACTAATAATAATAAAAATAATAATAATAAAATAATAAAAGGGAACCCCTTGTTCTACTTGGTTAGGGCAAAAATAGGGTGTCTATAGTTACTCCTCTTTGTAGGCTTTGTTGCTTCAATGTAACGGCAGGAACTCTCCTATGTTTTTTGCAGCAACAAAGTCTGCAAAGATAAAAGACACCTATTTTAGCTAAGCCACACAACTGTCTGGGCTTTTCAATCAGGTACTGTTTGCTTTTGCCAATCAGGGATGATTTGTACTGAATGTAAGAATCCATGTTGAGGTACACAGGGATGGCTTGCTACGAATTTAAGAATCCGAGCCGTACGGATACGATGATCCAGCCATGAGACAAAATGATGGCTTGCTTCGAATATAAGAATCTGAGCCGTAGGGATACGATGATCCAGCCATGGGACACAATGATGGCTTGCTTCGAATGTAAGAATCCGAGCCGTAGGGACACGATGATCCAGCCATAGGACACAATGATGGCTTGCTTCGAATATAAGAATCCGAGCCGTAGGGACACGATGATCCAGCCATAGGACACAATGATGGCTTGCTTCGAATGTAAGAATCGAAGCCGTAGGGATACGATGATCCAGCCATCGGACACAATGATGGCTTGCTTCGAATGTAAGAATCGGAGCCGTAGGGATACGATGATCCAGCCATGGGACACAATGATGGCTTGCTTCGAATGTAAGAATCCGAGTCGTAGGGACATGATGATCCAGCCATAGGACACAATGATGGCTTGCTTCGAATATAAGAATCCGAGCCGTAGGGATACGATGATCCAGCCATGGGACACAATGATGGCTTGCTTTGAATATAAGAATCGGAGCCGTAAGGATACGATGATCCAGCCATGGGACACAATGATGGCTTGCTTCGAATGTAAGAATCCGATCCATAGCGGATACGATGATCCGAGCCACCTCAACCAGTAACAAGGTGTGAAAGCAAAGTTTGGAAAGTTGTTACTCTATTTGGAAAATGCACTTGGGATAAAGTCCGAATGTCAATGAATGAATCCCCTTGTCTTTGGGATCTGTTGCCCCAATTTCAAAATAAATCAATGCGTGTCTGGGGTCAACTTGCCCCAGTTTTCCAAGTAAATCAATGTGCGCTTGGGGTTAGTTACCCCAACTCAGAATTAAACACAACAGGAATCTCTCCATCAAAGATGTCAAATAATCATTTGAAAGCTCAAGATAAGTGTGAAGGGTGCTCTATTGCTACTTGTGATGCTAGAATGCAATGATATGTTGCTATATGTATGCATGTTGCTAACTTGTGATTATATGTATGCACTTATTATTTTTTTTATTTTTTATTTTTTTGTGTAATGTATGAAACACACAATGGCGATGCATGAGATGTATGGTAATGCGTGAAATGCAAGGTAACACATGAAATACATGACAGTGCATGATATGTATGGTAATGCATGGAATGCATGGCAATATATGAAATTTAGGTAATGCATGAAATGTATGACAATGCGTGAAATTTGGGATAATGCATGACAATGCATGAATCTTTTCTCTCAATGCGCTTGTGATCAATGACCTCATCTTTGGTCCCTACATGAAACTCGCCATATTTGAATGGATCTGTAATTGATCTTGGCTTAATCTTCTTTATTCATCCGATCATGGAAGTGATTGACTCAGCTCAAAGGAAAATCACAAAATCTGCCCCAATTGAATGGACCTGCAGCTGATCTTGACTCTGATTTCATATACCAATCTGATAAGAAGGCGCTTGAATGGGACTTACTGAGACTTAACTCGAAATTTGCCCCAGTTAAATTCATCAGCCACCGATCTTGACTCTATTGTTGGATTCTTTTGAATAAGCAGATTCTGACATAACATTTACCCCAGTTAGGCTGCTCTTTCTCCACAAGTATCTTTTTTGTAGAAAGTACTGGTGATTTTGAAACTCTTTGACTATCCATCCTCTTTTAAGGCTTCTAAAGAGTAAGAAGGGTTCCCTTTTTCATTGGAACAAGGAATGATTATGCGACTATGATATCAACTTGCTAAATCAAAAGGTCATCTGCACAAAATAACTGCTTTACCATGTTTCAATGCTATCACAGGGGAAAATTTATACCAGTATTCAAGAGTCGTATAACGTTGATTTCCTAGCCTAGATAACTGTCATTCTCTTCAATTGCCCCAGTTCCATCAACCCATGCTTTGATCTCAAGATAGTCTTTAAGACTCGGGATGAAACGTAGGCTTAGGGATGTAGGCTTTCAGAATAAAAGGGAAACTAAGGCTCAAATATACCACCCAAATAATGTGTTATGCCCCCAGTTCGAGTTGAGGCGTTTTGCAAGATGTTGAACGAACTTGTTATTTAAACAAACTGCCTACGTACATTTTCAGGATCAGGTCATCACGTAGTTCAGACTCAGTATTGAGTCTGACAAATCATTAGAGACAACAATGTATACAATCTGGTCAGGACTTTCATTTGAACCGTAATGTAAGCTAAGGATATGGGTTAAAGAAGAAAGGAGTTACATAAGGCTCAAAATCATCAATTTCATCAAGGGTAATTTGGTTAAAGATCACATATGTAGTAAGTCCCTTATTTTCTTTCTTCTTCCTCTTCTTCTTCTTTCTCTTTCCTTTTTTTTTCTTTCATTCTCTATCTCTTTTTACTGCAACTTTCCCTTTTCCTTTTATAAAGGAATCTTGACTTTATTTTCATTTGAACTTCAATGGGACCAATCTTCTTTTTTTTTTTTTTTTAAACTGCCCCAGTGTGGGGTGTGATCCTTTGACGGGTTAATCAAGAAATGAATCTTTCAGGCTCAAAAAGGGTTTGAAAGGGATTTCTTCTTTGACTTCTTTTGGGTAGCAGAACAATGGCCTGTCATCCTTTTGGTAATGACTATTGTCTCAAATGATTTGCCAAATGCTTAGGTACCTATGCCCAAGTTAGATTTTTGGTAATCTGACTTTAAGAAAAATTTGGTTTAACATTCAGGTTCAACTTGGTTAACAAATGGTAAATCATTATTTGGGTTCTTTTTAGGGATAACTGGTCGGTCAAAGAGGGTCATCCATCATTTGATCAAAACATGAGTGATGAATTAATAGAAAATTATCACAAAACAGCATAGCCGCTTCGTTGAATTTCTTGGAAAGTAAGATACTTCTTCATAACATCTGAATTTGATGATTGTTTCATCCTTCTCTACTTTCGCCTCCTGAGTTGAATTTTCAAAATTAACAGCTCTTTCCAGCTTGTGAATACTGGCAATATTACTTTCCCTATTCCCGTATGAAACATAAGCAAATAATATTTGGCAACTGGACTTATGATGCAAGTAAGATAACTAAATGCATAATTCATTTTATTGAATATAGAAAATATTCTGAGACACAGGCGTCCACGGATTACAAAATGCAAATAACAATGGGGAAAACAAAAGAACATCAATTGAAAAGGATTAGATAGTCAAAAGCTCGGTACTCCAACACTTTAGCCTCTATGGATAACGAATGAAACCATTGATTTGGGAACCTCCCTGATATGTTAACCACCTCCATCCTCATGTTTGGGCAAAGGATTCTCTTGGACTCCTAGTTGTTTGTCGTCAAACGCTAACCATCCTGCATCTCTTAATGATTGCACTTTGTGTTTGAACGCCCAGCATCGGTCGATGGTGTGACCGGGGAATTGGCATGATATGCGCACTTGGCGTTTGGGTTATACCATTGCGGGAGAGGGGTTGGAATGGAAACCCCTGAGACGGTTGAACCATTCTTTTTTCAAGCAATTGAGGGAATAACTCTGAATATGACATAGGGATAGGATCTATTCTCCGAAAGTTCTTTTGGCCACTTCTTTCTTGTGCTTGAGCATTCGGCTGGGTGAACATAGGACTAGAATGAACAATCTGGGACCTTGTGCCAGTATGTACCGTTTGATTTATTGCATGCTCAAAACCAAAGTTTCTATTGGACCATTGGTTCCCACCTTTTGGGTACTGACTCTTCTAGTTAAATTGCCACTATATCATTTGTACTTCTTCCTCCTTCTTCCTATTAGTCCACCTTTTGCCTAGACCAATTTCTACGCCACTATCCTTGACTAGGCCTGCCTTGATATCGCCTTCAATTCTTCCTCCAGCAGCCACAATATCCATAAAATCGTGGGGAGTTGCTCCCCGAAGATGTGTACGGTAGGGGTCTTTTAATGTGCTCACGAATAAGGAGATGGCCTCTCGGTCACTCACCGAGGGGTCCACCTAGTTCGACATATCTCTCCACCTATAAGCATATTCTCTGAATGTTTCGGTGGATTTCTTCTCAATTTCTTGTAAAGTCATTCGATCAGGCGCCATTTCCGTCACATGGCGATAGTGAGTAACAAAGGCGTTGGCCAAGTCCTTCCAAGTGCGGATCCGGGCCTTATTTTGCTGAATGTACCAACGGATAGCAAACCCGGTCAAACTATTTTGAAAACATTGCATCATTAGTTTTTCATCGTCTGAGTAAGCGGCCATTGCTTGGCAGTACATCACTAAATGTGTTCGAGGGCACCGGGTCCTGTCAAACTTTTCAAAGTCTAGCATTTTGAACTTTGGTGGCAGGGTGACTTTTGGCACCAAGCATAGGTCATTTGGATTAACA
Source organism: Malania oleifera (assembly GCF_029873635.1). Classification (NCBI taxonomy): domain Eukaryota; kingdom Viridiplantae; phylum Streptophyta; class Magnoliopsida; order Santalales; family Ximeniaceae; genus Malania; species Malania oleifera. The sequence continues at coordinate 71,737,516 of NC_080418.1, read as the reverse complement.
GAATCGAAAGAATTAGATCCTTCCATTGTTTTCAAGCACTCTTCCAATACGTCACAATGACGCTTAGCCTCAGATTTGCTGATCTCCATATCAGAAGGTACAAACGGAGGAGTTCCTGCCACTAGGAACCCTTGTACTGGCACAGCAGGGATAAAAGGAGGCATATTTGGCAGTGGACCCCCCATGACACCAAGCGGTGGAATTGATGTTTGTCCATGATCCAGGGTGAACCCTAGGGGATGAGCGGGGTCCACATCTACTTCGGGATCAACATGCACCGCCTTTCCTTTGTTCATCAGTAACTCCAGGACCTTACTTATCTTATCATTTATCTCTTCTTGTCCTTGTTCTAGACCCAGGACTCTATTTTCCAATTGTTCACTCATTTCTCTCGCTCTTCGCCTGGTATTGTACTGATGCGTGGTGGTCTCAATTATTGCTTTATGTTACTCAAACCACCTCTTTGATTAGGAACTAAAAACCAAAAAATTTCTTCTTAGAATCATGAATGCACAATTATGCATGAGTAAATGTGTTTTGATGCATGATTAGGGTATGCAATAGGTGTTTATGCATGGATGCAACTAGTGCACTTATATATACAAACAAAGATATGAGTGTGCATGCGACCTAACGTGCATGACTATGTATAAAATGAAGTGCATGCATACGATGCAACCTAAATGACAACTTAGCCAGGATTATAGAAAAATTCCACTAATGAAACATTTCAAAGATTAAAACGACCATTGATGGGTGACGATTTCAATTCAATTTCTCCCTCAACCTTTCCTTTCCGTGATGATGGTCCATGTACCTCAGATTCTATGAAGGGTCAGATTATGTTTTGAGGTTGGGATTGACCTAGGCTAGTCAACTCGTGGGATTCGTTCAATGTGGACTTGTGGACTTTTAGTGTGCACTTGGGCCTCAAGTATTTTAAAATATAGACTTCGAGCTATTTCATGATGGGTTAAGGCCCTCGTTGAAAAGGAATTGGGCTTGGATTATTTGAAAAATGTTGGCCCAAATTTTTAGGTAATAGGGCCGAAGCCCATTTTTGAAATTTGGGTTTGACCCCTTTTGAAAATCAGGCCTGGGCCGAGTTTTTGCTTAAGAAAAGGTTGGGTCCAAGTTTGTTTTTAAAGAATTGGGCTCGAGTTATTTGGAAAGGGTTAAGCCGACCCATATTTTGAAATGCTTGGACCAAGTTCTTCATTCTTTGAAAGGATGGACCATGGTCTCATTTTTGGGTTTTTTAAGAATACTGGCTAAGTAGTATGTAAGTCTAAAATGGATGCAAAATGCATGGTATAATACAAGGTATCTCACAACATATATACAATATACTATATGGGGAGAAGGATGTCCCGACCCAGAGTAGGTATGTATATACAGGGTTCGTCATAACACTATCCTAGTTAAGGAAAACTATATACAAGTATGTGTGGGTAGGCTCTAACCCTATTGACAAAAGTTCCCCAATTTGGAATTCCATCCTCCCCCATAGGGGTTCGGATAAAACCCACACTGAGTGGAGTGGTTCGCGGGTCCCATCAAGCTCTGCCACGAAGGAAATGATGCTATTACACTCCTATCTAATCCTAGCAAGGAAAGCTCGGGTATAGAGCGTGAAAGTGTGTGAATTCAAATTTTAACCTAATCCCGCTATCCCCACATTTATTCACATGCTATTAAGAATATGGAAACAAGATATCTACAATTAATATATTTATTCAAAAGATATGGAAACATAATATCTACAATTAATATGTTGATTCAAAAAATTTGGAAACAAAATATTTTTAGTTAATATGCTTACTTAAAATATATATATATATATATATATGGAAAAAAAATATTTACGATTAGTATACAAAATATCTATAATTAATATTGTAGACACCCCATTTTTACCCAGGCCCAATATATGTATTACTATTATTATTATTGTTATTTTATTATTATTATTATTATTATTATTATTATTATTATTATTATTATTATTATTTTATTTATTCTTATTATTATTATTATTATTATTATTATTATTAATTTTCACTAATCTTATTATTATTATTATTATTATTTTCTTTATTATTATTATTATTTTTCATTAGTATTATTATTATTACTTTTATTTTTATTTCTATTTATATTGTTTATTATTATTATTATTATTATTATTTATTATTTTCATTATTATTGACATTATTTTTAATTATTATTATTATTAGTATTTTTACCTTTATTTTATTACTATTATTATTATTATTTTATTTATTTATTTATCTTTGTTATTATTATTATTATTATTATTATTATTATTATTATTATTATTATTATTATTATTTCCTTATTTCTATAATAGTAGTATATATTATTTCCAAAAAAAAAGAAAAATACCATAAACCAAAAAAGGAAATGTTTTTAGGGTTTTTTTCAAAATTATTTTTATAAGAAGGAGGAGGCGCTGCACAAGACAGCGCACAGCACAACTATTCTGCTCTCTCTCTCTCTCGGTCACTCTCCCCACTCACAACCCTAGCCACGCATCAAACCCGGCACCCTAGCCTCTCTTATCCCTCTGTTCTTCAGCCTCACCGCTGCACCCAGCAGCTCTCCGGCAACCACCCGACCTAGCAACCACCAGGCCAGACTACCCTCTGCAGCCATCAATCTCCAGCTCTGCCGAACACGCCATCTGATTCGTCCTCTCCGGCATTCATCCTTCATCCTTCTCAGCTTGCGCATCCGGCCACCACCCTATCTCCACGCCCAGCAACCCGAGGTCACCGTGAGCACGCAGACCACACCGGCCATCTCTGCCTCGGCCACCAGTGCAGCAGCGCTTTCTCGGACCACCAGCGAGTTCCCCTGTACCACACCAGTTCCAGAAAGCCAACACTCCTATTCATTGTAAACCCCCGGCAACCCCAGCATCGTCACCATCGTCTCCACCGTTGCCAACACCCTTTGCCGGAGACGCTCCGACGAGGAGCTTACACGCAGCCATAGTCGCCGCTCCCTGTACCATAACTACGAGCAGTGTTCACGACGAGCCGCCATCGCTCTTGCTTTTAAGGTCACGCACGACACCATCACGGTTTTCTGGTAAAGTCCCCTGAGCCCCCACGCCTGTGTACATACAGGCACACATGTCACCGTGCACGCACAACACACACACTGGCTTTTACTTATTATTATTGGATTAAGTTTTTTTTTTATTTTATTTTATTTTACTCTTTACTAGTATACTTGTTAAATAATCCGAGAAGTGTTTTAAGGTGTTTAAACTATTGTATATAATACTTAATATTATTGTCGTAGGATTTGTAATATAGTAATATTAGCTTTAGTGTTTAATATTCGTGTTTAAATTTTTATAATGGTGAATATTAATCGATTTATTTTTCTTATGTGCAAGATTTTTTTTTTTTTGTTCATATTTAAATTTTAATTATTTTTATTTATGTATATTAAATACTAATCGATTTATTTTTCTTGTTTGCAGGATTTTTGTTCATATTAGATATTTGCTTGATGTTTAAATATTATTGTTGAATTTGTGTTATTTAAGTCATAGCCCTTTAGGGTATGTTGTAATATTATTGTTTATTGGTATTTTTGTCATGTATACATTTAGGCAATATGGTGATATGTTATTTCAAATTAGTTTTATTATTATGGTTTATTAGGTTATAAGGTTGTTATGCATATATGATTTAGGTACCTTAGGGTTTATGATATTGTTTTTATTATCATGTATATGTTCTAATTCATTATTTTGTATTGTATGTAATATAATGGTCTACCATGTAATATTGTATTATTACCATATTAACTGTTTAAGCTTGTATATCGAATTTGATTTGATTTATTACTATAAGTCTAGAAGTTACTAAACTGATTGTTTGTATATTAGTGATAGCTTGAATAGGTTTCCATAAATTCATTGTTTGCTTCCCTTTAATTTGATTTGTTTTATTAATTGATTGCTTATATACGCGTGTATTGTATCTTTAATGGGATGTCAATATTAAAGTAAATAAATATGTATATTATTATTTCCATAAATATTGTTATTATTCCTATCATTATTTATTATTATCCTTTATCATGTATTACTTACTATTATTATCATATTTATTATTTACTATTGTTATTTATTCATTATTATTACTATTATATTTACTATGTATATTACTAAGGTATTATTATATATACTAACTATTATAGTGTAGCGTCGTAATATTAATATGATATTATTAGTATAGGATTATTATTATAGTAATATGTTTGTATTATTGTCAGTATTGTCATCGCTTCTGATTATTACTAGTGTTAAATATTTTTAGTATTTTTGTTCCTTGGGTATATTAATATTTTGTATTATGTATTATGACATTTACTTTCATTATTTTACAGTATTATTTATTTTCGTGTATATATTATCCTTATGATTTTATTGCGGGGGTATGAGCCTTTGGGCACCACGTACCTTAAGCTCTGAGGGAATATATATATATATGTATATATTTATTTATTTATTTATTTTTTACATGTATTTATAAATTCATAAAAAGGAGTAATTTAAAAAAATTATTAGATTAACTTAGGGATAATTTCAAATTAATTAGGTACCGTTCGTAAGAACGGGCGCGTAGGGGGTGCTCGTACCTTCCCCTCGCGTAACCGAACTCCCGACCCCAATTCTGGTAATGTAGACCGATTCTACCCCTAACGGGGTAGTAATCATGTGTTCTAACCGCACTAAAGGTTAGTGGCGACTCCGACACTTTCATCTTTTTAATTAAAAATTTAAATTGATTTTAATTCCGCCGCCCGGGGCACACGCGCTCCCGGGACGTCGCGACAAATATGCTTATTCAAAATATCTACAATTAATATACTTATTGGAAACAAAATATCTACAATTAATATTCAAAAAAATTTAGCAAACAAAATAATTTTAATTAATGGAAATAAAATATTTACAATTAATCAAGGTTATTTACAAATTACAATATTCACAAAATAAGGAGTAATTAAAAGATTTATTAAATTTGAACTTGGGATAATTTCTAATTAATTACTAGCTCGACTCTCAAATGTACCCAGTGGAGTCGCCAAGCTGTCGCGACATCCCGGGAGCGCGTGTGCCCCATGCGGCGAAATAAAAATCAATCAATTTTAATTTTCAAGGAAAATATGAAATGTTTGAGTCGCCACTAACCTTTTAGTGTGGTTAGAACACATGATTACTATCCCGTTAGGGGTAGAATGGGTCTATGTTACCAAAGTTAGGCTCGGGAGTTCGGTTACGCGAGGGGAAGGTACAAGCACCCCCTACGCGCCCATTCTTACGAACGGTACCTAATTAATTTGAAATTATCCCTAAGTTAATCTAATAAGTCTTTAAATTACTCCTTTTTATGAATTTATAAATACATATGAAAAATAAATAAATAAATAAATAAATCAATCAATATAATATATACATATATATTCCCTCAGAGCTTAAGGTACGTGATGCCCGAAAGCTCACACCCCCGCACTAAAATCATAGGGATAATAATTAAGAAAATACACCCCCAAAATTTTGAAATTGTATATAAAATTTTTATAGGAAAATACTAGTATGGGAGGTTTTAATATATATTAATAGGATAATAAACTAAGAAATTAAATTACCATAATACATGTAATAATAATAGGGATACATATATGCTAAAATATTACAAATATCAAAGTAAGTAATGAAATACCATGATACTATATATATTAAGACACTAAACATACTATAAAAAATAATAATAATAATTAATACTAAATATATCACGATACTAAAAGTAATTAATACTAAATATGCTAAGATACCAAAAATAATTAATATTAAATGTATTAAGATATTAAAAATAATTAATACTAAATATATTAAGATACAAAAATGATTAGTACTAAATATTTAAGATAAAACACAAAACATAACTATAATACCATAATAACTACATGTAATAAAGGAAACCCTAAAAAATACCTAAAACAATGTAAACTGATCAAAATCCTGAAATATATATACATGGAAACACGTAAAGCCCTAAAATTAATATATAAATATACAATATTACATATGGAAACAAATCAATCCTAAAATTAATATACCAAATACAATAATAAGTATGGGAGCAACTAATGCAATTAAGGAGACAAATCAACCCTAAAACCAATATGTAAAACCACTAATGAAATTGGGAAACAATCCAATCCTACAATTAACGTGCAAGCTATACAATATGAAGACAAATCAATTCTAAGATTAGTAGGCACTTACACGATTATGAAGATGACACCAAGATAATGAAATTATGGAAACACTTAAGATCAATATACATGTAATCTCTAAAGTTAGTATATAAGCCATATAGAAATAAATTAAATCTTAGATGCAGAAACCAATCGAAACTCTAAACATGCTTAAATAATAAAACATAATTACAACCCTAAATAATAATATATCATTTATTATATGACAATAAGAAAATTAAAACTTTAACAATAATATTCAATCAGCCATAATGTTACCTATTTAACATATGTACAATTCAAAATTTAAAAATTTGAAACCAGCCAACAAATAAAAAGGAAACCATGGGTCATCGACGGAAAGGCAGCGGCATGGAGTGGTGCTCGGATGTAGCGAAGGGTGGCTGGTGGCGGCTTGTAGCAGAGTGATGTCTGAAGGTGTCTGGAGATGGTGAGGACGCTGGCGTCTGCCGGTGTTGCAAAGAGGAGAGCTGGTTATCTCAGGGGAAGATCGGAGCGGTGAGATTTGCTGAGACGGATGGGTGATGGCTGAGTTGTGAGATGCGGAGGGTGGTGATGGCATGCATGGGGGTCAAAGCCACTAGTCTGGCATGGCTTCTTGACGATGGTGGTTTTTTAGGTGTAGCCTGGTGTGGCTGTGGCTGCAAGGGGGTGTTGGCACGGCGAGAGAGATAAAGGGAGAGAGAGAGGGGCTGTTGGCTACGTGAGAATAAGGGAGAGAAGCATGAGGGATACGGAAGGATGAGGGAGGTGCTGGGTGTGGGTGGTCTGTGCGAGAGGGCAGAAAGAGGAATGAGTTGAGAGCTAGGTTTTTTGAGAGGCTGGTTGGAGGAAGAAGATGAAGAGCAGGGACTGCTTTTTTTTTTTGTTTTTTCTTGTTGGCCTCTGCTCTCGCCTCCCTTTGTTGTGCGCCCCTCATGCTTTTATAAAAAAAAATTGGAAACCCTAAACCCTTCTTTGATTTTATTTCCTTTTTCTCTTTTTTTTTTTTTTTAAATTCTTTTTATACTTCTTATGGTAATAATAGATCTAGTAATAATGACAATAATAATAATAAGAGTAATAAAATAATAATAATAATAATAATAATAATAATAGTAAAATAATAGTAATAATAAAGTATAAATAATAATATAGGAAAACAAAAACAACAACAACAACAACAATAATAATAATAATAATAATAATAAAAGGGAATCCCTTGTTCTATTTGGTTAGGGCAAAAATAGGGTGTCTACAGGCTTGGTCAAGCCTTAATGAACCAAAATGTCCTTCACTGTGATCAAGCCTTGATGAACCAAAATGTCCTTCATTGTGCTCTATCATAAACCCTGAAGTTGTTCCGCCGATCGAACATCTCCACCTCAAACTTCGAAGTACCAATACCAACCATTCCACTCTGATTCTCACAAAACGGACACTGCCAATGGCTCTGAAACGGTCGAAAACCATAAAAATGGTCCAAACTGCTTGAAAAATCGACCCAAAATGGCCCCGAAAAGCCCGGTCAAACTTTTGGTCAAATTAGTCAACAAAAGTCAACTTTAACGGAATATTCTTCCCTCTGATGGAATATTCCGTAACGACATTAGTGACGTCGTTAACTGCATCGTTTGCTGACATGGCACCGCAGTTCCCCTGCTGACGTGGCCTGGGGCCCACCTGATGACGTGGCAACGGGCTAACCGCTTGTGGGGCCCACCAGCTGATGTGTCTGTGGGTTCCACCTGCTTAAGTGTCACTAGGGCCCACTCCTGTGAGGTCCACTTGCTTACGTGGTGGTGGGTCCCGACGACTGACGTGGCATTGTACGGCTACTGACATGTCGCCGAGCCCCTACTGATGTGGCCACTGATTATTCGGCTGACACAGCCCTGACGTGGCGCACTGATGTGGCCTGACGCTAGCTGATGCGGCACTGACTCAGCGCTTATGTGTCGACTGACGTCAGCGTCTTCAACCTTCGAATCGTGTGCCGGACGTTCACCGGCGCGTGGGCGCGTGAGGACACGTTCTAATCTATTGGCGGCACGTGAAGGTGCGTGGCAATGCGGTCTTTACGCCGGTGGTGTGTGTGAGCTCGTGCGGCTTCGTACGAGCTCCATTTAAGCTTTGGTTACCGCCGTTGGCTTTGTCTCGGCGAGAGTAATGTTGTGGTGGTCTCAAAACTAAGTTTTGAGCTACTAGGCAAAGGCTCAAACTTGGGAATTTTGCTTCAATCCGGTGATTTTGCTCCAACCTCGCTCTGATACCATTTGTTAAGAAATAATCCAACGAGCAACAATCGCACAAGCAAAAAATTACGCAACACAAATATGAGACCAGATTTACATGGTTTAATCTACTGTGACCTATGTCCACGGGAGAGCACAAATCCACTATAATCACCGAGAGAATTACACAAGGAGAAGGAGGAGGCTACTACCCTTAAGTCCTCTCTCATTCTCTCTTCACTCTGCCTCACAACACAGCACCACACACTCTCTGCAACACAACTCTCTGAACTCTCACAATGCAGCTCTCTGCATGTACACACATATTGCAACTTTGCTACACTCAGCTGCAATTTCACCACACACTACTGCAATTCACCGCACACAGCTTCAATTCACCACACACTTCTTCCACATACACATACATTACATATATATACACAAATAGAGGGAGATGAATTCAAACAAGGCAGCTACAAAGTCAGCTGGTAGGCAGATTGTTGGTGGCCCTCCATATCTAGCTTCAATAATTTCAACTGGGTGCGGCTGCCAATACACATACGAGCCACGCATCCTAGCATATCCAACGTGGGAAGAGAGGAGTTGCAAGGATAAAGGTTGCGAGAATTGTTGGCGATGATGAGGGTAGACAAGAAGAAAGCATGGAAGAGTTGTGTAGCCTGTTATCTTGAGGTGAGGTGGGTGATGGCAGAGACGATGGCAAGTGGCGTAGGTGATGGCGACGACGATTGACGGCGTTGGTTGTTGGGCAGAGAGCATGGAGATTGAGAGAGGTTGGCTGGGTTTTCGGTGGCTGCGTTATCTACACGCTCTTGATGGTGAGGTGGTTACGGCAGTGGGGTGGCCGAGAGGGCGTTAGGGAGAGTGTGTGAGGGTGAGAAAGTTGAGAGAGATCTAGAGGGAAAAGAGATGGAGAGAAGAGAGAGCTGGGAGGTGAGGTGGTTGTCAGCTATGGTTGGTGGTAGAGAGCAGAGAGATTAAGCAAATATGGTCGAGTTGTCGGTGGCTGCGTTCTCACGATGGTGAGGTGGCTACAACAATAGGGTGGTCGGAGAGGACATAAGGGAGAGTGCGTGAGGGTGAGAGAGTTGAGAGAGATCTAGAGGGAAAATAGATGAAGAGAAGAGAGAGCTGGGAGGTGAGGTGGTTGCCGGCTATGGTTAGGGCTGGTTGCGCTGTGGGGCACTACAAAAAAACTAGTTTTTAGTGACGAAAGTATTAGTGACGAATTCAATTTCGTCACTAAAAGTTGGTATTAGTGACGGTTTTTAAGAACCATCACTAATAGTCTAAGCATTAGTGACGGTTTCTGAAATCATCACTAATACGACACTATTAGTGACGGTTTCAAAATCGTCACTAATACTTTCGTCACTAGAAACAGCGCGGTAAACAATTTCCGGACGATTCTAGGGTCTTAGTGACGGTTTTGAAATCGTCACTACTAGTATTTTTATTTAAAAAATATTAAAAAAGAAATGATTCAGAGTATTAGTGACGGTTTAGGAGAACCATCACTAATAATGGGGTATTAGTGACGGTTTTAAAACCGTCACTACTAGTGTTTTTATTTAAAAAATATTAAAAAAGAAATGGTTAAGGGTATTAGTAACGGTTTGAGAGAACCGTCACTAATAATGGGGTATTAGTGACGGTTTTGAAACCGTCACTACTAGTATTTTTATTTAAAAAATATTAAAAAAGAAATGGTTAAGGGTATTAGTGACGGTTTGGGAGAACCGTCACTAATAATGGGGTATTAGTGACGGTTTTGAAATCGTCACTACTAGTGTTTTTATTTAAAAGATATTAAAAAAGAAATGGTTAAGGGTATTAGTGAAGGTTTTGAAACCGTCCCTAATAGTGTTTTTATTTTAAAAATATTAAAAAAGAAATGGTTAAGGGTATTAGTGACAGTTTGGGAGAACCGTTTTTTTTTTTTTTTAAATATTAAAAAATAAATGCTTAAGGGTATTAGTGACGGTTTGGGAGAACCATCACTAATAAGAGGGTGCTAGTGATGATTTTGAAACGATCATTAATAGTGTTTTTATTTTAAAAATATTAAAAACAATGGTTAAGGGTATTAGTGATGGTTTGGGAGAACCGTCACTGATAAGGGGGTATTAGTGACGGTTTTGAAACCATCACTAATAGTGTTTGTATTTAAAAAATATTAAAAAAGAAATGGTTAAGGGTATTAGCGATAGTTTGGGAGAACCATCACTAATAAGAGGGTATTAGTGACGATTTTGAAACCGTCACTAATAGTGTTTTTATTTTAAAAATATTAAAAAAGAAATGGTTAAGGGTATTAGTGACAGTTTGAGAGAACTGTCACTAATAAGGGGGTATTAGTGACGGTTTTGAAACCGTCACTAATGCTCAAAATTTGACATCCCCACCTTAATTTCTTCTTTCTTCTACTCCCGCCTCCTTCTCCCTCCTACCATCTTTTCTTTTCCTAAATTTCATTTTGCTCCTCCCTCTGCCCCTCCCTCCTTGCTCCTCCATGCTCACAGTGCCACCCATAGCGTCTCCTCCATCTCTGCATCCATGGCAGAACGATGGGCGGGCTTGTAGTGTGGTCTGGGTGGGACTACTTTCCGAAGCCTAAAACTTGCTGCTGCGCCTCCGTCTTCTTCTTCTTCTTCTCTCATCTTCAGACCATTCTCCAGAACCCTATCCCCATCCCTATCCCTAGGTTTATTTTCCAACCATCACTCTCCTCGAAGACCCCCGCCATTTCTTACTAGAGCTATTTCCGCTTTCGTTGTTCAAGCTACTCCCGTCTCTGCACCTGATGACAATGGTTGTCTCTCTTTCTCACCGATTCCATTTTCCATTTATATTTTAATTATTAATTGGGTCTATGTGTTTTTGCAGTGAAGCGTCAATTGAAGGCTGCAATAGACTTCAAGTGGATAATAGACAACAAGGCCGTTGTAGCTGCCAACATAAGGAACAGGAATGCCAATGCCGATCTGGAGCTCGTGCTTCAGCTCTACCATAAAGTCACCAATCTTCATAAGGTTAAGGTTCTACTGTCTATATTGTTTGTTTGTGAGGCTTGTGTGCGAAATCTGGATTTAAATGAATTACTTTCTGCTTTGCATTGAGCTCGGAAAAGTAATATTGCTTATTTTGCCAAATATTGACTCCAGATTTCCAGTTTCTCGCTTTTGTGAAGTAATTTTTACATCTTACGTTTCAAATTTTTTTCAAGTAAGTCAGTCTATTTTCTATGAGTTAAGGGATGGCGATGATTTCTTGGATTCAGAGCTGGGTTTAGCACTATTGGGCAAGTACTGTTACCGTTTTTGTTGAACTTGGTGCATTTCTTGTTTTTTTTACTAGTTCAATTACTGTTGGTTTCGAGCTGGGTTTGTCAGTTTGTGATCTAAAGAGCTTGGAGCTGGGAATTAGGGATTTGGGTGCTTGAATTATTACTGTTGGGTTTGAATTTCAGGTTTTGGGGTTTATTTGGTATGTGGGTTGTTTTTAATTGGAACCATGGATGCGTCGGAGTGCTATTTCTTGACTTTTAGGGGAGAACTGAGGCTGATTAAGTGAAGTATTTAGGTTTTTGTTTGGGGGTTTTGACCTGCGATTTGTGACAAGGTTTCACTTTCTATAATCTGTGCTGTTTTTGTACATGTCTTAATCTCTTGTTAAGATTTCTCCTTGGTTAAAACCTTGTCAAAAGAATTAGCAAAATTTTTTTATTTATACAATGATTAGTTCTAAATTCTGCAGGATTCAGCTATCTAATCTGGTGTCACATCAATGCTATTCGCTTGCATTGTGTGGTTAAAATTGGTTTCTTATGCACATACAAGCTACGATATTAGAGCACTTTATTAACTCTTTACTAATAGTATGAATATTTTGTTATTGACTATAAATGTTTGATTTGCTAGCATGCTGCATATCCTATTTTGGATGCTTCCACTTTATTCTTTAGAGTTTATGATGGACATGGAGGTAAGAATCGGGAGGTTCAGGTATTCTTATAGTGGGGTGGATGGTTATTCTTTATCTAGTTTACCCGGAGTTTCTTTTCAAAATTGATTTGAAATGTGATAAGCCTGTCCATGTAGACAAAATGAATTTTAGCCTTTTATCGGATAAAAGGCTAAAATTCATTTTGTCTACATGGGCAGGCTTATCACATTTCAAATTAATTTTAAAAAGAAACCCCGGGTAAACTAGATAAAGAATCGTTGATGCAACCACCACCATCCACGACCTCGTCGTCCTTCTCTATCATCCATGACCTCATTGTCCTTCATTACCCTCCATGACCTCATTGTCTGCTCCATCACCATCAAGGTCGAGGATTCTGAAGTTGGGCCCTAGATTGTAGATTGAGCCTTATTGTTCGAGAACTTCGCCCTCGAGGATGACGCTGCAGCAAGCCATAGCCGCCTATGCAGCCATGGTCTCTCAGTACTGTCAAAGCTCGCATCACCATCATGGTGGATCAATGATATATTTAGGTCGATCCAGGCAGTGTTGTGGGTGTCGATGGAGTCCGAATGTGCGGTAGTGATCATGATGACCTCAGTGGCTGTGATTGTCGGCTTTGTGATGTTTTTGTGGCAGAGATCAAGGGAGCAAAGGAAGGATAATGTATTTGAATTTGAATTTGTATACTGTATTTGTATTTAAATTTGAATTTGTATAATATATTTGTATTTGAATTTGAATTTGTATAATATATTTGTATTTTTATTTAAATTTGAATTTGAATTTGAATTTTGAAATGAATTTTTTAGCAATTATGTTTTAATGTTACGTATATGAAAATGTAATTACATATTTTTATAGGAATTAATAATTGGAAAAAAATTAATTTAAAATTATTAGTAACAATTTCCAATTTAAGTATTAGTGAAGGTTTCAAAACCGTCACTAATAATTATTTTTTTTATTTTTTTTAAGAGTTTTAGTGAAGGTTTTCAAACTGTCACTAATAATATAGTATTAGTGACGATTTTAGAGTATTAGTGACGGTTTGAAAACCATCACTAATAGTTGTTTGTAAGAAATAGTGACGAATTTCGAACCGTCACTAATAGTACAGCATTAGTGAGGAATTTACAACTGTCACTAATACTATGGCTTTAGTGACGATTTTTGATCGAGCCGGTGTAGAATTTATAGTGACGGACTTGGGGTTTTTAGTGACGATTTTAATTCATCACTAATACTCTATTATTAGTGATGATTTGAAAAATTCGTCACTAATAAGTATTAGTAACGGCAGATATAACGACAAATTCAAAACCGTCACTAATAAACTTATTTTTTGTAGTGGGGCTAGGCTACAAGGGAGAGGGAGAGAATGATGGGAGAAGGTGTTGCAGCACTTGGAGATGTAAGTGAACGGATGAGAGTCACAGAGGGATGGGAGATGCCGAGGGTGAGCATGAGAATGAGAAAGCTCGACAGAGAGATGGGAGCGTGAGAGTGAGTTCCCCCGTCTTCAAGCTGCTGTGTGTGCTGCTTTATAATGAAAAAAAAAACTAACCCTAGCTCCGCCCCTTCTCTTCCCACGCATGGGCGTTGCATGGCCCATCCAAAATACATCTTCCTCTCTCTCTTTTTTTATTTTCTTTTGTAATTACTAAGATAAAGCCCAATAAAAAAAAAAAAAAATACAAAGACTCAATCTTCATTAAAAAAATTTCGGGACTCAATTAAAATTTTAAAAAATAAAAGACTCGATCTAAAAATACCCGGTAATTAATAAAAAAACATCAAGAGTCTATTCTAAAATAAAAGACTCAATTTAAAAATATCGGAACTCCATTTAAAATAAAAACTCAACTTAAAAATATCGGGATTTAATTTAAAATAATCGGAATTCATTTTAAAAATAACTGGGACTCGATTGGATCCTCCCATTCTCGGGATACAAAATCAACTTCAAATGCGTCAGGTCTTCACAAAACGGCCTAATTAAAATTAGGGTGTCTACAACATGCATGAGATATGAATCTTTCAATAATTTGATTTAATTATAATGATTAAACCATATAATTGCTATAAAATCGATATATATGAAATTCTAATTCATGCATGCTAATGAAACTTAAACATGATTGGCGTACAACAAAGAAATTTCAATAATATTTCTATATATTTTACATATTTCACATTTTAACCTCAACATATCTAAAATGATTGGGTGTTTAGTTTGAAATAATTTTTTGCGTACAAATTCTAATGCCTAATTCACATCTAAACATTGTACTAGTAGAGATCTCGTGCTCTGCATGGAATATGACTTTATTATATATAGGCTATCAAAATTTCTACATATATATATTTTTTATATTTTGTATATTATTTTAACTTGTAAAAAGTTTTAAAACATTTAGAGGAAGAAAATATTAAAGTCATACTTCTTCAAAATTAGTTGTGGAGATAATTAGTGATTCAAGGTTAAAATAATTTTTTTAAAGAAGGTAATTAGGTAGCAACATACAATTTAAAATTTCACTATTAGAAATTAATATCAAATTACATATTATTTATATATTCATATTTTAAAATATCATTACATGATACTTATTAAATGCTAAGATTTTTTTTAAATATATAACAATAATAATAATTAAAAATCATCTAGAATTTCCATAAATATATAGACATTTATTGTAATCAAATAAAAATCATGTGCTTTAGGGAAGTTCTTCATAGCACGTGCCCAGCTCAATATTAAGAAATATATATATATATATATATATATATATATATATATATATGTGTGTGTGTGTGTATATATAATCTATTTTTAATTAAAGAAAACAGTTTTTGATTAAACTTTTACAACCAACTTTCCTTAAAAACATTTCTGTGAACATTTTTATTTTAAAATTTTAAATACTTGAAAATAAAACTTAGGACCTAGCTAGTTTTTGGAAATATAATCTAATTTTATTTCTCAAATATTTTTTTAAAAATGTGAATAAAAAAATCAATTTTCCTAGTTGTTTGAGATTATTTGAAATGAAAAAAAAATGGTAAATGAAAGAATAAAAATGTATTTTTCATTTAAAATTTTTAAAAGTAGAATAAAAATTGAGATTTGGATTTTGAAAATCTATATTTGACATATTGTAAAATTCATGTACATAAATCTTGAATTCATTTTTTATTTTTAATCTTTCTTCAATTGCAAATTATATATAAATTATTTTAAAATGAAAATAAACTTTTCATATGATTTTTTTTTTTGTAAAAAATAATTTTTTTCCTAAGTATCAAGACTTTTCTAATATCAATTAAAAAAAAAAATTACAACAACTCTCTTTTAAAAAAAGTTTAAAATAAATAATTTTAAAATTTATTATGAGTGTATATTTTGAATGAAGGATCTGGTCATGATGTGGAGGAAGGTAGGGACTGCTGACACCCCCCACATCTATCACTGCAAAAAGGCGAAAGGAAAAATAAAAAATAAAAAAATAATGATTTACCCAAAATGGCCTCAAATGCAAACTAATAGAAGGGCAAAATAGTCCTTACATTAAAATTAAGAGAATGCACTGTTCCTTTTCTTCACACTTTTATATATTTCTCTACACTTTTTGTTTTATAGTTAATTTAGTTTCACTTGATGTTTGAATGTTCGATTTCTTTGATATTTTGATTAATTTGCTGTGAGAAAAATGAAAATTCAATATTTTTTTATCAATGTGTTCTTCTTAGTTGTTATATTTGTGATTATTTCTTTAACTTTCGATAATCTTATTAATGAGTTCACTATCTAAGAAAATGAAAAGAAAATGAGAATGAAAATTAAACAAAGAGTCGATGATTTGAATTAATATGCATTAGTTTTTATATTTATGACTATTAGTAGAGATCATGTGCTATGCACGCATTTAAAAATTTTATATTTTAAAATTAAAATACAATTATATAATATTACATGTAAATTTGAAAAATAATTTTTATGATTGAATATTTAAAACTATTTATGGAATTACACTGCTAATATTTGTTTATAAATTAAATTAATAAAAAAAATTTTAATAATAAATATATTTAGTTATAATCAAATAAATTAATTATCATTGCTCATTACAAAATTTATTAATTTAATTATTAGTAACAATTATGAAATATGTTACCTCTAATTACCAGTTACAACATTATAATTTATAAGGAGGTTTTAAATATTAATTAGCTAGTCCATGACATGGTTTTAAAATATTAATTACTATATTTACTAGTCATAAAGTAATTAAATAACTATAGAAGAGCTACAAATAGTAATAATTCAAATTTACAATTGGTTACAAAAATGTTAGCTCAAATACTATTATTGTTGAAGATTAAACTTGAATAGTGAGACTGTGGCAGTAAAATTTGACGGCAGCAGCTTCATCAACCGGCAGCCCACCTCTGTTGAAATTGGCAAGATTCGGTCACCAACCTCACCAACCAACCCAAATTTTATTATTTCAATCTTCACTTGTTCTACTATAAATAGATGTGTCTGTGTGTAATATAAAGTGTGGTGAAGTGAGGGTCAATAACCAGTGAGCGAGAGTTTTGAGATTTTTTCTCTCTAATATTTTTTTCTAGATTGAAATCAATTGAGTGCAATTACTCGCTGAGTTTTAATCACAACCAATGATTGACACTACAAAAAAATTGGTTTTTAGTGATGAAAGTATTAGTAACGAATTTGAATTCATCACTAAATGTTGGTAATAGTGACGGTTTTTAACAACCGTCACTAAAATTATAAGCATTAGTGACGGTTTCAGAAACCGTCACTAATACTTTCGTCACTAAAAAGAGCGCGGTAAACAATTTTCGCGCGAAAATTTATCCGGAAAAATATTAGCGACGATTCTATCGTATTAGTGATGATTTTAAAATCATCACTACTATTGTTTATATTTAAAAAATATTAAAAAAGAAAAGGTTTAGAGTATTAGTGACGATTATCCCTAATCGTCACTAATAATATAGTATTAGTGACAGTTTAAAACCGTCACTACTAGTGTTTGTACTAAAAAATATTTAAAAAATAAATGGTTGAGGGTATTAGTGACGGTTTGGGATAACCGTCACTAATATTATTTATTAGTAACGGTTTTAAAACCGTCACTACTAGTTTTTTATTTAAAAAATGTTAAAAAAGAAATCGTATGGGAATTAGTCACGGTCTGGAACCACCGTCACTAATAATGTCGTATTAGTGACGGTTGCCAACCGTCACTAATAGTGTTTTTATTTAAAAAAGATTAAAAAAGAAATCGTTAAGGGTATTACTGACGATTTGAACAACCGTCACTAATACCCCAGACCTAGTTATCCTAGTGAGCCTACTGCCCAAGTGCCCACACGGCCCATACGCCCTGCTCAACCCTCCCACTCCCAGGAGAACCCTAAATCCCTAATCCCTAATGCCCTAATCCCTATTTGATTCTTCATTTGTAGTGTCTGTTCAGAGAGCCAACACGAGAGGAGAGAGTGAGAGACCCTTCAGTTATGGCCTTCTTCTTCGACCCTTCAAAGCCCTCTGGCCTTCTTCTGATCTTTGTGAGTTCATCGTCAACCCTTTAAACCAACAGGAGCTTCGTGAGTTAGTCTTCCACATTGCGAACCAGCAGGAGCCCTTCGCGAGTTTGTCAAAAGTTTCATGAGTTTGTCGTGGAGATTTCGAACTAGAAGGAGCTCGTCCAAGCTCGTCTTTGAGCCTTCGTGAGTTCATCTACGTGGAAGTTCAAATTTGTAAGTATTCTTCTTCTTCTTCTTCTACAGATCTTAACTCATTTTGCAAATGTCATTAAAAACTAAAGTACCTTCTCTCGTTTGTGTGTAAAAGATTAAGAAAACTTTGAACAAATATTCAAAGTTTGTATTAAAATGAAAGAATATGTACAATCTCTATTATTATTATTATTTTTATAATAAAGAATGATTATTTTTCTTATTAGAGGGCTTAAAAAGTGTGTTCTCAAATGATTATTCCTCCTATTTGATCTCCTAACAAGTTTTGTTGGTTAAAGAGTTCAAGAGTTTGTTCTCAAAATGATTGATGGTTAATTATCACCAACGCTAGATGTTTGAACAATAAGCAGATTGCAAAAGAACTGTAGGATACTTGTTTTTACTTCATCTATTAATCTTTGTAGATTGTAGGTAGCTTTAATTTTGGGAGACTTGTCCAAAAATTTGTAGGCAAAGTAAAGTTCCCTCCTTTGGTTGATGTGTCTTTAGGAGCCAATGAGAGATTTTATAGGGCATGCTAGAGTATTGTTATGTCAAACCCTAAGAGCTCTCATATTTTGACATATGTCCATATACAATACTTGAGCTTATGGATGAATAAATTGTATTTTACTAGTGAAGCCCAGAGCCCATTTTCTTAATGAAGATCACGTGCAAAGGTTACATAGAGCCACAAAGCATTATATAAATATGTTGACTTTTTTTTCCTTTCATTTTTGCATACTGAACTTATAAATTTGGTACATATTTTTTTGGAAAGATTTTTGCGTAAGTTTCAATTTTCCTATACTATAATTTGGCTGAGCGGACTATTAGTCTTCCCTTAAATCTGAGAATACTTTCAATTTGCCTATACTATTTATGATGCTTCTGTCCTTCTACTTGACAATTGTTTAAAATCTTTTCTTGTTCTAACAGTGATCTGGGCGTATTTGGTATCAGAGCCAGTTTTATTCATTGCTCCTTTAAAGGTTTGTAATTGAGATTAAATGATACTAACCATTAGGCATAACTTGTTATTACAAATGAACTTAATTTGGAATTACAGTTTGTTCAGATATGCACTTGCCTTCGGTTAAAGAACTAATTTATTTAAAAATTTAAACTCATTGGGCATGCGTTTCGAATTATTATATGTTCTCAAGGTTGCTAAAGGGTTGTCAGTCAAGCCTGGCTAGGTCAGTTATTCTGACATAATAGTACGTCCCTCCAGCGGACTATTAGTCATCCCTTAAATCTGAGAATACTTTCAATTTGCCTATACTATTTATGATGCTTCTGTCCTTTTACTTGACAATTGTTTAAAATCTTTCCTTATTCTAACAGTGATCTGGGCGTATCTGGTATCAGAGCCAGTTTTATTCATTGCTTTTTCAAAGGTTTGTAATTGAGATTAAATGATACTGACCATTAGGCATAATTTGTTATTACTAAGGAACTTAATTTGGAATTATAGTTTGTTCAAATATGCACTTGCCTTCGGTTAAAGAACTAATTCACTTAAAAGTTTAAACTCATTAGGCATGCGTTTCGAATGATTATGTGTTCTCAAGGTTGCTAAAGGATTGTTAGTCAAGCCTGACTCGGCAAGTTATTCTTACATAATAGCACGTCCCTCTAGCGGACTATTAGTCATCCCTTAAATCTGAGAATACTTTCAATTTTCCTATACTATTTATGATGCTTTTGTCATTTTACTTGACAATTGTTTAAAATCTTTCCTTATTCTTACAGTGATCTGAGCGTATCTGGTATCAGAGCCAGTTTTATTCATTGCTCTTTCAAAGGTTTGTAATTGAGATTAAATGATACCGATCATTAGGCATAATTTGTTATTACAAATGAACTTAATTTGGAATTACAGTTTGTTCAGATATGCACTTGCCTTCGGTTAAATGTCATATGAAGTAAAATGCCAAATTAATTACTACCGTTTCATGTATTCATTGAAACTTAGACCCATCCAATAATGGTTACTATACATTCATTCCTAATCGTACATGTGAGACAAATCAATTGTTATATTCAATTGATTATTAGTCATACTATGTTGACTAATAATCACTTGAACATGTTAATTATTTGTTTCACTTAATGTAAGTATTTCAACCATTCTTGGATTGTTCAATGTGGACAATTCAGGAAGTTGTATTTACATTGTTGTCATCGTTCACGCTTTGTCAATTGTCATTATATATTTCGAGTGCGTCTCTACTTGTGTTCTCTAGGTGCATCGTGGGGTATCGTGAAA
The DNA here is from genome assembly GCF_029873635.1 of Malania oleifera. NCBI lineage: Eukaryota > Viridiplantae > Streptophyta > Magnoliopsida > Santalales > Ximeniaceae > Malania > Malania oleifera. The sequence goes on along the minus strand of NC_080418.1, from coordinate 71,716,945 downwards.
ATTTTTTAGTGATGGAAGACTAGCAAAATTTTCACTTCCCCCATATCGTGTACTCGGAGAGCCATAGGGAGATGCTATCGAAATTTATAACGACCACGATGAAGGAATTTGAGCAATTGATCGCAATGTGAATGCAACATTCCTAAATGGAATAAGATCCGTACCCTTTAGAGTATGATGGTTGATTATAGGATTCACGATGCATGCATGATAAATAGTATGTAATATTTTAATGAACACCATTTACTTGAACATATTATAGGGTAATTAATGAACATGGATAAGAGTTGGATAAACGCTCGGGGGTAGGTTTTTTCCAGAATACGTGAAAGGGCTACATGATTTCATAGAGTTCGGTCATCCTCGTGCAGACAGAGCTAGTAGAATAAGGTGTCCTTGCAAGAAATGCCAAAACATAACATTCAAACACATTGATCTGGTCCATTCACATTTGTTAGACTTTGGAATGGAGAAAAGGTACACAACATGGGTGTTCCATGGTGAAGATTTCACAGTTCAGACCGATAATGTAAATGATGCTGAAGATGAAGGGGGGAATATAGTAGGTGGTGATACAGGGTCTGAAGGGTTAATTGAAATGTTAGGTGAATTGCAAAGGGGGATTGCAGTGGACACGAGTGATGTCAGTGTGTCGCGTACTGGTGATGAAACTACTTCAGCAGTTACCTTACCTTGCGATCCTAGTACGTTGAATTGACTCAGTAAACCATTTGCTAATCTCATGAGGGATGCAATGGTGCCCCTATATCCAAACTGTAAAAAGTTCTCAAAATTAGAGTTTTTGATAAAGTTGCTTCATGTAAGGACAATGCATGGGTTATCTTAGAGCGCATTCAACATGCATTTAAGCCTCATTAAGGCAGCACTGCCGGAGGGTGAAACACTTCCCAAGTCTTTTTATGAGGCAAAGACATACATGCGTGAATTGGGTCTCGGTTACACTTTAATACATGCGTGTAGGTATGATTGTGCACTCTTTTATGGTGAACATGAAAATGTGAACGAGTACCCAGAATGTGGTGAACTAAGGTATAGAATTAATCATAAGAAGGGTAAAAAGATTCCCAAAATTTTTTTGCGATATTGTCCACTAATCCCACGGCTGCAATGATTGTATATGTGCAAAAAGACTACTACAGATATAAGATGACATCAAGAGAAACGTCTTCAAGATGGAGACGCCCTTAGCCATCCAGCGGAATCCAAAGCTTGGGCCGAATTTGATAAAATCCATCTGTGGTTTTCTAGTGATCCTCGCAACATCAGACTTGGCTTTGCTTCAGATGGGTTCAATCCTTTCAGTAACATGACCAACCCGTATAGCATGTGGCTAGTTATGATAATGCCATACAATATGCCGCCATGGCGATGTATGAAAGAACCTTTCATTCATATGTCTCTACTGATTCCCGGACCGAGAGCACCTAGTAATGATATTGATGTTTACCTGCATCCATTAATTGACGAGTTGAAAGAATTATGGGAGAAAGGAGTGGAGACATTCGATGTACAAATCGGGACAACATTTCGGATGCATGCTGCAGTATTGTGGACAATTAATGATTTCCCCGTATATAGCAACCTGTCAGGTTGGAGCACAAAAGGTTACTTAGCATGCCCAGTATGTAATAAGGATGCTGGGTCCTTATCCTTGAAGCATGGATGCAAGTTATGCTTTATGTGTCATCACCGTTTTCTACGAAGTGGACATCCTTGGAGGACTCGTGGCGTCATAAGCTTCAATGGAAAACCTAAATGAAGGACGCCACCAAAGATGCTAAGTTAGGAAGAGATATTAAACCAGCTAAGGTTGATCGAAGATGTCAAAATTTGGGAAACCACCGACTAGTAGAAAAAGAAAACACGTTGAGTGGGAGTTGAATTGGACAAAGAGAAGCATCTTCTTCGAATTTCCATATTGGAAAGATCTTCTACTACGCCACAACTTAGATGTTATGCACATTGAAAAGAACATTTGTGAGAATGTTATTGGTACATTGCATGATATAAATGGGAAGACAAAGGACACCGCAAATGCTCACCGAGATATGGAAAACATGGGAATACGACCTGAGCTACACCTGTTTCATGATGGGGAGAAAATTCCGATGCCATCAGCTTGTTACACATTCCCGAAGGATGAGAAGAATAAATTCTTTGACTGGTTGAAATCAGTGAAGTTCCTCGATGGATATGCATCGAACATAGCACAAGAAGGAAGGGAAGATGCTAGGAATGAAAAGCCACGACTGTCACGTACTTCTACAACGAGTTCTACCTGTTTTCCTTCATAGACACTTGACTGAAGATATTCACTCAGTTTTGATTGAGCTGGGAATCTTTTTTCGGCAGTTGTGCTAAAAAAAATTGAGCCTAAACGTACTTGAACGGTTAGAGGATGACATCGTGATCATACTATGCAAGCTGGAGAAAATTTTTCCGCCAGCATTCTTTAATGTGATGGTCCACCTAACTGTCCATTTACCAAGGGAGGCCATAATTGGAGGACCAGTTCAATATCGTTGGATGTATCCTATTGAGAGGTAAAGTATAAAGTTGATGTATAATGGTCATGTGATTTGGGAGTTTGAATTTTTTTTTTCTTCATTGTGTGTACAAGTCTATAATGCTACATAAAATATGCAGAATCTTGTCGACTTTGAAGGGGTACGTGCGCAATAAGGCACGACTGGAAGGTTCAATCATTGAGGCGTACATTAACAGTTAATGTCTTGCATTTTGCTCAATGTATCTACATGATATTGACACAATGTTCACTCGTGATGAGCTAAATGTAGACGTTCATGCTATTAATGTCGAAGGTGAAGAACCCAAGAGCTCTATATTTCAAGAAAATGTTTGCCCTCTCGGTGCACGAGTTTACGATTTCATTGACATGGAGAACCTAGAAAAGGCTCATTTTTATGTCCTCAACAATTGTGATGAAATTGTTCCATATATCAAGTACATTGTTCCAAAATCCTTACTTTGCATTGTATTTACATATGCATAATTATATACTTTCTTGACATTAACATGTACTACTGTTGCATATAGCAAACATAAAACTGAACTCCTGACCCAAAATGAAGGAAATGTTGATGAAAGACATAAGAAGGAGTTTATCAATTGGTTTGGGAGTCATGTAAGTAACAAAAACTGCTTCAGTTAGAAGCAATGTATGGTTTCACCAATGACAATATTTTTCTAAACTCCTGTTTATTTTATAGATGAAAGTCATGTTTTACAATAAGGAACCTTCGGCAAGTAAAAATTGGTACGCGTTGGCATGTGGCCCCGATCAACGAGTTAACCGCTACAGCAGTTGCATTGTTAACGAGTTACGATTTCATACAAAGTCCCTCTAATTGCATAGAAGAACCCAAAATTCTGGGGTTGCGGTGCTAGGCACTGAAGAAGATGAAGATATTGACTACTTTGGTGTGTTGGATGATATTATAGAACTTAGCTATGAAGTAAACAGAGTCGTCCACCTGTTCAAGTGTACCTGGTGGGACATCGGCAATAAAAAGACTGGGATAAACACCGATGCCTACTTCACCAGTGTCAATTTTAGCAAGACCTGGTATCAAAATGACCCTTTCGTGCTTGCGATGCAGGAAAAACAAGTGTTTTACCTTAAAGACACCAAATTGAAGGGTGAATGGCATGTGGCCCAAAATATTCCTCCTCAAAATTTGTACGCAATTGCAGAAGTGGCAGATAGTGAGATGAGTGCCAGTGAGGCTGTATTCCAAGAAGATGAGCCATCTGTCCACATAGCAGCGCAATCTGAAATAGATGTTGTTGAAGAAGGTGCTGATCCTATACCATTGCATAGGTATGGTGCTAGGGCAGAACACATAGGAGCTGCTGACATTACAATTGAACCTTCTGTAAACGTTCACTTCATCGACGATGAGGAAACTGATGGGAAAAATGAAACATTGATCGAGTACTGTAGTGAAGAGGAAGACACTTTAGAAAGTGAGGATGATATGGATATTGAAGACGTATAGGGGGGTAAGCATATTATTTTTGTCACTATGTATCTGACATGTGTAAATAACTTAAGAATTCATGTCTGCTACATCCATATAATATTCGTACTTCATATATGTACTTGTCAATTTTTGTCACTATGTATCTGACATGTGTAAATAACTTAAAAAAAAAAAAAGATTCTGAGATAATAGCAAAATATGAGAGGCTCGAGGATGTTACAGCTATTGCAGGTTCTGGAAATAGTGGGTTACATGAGGTTGGGGGTTTTGATTCGAGCAGGCTCCAATGTCCTGATCCATGCCTCCTTGAATCCTAGAATGTGGTGTGTGGCTTAATTGCAGCTGGTGATCCTAAAATCTGTGTTCATGCTATCAAGGGAGTGAAGGATGGATCCAATATGGAAAAAAAATAGGAGAAATGGGAAGAAGGGTTGTGCATCTAGCCAACAAAATAAAAAAGGGGGTCCTGCCCCCCTACATGCAAAATGAAGACTGGTGTTTGGAATATCAGAGGCCTTAACATGCCTTTGAAACAAAATGGGGTCAAGGACCTCATTAGGAAAAATAATTTGGATTTAATGGGGATTTTAGAAACAAAGCTATCTATGGAAAGTTTGGAAAAAATGATGAATAAGGTGTTCCTCTCATGGAACCAAGTCAATAACTTTGACCTTCATGAGGTTGGAAGAATCTCAATCCTTTGGATCCCACTCAAAGTGAAGCTGCAAGTCCACCATAAAAGTGAGCAAGCCATCCACTGCCTTGTTAAATGCCAGGTAACCTCAAATGAATGTTTACTCAGTTTCATATATGGTTTTAATACAATTGTTGCTAGAAGACCACTTTGGATGGATATTATCCACACTGGATCTGGTATCTCTGGTCCTTGGATGCTAGCTAGGGATTTTAACTGTGTTCTGAATAATGAGGAGAAAAAGAATGAGGTGCAAGTGACAGTATACGGTGTGGAGGATATCAGTGAGTGTTTAACTGTGGCTGGGCTGACTGATCTGAAGTCAACTGGGAGCTTTCTTACATGGTCTAATGGGAGAGTCTGGTGTAATCTTGACAGAGTCATGGTAAATCAGGCCTGGTACTTGAATGGCTGGCTGTCTCAGGTGCACTTCCAATTCCCTGGGAGTCTATCTGACCACTCAGTGTCTCTGGTATCTCTATTTTCTGATTTGGAGGTGGGTAGGCACCCCTTCAAATTCTTTAATATGTGGACAGTACATCCTGAGTTCCTGGAAAAAGTCAAAGAAGTGTGGCAAAGGTCTGATGAGGGGTATAGACAATTCTGTTTTGTTAAGAAGCTTCAAGCCTTGAAGAAACCACTGAGATCTTTAAATGCTCTCCATTTCTCCCATATCTCTGTTCGGAGTGAAAAGGCAAATACTGAGCTGGTGGAAATTCAGAGTAAACTACATGATGACCTGACATGCCCTGATCTGCAAAAGGAATTGTATAGAAAGAAAGATGCTGCAGTAAGGTTAGAAAATGCTAACAGGTTGTTTCTTACATGTTTTATGAGTTCTGGAGGGAGAAGAGTCATAAACTGCCTTGGATAAAATTTGTATGGCTAAATGGAATCACCCCGAAGTATGCTTTCTGTTTGTGGCTGGGTTGGAAAGGAAGACTTCCAACATGTGACAAGGTGTATGGTGATGGGATTGACCCAAGATGCACATTCTGTAATAGGGACATGGAGACATTGGATCATATCATCTTTGGCTGTAAATACTCGGCTGAAGTTTGGGATAATATAAGGAATTGGCTTCGAATTAAAAGTGCCATGACAATAATCAAGGCGGCGGTTAAATGGCTACATAAAGAAACAAAAGGATTTGGAGTGCACTCTGCTAGAAAGAAAATTGGATTGCCGACTACTGTTTATCTCATTTGGCATTCTAGAAATAGGAAAAGATTTGAAAATCATATAATCCCTCCTATAAATCTATGTAAAGTCATACAAAGACATATCTATAGGGTGGTGTTTGATAAATTTGATATGTTCTCAGCTTGAATTTTGTAATGCTTGGCTTATTCACTCTTTGAGTCAGTGAGGGTGGCTTTTTGGATTTGGCCCCCAAGTATGTCTGGGTTTTGATGTATTTCATTTGGTATCTTGGGTATGTGCAGTGTTTCTGTATATATTTAGTTAATCAATATATTTACCCAATTGATCTAAAAAAAAAGAAAAACTTAAAAATTTGTTCTTCTTATATTGAATTGTATAATTATTTGCAAATATGGCACTAGGAGGTCGACATTGGAGACTTCCTTTCAGGCCCACTACTACATCGCATGAGGATGATCCGACATCCTTGAGATTGGCAGAGCCCATCGGTATTGATACGACAGCACCATTGTCTGAGCCATTGGCACCTCGGCTAGATATGGATACCACTTATGCGACTGACACGCAGGGTGAGTTTCTGACCATCATGAGCAGTGTTGGTATGGATACGATTCATTTATTTACATGTCAACTATTGATGATAGTTATTCACGTGTACAATTATAATATTGTTTTTAAATTAACTTTACTTGTTGCATCTACTTCCACGGTCAGGTTAGGTTGTGGTGCAGGAAAGAACATGTCGCTGAAGAAGCACCTGGAGAGAACTAAACAACGGATTCGGATCGACATTCCTCCAGGATACACCGCCCCGCTAAACGATTGGTGCACCCCGTGGACGAGGGAGCTCAGCATTATATGCCGCTAGTATGCTCCAGTCACCGCATTCAGCTGGCCCCAGGTGACTCAGGAGCAATGCGTGGTCCTTTACATGCACATTTTGGTAAGTTACCTAACCCTATATAGCTGTTTTCAATTTCAATGTTTTTTTACTTTTAATATACTAGTCAATTACCAACTATCTAACATTGTAATTGTATTACCTATATATGCAGGAGGATTTTGATATGGACATCCTCGAGGATGACCATGTGAGGAGGGCGGTCGACGTCCAATTGTGTAATAAATTTAAGAGCTATCGCTCAAAAATGCGCTCCCATTTTCAAGCGATGGGAGATGAAGCTGAATCGCGGCCATACAATAAAATATCCCAACGAGATTGGGACGTGGTCTGTCGCCATTTCCGCGACCCGCGCTATAAGGTGATGTGCTTGTATTCTAATCACTAATTTGTCAAAATGATGTCCCTAATATGTTGGCATGACATCTTCCTTGCAGGCTATATGTGAAACAAATGCTATGAACTGCAGCAAACTCCCTACGACGCATTGCGGTGGATCGAGGCTATTTGTAAATCATCGCCAGGTAATTACTATATATAAAATTATCTGACCATTACATGACATAATAGTAATGATGACTTATATGATTATGTAGCGTGATCCTGAGACTGGCACAGAGGAGCCGCTGCCTGATCTGTATTGGAGAACACACCAACGACGATCGGGGGAGTGGTGCGAGGGTGCGCAAGATCGACATGTAAGTGAAGCAAAAGATTTAGTTTATTACTTTATTCAAAACATCAAAGTGGTAGGATTAATTTTCCTTTTTATCATTTTCATGATTGAAATTAGGCACGGATAATCGAGCTGAGGGATGCACCTGTTTCAGAGGGGAGTCCGCACATGACAGATTTTGAGATCACTTCCTAGGTGCTTGGGGAACGAGGGGAGGGGGGGCTGGGTGAAAGGTCTTGGAAGTGGATACATCACCCCAATAGCATCATCATCCATGGGTGCGGTGGCTCGTGCAGAGATGGAACGACAGCGTCGAGAGGTTGAGTGTGATAAGCAGGAGATGGCTCGACAGATGTAGAGGATTGCATCAGAGAACGTGGAACTGAGATCAGACCTTTCCATCGTTCGAGCCCAGATGCAAGCTATGATGGATAGGACCGCACGGTTATAGGAAAGGATGCGCTGATTTGGACAAGATGATGCGGGTGGCTCCTCTGATTGATTATAAGGTATTATGATCAGAAATTGAGTTTCATGTTAAATCATGCTAGTCTAGAATGCCTCCTACATGGCGGATGTAGTTGATGTGTATTGCATGCTGGTAGTTGATATAGGTTCTCGTGTGCCTTCAACTTTTTATAAATGCTCTATTTGAACTGATCAACTCATTATATGCTATGCTCATTTGGCAGCCACTCAGGTGGGACAATTCATGAAGTTGGAAGATGCTTAAGTTTCAATTTGTTGGACGAGGAGAAGATCGGCAGTGTAATCAATGGGGAAGGAGAGAATGAAGTGGAATTGGACTTGGGGGTTCATGGGTATGTCTTCAATTGTGACATGTTTGAACTCAGCTTATGTAAAAACGTCTGCTTTTGTCAACTCATGATATGCTATGGTCATTTGGTAGCCACTCAGGTGGGACGATTCATGAAGTTTGAAGAAGCATTGGAAACATCTTCAAGACATGGTGGGATGACAATTGTAGGGGCAGTTCGTGTCCCTCAGTTGCCAAAATTATAAGAAAATGTGTGCAACTTCTTCTTTTTGGGGGGGGGGGGGGGGGGGGAGGGGCAGTCGGGGGTTAAACTAACTGAGCACAGCCTGCATGGCTTCTGTATAGTTGCTGGATTTTGTTCTGTGTGTTGGACAACTTGAATCTTTAGAAGTAATAGTCGAGGTAGTAGTGGTGATAAACAGTAAAATCTTAGTTATAGTCAGTTGTTTTGGAAAAACAAAATATAATTAACATTTTACTGCTTATCACCACTACTACCTTGACTATTACTTCTAAAGATTCAAGTTGTCCAACACACGGAACAAAATCTAGAAACTATACAGAAGCCCATGCAGTCTGTGCTCAGTTAGTTTAACCTTCGACCCCCCCCCCCCCAAAAAAAGAAGAAGTTGCACACATTTTCTTGTAATTTTGGCAACTGAGGGATAGGAACTGCCCCTGTAGTTGTCATCCCACCATGTCTTGAAGATGTTTCCGATGCTTCTTCAAACTTCATGAATCGTCCCACCTGAGTGATTGCCAAATTAATGACCATAGCATATCATGAGTTGACAAAAAAAGACATTTTTACATAAGCTGAGTTCAAACCTGTCACATTTTCAGAAATACCCATTAACCCACAAGTCCAATTCCACTTCATTCTCTCCTTCCCCATTGATTACAGTGTCTTATCTTATCCTCGTCCAACCAATGGAAACTTAAGCATTATTCTTTGCAATTTAATTATATTCTGAATTTAAGATATGGTTGGCATGTATTATTGTCGTGAATATGCTAGATGGTTGCATGCTAGTCTAGAATGCCTCCTGCATGGCGGATGTAGTTGATGTGTATTGCATGCTGGTAGTGGATATAGGTTCTTGTGTGCCTTGAACTTGTTATAAATGCTTTATTTGAACCTATCAAGTGCAGGTTTTATGGCAAAATGTCCAATTTACAGATGACATGCTGTTGAAATTGCGTTAAAATTTGACCAAACAAAAAGAAAAGATAGGTTTAGTTGTTTAATGTTAAAATATTTTTGAAAGGATGAGTGAATCTTTAGAATGATAATAAATAAGGCAACGTAGACTTAGTTAATTTAGAACGGACATTCATTAGATATTACAATCCATATTGCCATGTGTCGCTACTAGCTAGAGGAGAAAGTAATGACCTTCAAATGACTAAAGACTCACCAAGGACATCACCCTCAATCTCTTATTTTGCCACATCATTTTCAGCTTATAGTTGTTGCTTTTGGTCCTCAAGAATTGCAGTTTTTTCTTCACAGACATCCTCTTGATCCTCAGCAAGGCTAACTCTGCCTTCAGCCTTCTTTGGACACTCATTGGACTCGTGGCCAATATCAAAGCATCTATAGCATTTCAGGTTTACTTGGGGCTGTTTTACCACTATTATCACTGGTTGGTTGGTTAGCACGCACAAGGGCTGCTGTCCTAGTTGGTGCACCACTCTTGTGTTATTCAAAATGGAACAATGGTCTCATCAACATATAGGTGAACAAGTTCTGTCCTCTAAGGTAGGGCCTGATTTGTGCCTTCCACAGAGATAACTTTCATGGTTTAATTTGACAGCAATGAAGTTTGTGGGGGAGGAAAGAGAGACATTAGAGTTTGTGGTGAGGGAATAATTTGTTCAGGATTTTTAGCCATGGGAGAAAAGTTTTATGAGCTTTGGATTGAAAGACCTGGAACGATGGACAGTCCTAGCTATCTTTGATACCATGACAAAAATAGAGAAAATAAAATCACATTGAGAGGAATTGTAGCATATCTTAGTATTTAACTAAAAATTATTCTGGAGGATTCTGGCTGTAAAGTGTAATAGAATTGAACGTATTCTATTTTAAAAATCCAATATGGTTACTTGGCATGAATAGAAGTGTAAGTGAATCTAATATGTTCTTTTTTTAATCAATTGTTTGTATTTAAATGAAAAATTATAAACAAAGGGCAATAACAGTACTTCTTTCCAAATGCTTATAGATTCTCACCAAATCTGACAACCACTTTTTGTACAAAATGTCTTTTTATTTTTATTTTTTGAATTGTGAAACTGGTTAATCCTATTTCTTTGTATATTTTTCCAAGCATAATATTTAAACTAAAAATAGAACTACAAAAATGTGATTTACAAATCCCTTTACTAGGCACTGCCTCTATGCAATTCTAAAAGAAGCAATTTAGAATTTTTTCTTAAAACATATAATAATCTAGTTTACAATGAGCTGAAGAAGGATACATATTTGAGGCAAACAAGTGATTCAAGTAAAGGATCAGAGCAAAACAAACAATAATTATTAATTAGTTCAGCTGTTCAAAATTTTATTTATTTATTATTATGAATCAGAAACTGTATTGATGCTGCCTAAAATAAAATAAATAAGGCCCATCTCTTTGGGGAGAGATCCATTAATTATTAAGGAGATGGAAGGGCAAACACAATATGTGGGTCTCCCCATCCCAATAATCCCACTGATGTGATTTATTTTTTATGCCTGTATATATGGTAGGCAGTGATTTAATTTCAAAAACCGTATACTAATTTTTTTAACTTTCTTACTTTGTAGGGTTTGCAACTGTGACAACCTTAGGATGATGTCATGCAGCTCGAATGCAGCTTTCCACCTTTTTTTTATCTGAACAAATGAAATGTATTTAAATTTGAATTTTAATAATGTATTTCTATTTAAATTTGAATTTGTATAATATATTTGTATTTGAATTTGAATTTGAACTTTTATAATAAATGTATTTAAATTTGAATTAGAATTATGAATAATTTAAGAATTTTATTGCAATTATGGTTTAATTTAATGCAAATGTAATTTAATTACAGATTTTTACAAGAATTAATCATTGGAAAAAAAATTAATATTACTATTAATTGTGCAATTTAAGTATTAGTGACGATTTAAAAATTGTCACTAATACGCTTTAGTGATGGTTTAAAACCGTCACTAATTCCAACGAGACAATTCTGCAGAGCAATAATGACGGTTCTCCAATCGTCACTACTAATACAACAATAGTGACGGGCCTAACAATCGTCACTAATAATAAAGCAATAGTGACGATTTTAAAATCATCACTAATAGAGAATTAGTGATGAATTCATAAGCGTCACTAATAATAGAGCAATAGTGACGATTTATCACCGTCACTAATAATAGAGCAATGGTGATGATTTTTAAACCGTCACTAATATTATGGCTTTAGTGAAGATTTTTGTCCATCTGGTATAAAATCTATAGTGACCGGCCTAGGTCTTTAGTGATGGTGTTATTCCATCACTAATACTCCATTATTAATGACTAATACGCTTTTATTAGTGACGGTTTGAAAAATTCGTCACTAATAAGTATTAGTAATGGTAGGTATAGCGACAAATGGAAAACCGTCACTAATACTCACAAACCCGTCACTAATACTATTAGTGACATTTTTTTGAGTATTAGTGACGGTTTAAAACCATCACTAATAACCTTATTTTTTGTAGTGTGAGTGAGTCCCCTCCACCCATTAGTGGTATGAGAGTGTCTAGGTTCGTTGAAATTCGTCAGACAGAGGCGAACAGAGAGAAATTCAAATTTTCTCCCATATTTGAAGTTGCTCAAAATCCAAAATTGAGCATACCATTGTGAAATTCGCTTCGAGACGATTCCAATGGTGAAAACTGTGCTTTAAACGGAGTCAGAGAGCCCCCGCATGCGCCATCACGCGCTGAGAGATGAAACAACGTATGCCACATGCATCGCATAAGCCGGAAAGAACACTGACCGCTGGCGTCACGAACTCCACATGCCCACACACGTCTTCCTTGCCTAGCTGGTAAGATCCAACTCGGACACCCGATCCGAGACCCGGCCCAGAAACATGGAAATCAGCCCCGCGAATACAACCTGACCTGGCTAACCGACTCGCCTCCCGTCGCCAACACACGGCACATGTAGATACTGCCGCGTGGCTATAACGATAAATCTTAACGCTGTTATCTCCGTTAAGTCAAATCGTTGGTTCAAAATTTTTGCCTGATTTAGTGACTTTTGGACCGGTTCTTTGCAACCAAAAACTAGTTCTTAAGGTTTTTTATCCTTCTAAACACATTGGTGGCATCATATTTGCTAAAATCAATCCTCATCTCTCTGTTTTTTATATATTAAATTCAATGGCGAACGGTGCTACCCAAGCGGTCATTCAAAAGTTGACTCAGGAGAATTATAATGACTGGTCTATTCAAATGGGAGCCCTTCTAGGTGCTCAGGATGTCATGGACATCGTTGAAGATGGGTAAAGAGAAAGCCCATCAAAAGAAGTCGAAGTAGCAATGTCCGATGCTGAAAGAACGACCTTGCGAGCCAATCAAAAGAAGGATTGCAAGGAGAAGTTCATAATCTACCATGGCCTTGATGAGGCCGCGTTTGAAATCATTGCCTCTGCCAAGGCATCCAAAGAAGTTTGGGACTCTCTCCATCGAACACAGAAAGGTGTAGACAAAGTGAAGAAGATTCGTCTTCAAACATTGCGAGGTGATTTCGAATCTTTAAAAATGAAATCTACTGAATCTATTGCTGACTACTATACACGAGTTATGGTAGTATCAAATTAATTGAGAAGAAATGGAGAGACTCTCAATGATGGGAGAATTTGTGAGAAATTTTGCGATCTCTGGATCCAAAATATGATTATATAGCTATAACCATGGATGAAACAAAAGATTTGGAAACCATGTCTGTAGAAGAACTTGTGGGCTCACTTCAAGCCCATGACCAGAAAGTCAGTAGAAGGAGTGATGATAAAACACTAGAGGAAGCCCTCCAAACGAAGTTGTCCCTTAATATAGATAGATACGATAAAAGGGGGACGTCACAGCGAGGAAGAGGATGAGGCTGAGGATCTTGTGGAAGAAATTATGAAAATTTTGACTTTAGAGAAGGCGGCAGAGGCAGAAAAGGTCCCACTAGAGATGGATGCAATCAACAGAACTATATCCCACGAGTCAGAGGAAAAGGAAGAAGAGGGGGATACAATAACCATCCGAACGTCAACAAAAGAAACGTTCAGTGTTACAACAGCCACAAGTATAGACACTATAGTAATGAATGCAGAGATAATCCCCAAAATCACGAAGTAAATGAAAATGCCAACTTTACAGAAAAGGACAAAGTCGAAGGAGAATCGTTGATGTTGATGGCACACAGTTCAACCCACTAGAACCAAAATGTTTGGTACCTTGACTCTGGAGCAAGCAATCACATGATTAGAAGAAAAATTCTATTTAATGAACTTGATGAGAAAGTTCAGGGAGAGATATCATTTGTTGATCTCTCTAAAGTCCCAATTCGAGGAAGGGGAAATGTCCTAATCAAAGGGAAGGATGGAGACCACACTTTTATCTCCAATGTGTACTATGTGCCAGCTATGAAAACTAGTATACTTAGTCTTAGACAACTTGTGGAGAAAGGCTACCGAATTAGCCTTAAAGATAAGCAGATGGTGATAACAGATGCTCGAGGTAAGCTTGTTACTTGAGTACAAATGGCAAAGAACCGAATGTTTCCACTCGCCATTCAACATGATACGCCAAGGTGTTTGAGTGTTATCATCAAAGACAAAGACTAGCTATGGCATCCAAGGTATGGACTTCTGAATTTTGAAAGTTTGAAACAGTTGGCAAGCAAGAAAATGGTGAAAGGCTTACCCAACATCCACCACCCCAATGTGATATGTGAAAGTTGTGTTCTGAGCAAAAAACATAGAAACAACTTTGGAAAGCAAGCCGACTGAAGATCTACAATGCCGCTCCAACTAGTACACACAGACGTGTGTGGTCCATTGAGACAAGTTTCAAATGGACAAAATCGATACTTCTGCACCTTCATCAACGAATACAGTAGGAAGACTTGGGTCTATTTTTTAAAAAGAAAGTCAGAGGTGCTCGACAAGTTCAAAGAGTTCAAAGCTCCTATGGGGAAATAGAGTGGCTATCGCATCAAGTCACTCTGATCAGGCCAAGGAAGAGAGTACAAGGATGAAGATTTCCTGGAATTCCTTAAGCAACAAGGGATTCAAAAACAGTTCACACCAATCTACACTCCCCAGTTGAATGGTGTATCTGAAAAGAAGAACGCACAATCCTTAACATGGCCAAGAGCATGTTAAAGGATAAAAATGTGCCCAAGAGTTTTTGGCCAGAAGGAGTGTCATGTGTAGTCTATCTACTCAACCGGTGTCTTACTAAGAGTCTTGATACAAAGACACCACATGAAGCCTGAAGTACTCACAAGCCCAGTGTGAGTCATCTTAGAGTGTTTAGCTCCATAGCCTACGCCAAGATCCTCGAAGCAAGAAGGAAAAAACTAGAAGATAAATGAGCGAAGTGTATTCTTGTTGGATACGATGACAACACCATGGAATATTGACTATACAATCCCATCAACAAGAAAGTTATTCATAGTAGGGATGCCATTCTTGAAGAAAATGAATCCTGAAAGTGGGACCAGGATGAATCTTCCAAAGATGTGGAATTGACACTTAAAGGAGAAGAACCCACACAAACAAGAGAAGTGACTATCGAGTCACAAGTTCCTGAGCTGCAGACACCTCCACATGGTTCACCAAAGAGGAATGAATTTCCAGCACCAATTGAGCGTGAAATCTCGGACATGAGGCTTAGAGAAGCTCGTAATCTAGCAGATCTATATGAAACTACAGAACCTAAAGAAGAATATGTTACTCTATACTGTTTGTTGTTGACCAGTGACTCGATTAGCTTTGAGGAAGCTAATGACGAAGAAAAATGGAGAAAAGTAATGGATGAGGAGATTCAATCCATCAAGAATAACAAGACTTGGGAGTTAACAAATCTCCCGAAGGGCCGTAAAACTATTGGTGTAAAATGGGTTTACAAGACCAAAAAGAATGCTCAGGGAGAAGTTCAGAGATACAAAGAAAAACTTGTTGCCAAAGGCTACAAACAAAAAGAAGGGATTGATTATGGAGAAATATTTGCCCCGGTTACCAGGCTTGAAACCATCAGATTACTAATTTCATTATCAATACAAAATGGATGGAAGATTTACCAAGTGGACATGAAATCAGCATTTCCGAATGATTTTCTAGAAGAAGATATCTTTATCGATCAACCACCTAAATATATGAAGAAGGGAAAAGAAGATAGAGTGTACAAACTGAACAAAGCACTCTATGGCTTCAAGTAGGCACCTCGTGCGTGGAACATAAGGATCGATGATTACTTCCAGAAGAATGGATTTGAGAAGTGTCCCAACAAGCATACGCTATACATGAAGATGGAGACAAATGAAAGTATGCTGATTGCCTGCCTATATGTTGATGATCTGATCTTCACCGGCAACAATCTAAAGATGTTTGCTGCTTTCAAGAGTAGGATGGTCAAAGAATTCGAAATGACATATATTAGCCATATGGCTCATTTTCTTGGCATAGAAGTTGTGCAAAGAGAGAAGGGAATCTTCATCTCCCAGAGCTACTATGCAAAAGAAGTACTGAAGAAGTTTGAGATGGACAATTGCAACCCTGTGACAACTCCAGTTGAAATAGGATTGGAATTAAGAAAGAAAGAGCAAAGAGATATCGACCTCATATATTTCAAGAGTCTAGTTGGAAGCTTGAGATATTTGACATGCACTGGACCAGACATACTCTATGGAGTTGGACTTGTCAACAGGTACATGGAGACTCCTGACCAGTCCCACTTGAATGTAGCAAAGAGAATACTTCTCTATGTCAAAGGTACCATCACTTATGGTATGTTCTATTTATCAATAGGTGATTGCAAACTTATCAGCTATTCAAATAGTGATTGGGGAAGAGATCTTGATGAAAGAAAAAGCACGACGAGATTTACATTTTTCATGGGAGATACATTGTTTATATGGTCATCGAAGAAGCAACCCATCGTAACGTTGTCATTATGTGAAGTTGAGTGTGTTGCTGTCAGCTCAGTTGTTTTTCATGATGTATGGATTAGGAATGTACTGAAGTATCTGTGATTTCTTCAAGATAACCCCATAGAAGTCTACATCGACAACCGATCAGCGATTGCACTTGCGAAAAATCCAGTTTACTATGAAAGAAGCAAACATATTGATACTCGGTATCATTTTATCAGGGGCATGTCAAGAATAAAGAAGCGAAGTTGATTTCTTGCAGAACGTATGATCAGATTGCTAACATTTTCACGAAACCACTCAGGTATGATATTTTTGCAAGACTGAAGACAATGCTTGGAATGACAAAACCAAGAGAGTCAAATTTAAGGGGGGATGTTGAAAATTAAACTTGAATAGTGGGACGGTGGCTGCAAAATTTGACGGCAGCAACTTCATCAATCGGCAGCCCGCCTATGTTGAAATTGGGCAAGATTCGGCCACCAACCTCACCAACCAGCCCAAAATTTGTGATTTTAATCTTCACTTGTTCTGCTATAAATAGATGTGTGTGTGTAATGTAAAGTGTCGTGAAGTGAGGGTGAATAACCCGTGAACGAGAGTTTTGAGATTTTTCCTCTGTAATATATATTTTTTAGATTGAAATCAATTGTGTGCAATTCCTCACTAGATTTCAATCACAACCAGTAATTGAGTGAGTCCCCTCCACCCATCAATTATCACTAATACAAAAATTAAATTTATAAATTTACGAAATGTTCTAAAATACTAATGACTTTATATTTATGAAGGGTTTTCAAAATATTAATCATTTTTATAGACATTTGTTAATTCAATCACCATTAATTAATTATTAATATCAATTAAAAAACTAATAGAAATTCAAATAAAAAAAAGAATTCAATTTTTAGTGATTAATAAAATTATAAATTTAGTAATTAATAGAGATTGTAAAATTATTAATTCAATTGTCATAGCTATAAAGAAGGTTTTAACTTTGGTTCTAAATTATTGAATGAATTTCATGCAAATTTTGACTTTGTAATATTCTTATATTATAATTAAATTTATTCAATACTTGAAACATAAAAGAGATGATGTAGCTAGCTTCAATACAGATTTTGTTATTTTTTTTTAAAAGTACTTTAATAATAATATCCAATGACACTTGGTAGCATCAACATATACGAAATAAAATCATTAAATTCAAAAATTATTAGTGGTTAGAGAAGTAATATTTCAATTATAAATTTATGAGGAAGTTTCAAAATACTATCATCATTTTATTTATAGGGGTTTCAAAATATTAATTGTTTTATTTAATATATACTAAATTAATTCATTTATTAATGTGATTATAAAAATTATTAATTCAATCATTATCACAATTCAATTACCAAATTCAAAATTTACATTAAAATTTTAACTTATAAAAAATTTAAATTTTTAGTGGTTACTAAAATTTTTAATTCGATTAATAATAGAAAATGTTGTATCCATATAAACTCATTAATACTTTTACAATTAGAAAACATTCACAACATTAAATTCTCATGAAAAAAAAGAAAAATTAATAATATCAAATGGCATATGATAGCATCTGTAAATGAAGAAGTAAATTAATAAAAAAATTAATTATTATTGTTGGTTTCAAAATATTAATTTAACAAGTCATTATAAGTTACAAAAATTAAATTACAAATTTATAGGGGGGGTTTCAAAATAGTAATCATTTTATTTATGGGAGTTTTCAAAATATTAATACTTTATTTATTGTTTCAAATGTTAAATTTACCATTAATGGCGACTATAGAAATTATTAATTCAATTATGAATAATGGTTGAAAATTATTTTGTGAAGACACCATTTTCTTCTTACGTGAAATTTAAAACATTTTGATGTATTTGTAAGTTGTTTGACGACAAATTTTTATTTTATTTTGAATATTTTATATTTATGTAATTTCAGATAATCATATGAACTATCTACCATGTTATGCTTAATGTTTTTTACATATGCAAAAAAATAAAAAACATCAAATTATACACACGTGACAATAATATCATCAAAATTGTCTAAATATTAGCATATGATACTTTGAATTATAATTTATGTTGGAATCGGTGTATTCCCAAGAGGGGGGTAAATTTGGTATTTTAAAATTTATTCCTAGGTTCAATTTAAATCCACATTCAGTATAACTCAACCTAGGGTCTGTCTAAATGAATACTAATTACCCAACAAGAATTTAACTGTGTAAAAAATCAAAGCAAGTATGGTAGACTCAGTTTTTCCCAATCATTCAAAATAATAAAACATAAACATTCAAGTGTAGAAATTTAAATTACGAAAATTAAAATTGAGCAAAGGAAATGTTATCGGGGTTCGGTCAATACTGCTTACGTTTCCACCTTAAGCCGCAGCTCAAGGATTCCACTAATTGCTCACTTAACGGGTGGAGCGACACCGATTACAATACCTTACAGGATGGTGTATCTAGTTCTCCTAATTGGGTCTAAACTAGTCCGGGACTTTCTTAATCGAGTTTAAGTCTATCTGGTACTCTCCTAACTGAATCTGAGCAATTCATAACTTTTCATAGGGCTAGTCTCCCTCTTTCGACCACACATCAAGAATACAATAGATAATCAAATATTTGTGTACAATAAAGATGCTCCTTACACTAAGTAGATATGTACTACAATAAGCACAATGTAATTAATGCACTCACAAATGATAAGAAATGAAGCTCAATATGAGTATGGGTATTTTCTCAAATATAATCTTTGAATGAAATATATATATATATATATATATATATATATATATATATATATATATGATGAGTGCTCAAAGATTTGAACCTTAATAAAAGTTTTCTCCAAAAATATTTTCAATCAAGACATAGGAGAACCTAGAATTTAGCTTCAAAACAATTCACGCCCAAATGAATATTTATAATCTTTGAAGAAGAGTGAGATATGAAAAATACATGCTATCTCAAAGATCTTGAAATTCCAAAAGCTTTCTTCTAAAAATGATGCTAAAAAATATAGTATAAGAAAGCTAGGGCTTGCTCAAATAGGTTTTTACAATAAACAGAAATAAACTTTTGGAATCTTGCAATGGATGTATAAAGATATCCAAACTATAAACAATTTCTCCACAAATAAATATTTATCAAAGAGATGTGGAAGAAATGCAAACTTTACTCTCAAAATGCTTTTGTAAAATACAAACAAATGCCCAAATGATAGGTTTCTTAAACAATCCTCAAGAACAATGAATTTGTTAATGAGGAGAGTAAAAGAAAATAAATCAAAGCTCTCTTTTAAGGATGATCTTTCAAAAGAAAATGAAAAAAGAGAGTAAAATTATGCTTAAAAGTAAAAGAGAAATTTTTTTCTAATTATATTGCTAATCTCTACTTAATCTAGACAAATGAAGGGGTATACATAGAGTTCCTTTAAAATATAACCATTAGGGACATAGGAGGAATTTTTGAAAAAGTTTAATAAAGTTTGACTAAAATTAACCTCGATTTACCGCAGTAAAAACTTGACAACCTGAGAGGTTCGGTCGACCAACCTGTGAAAACTTTGATTTTTCACTAACAGCTCGATTGACTAGAGAAGCATGATGGTTGATCATCTCTAGGCGACTCTGAATCCTTCGTGGATTCAGTCGACCAAGGTAAAATGCCGGTTGACCATCTATGATGTAACGACCTGAAATTTCATACTCTTTTTTTTTTCAAATATATATAAAATATACTGATAATCATTTTACTTTGATACCCCTGAAATCACCTATGCAACAAAAGGCATAAAGTTATACATCCATAATTACAATACTAGAATCCAGTATTAACCCAAAGCATACATACATAATTATACATCATCCTAGCACCTTCTACCCAACACTCCTGAATACTACTCAAAAATACAATCCCTTGATAACACTTACCCTTCAAACAGGGTAGTGTAGACAACCTCTCTACCTACGAGCCTAATTCGCTCGTCTAGTTGGATCACCTGAAAATTGTTAATTTACTCGGATGAGACAAAGTTCAGTAAGAAGAAATATGCTATTACTAGTGTGTGACAACTAAGTCTACATAAATAATTTACTGATAAATAACTAAACTGAGATATTATGTAAATAGTGTGCAATTCACACCTACGTGGCTTAAAATAAAATTGTATTATCTAAGTTTCCTATTTATCCATACTTATAAGAATATAATATATATGTTGTTCTCCGGTAAATCTGTATATATATATAAATAACTGATAAATATCCTTGAAAATTTGTATGTCATGATTTAACCCCTCATAATAGGGTTGTGCGGCCCACTTAACTCTGGTTAGCCTACCAAGATAAGTCACCTGAATACTCTATCAATTCTTAGTCTGACCATACTGCAATCCCTTCAAAGGAACGATACTGGCATCTACCTCATTAAACCGGCCTCCTCAACCCAGATATCTGGGGAACCTACAACCCCTCCATAGGCACGGTTGATGGAATTCACACACTATCTGAGATATGTGGTTGCACTCTGATTTGAAATAGCAATGGTACTGTGCTTTGCTGACTGAATATGTCTAAAATAATTCATCAGAGATCTGATACTGTATACTACTAATATATAATTATCTTGTTCTTTCATCATGATTCCAAAATAACCATAACACTATAAATTTGATCTGAAATGCTGAAGTATCTAATTAAAATAACTATAATATCTTATTGAATAATCTGTAATATCTAACCGAATAATTTGTAATGTTTGAGTGTTATGGTTTTGGAAATCATGACATTCTGTAAATATTATAAAATATATGGCTGTATAATATCTGTAAAATATCTGTCCGATAAATATCTTTCTACAAAATATATTTGTCTGTATAATATCTGTTTGTAAAATATATTTGTCTACACATACATTGTAATTCATAATTTTGTAAAATCTAGTAAAACATGTTTCTATGCAAAAACACTATAAATCATGATATTCTGAAAAATTGTATAAACTATGTATTAAACAAATATCTACTCTGGCCACACAATTAATAAAATTCACGTTCTGAAATCCATAAAGCTATATAATTATTATTTCATACCCTGTTAAACAAATACCGCATTTTATTGATAAAAATTCCTAAATCTCGTAACATAACATATTTCCCTTACTTGGAAAACTGAGCTCGTCTACTAACGTTCTGACTTATGCCCCTGACATTCATAATTCCATAATCCTGAAAATATCATATATATATATATATATATATATATATATATATATATATATATTTTAAATAACTGAATTCCCCAGAATAAATTTCCATACTCATATTTCCTAAATTATAAACTATTCATTATCTTACCTGGGTTCCTGCGAACACCCACAAAGTTCCCTAACCTGCCTGTAGTAAAAACCCTAAAACCTTGAATTCAATAACCCTAGTTCAAACAATTTAATCTCAAATAAAATAGTATTTTAAAATTCCCTATGCCCAAAATTTCAAATAAATAATTAAACTCCCAAAATAACCAATTTTGTTATTTCTCTAAATCCCACTCTCGCTTTGGTATGGTGTTTAGGACTCCCAAACTGAAAATTTGCTCTAGAAATGACAACGATTGAGACTAGGATCCTGTGGTGGTGCTCGATCGTCGATTTGGCTGAAGATCGAAGGAGAAATTGAGTAAAAAGTGAGGGTTTATCTTTTCCCATGAGTGGTACCTATGCCGCTCCCACGACAAATCCGCTCCTGTAGAAATATCGGTGGCAGAGATAGAAACCCAGCGGTGTCTTTGATTTTACGATCAACTGAATATTAGTCGAGAAAATGAGGAGAGAGAAAGAGTTGCATGAGGAGAGAGAAAGAGTTGCGTGAGGAGAGAGATAAAGAGTGAGATGGCGTGAGAGAGAGGCAGAGAGTACTGGGCACTGCATGCTAGAGAATTCCAAGAGCAAGAATGAAATTGCAATTCATTTTAATTGCAATGGATTGCATTTGATGCTCCCAATATTATATTCATATTACATTACAATAACCTTATATTTTATAAATCTTATGTGTGTGTGTATATATATATCTTTATTCCAATTAGTTTTTTTTTTTCATACTATTTCTTTTTATTTGTTTATTGAATCATTAATTTAATAATATATAATTAATTAATTGATTAATAATAATAATATATATTTTTTGGGCTACTACATATGAGGTTCGGTTGACTAAGGCAATTTTGAACTATATGGCCGGTCGACTAGGGTAGGTGGAAAAGTAAATTTTTATGGTTTGGTCGACCAAGGAAGGTTAGTTTAAACAGGTTGGTTGACCGAGACATGTCAAACATTTGACTTTCTCCCTATTTGGTTGATCGAGGCATTCATAACACCAAGAGATCGGTCGACTGAGGGCATTAAAAAGTTACTATTTTGCCCTTAATTTGACCCCAAAAAAATCCAACTTTGGTTGATCGAGGTCAGTTTTGGTTCCCTACTGTGGAAACCAGAACCCGAAAAATCAAAAGAAATAAATATAAAAAAGGGAAATAAAGGAAAAAAAAAAAAAAGGAAAAGAAGGAAATTGGTTTGGCGGGATCGAAACCGTCGACGGTTTTCTTAGAGCTTGGGAAAACCATTGCCGGTTTTAGTCAACTAGGAGAGTCAACTGCCAAATCGTCGCCAGTTTTCTCAGGGCAGGGAGAACCGTCAACAGTTTTCCTGCAAGCCTGCTTACTTAAGGGCTAAGCAAGGCATATTCTTTCATAACTTTAAAAATTCTCTCTCTCTCTCTCTCTTAGGGTTTTTACACTCTTTCTCTACTCTCACTTTCTCATGGCTCTCTCTCTCTCGCATGCTCACCCAGAGCCCGTGCTTGGTCTCCGATCAATCTCCTCTCCTATCTCGACTCGCCGGTTTGTTTTTGGCAGCAGATCGGAAAGCTAGGATTTTTGGTTTCCAAAACGTTAGCGGTCATTTTTTTTTCAAGAATAGGTAAGAGGATTAAGTTAAGTTAGTTTTTTATTAATTTAAATCAGTAAAACTGCTTTATATATAAGTATATTGTGATTTCAAAGGTTGTTTCGAAAACCGATTGTTCAAAAAGGGATTTTTCAAATATAGGATATATGATATGGTATTTTGAATAAAATGAATGGTGGAAAGCTTGCCTATAAATTAAAGATACTATGAGGTATTGGTTGGTTATTTATGAATTATGTTTAAATATTGAAATCGTGTGGTAGGTGAATAATTGGTATAGTTATTGTGTAACCGGATTTGGGGTATGGTTGTGAAAATATTGAACTCTTTGTGAAACATACTGGAACTGCCTTTGCAAAATATTGGGATTTGATATGATGGCCTTGGGCTAGGTTTTATTTAATGACTAAGGGCTGGGTTTTTTTTAACGGCTGGGAGCCGGGTTTTATTAAATGGCAAGTTTTATATGAATTGAGATCTATACTACAGTGTTTACTATTTAAATTGCATGACATGGTTTAGGAACCCTGAGGACCAGTTGTATTGTAAGCATGGTATTGTTGCTAGGAAATTATTATGATACCATGTGTGCCCACACTTAACTGAAAGGTGTAGGGTGGCTTCCGCTGTTTAGCCTGCATAAGGATGAAGTACCTTTCCTGGGAACACAGGCCAGGAAGTGATAAGGTTATCGAATCTGTAACTGAGTTGTGGATGTCTGCAAACGTACTTGCATATGGTTACTTGATTGTGTCTATGTTGATCTCCTAGGGCATAAGTCTAGCCTTCAAGTTGCACAACCCATACTATGGGGGAAGTAAATGGTGTGTTAATCCTAGGGAGTGTCTTCTATACATATTTGTTGATTTATGTAAATTGTATTATTATTTATTGAACTGGTTTATACTGAGGAAGCAAATGCATATTTTTCAACTATAATAATGTTTATGGAAAAGTAAACTCTCTGCCCAAGGGCTTGCTGAGAAAGGCGAGTACCTTGATAAGTATCAGTTGTAACCATATTAGGTTGCATAACGTGTTTGAGCAAAGGGGAGCTATATGTATGGACGTGTAATCTCCCCTATCCTCAGGAACTTTCGCCTATAAATAATTGTGTGTGTGTGTGTGTGTGTGAGTATGGTTTGGGGAATTAATTTATAATTGTGGTTAATTAACAACTGATGATATATTGTATACACTAAAATTCATGTTGGTCACACTGATATTAACTTAATTTGCCTTACTGAGAAGTCTCTCATCCCAATATACAAATCAATTTTTAGGACCATCTTGAGATCAAGCTTAGCAAGCTCCGGGGCAGGGTGATAACATGTTTTAGTTTTTTTTTTTTTTTTGTGAGTTTCTGCAAGAACCCTAATGTAATTAAGTAATGTTTGATGTCCTTGGTTATGTAATATGGTCGTATGGATTGAGTTAGTTTTCTTTCTTTTGGTTTGGATGTAATATGGATATTGGGAGACTTCTATGTATGTTAGCAGTTTAGAACTCTAGTAATATTTTAGAGAATGTATCATTTATTTCTGCTTCTTTTATATGATGAATATGGTATTAGGTACACAGGCGTCACTAAAGTAGCACCCCGGGCCCCATGTGGCGGGTCGAGGTGTTATAAGTGGTATTAGAGCCTAGGTTTTCTAGGTCTTGCAAACTTTGATGGTTAATGATTACCAAAGTATAGGTTGAGATAGGATAAGAGTGGGTAGATTAGGTGAGTCTTGGTTTGGAAGCTTAGAGACAGTGATCCTTTGATGGTCTTCTATGTTTTTCTTGGAATGACAATTTCAGGAAAACCGTGATAAATCCATCGATGGTTTTGTTTCTAGGTTAAGAGGATGGAACTTGTGTACTTAAGTAGGAATGTTAGGTTGGATGAGCATGTGTTAGTCCTGAAGTTGTGATTAAGGGTTGATACGTTAATTTGACTAAGTTTCTACGAGCAGCAGAGGGTAGTGTGGTTTGTAGAAGGAAAACCGTCGATGATTTTCTAAAGGAATATAAAATCGTCGCTGATTTTCTTCAAAAAGAGGTCTCTATAATTTAGGTTTTTTGTCGACGGTTTTGAGACCCCTAGAAAAATCGTCGACGATTTTGTGGCAAAGTGTGTAAATCATTCTTTTTAGCTACGAATTCATATGTTATATTATTTCTTCATTCCATACTTTCATTGACCATGATAAATGTGGAATTTCTAAGTCGGTTTCTATCCTATCTTTAGGATGGATTCTAGGGGAAAGGACATCGTAGCTAGAGGGGATAATCACGTGGATACTTCCAATGAGGATGATGTCGATGCCTCGACAATGCTGCAAAGTATAGCGTGGCAGGCTATTAAGGAAACTTGGAGGGATTCTATAGAGCGGGATCAGCCATTGGTTGGTCGGGGTTGCAATTTTCAGTAGTTTACCAGGACGAATCCGCTGACATTTGCAGGAGGAGCGAACCCGGTCACAGTTGAAGATTGGATTCAGGAGATTGAGGAACTGTCGGGTGTGTTGGAGAGCACAGAGGAGTAGAAGGTGCGATATGCAACTTTTAAATTAGTGGGCGAAGCGAAGAGGTGGTAGAGATCGGAAAAGCTGGTGAAGTAACAACAACCAGGATTTGCGGTTATAACCTGGAGCCGTTTCACGGAGGTTTTCTTCGACAAGTACTTCCCTACTACTACCAAAGAGGCTAAGGCAGAGGAGTTCCTAAATCTGACTCAGGGGCACTTGACTGTACAACAGTATGTGGCCAAGTTTATGGAGTTATCCCACTTCGCTCCATTCATGATCTCGAACGAGCCTAAGAAGGCCTAGAGGTTTGAGAAGGGTTTGAGGTAGGAAATAAGTGCATAGGTGGTGGCATTGTTGACTCAAGAGTTTTTTTGAGTTGGTGGATAAGGCTATGGCAATTGAAGCCAGCATTCAGGAGGGTGAGAAACTAGCAGTAAACTAGAAGAAGAGGCCCTTACTTCAAGGATTTCAGACTAGTACTAGCCAGGGTACATGGAGGAGGCTTGGTAATTTCACGAGCCAACGGTAGGATATGGGATATCAAGCCTATAAGGGGAATCCACTGTGTCCTACCTGTACTAGATACCATCAGAGGCATTGGGGCGAGTGTAGGGGTGGACCAACTGGCTGCTACCGGTGTGGTGGGGCTGGATATATAACGTGAGACTATTGCACGATGTTGACTCACACTCTTTCATGCCATCAGGAATGGGGAAGTAACGTGGAACCCCGAGTTAGTCATTAGAGAGGCATCGCCCAGGCGCGGGTGTACTCGCTTACGCCGGGAGATGTAGAGAATGCCGGCGATGTGGTGACAGGTACTATTTCCATTTTGTCAAATAGTGCTATTGTGTTATTTGATTCAGGTGCGACACACTCTTCCATATCTTGGTGATTGGTTAAATTATGTGAGGTAGAGACTCAATTGTTAGATATCGAGTTAGGTGTGGTCACGCTAATAGGATCAGTTGTTGTGTGCAGTAAGGTGATCAGAGATTACCCAATGGAGATTTAAGGGAGAATGATTCCTGCTAGCTTAATTGTTTTTGACATGCATGGGTTCGACATCATTTTAGGGATGGATTGGCTAGCCTCCAGCCATGTGAGCATTGACTGCCATGGGAAGGAGGTAGTGTTCAGACCTCCAGGGGAGCAAGATTTTAAATTCATCAAGTCATGGGTGTGCTATGCACCATAAATCCTTTCAGCAATTCAGGAAAAAAAGTTACTTCTGCAGGGTGACCATGGGTACCTTGCATTTGTAAAAGAAACATCAAAAGAAGGACTTAAGCTGGAGGCCCAGTGACAAGAGAGTTCTTGGATGTTTTTCTGAAGGACTTATCGATATTGCCTCCTAATCGTGAGGTGGAGTTTTCCATTGAGTAAATTCCAGGGACATCGCCCATTTCTAAGGCTCCATACAAAATGAATCTAGTTGAATTAAAGGAACTAAAGGAGTAGTTTCAGGAACTTCTTGACAAAAGGTTCATAAGACCAAGCGTATCACCCTACGGAGCGCCGACGTTGTTTGTAAAGAAGAAGGATGGGTTGATGAGGATATGCATCGATTACATGGAAATTAACAAGATGATAGTGAAGAACAAGTGCCCGTTACCCCATATTGACGATCTATTTGACAAGCTAAAGGGCATACAAGTTTTCTCCAAAATTGATCTGGGATCTGGGTATCATCAGGTGAAGGTTAGGATGGAAGATTTTTTGAAGACAGCATTCAGGACTTGGTATGACCATTACGAATTCCTGGTTATGCCGTTTGGATTGACAAATGCTCCTACAGTGTTCATGGATCTGATGAATAGGGTTTTCTACCAGTGTTTGGACCAGTTTGTGGTAGTTTTTATTAACTATATACTGTTGTATTTAAAAAGCTTAAAGGAACACGAGTAACATCTTAGGATAGTGCATTAGGTGCTAAAAGAGCGAAAGTTGTATGTTAAATTTAAGAAATACGAGTTCTGGTTGGAATATGTTGTATTTCTGGGACATGTGGTGTCCAGGGAGAAAATTTCAGTGGATGCGAGCAAAGTAGAGGCAGTAGTTGATTAGGTGAGACTGAAGAACATGCACGAGGTTAGAAGTTTCTTGGGTCTAACAAGATACTATCGCCGTTTCATTTAGGGGTTTTCAAGGCTATTAGGCCCTCTGATGCAACTTTCGAGAAAGAACAAAAAGTTTGAGTGGGCTGGTGAGTGTGAGCAAAGTTTTTAGGAATTGAAGCAACGACTAGTCATTGCCGTAGTCTTGACAATTTTGTCAGGAGAGGGTGGATTTGTAATCTACAGTGACGCATCCTAGAAAGGACTCGGGTGTGTATTAATGTAGTAAGGAAAGGTTATTGCATACTCTTCTCGCCAACTCAAGGAGTATGAGAAGAACTACCCTACACATGACTTGGAGCTGGCAGCTGTAGTTTTTGCATTAAAGATCTAGACGCACTACCTATACGATGAAAAGTACGAGATCTTTACTGATCATAAGAGTCTTAAATAATTTTTCACCTAAAAGGAATTAAACATGAGGCAGAGAAGATGATTTGAGTTGATTAAGGACTATGACTGTACCATTAGTTACCACCTAGGAACGGCTAATGTGGTAGTTGATTCTTTGAGTTGGAAGTCGGTGGGTGCGTTAGTTTCAAAGGTTGTTGTATAACATCATATCAGGATGGACTTGGAGAGGTTGGGTGTAGAGTTAGTGGAAGGAAACCGTTAGGTGTTTTTTTTTTAGTTTGATTATTCAGCCAACCTTTTAGGGGAAAATTAAAGCCCCTTAGATGAGAGACGTGGAGTTGATGGAAATTGTGGAGAAAGTACGAAGTGAGCAGCAAACAGACTTCAATGTTTCTAAGGATGAAGTTCTCATATTTCATGTTAGGTTTTGTGTACCTAATGATGCGGAGATTAAAAATACAATTCTGGATGAGGCTCATTGCTCTCTCTATACTGTTCATCTGGAAAGCACAAAGATGTATAGATATCTGCAAGAATCCTTCTGGTGAAGTAACATGAAGAGGGAGATTGTCAAATTTGTAAAATAGTGCCTAACATGTCAGCAGGTAAAAGAAAAGCACCAGAGGCCAGCAGGACCACCTCAACCACTTAATATCCCAAAGTAGAAGTGGGAGCTTATCTCGAAGGACTTCGTATTAGGGTTGCCTTTAGTGGTGCATAGACAGAATGCCATTTGGGTAATAGTGGATCGGCTGACGAATACTACGCACTTCATTCCAATCAGAGTCAATTATTCTATGAATAGGCTAGTAGAGCTTTATATGTAGGAGATTGTATGACTTCATGGCATCTCGGTTTCAATTATTTCATATCAAGATCCACGGTTCACCTCTCGGTTCTGGAAGAGTTTGCAGGATGCCTTGGGATCTCGACTCACTTTCAGTACTGCGTTTCACCCGCAGACGGATGGGCAATCCGAGAGGGCCATTCGTATTTTAGAGGATATGCTGTGGGCATGTGTGTTGGATTTTGGGGATTGTTTGATTTGGTATCTACCGCTTGTTGAGTTTGCGTATAATAACAATTATTAGGACAATATCGAGATGGCACCATATGTAGCTTTATATGGTCATCGGTGCCAATATCTGTTGTATTGGAATGAGACAGGTGAGTGGTAGATTTTGGGGCTGAAACTAGTTCAGCAGACCTTTGCAAAGGTTGAACTTATCAGGAAGAGGATTAGAGCTGTAATGACCGAAGAATAATGGTATTTAAATAATAAAGAGGGAGGGAAATGGAAACAAAAACAGAAGGGGGCAGCAGACTTGACCTCGTCAATGGGGTGACGTGGCTCGTCGTCGAGGGCTAGTGTATAAATAGTGTTAAACGAGGATTTTTACGCAGAAATTCAACTGGACTCTTTGTCTCTTCTCTCTCTACGGTTCCTCCTTCCACTCTCCTCGATTTTGGTCCTGTCAACCATCAGATCGACGATCTGAGGCCACCACGACGCTCCTGAGGAAGTTCTCCCTAAGTCTTTTGGAGCGAATCATTGGTGGGACGAAGTTGGATTTCATCCCAGATTCAAGGTAAGGTCTTTTTGTCAAAATTTAGCTTTCCAGAAGTTGTAGGAAATGTAGTAGGCGAAGAAATAGTAATATTATGTTCTAGAAAATATTGTGTTCGGAGTACTGAGTGGGGAGCCCTGCGGGTATAAGGCTCGTACAATAGGGGATTTTAGCAGGAATCAGGTAAGGGAAATGTGCTATGCTAGACAATTCTAGTATGTTTTTAGTATAAATTATACGTTTTTACCAGATTATTATTCACAGTAGAATGATATGAGCTTATTAATGACTATAACATTGAAACAAATGAATTAAAAAATGGTATTGTTGGCCACAAATCAAGAAAGCTTGGATTGTACAAGACTTCTCTTCAAAATCAAGGAAGTCATTTGCTTAAAAAAAAAACCTATTTAGAAAGTCATTTGAAGCTTGATAGAATGATAAATCAAAAGAGAGAGATTGAGTTGCAAAATTGAAACAATTTGCTAAACATGAGCATGTTATGATATTGGTACTATTATTGATATTGGTATCTATTAGCTTTGGTGCAATCCCAAGAGGGGGGGTGAATTGGGTATTTAAAATTTATCGCCTAGGTTAAACCAAATTAACAGTATTACTTAACCTAGGGTCTATCTATGCAAATATAAACCTAATCATTCACAATATAACATACACGTGCAGTAAATAAATTGTGAAAATGTAAAGAACACGCATGATATGTTCTCGGGGTTCGGCCAACTATGCCTATGTCCCCGCCTTGGCCACACCAGCACAAGGATTACCACTATAATGCTCACTTAAATAGGTGGAGTGAAACCTAATACAACCAGGTCAATTCAAGGGGTTGACCTCAATCGACACGCCTTAACAGGATAGCGCACCTAACTTTCCTAACCGGGTCAAAGTCAATTTGGGACTATTTCAGAGGGCTAGTCTCCATCTTTAGGCCTGCGCTTGAAATACAACCAATGTGTATAAAATGTGTACACGGAAATACGCTTCTAGACAAGAAAATTTGTGCACCAATATAGCTCAATCAATATTGCAAGCAAGAATGATATGTAAATATGCTCAGTGCTCTAATGTGTGCTAAACACTCAATCAAGTATGATAATCAATCAAGATCTAGAGTGTGTTTCTAAGCAAGATTTGAAACACTATATTTGAATATCACAATGTCAGATCAAAGTTTCAAATATGCTAGCAAGTTGATTCAAACGAACTCAACAAGATGTTCTCAATATACTAAGCACAAGGAGTGTTTGAATGCAAGCTTTGAAAAACAATTTTTGCACACAAAAATAAGGGCTAAGGTAACTTGCAATGACAATGCAAGAACCTCAAGAACCTCAAGCCTTTAAGTTTTTCCACACAAGATCTATTAAATAAAATTAGTGGGAGAACTTAAGCTTTACTCTCATTGTTAAAATCTATCAACAATCAAGAAAATGAGAGAATTTAATAGAGAATGAAGTACAAGCAATCTAAATACACTCACAAATCTTGGATAATCAAGGAGAATGAAGCTTTTGAGCGTATAAGAGTAGTATAGGCTAAAATAAGGTTTTGAAAGTTGAGAGAATATTTTCCTTAATCAAGATACTAATCTTTACTAATTTTCCCAAATGAAGGGGTATTTATAGACACCCCATGACATATAACCATTGGGGACAAGGCTGGTATTATTAAAAAAGATTTTAATGATGTTTAGTAATTTTAACCTTGTTAAAAATATTTAACCACGGTAAAAATACAAGGCAACCCGAGAGACTCGGTCAACTAGAATAGATCGGTCGACCAAAGTTCATATGGCTTGGTCGACCGGGCCAATTTTGAACTTCAAGGTCGGTCAACCGGAAAGGGCAATTTTTCAAAAGAGCACAGTTCGATCGACTAGAGTGAAAATGAACTAACTAGGTCAGTCAACCAGACTATTGGATCCCACAAATGGGAACTCGGTCGACCAGGTTGGTGTAGTTCAAAAGTCTCTCGATCGACCAAGAAGTCAACTTGTTGACTTCAGAGTGGTTTGGTTAACCATGGTCAAATAAGCTTTAAGAGCTCGGTCGACCGGACTATGGTCAACTTGTTGACCCAGACCAGTTCGTTCGACCAGGGGCAAAATAAACATGAAGGGCCGGTTGACCGAGTGTGCACATTTTGTGCAATTCGGTCCTATTTCATGTACTAAACACTCTATTCAAGATTTTAACCCATACATGTGCAATGGTGAGTGTCCTAGGATTATTTCTAAGCCTTTTTGAGTGCACCAAAAAAATCCGGTGTCGGTCGACATTCCCTAAGGTCTTTCTATGGTCTGTGTAGGTATCTAAAGTCCAACTAAGGTCGATTTAAGCATACCTACCTATCATGCATGATGCAAATTATTACAAGCCATGTGGGAGTATTGTCCATGATAAAATTACATCCTAGAATGAAGAAACAAAATAATAAATACAAATACAGCACAAAATTCTTCAATCATCGGCACGAACACTACACGCCATCATAGTATGTCTTTTAGTCTGAATACACGTGCACGGTGCACCTACATGCAAGTCTTAGTACAACCATCAGTACCAAGAGTATTTGTCATGACCAAAACTAGGTGTGACCTATCAGGTGAACAGTATCCATAAGCACTTATATGAAATTAATTGATATTTGAGCATGACATGATAAATTTAAAAGCATGATTTGTAATCTTGACACCTTCATGAATACATAGTTTGCACTTCAAGAATGAAATTATGAATTTATTGAATATGAAAAACATTTCATTCATGGGGAGTGTTGACTTTTTAAGTTTGATCCCTATTTTGATTATAACAAATGATATCTCACTTGTGTACTTAGTGAATATACAAGTTTATAATTCAGGAATCAC
Organism: Malania oleifera; assembly: GCF_029873635.1. Classification (NCBI taxonomy): domain Eukaryota; kingdom Viridiplantae; phylum Streptophyta; class Magnoliopsida; order Santalales; family Ximeniaceae; genus Malania; species Malania oleifera. Next base: position 71,684,088 of record NC_080418.1, on the reverse strand, counting down.
AAGTGAAGGATGCAAAATGGAAGTCATAAATGCACTTCAAGCTCGCACCAATCGACGTATTTATGGAAATCGTGAGAGCAAGCTTGACGACTTTATTTAATTGTACACGCATCTCGTGATTTGAATTGAAGCCCATACTTGACCTTAGACTGACCTTAGGCACTCTATATTTCATGAAAAATCATTTTACAAATGTGTAAAAATTATTTCAAGTGCAAAATTTTTTTTTTTTTTTAAATGAAAAACTCCAAAGCAAGCTATTCAAAGACCCCTTCATGTTTCTTCCAACAAATTGATAAGCGATTTGCTCCATCAATCCGTTCTCATCTTAAAACATGTTCAACATGAAAGTTGTGGGATTCTCTCTTATCTTTATTTTTCCACCAATAATATTCAATTTGAAGTCATATGGAAAAGGATATGGTCAAAACACTAACAGGCCTCCGTAATAGAAAATTTCCCTTCATGTTTCTTCCCTCTCATTGATGGGCATTTTTATTAGTCGATAGCTTCTTATCTTAAAAAGTGTTCAACATAAAAGTTGTGGTTTTTTCTCTTAACGTTCTGTTTATACTAATAACATTCAATTTGGAGTTGTATAGAAAATGTTACGGGCAAAAAAGGGAAGGGTGTCTGCGTAGAAAGCTCCCAATGGCCGAAAAACAGCTAGTTTTCAATTTAAATCATATTTTAATACCCCTAACGGCCATAAAACAGCTAGTTTTGGTTTTTTCCTATAAATACAAGCCAAATACACTTGAAAATTTAAGGAGAAAAATTTTGAGAGCATATCAACACATTCTTTGTTTCTCCCTCATTTTTCAAACCCCCTTTGTGCATTAAATTTCATATTTCTCCTACTCTTTCCCATTGAAAATTCTTTTTGGGAGAAACTATTGTTGGTTATTGAAGGAAGCTTGGAGCATATATCCACACATTCTACTTCAAAGGCTTCTTTTGCTTGAGTTAATTTTAAAAAGATCTGAGCATATATTCAAGATTATATATATTACTTGAAGGCCTCTACTTTTTATTCTTGTTGTTTTTCAAAGATCAAATTTCTCCTACTCTTCTTGAAAATATTTTTGGAGAAAAATATTTTGGAGGTTTTATTTAGAAAGGCTTGTACTTATATTCAAGTTTATATATATAGTTTGATAGCCTTTTTATTATCATGTTCTTCAAAGATCAAATTTCTCCCATACCCTTTATTTGAAAATATTTTGGAGAAATTTATTTTGAAATTGTCTCGAGGGCTTAAGCATATATTTAAGTTCATACATATATTACTAGAAAGCCTTATTGAATTTTTTTTTTATAAAGGTCAATTATTTTAAATGAGAACCCTAACTTCTTCTATTCAATTATTTGGAAATGTTTTTATTGGAGAGAAACTATGGGTTAGTTCAAGAATGCTTTGAGCATATATATTCATTGACACATATATATATTGTGCTTGAGAAGCTTCTTGACAATGGCTTAAGCTAATATTCACTTTTATACATTTTGCTTAGAAGCCTTACTTAAATTAAATTTTAAAAAGTCATTTTCATAAAGAAAATCATTTTCCATACTCTCATTGGTTTGCTTAAAAAATATTTTAAAAGGACTACCATACTTTACTGAGCTTCACTTTTAAATCATTTGAGAGTGCATATTAGAGCTTTCACTATGTACATCTCTGCTTATCTGAGAAGCATTCTCTTTGTATGCAAATTTTTATTATTGTTGTATTCCTAGCATGTGGTTGGAAGAGGATTACACTAGCCTGTAATGTGCACCAAATTGCTTCAGACACGGTTAGGAGAACTAAGAGTGCCGTCCTATAAGGTGTAGTTATTGGTTGTGGCTCGAGTTAGGGTTTACCTCACCCCTTAAGGAGAGGTTGTAATAGTGTTGCTCCGCCCAATAAGTGAGCAAAAGTAGTGGAATCCTCTAAGCTGATTTTTCTTGATGCAAGGACATAGGCAGGATTGGCCGAACCTTGATAACAAATCTTACCTCTCTCTCTCTCTCTCTCTCTCTCTCTCTCTCTCTCTCTCTCTCTCTCTCTCTCTCTCTTTCTCTCTTTCTCTCTCTCATTTAAATTCCGCACTTTAATTTTCACATGTGTATGAATGTTTATTTATTGTCATTTTTATTTTTTATGCACACTTTAATTTTTAAATGAGATTTAATGTGGTGAATTGGTGAAGTTTAAATTAGCAAAATATTTTTAAATACCGATTCATCCCCCTCTTGGGATCACCCCATAACTCTCAATTGGTATCAGAGCCCGGTTGCAATAAGCTTCACCGCTTTTTCATAAAGATTGCAAGGGCTCATATTTGGGGTATCCCTATTTTGAGGGTCAAACCTTTGCAAATGCTCCACTGCTTTTATTGTATAGATTTTACCATTTGAATATTGAAAATGATTTTTGTAAAATCAATTGATTGGAGGTTTAGGAAAGAGTTTGTTAATGGAATTTTATCTCAATAAAAATGATTTTAAAAATCTACAGTTTCCCAAGCTTGAATGTGAAATGAATGAGCATGACATTGGTTTTAACGCATATCATTTGAGTGCCATGCATTATTTATTGTGCCTTATGCTACTAATGTTTGTAAAAATGTTTATATCTTGTATTAGTACTGGTAAGGTATTTTGGGAACATTAAGAAGCGTGGAAAAATCGAGAGAGAACAGAACACCACTTCAACGATTTCGGGCTTGAATGACTAAGGAGTTAAATCAAAGTAGGTACATCTTACTCCTTTAACCTTATTAAATATTCTATGCCATGATTCATGTGATATTTTTGCATTTAATTTTTTATGAATTATGTGATATTAGCATATCATCTTATGAGATGCTACATGGGAATATTTTATATACTCATAAGATTTTAGGAAATAATATAAAAGGGGTTATAATACTTTAAATGCTTAAGTAGTGTTTTATGCTTAAAATTTTAAATTTTAATATACACTATTGTTTTATTAAGAACCATAGAAGAGCATGCCAATATAAGAATTTAGTGAAATATCCAATCTAATAACTTTATATATATATATATATATATATATATATATATATATATGATGATTGGTTAGTATTTGATTATATTGGCTGTAGCATGCTTAAATAAATTATCATTTCTTGAATTGAATCTTAGAAGCATGCTTATGTTAAACTCTCCTCAAGTGGACATATGTCTTCTTATTTCTTAAAGTTATATATATACTTAAAGTCTTAATTGTTGTCCACCACATTGAATTGAGTTTTAGGGAATCAATCAATGTTATGTATCATATATCCCTAAGCTCTTCATTGAGCTTAAATGATCAATCATATTCAAATGCATTTAAAAATCATCCCCTAGTAGAAAATATTAGTTATGCCAAATATTGCTAATTGAATATATAATTCTTTGGCTAATGAGTTGAATGAAAAAAGGGAGTAGCATGATTTAAAATTTCATCCAATAAATATTGTATTATATTATGCATACTTTCGATATATGTTATTGCCCTACTTAATTATATTGGATGATTTGCGTGAGTTGAATGCTACTATCCATTCTTTACCTAATGATTATATTTTTTGATCAATGGATAATTTATAACAAAAATTGTTATTTAAGTCATACTAGTATGCATGCTTGTTCTGAATGCCAGTTGCATGGCTTATGTAGTACTGTGAATTGCATGCTGAGAGTTAACTAGGATTTTGCATGTTGAATTGAATGATCATATAATCACATGCCATCTAGTTAACTGAAATCATGACTTCATAAGACTTGTTTTTGAATTCTAAATAGTTTCACAAGTCATATGCAGTTTCAAATTTGTGACCATGTTGAACATAATATTTTATCTTAAGTGGTCATTTACAATGTTATATGTATTTTGCCATTACTGAATATTCATCATTGATGCATGTTGGTTGGACAAAATGAATATATTTAATGCAGGCAAATTAATTAAATATATTTAATGCAGGCAAATTAATTAAATAGATTAGTACATGTTAAATCCAAAATGCTATATAAATTGAAAACATGTACACATGTTATAATCTTAGGTAGGAAATTCTAGTTCATGGACACCATTTGATCCAAATCTTTGAGTTATATATTTTTACTCAGGACCTAAATTGTAAAACATCATCCTTGTATTTAAAGAACACATTTTTTGATGATGGTTCATAAACTTGATCAAATGCATGACATAGGGGGAGTTTTCATTTGTAACACACTCATTGTGTATTTTGAGTTGTGTCATCTTTATGTTGAACCCCTATTGTATAATTCTTGAGTATGGCCTTGACTGGCTATCAAGCGCTCATTGAAATGCAATATTGCATGCCTATATGCTAAAAGTCTAATATTTGCTGCATGATGAAAACCTTTGAAAGGATGAATATATGATGAGTGCGTATAAATGAACATCATCCTTGAACTAATTGCATTTATGTATGCTTGCAAATATATAGGGAAATTAAGCACCATCCTTATGAAAAAGGATTTAAAATCACCTTCCCTATGGATTCATATGCACTGTTCTTCCATTGTTTTTTATCTTTGAGTCCTGATGGTATTCTGGAATACCATGTGTGCTAAATGCCTATAATCTCTCGCATGCAAAGTTTTATTATAAAGGATGGACATATGATGAATGTTTTTAAATGAAATTCATCCTTAACTGCAAATGCGCTTATGTATGCTTGAGAGTATATAGGGGATCCGTGCCCCATCATTAGAAATTAAAATAGAGCTTTATTGTAGCATATGTATCATTGTTTTTGTTTTTGAGTCCTAATCTTTTATAGATCCATGAACATCATATCCTTTTCATTATAGAATTATACTATGATATGGATCGTTCTTGAATATATGAACATCATTGTAGGACTAAATTTCAATTTTTTGATGCATGCAAATTCTATAGAATAATTTTATTGGTGGGATGAAAAGCCAAATCTTTATCCAGTAAATTTTTTAAAAAATTATTGCGTATAATGTCATAATGAATGTTTCACAGTTGGTATCAATATAAGTAGATAAAAGCATCTAAGCTAGGATTCAAATCAAAAGGGGGAGCATTTGAAAATAGCTTTCTATCTTGTTATGTTCACCAACATTTTTGGCTTAGATCTATTATGAAATTCTCCGTGGCTTGTGTATTTTAAAGCATGATGATTTTATTGAAAAACTTAAGCGACAACTTGTTGCTTGCCACAATCTTTTAAAATTTTCCATATGATCTTATTCTAAAATTTAATATTTTTTTTTAGATCTATATGGTTGGTTTTTTGGTTATATTATGGAGTGCTCTTAAACGTATACCAAAAAATTCTTTGCTTGTTTGAGTCCTTATGTTAAAGTTTCTTTTTTAGAAAACATTGTCCCTAGAACGTATTAGTAATATCCAAGGAGGAATTTGTTTTTAAATTTTTATGGAAAGAATGATCTTATAATTTCTAAATTTTATCTCTTGCTTGTGAGCTTAAATGCATTCATGACATGTTTTACTAAAATTTGTTTATGTCATGAAATTTTACATTTTAAAGGCTTTATAGTTTTAATGGTCTTATTTTCAAAAGAGAGATATATATATATATATATATTTTGTGGCCCTTTTGCTGATAAAAAAAAAGGGGAGAAGTGATTACGCGTCAAAACTGTGAAATTGGGTATCTTAACCCGGACTTTATGACTTATATTTTTAATTAAATGTCCAATTATGTCCAATATATTAATAAAGTACCGAATTCATCATTTTTGAGTTTTATTACATAATTTATGAATTTTTGGTAATTTTTTTATCACAGCAAAATTCTTAGGAACCAAAACCGGTACATGTTCGTAAATCATGCATAACTTTTTCGTCCAAGCTCCGATCGAGAAGATTCAAATTTCTATAGAAAGAGAAAAGGATTATCTACAACTTACATGTTTTGAGTTTTGAGCAAAACGGGCTCCAAAAAGGCCAAATTTGGCTGTGAGAGCAGAGAAAAAAAAAAGAAAAAAAAAATATTAATTAAAGTCTTGATTTGACCCAGCCATGCAAACCGGGTCAGGTCGTAGCTTCACGGGTCTAGGGCAAGCCATCCCCCTTTTTTTCGTTTAAATATTTTTTTTTTCTCTTCTTTTTGCCCTGTTGGGGGCTGCCCCAGTCGTGCCATCGTCTTCTCTTCTTCTCCATCTTCTTCTTCTCTTCTTCCTCTCCCCTCTGCTCCTTAATTCGGATTGTCTTCTCTCTTGCCTTCCTTTCTCTGTTTTCCTTCTCCTTCTCCTTCTCCTTCCTTAATCTCTTTTCTTCCTGCTCTCTCTCGAAAACCCCTGCTGTCTTGCAGCCTCCTTGGCCATCTTTCCTTGACCCTCCATAGCAGTAGCAGGCCAAGAAGCTACTCCAGCAGCTCCTCCTTCCATTCTTGGCCTCCAGTAGAACAAGCACTCTGTGAAGCCACAGCAGCAGTCGGAGCTCCTCTGCAGCAACACCAGAAAACCGGCATGCCATCTGCTGTTCCACCCGAGAGCCCCTCCACGCACGTCCAATTGAGCAGCTTCCATCAACTCTCTCAGCCACAGCTCCACGGATATCTCTCTCTTTCCTTTTAGTTTCTTTATTTTTCTATTTTTTTTATTGCAATGAAATATTATCTTGTTTTTATTGGAAGTTTAAACTTAATAGTTGCTAAGGGATATTGATGTTTTATTGAAGTTCAATTTCTTTTATTATTTACTTATCTTGTTCGTAGTTAAAGTTAGCATTAGGTTTGTGCATTTAAATTGGTTGTCTTTTATTTACCTTTGCTTAATTTAAATAATAATAATAATAATAATAATAGAAGATTTAAAAAAAATAAAATAAAAATGAAAAAATGGGAGTAGTTTGAACTTAGAATAGTTGTCTTTTCAAGATTTCATTTACACAGTTTTTACCGAAGTTTGGGTTAGCTAGGATTGACTTGATTAAAGCTCATGTTTTATTTTTTTGTTATTTTATTTTTTTTCTTGTTATCGTCTAAGTGTTACATTTTGGTTGTGCCTTAATTTAGATTGTTGTTGTGATTCAAGCTTTTGATTTTGTTAAAGATCCAATTTTTATTGGTCGCGTGTGTGTGTTTGGTTGAGTTTCCATTGCGTATCTTTAATTCCATGTTCTAGGTTGCCATTTTTAATTAATGCATGTTTCAGTGTTTCCTTAAGTAGATTAGGGTTTCCGTTTTTGCTCTCAATTTCAGTGCATGTTAGGTTTAGAGTTTTTAAATTACATGTTGTTTAATTTGCCAAAAGTGAAATCAAACAATCTTAAAACCCCAAATCTGAACTAAGTTCAGTATCTTTTTGTTTTTGATTGGAAGAACGTAAAATTTGATATTAAAATGCATTCCCTGAGGAGACGATCTAGCCCTTGTGCTTAATATTACACGACATAACTCTTATACTTAGGATAACTTCAGAGCTGCTCATTTTTCGAGTGAGTCAAGTTTTTGGCACCGTTGGCGGGGAATGTCGGTTTTAGTCTCAAATTAGCGTTTTTCCCATCATTTTTATTAGTTTTATGAAAAAGGAAAAAAACGAAAGAAGAAAAAAAAATTAAATAAATTTTGAGTTGAAAAAAATAAACATGGCTGCACCTGCATCACGCACGATAATGGACTTTTTGCGGCTTGAATATGCCATTGTATCATTTTCCACTATTTTTCCTAATGAAGAGCTTAATTTCATGATGCAGCATGGGAGGACGTCATTGCTACCCGAGTTCTACGGGACGAAATTTAAGTGGCAATGTTGACCTGATTGGTCACGCCCTGTTTTGATAATGACAAATACTCTTAGTACTGATGGTTGTACTGAGAACTGCATGTAGGTTCACCTTGTGCGCGCTTCAGGACTAAAAGACTTATCATGATGGCGTGCGGTGTTCGTGCCGATGAATGAAGAATCTTATGATGCATTTGTATTTATTATTTAGTTTCTTCATTCTGGGATGTAATTTTATTATGGACTGTACACTCATATGGCTTGTAATAATTTGCATCATGCATGATAGGTAGGTATGCTCAAATCGACCTTAGTTGGACATTAGGTACCTACACGGACCATAGAAAGACCTTAGGGTTTTCCCTTCAGTCGACCTTCGGTCGACCGATACCGAACTTTTTTGGTGTCTTAAAATTAGACCCCAAGTGCCCCTATGACACTCACACTTTCACATATATTTGTTAGGCACTAAAATAAGGTTTGATTGTGTCAAGACGGGACCGAAATGCACACACGATGCACTTTCGGTTGACCAGCCAAGTCAGTTCATTTTGGCCTGGTCGACCGAGACATCCTGGGTCAAAGTTTGACCACCCGGTCGACTAGCAAAGGTAGTTCAAAAGGCCATGGTTGACCGAAGCTCCTTTGGGTCAAAGGTTGACCACTCGGTCGACCGAAACTTGTAGTTCAAAAGGCCCTGGTCGACCGAAACCCTCCAGGGTCAACAATTGACCATCTGGTTGACCGAGAGCTTTTGTACTACAACTACCTGGTCGACCGTGGGTCCTCTGGAGCTGCCCCAACGGTCTGGTTGACTGAATCATTTAGTTCAAAATCTCCTGGTCGACCGAACCACGCTAATTTGAAAAATCGCCTATTCCAGTCGACCGAGCCTTTCAGTTCAAAAGTCCCCTGGTCGACCGAGCCATTTGAGTCCTGGTCGACCGAACCATTTCTGGTCGACCGGACCTCTCGGATTGCTCCTATTTTTACTGCGGTTAAACATATTTTAAACAGGGTTAATTATTTTAAAATGATTTAAAACTTTCTTAATAATGCCCAATAGGTCCCCAACGGTCAAAAATACCTCCTTGCCTATATATACCCATTCATTTATCATTATTAGCAGGGATTAGCAAACTTGATTAAGGCAAAACTCTCTCAACTCTCAAAACCCTATATTAGCCAAAAACTTCTTGCAAACACTCACATACTCTTCAATCTTTATTTCTTTAAGCATTGTGAGTATTTCTATAAGGCTATAGTGTGTAATCTCTCTAGCTAATACTCTTTTTTGGTATAAAGTTTGATTGATTTTATTTGAGAGTATAGCCTAAAGTTCTTCCACGGATTTCACTTGATAAATCTTGTGTGAGAAGACTTTGAGGGTTGTGGTTCTTGCATTGTTGTTGCAAGATACCTAGACCTAGATTTTGTGTGCAAAAATCCTTTTGTGAAAAGCTAATCCTTCAAACAACTCCATTGTGCTTTAGACATTGAAATATCGTATTGAGTTTGTTTGATCTATCTTGCTTAGCATATTTGAAACCCTGATCTGATTTTGTGATATTCGAATATTGAGTTTCAAATCTTGCTTAGATACACACTCTAGATCTTGATTGATTATCATACTTGATTGAGTGTTCAGCACACAATAGAGCACTGAGCATATCTACATATTATTTGTGCTTGCTTTATTGATTGAGCTATATTGGTGCACACATCTGCTTTTCTATAAGCATATTTCTGTGTACAAATTTTATACACATTTGTTGTATTTCCAGGCATGGACCTGAAGAGGGAGACTAGCCCTGGAATAGTCCCGAATTGGCTTAGACCCGGTTAGGAAAGCTAGACGCGTCGTCCTGTTAAGGCGTGTAGGTTGAGGTCAGCTCCGCTAATTGACCTGGTTAAGGTTGAGGTCAGCCCTGTGTTAATTTGACCTGGTTGTAAATGGTGCCGCTCCACCCTTAAGTGAGCTATTAGTGGAATCCTCTGGCTTGCGAGTTAGAGGCGGGGACGTAGGCACTGTTGGCCGAACCTCGATAACATATCGTGCGTGTTCACTTACATTTCTGCAATTTACTTACTGCACGTGTATGTTATATTGTGAATGATTAGGTTTACATTTGCATAAACAAACCCTAGGTTAAGTAATACTGGTTATCTGGTTTAACCTAGGCGATAAATTTTAAATATCCAATTCACCCCCCCTCTTGGGATTGCACCAAAGCTAACACCTATCAGCACTTAGCAGAGTTCAAGTTAACCAGTAACATGTTTTTCCCTCATGCTAGAACTGATGAATATCTTAAAATGAAATTATTTATTGCTTCTTTGCAGGATGGGGCACAGATGTGGTTTCAGTCCTTGAGACTCACTCTATCACTAGTTGGTCTGATATAGAGCGTGAATTTCTGCATGCATTTTGTCCCTCACAAAAAACTCAATTTTTGTAGGAATAGATTCTTAATTTTGTGCAACAGGATGACGAGACATTTCGGGCCTACTGGGAGCGATTTAAGGATCTGCTAAGTACTTGCCCACATCATGGGTTTGACTCATGGAGGTTAGCTGATTATTTTTATACTACTCTTACCCTTGATTGCAAGTATTTTGTCCAGACCATGTGCAATGGAGAACTCTTTAGCAAGGATCCAGATCAGGTATTATCGTTCTTCGATTACCTAGCTGAAAATGTCTCACAATGGAACACACGATACACTCAAACACCCATGACTACACACCCTATCAACACAATTAAGGGTAGAGAAGCATATGAGCCAACATATTTTCCAGATGATCATCCGCTTCAATATCAGCCACAACAGATCCCTCAGAGTTGTACGCCATCAGAATTTCTTGAGGGAAGCATTACCCAGATGGCGAACATGCTCTAGCAGTTCATGCAAACTCAAGTCGATCATCAAAATGAATTACAGGACACCATTAATGCGATAAACATGCAGTTGGATATCTTAGAAAAAGAAGAATTGCGCGCGGAACCTTACCCTCGTCCTCTAGAGTACCAGCAGCCACAACAACAAATACACGATGTTTCTCTTGAGACGGCAGAGGCCACCATCACCTTAAGTAGCGAGAAAGAAGAACCCTAATCTAAAATGCTCATTGCCAGGCAAACAGTTGTCCTTGCACCGCAAGTTACGGCTGAGATAGATGAATTCAAAGAAAAATCAGAGGAAACGGGCCTAGAAACGGAGCAGTTAGTTAATGAGGAGATTGATGCCAATACAGAGTACCAACCCGCGGTACCTCATACTCAGAGCTCAGAACCCGTGGAACCGTCACTCCCGCCTGAATCTGATGTCAAGGAGCCTAATGTGGAGGTAGACTTTTGCAGTGGTAAGATGATATGTACACTCGATACAAAGGTTGAGGAGACTGTTGTGAGCCTCATTTTGAAGGAACCAGGTAAAACTTTTAATACTAATGCTTCTGAAGAACTAAAGGTAATTGTTCCAAAAAACTTTCTCTCAAACACTAGTTCGTAAAACTTTCTTGTTAACACAAGAGGGTCGATCTACACACGTATTGTTTGGTATTTTGACGCATATTAATTCATTTGAGGCTGATTTTTGTGCAGGTATGAAGACTAATCCACTGTGGCGACTCAAATTTGGAGACCCACTAATCCAAGTTATAAACCTGCACCCACCAGACAAAATTCCTCATGAGCCTCGACCAGACGATTGTGATGTTTTTCTTTCCCTTCTTTTCCTTTTATTTTGCCTTATTTTATTTTTAGTTAATTTTTCGGTCCCTTTTCCTATAGTTCTGTTTGTCTTTTCCATTACTTTGCCACTCAGGTATGCCCTATCTTTCCCGTGCATAGTTTTTTCTGTTTCCCCCATGCTTTCACATTGATGACAATGCCCCACTTTAGTTGGGGGGGGGGGTGAGCATTCGCTTGTGATACTGTGCACATACACGTACCGGGTTTTATATTATCAACAAAAAAAGAAAAAAAAATCAAAAATAAAGAGAGAAAGAAAGAAAGAGCACTGAGGAATTATACTGCATTATGCCATGTTTAACATTGACATCCTTCACATACTTGCGTATAACTTAAGAATAACACACTTGAGTAAATCATGCGTAGTTTCTCTTTATATGATCTTATGACTTCATGAAAGATTGATTAGTAGTACACTCGTGTTAATCTGGCTATATAATTTCCTGTATTTACACGACATCTCACAAGGCTGAAGAAAACACATTCACGTGATTCATTGCACTTAGGGTTTCTTGTGAGCACTGAGAGAACACCCGTGGCGACCATGACACCTTGTGAGATATTCTTAAGTTATTTATCGTCCTTTTGAGCGTTAACATCAAATCAGAATTCAAGGAACTCAATTCTCTGTTTTTTTTTTGGATGATTTTTGTGCACTAGTCTCTGTTTTGATTTGCTAGCCTAGAGGTGACACCTAGTGGAGAGATAGAAACCTAGGTCTTGTAGCCTACTCAAGATGTGAAGGCTGAGCCATCCCTTGAGATAGACTTAGTTCATGGACCACTATTTGAGCTCAATTCCCATTGATTGTTTGAAGATTACAAAAGAAGTGTTATGATTGTCCTAATTGATCAAGAAAAATAGAAAATGAAGAATGAGCAGAAGAAAGAATAAGAAATAAACATGCGCATGAAATGAAATGCTAATGCCGACTCCACATAAATATCACAAAAAGTCAAGGACATGACACATATTTTCCACATATGAAGATTCTTCAACAAGTTAATGGCTCAAATGTATTCACGACAAGTTTGTGAATAAGTTGATCTAGGGTGGTCTCGGTTGGATATGGCGAGTAGGTGAGAAGATGCTAGGGTGAAGGACCCGACACCTCATAGATAGGCTAGATCCTTTCCAGACTAGTCCACTCCGTATAATTAGAGTTTGTTCCTTTCAATATGTGGGACGTTTGATCGCGACACTCCTCCTCACATATGATGAGTGAACCCATTTTCTTTGAGTGTTCTTGAGGGTATACCCGTTAGATCGAGTCAAAGCGACCATTCTGTAGGTGTCCACTGGTATCCTAGGTATACTAAGTCACACACATCTCGAGAGTTTACATGTTTATACTCGAACTTATATGACTGCATTAACTCTAAAATGTGTCACTGATTAACTTCATGTGAGTATACTGTTCTTAACTGACATATAAATGATGAAACTTGCATGAGTGACGTGCTTCGGAGTTGTGTGTATTGAATATGAACGAGCTTGTGTGAAATTCAGTTACATTCTTATATGCGAAATGGTATGATTGTGTAGCATGTGCATTGATTTCATGATCACTGGAGTTTGTAGTTATAAGCACTACCCTGAAATTCATTCACTTCATTTGCTAGAGATTAGAAAAACGTTAGTTGGGCATCTTAACCCGGGCTTTATGACTTATATTTTTAATTAAATGTTTAATTATATCAAATATTTTAATAAATGCCAAATTTATTATTTTCGAGTTTTATTGCATAATTTATGAATTTTTGGTAATATTTTTATTGCAGCAAAATTCCCGGGAACCAAAACCAGCACCTATTTGTAAATTGCACATAACTTTTCCATCCAAGCTCCGATTGAGACGATTCAAATTTTTAGAGAAAGAGGAAAGGATTATCTACAATTTTTATGTTTTGAGTTTTGAGCGAAATGAATTCCAGAAAGGTCAAATTTTTCTGTGAACGGATAGAATAAAAAAGAAAAAAAAGGAAAAAAATAATAATTAAAGTCTTGATTTGACTCGGCCATGCAAGCCGAGTCAGGTTGTAGCTTCACGGGTTGGGTCGTAGTTTGACGGGTCTAGGGCAAGCCATCCCCCTTTTTTTCCTTTAAATATTTTTCTCTTCTTTTTGCCCTATTGGGCGCTGCCCCAGTTGTGCCATCTTCTTCTCTTCTTCCCCATCTTCTTCTTCTCTTCTTCCTCTGCCCTCCGCTCTTTCATTCAGATTGTCTTCTCTCTTGCCTTCCTTTATCTGTTTTCCTTCTCCTTCTCCTTCTCCTTCTTATTCCTTAATCTCTTTGCTTCCTGCTCTCTCTCGAAAACCCCTTCTTTCTTGCAACCTCCTTTGCCATCTTTCCTTGACCCTCCATAGCAGCAGTAGGCCGAGAAGCCACTCCAGCAGCTCCTCCTTCCATTCTTGGCCTCCAGTAGAAAAAGCACTCAGTGAAGCCATAGCAGCAGCTGGAGCTCCTCTATAGCAACACCAAAAAACCAGCATGCCATCTGCTGTTCCACCCGAGAGCCCCTCCACGCACGTCCAACTAAGCAGCTTCCTTAAACTCTTTCGGCCACAGCTCCACGAATATCTCTCTCTTTGCTTTTAGTTTCTTTATTTTTATATTTTTTTTATTGCAATGAAATATTATCTTGTTTTTATTGGAAGTTTAGACTTAATAGTTGCTAAGGGATATTGATGTTTTATTGAAGTTCAATTTCTTTTATTATTTACTTATCTTGTTCGTAGTTAAAGTTAGCATTAGGTTTGTGCAATTAAATTGGTTGTCTTTTATTTATCTTTGCTTAATTTAAATAATAATAATAATAATAATAATAATAGAAGATTAAAAAAAATAAAATACAAAAAGAAAAAAAGGGAGTAGTTTGAACTTAGAATAGTTGTCTTTTCAAGATTTCAATTACACAGTTTTCCGAAGTTTGGGTTAGCTAGGATCGACTTGATTAAAGCTCATGTTTTTATTCTTTTAGTTTTATTTTTTTTCTTGTTATCATTTGAGTGTTACATTTTGGTTGTGCCTTAATTTAGATTGTAGTTGTGATTCGAGCTTTTGATTTTGTTAAAGATCCGATTTTTATTGGTCACGTGTGTGTGTTTGGTTGAGTTTCCATTGCGTATCTTTAATTCCTTGTTCTAGGTTTGCATTTTTAATTAATGCATGTTTCAGTGTTTTCTTAAGTAGATTAGGGTTTCTGTTTTTGCTCTCAATTTCAGTGCATGCTAGGTTTAGAGTTTTTAATTACATGTTGTTTAACTTGCCAAAAGTGAAATCAAACAATCTTGAAACCCTGAATATGAATTGAGTTTAGTATCTTTTTGTTTTCGATTGGAAGAACGTAAAATTTGAGATTAAAATGCATTCCCTAAGGAGACGATTTGGCCCTTGGGCTTAATATTACACGACATAACTCCTATACTTGGGATAACTTCCAAGCTGCTCATTTTTCGAGTGAGTCAAGAAGATCTATGAGCAAAATTAACTTTCATTTATTCTCTTTCTTTTGTTTTACAAAAATGGAAATTGATAAATATGCTTAATTGAATATTTTTTATGTCAGTTTCTAACATATACTGCACATTGAACAATTGACCTTAAATGTATATCTTGGAAATTTCTAAAGTCTTCATTTGTGAAAATGAACTTTATTGAATATCTTTTAATTTATGCATAGTGTTAGGGGGAGCCTACTTAGGCGAACCCAAATTTTCTAGTGTGTTTGTCATCATAAAAAATGGGGAGATTGTTGACTTTTTGAATTTGACCCCTGTTTTGATTATGACAAACAACAACATCCCACTTGTGTACTTAGGAAATATACAGGCTTATAATTCTCAAAGCAAAAGTGAAGGATGCAAAATGGAAGCCGTAAATGCATTTCAAGCTCGCACCAATCGGCGAATTCCATGGAAATCATGAGAGCAAACTTGAAGACTTTATTTATTTTTGGGTTGTAATAATTAATTAGTTTTAATTGTACATGCATCTCATGATTTAATTTGAAGCTCATACTTGACCTTAGGCTGACCTTAGACACTCTATATTTTATGAAAAGTCATTTTACAAATGTGCAAAAATTATTTTAAGGGCAAAAATCTTTTTTTTTTTTTTAAATGAAAAACTCCAAAGCAAGCTTTTCAAAGACACCTTCATGTCTCTCTCGGCTCATATATGAGCGATTTTCTCAATAAATCCATTCTCATCTTAAAACATGTTCAACATGAAAGTTGTGGTATTTTCTCTTAACTTTCTTTGCCACCAAGAACTTTCAATTTGAAGTTGTATGGAAAAGGTTATGGTCAAAATACTGAAAGGTGGCCGTAGCAGAAAAATTCCCTTCATGTTTCTTTCCTCTCATTGATGGGCATTTTTATTAGTTCATAACTTCTTATCCTAAAAAGTGTTCAACATAAAAGTTGTGGATTTTTATCTTAAATTTCTATTGATACTGAGAATGTTCGAGTTGGAGTTGTATAAAAAAAGGTATGGGAAAAAAACAGAAGGGTGTCCAACGGCCAAAAAACGGCTAGTTTTCAAATTAAATCATATTTTAATACCCCAACGGCCATGTTGGCCTTACAAGGCTTAATATCTTATTTTGATGCTAACAAACAAGTAGAACTTAATATGCTTTGTTTAAGTGATATATTTTCAGGATTCAATGAAGAATGTAAGGTTAAAGAATTCATGAAAGCTTATACTTCAAAGAAGGATGATTATATCAAGCTTGAGGCATGGATTAAAACTTGAAGATCATGAGAGCATTGATATTAAAGAAAAAGCTTCAAAAATGAAAGCCCAAGTGATCAATATCAAAAACTCAAAGATCAATAAAACTCAAAATCTAAAGTAATATTAAAAGATCAAGAGAGATAGATCTTGAAAGCTCACATCAAATTCAGAATCATTGGAGCTCAACAATAAAGAAAACTCAAAGCAAAGAAGAGTCAAATGAGTCTTTAGGACAATCTTTGTAAGTACTTCAAATAATTTCAATATGGATGCATGAAACTCTAAGGATAATTTATTGGACCTAGATATCTTTTAAAATACTTGGAAAATATTTTTATAAGGTCAAAAATTGTTTTAAAAAGGTTAGAATCATTTTTGGAATAAAAAGCACCAAAAAAAATATTTTTCAAACGCTGTCAATTTTTCTACATATGCATTGAGGTGCATTTCTCTTTATCAAAAACTCCTTATTTTAAAATTTGTTAAACATGAAAGTTGTATGATTTTTTACTAGCTTTCTTTTTACACTAAGATCATCAAATTTGGAGTTACACAGAAAAAGTTATGAACAAATGACTGAAGGGTGCTCCATGTTGAATGCATGACAGACGACTGTCAAGAACTTGACAGATGACTGCTAGTGCACCTTGAGATACCTGTCTGTGTTCAAACAGATGACAAACACCTTACTACCCCTTTAATTTAATTGGATATACAACTGCCAAAAATGGACAGTCATCTATCACGCGGTTATTTTGAATTTTTTCATAATGGTCAAATTTTAAATGAGGTTGCTTAGGGCTCAAAATTTGTAAAAACTTGGGGAATAATCCAAGACACTTGGGGATCAAGTTACATACCTTTTTAAGTCTATAAATAAGTCTCAAAGATCATTGAATCAATACACAAAAGAATTCAATTCAGCAAAAATTCAAAATCTTTATCAATTGCTCTCAAATGCTCAAGGCTCTCTCTTGCTCTCAAGCTCACATATTGTGCCCGAATTCAATTGAGTTTTAGTTGATCTTCTTCCACCAGAATTGTAGTACTACAAATTCTAAATCTTTCAATCATTGAAAGAATTAATCGGTGATATACTTCATTAAGCTTAAAGTTAAATTCCATATTGTCATGTACTTTGAAGTATATAGTTCTGCATTGTCGTACTAATCAGCTATTTGAGAAACAAATTCATTGTACACAAATATTTGATTTTTATCTTGTAGATTAATGATTCCAAGGATTGTTTGGATCATTGGCTAAGAAAGGGGATATTTCTTAGAGAGGCAGGCTCTAGCCCAGTTAAGGAGTGACCGGACGAGGGGACATCGTTTGGAGAAGGCGGACTCTTGCCTTAACCAAGGAGTGTTGTAAAGGTCAGTTCCACCTATTAAAGGAACATATTTATTGAATCATTCGGTGGTTTTCCAATGGCGAGGACGTAGGTTGTGTATAAGTCGAACCCCCTAAAAATCTTCGTCTCACTCTCTCTTTCCCATACTCTTTATTTTCAGTACATATTTAAATTGCGTGGATGGTATAAATTGAAAATCATATATACTACGTGTATTTGGGATTCAAGTAAACTTAAAGTTTAATTTTGATTTGTGTTACAAAAACTGAAAGGGAGTACATTGGTTATACCATATCTTGCGGAAATCATACGGGAGTACGTTACTTGGTTAAAATCACAAAGATAAATTAACTGAGAGTTTATTTGAATTCTGAATATTGGGAAAAGTGTGGATATTATGTTGATTGGATTTTATATTATATATCATATTAAGCAAACCAGTTAATACAAGGCTTCACATCAGCAAACACAGATTATCATTCACTACAGGGCCTAATTCCAATTTATAACTAGGGCTGACAACAAAAGCTGAAAGTTGAGTTTAATATATTGACATATTGTGGCTGAATGATTTAAAGTTTGAATGTGTTTATATTTCAAAGAGTGTTGAATGTTGCATACTTCCATTAATCTAATAGTGCAGTAGTTAACTTATACTTGGGAAATTAATTGGTTGTCTCGTTTGAATATTGTGCTTAATTGATTGGTTGTTTAATTGTGTTGTTTATTAGATAAAGGAAACTAAATTCTTGTGTGATTGACAAATTAATCAAATAAGTCAAGAATTAGTTAAAAGAAATAAAAGAAGGTTAAGGATTCTTAAAAGGAATTAAAAGAAATTTTTATAATCCAATTCACCCACCCTCTTGGGACTACACCTTACTTTTCAATTGGTGTTAGAGAAGGATTACAACAAATCCTAACAAGTAGTTATAAAAAGATCCTAATGGCTAACTTAGGCGTAGCTCCCTATGAAGAGAGACAATCTTTAACTAGGCCACCAATTTTTTGTGGTTTGAACTATACTTTCTAGAAAAAGAGAATGCAAATATATATTCAAACTATGAATTGGAAAACTTGGGAGGTTGTCATGGAAGGTGACAAAATTCCACTAAGATAGTTTATGGAAAACAAGTTCCTAAGGTGAAAATTGATATGACAGACTTTGACTATAAGATGTTGCAAGTAAATTTTAGTGCTATGAATGCTCTATATTGTGCCTCAGATGCTAATGAATTTAATAGAGTAATGGTTTGCAAATCAACTAAAGAGATATGGGACAAGTTAGAAGTAACATATGAAGGCACTATAGATGTTAGGGATAATAGGATCGAGATGCTCACAAGTGAATATGAAGCTTTTAAGATGAACCTGAATGAATCCATAACTAATATGTTTACTAAGTTCACTCACATAATAAATCCCCTAAATGTACTAGGAAAACCTAAATTCCTTATGAAATGATAAAGAAAATTCTTATAAGGCTCGCAACTGTATAGGAACCAAAAGCCACAGCCTTAACCACAGGAAAAATTTGAAAAACACTTCCTTCGATGAACTTATAGGTTCTCTCCTTACATATGAAATGGCAGTGAATGAAAAGAATGAAAAAACCAAAGCCCAATAATCAATAGCCTTTAAAGCCTTAAAGGAAAACTTAAGTAGTGAAATGGATGAAGATGAAGAAGCTTTCACATCTAAAAAGCTAGCGAGGATACTAAGAAGACGAAAAAAATTTAAAAGAAGAAACCGAGACTCCGAATCATATAAAGAAGGAGAAGAAATCAGCAAAAAAAAAATCTAAAAGTAAAACTCCTACATGCTATAATTGCAACAAAGTTGGACATTTAAAACCGGAAGGTCCTCTACTTAAAGAGTCTAAGGAGAAAAAGAAAAAGACCATGAAAGCCAGTAATTGGGACATGATCAGTACAAGTAGTTTAGAAAATGACTAAAGTGACCAAGAGGTTGCTTGTATGTGCTTTATGTCTTAGGATGATGAGGAAAGCTCCTCATCTAAATCTTCAAATAATTCTTGCAGTGATGAATCCAATGATAAAAGCATGTCATCTTATGAAGAACTTCAACATGACATATTCAAGGTGCATACTTTGTTAATTAAAGTAACTAAACAAAATACTTCATTGAAAAACAAGAATGAAGGAATGATGAAAGAGTTAGAATCTCTTAGAACTACTGAAAGAGAAAATGATTCAAGAATCAAGAAAATGGAAAGTAAGAATGAAGCTATAACAAAGGAGTTAGAATCCAAAAATCTTGCTGAAAAGGAAAAAGACTTGAAAATCAAAGAGTTAGAATGCAAGAACGAAAAAATGATAGAAGACCTTCAATCCCTATCATCTACGGTATATGAGAAAGATATATATATATATATATATATATATATATATATATATATATATCTGAATTAGAGGATAAAATCAAAAGATTATCTCTAGAATTAAAGAAATGACAAAAGAAGGTTGATGATAAGAAAGATAAAGAGATAAATGATCTCAAGAATCAAATTGAAGATAAAGAAAGAATCATTAGTACCTTTACAAAAGGAAAAACAAACTTTGACAAAATGGTAGGCTCCCAAAGAATGTCTCTAAACAAAGAAGGCATTGGATTTAATGGAATTGAAAATAAAAAAGAAAAGGAATCTTTACATGGGTTATTTCTCAAAAGCCTCCAAAGATAATGCAAGCACATCCTTTAATGCTTACACTAACACCATAAGCTATCAACGTAAGAAAAAGGGGCATATCAAGTTTGATTGTCCATTTAAAAGAAAGGATATAAAAACCAAATAAGTATGGAAAGTAAAAGAAATATCCTTTATCGAACCAACCGGAACCAAGAAAGTATGGGTATCGAGATGATAAACTAGCTTATAAGTGAAAAACTCCATGGATTAAGTCATTCCCCTTTAAAAATTGAGAAAGTAACTTAATTCATGATTAAAAAATGAACTAGTTGAAATGGAAAAACTTAAAGATGAGTTTAAAAGTTATTATAACAAATTCAAAATGACATTGTTGGCAAAAATCATAAGATGTTTTTACAAAGCTTAACTTAAGAAAATATTAAGAAAATATCAAATTGAGCTTATTACATAAGTACTTCAAGTTGATTCAAGTATCATTTTTCATTTTGAAGCTCATTAGGCAAAGAGACTTAGAGACCTTAGTATAAAACTTGGAACAAGTTTTCCAAAGATAAACAAGTTCATATTCCAAGATTAATTGAGCAAAGAAGAGAGAACTCAAAAACATGTTGAAATGAGTAAAATCCAATTGACAGATGACTGGTAGATTAAGAGAATTTTAACACAAGTTAGAAGACTGACAGACGACTGTCAAGTAATGGACAGACGACTGCCAGTGATCAGTGAGCCATCTATGAGTGTTTTTCTAGACGACTGTCAACCTTCTGTGTATATTGAAAAATTGGTTTGTTCATGGATAGATGACTGTCATCATATGGAAAGACGTCTGTCACCCATCTATTCATTTTTAAAAACCTAGTTGTTTCGTGATAGACGACTGCTCATTGTTGACAGGCGATTGCATAAAGTTTTTAAAAGATATTTGAGAATGAAATGCTATATGCTTCATGCTTACATGCCTATATGATATGCTATGTGCTGCATG
The DNA here is from genome assembly GCF_029873635.1 of Malania oleifera. NCBI lineage: Eukaryota > Viridiplantae > Streptophyta > Magnoliopsida > Santalales > Ximeniaceae > Malania > Malania oleifera. The sequence continues at coordinate 71,662,832 of NC_080418.1, read as the reverse complement.
CTTACATTCCTATGCTACATGATATGCTTGACTTATATTGAAAATTTATGGCTCACTATGTTGAAAATTTGAGCATGAGATTATTGAGTATAAGCATGAATTTTCATATGAGATTAATTCTTGATCATGCATGCAATTGATGAATTACATGGGCAGACTTACTGCTTTTTATAGTGATATCCATGAGCTATAAGAGATATTATGGTTATATTGGTATCCATGCGCTGTGTATAATGTGATAATGACTTTGGTAACTATAAAGTCTTTGGTATCCACGAATATTTTTGGTATCACATTTTAAAAATTTTAATTGGTATCACAATTTTACAAAGCTCACTTAGTATCATAATCTAAAAGTTAAATTTGTCTTTTTAGCATGACAAGTATGATTATATCTATGAGCATAGTATGACATTGATGATATTAGCATGATATTGATATTTTATACATGATGTGAATCAATGTTTTGAAACATGGGATGAAGAAAGCAAAATGGATAACAAAACTGAATGTATTGAATTCAGGGGGAGTGTTTTGTCATATTACTTATATTATGATTGTTTCCCTACTAATCAATTCATAAAATTTTCAATTGGTATCATGAATTAAATTTTCAATTGGTATCAATTCTCAATTGGTATCATGATTTTTAAATAGATATCATGAATTCAATTTTAAATCGGTATCATAAAATCAACAATTGAAATCTTGAATATTGACTAAAGGAAAATGTTGTTAGTAATGAAGCAACAATTCATATGCTTGAATGTTATAACACACTACACATGCTATATTGAAAAACTATAAATTGAGTGTGTTCATATGTTTCATACACATGGTTAATGATGTGCTGAACATGTGATTTTACTTGAACTTAATCATTTTTTTTCATTTTTGATGGATGTCAAAAGGGGGAGAAGTTCTAAAGCAAAATCGAGCATAATATTGCAAATTACAAAAACTGAGCATGAACATAATATATATCAAAAGGAGAAGTATTTGATAGTGATGAGCATGATTGTAAAAGAGGTTTTGAAATTGATATTGATCTTGCAAAAAATGTTAAGATAATTCTTATTGAAAGGAGGAGTCTTTTTAAGGCTCACTTTAATTTTTGCTTCTTATTTGTCATCATAAAAAAGGGAGAGATTGTTGGTCTTACAAGGCTTAACATCTTATTTTTATGCTAACAAACAAGTAGAACTTAGCATGCTTTGTTTAAGTGATGTATTTTCAGAACTTAAAGATGAATGCAAGGTTAAAGAATTCATGAAAGCTTGTACTTCAAAGAAGGATGATTATATCAAGCTTGAGGCATGGATTAAAACTTGAAGATCGTGAGAGCATTGATATTAAAGAAAAAGCTTCAAGAATGAAAGTCCAAGTGATCAACATGGAAAGCTCAAAGATAAATGAAGCTCAAAATCTAAAGTAATATTGAAAGATCAAGAGAGATAGATCTTGAAATCTCACATCAAATTCAGAATCATTGGAGCTCAGCAATAAAGAGAACTCAAAGCAAAGAAGAGTCAAATGAGTCTTTAGGACAATCCTTGTAAGTACTTCAAATAATTTAAATATGGATGCATGAAACACTAAGGATAATTTATTAGACCTAGATACCTTTTAAAGTACTTATAAAGTATTTTTATAAGGTCAAAAATTGTTTTAAAAAGGTTAGTATCATTTTTTGAATGAAAAGCACCAAAAAGAGGATTTTTCAAATGCTGTCAATTTTTCTACATCTGCATTGAGGTGCATTTCGCTCTATCAAAATATCATTATTTTAAAATGTATTTAACATGAAAGTTTTAGGCTTTTCCCTTATCGTTCTTTTGACACCAAGAATGTCAAATTTGGAGTTACACAGAAATGGTTATGATCAAAATACTGAAAGGTGCTCAAAGCTGACAACATGACAAACGACTGTCAAGAACTTGACAGACGACTGCCAACGCACTTTGAGACGCCTGTCCATGTCTGAACAGAAGACTAACACCCTACTGCCCCTTTAATTTAATAGGATAGATGACTACCAAAAATGAATTTTCATCTGTCATGCAGCTATTTTGAATTTTTTCATAACGGTCAAATTTTAAAATGAGGTTGCTTAGGGCTCAAAATTTGTAAAAGCTTAGGGAATAATCCAAGTCACTTGAAGATCAAGTTACATACCTTTTTAAGTCTATAAATAAGCCTCAAAGATCATTGAATCAATAAAAAAAATAATTCAATTCAACAAAAATTCAAAATCTCTCTCAATTGCTCTAAAATTCTCAAGGCACTCTCTTGCTATCAAGCGCACATATTGTGCATGAATTCAACTGAGTTTTACCCGATCTTCTTCCACCGGAATTGTGCTACAAATTCTAAATCTTTCAAACATTGAATGAATTAATCAGTGATATACTTCATTGAGCTTCAAGTTAAATTTCATATTGTTATTTACTTTGAAGTATATAGTTCTGCATTGTTGTACTAATCAGCTTTTTGAGGAGCAAATTCTTTGTACACAAATATTTGATTTGTATCTTATATATTGATGATTCCAAGGAATGTTTGGATCTTTTTCTAAGTAAGGGGATATTGCTTAGAGAGGCGGGCTCTAACCTAGTTAAGGAGTGACCGAATGAGGGGACATTGTTTGGAGAAGGCGGGCTCTAGCCTTAACCAAGAAGTGTTGTAAAGGTTTGTTCCATCCGTTAAAGGAACATGTTTAGTGAACCCTTTGTTTGTTTGTCGAAGGTAAGGACATAGGCTGGGTATAAGTCGAACCTCGTAAAAATCTCCGTCTCACTCTCTCTTTCCCTTACTCTTTATTTTGAGTACATATTTAAATTGCGTGGATGGTATAAATTGAAAATCATATATACTACGTATATTTGGGAATCAAGTAAACTTAAAGTTTAATTTTGATTTGGGTTGCGGAAACTGAAAGGGAGTACATTGGTTATACGATATCTTATGGAAACCATACGGGAGTACGTTATTTGGTTAAGATCCCAAAGATAAATTAACTGAGAGTTTATTTGAATTCTGAATATTGGAAAAAGTGTGGATATTGTGTTCATTGTATTTTATATTACATATCATATTAAGCAAACCAATTAATACAAGGCTTCACATCAGCAAACATAGATTATCATTCACTAAAGGGCTTAATTCAAATTTATAACCTGGGCTAAAAACAAAAGCTCAAACTTGAGTTTAATATATTGATATATTGTGGCTGAATGATTTAAAGTTTGAATGTGTTTATATTCCAAAGAGTGTTGAATCTTGCATACTTCCATTAATCTAATAGTGCAGCAGTTAACTTATACTTAGGAAATTAATTGATTGTTCGGTTTGAATATTGTGCTTAATTGATTGGTTGTTTAATTGTGTTGTTGCTTAGAAAAAGAAAACTAAATTCTTGTGTGATTGAAAAATTAAACAAACAAGTCAAGAATTGGTTAAAAGAAATAAAAGAAGGTTAAGGATTCTTAAAAAGAATTAAAAAAAAAAATTTATAATCCAATTCACCCTCCTCTTGGGACTACACCTTACTTTTCAATTGGTATCAGAGAGGGGTTATACCAAATCCTAACAAGTAGTAATAAAAACATCCTAATGGCTTGCTTAGGCGTAGCTCCCTTTGGAGAGGGATAATCTTCAACTAGGCCACCAATCTTTTGCGGTTTTAACTATACCTTCTAGAAAAAGAGAATGCAAATATATCTTCAAACTATGAATTGGAAAACTTGGGAGGTTTTCATGGAAGGTGACAAAATTCCAACTAAGATAGTTGATGGAAAACAAGTTCCTAAGGAGAAAATTGATATGACAGACTTAGACTATAAGACGTTGTAAGTAAATTTTAGTGCTATGAATGCTCTATATTGTGCTTTAGATGCCAATGAATTTAATAGAGTAATGGTTTGCAAATAAGCTAAAGAGATATGAGACAAGCTAGAAGTAACATATGAAGGCACTATAGATGTTAGGGATAATAGGATCGATATGCTCACAAATGACTATGAAGCTTTTAAGATGAACCCGGATGAATCCATAACTAACATGTTTACTACGTTCACTTACGTAATAAATTCCCTAAATGCACTAGGAAAAACCTACACTACTTATGAAATGATAAGGAAAATTCTTATAGGGCTACAAACCACATGGGAACCAAAAGCCATTGCCTGAACCGAAGGAAAAATTTTAAAAACACTTCCTTAGATGAACTTATAGGTTCTCTCCTTACATATGAAATGGCAATGAATGAAAAGAATGGAAAAACCAAAGCCCAAGAATCAACAGCCTTTAAAGCCTTAACAGAAAACTTAAGTAGTGAAATGGATAAAGATGAAGAAGCCTTCATATCTAAATAGCTAGCAAGGATACTAAGAAGGAGAAACAAATTTAAAAGAAGAAACCAAGACTCCAAATCATATGAAGAAGGAGAAGAAATAAGCAAAAATAAATCTAAAAGTAAAACTCCTGCATGTTATAATTGCAACAAAACTAGACATTTAAAACCGGAATGTCCTCTACTTAAAGAGTCTAAGAAGAAAAAGAAAAAGGTCATGAAAGCCACTACTTGGGACATGGTGAGTACAAGTAGTTCAAAAAATGAATCAAGTAACCAAGAGATTGCTTATACGTGCTTTATGGCTTGGGATGATGAGGAAAGCTCCTCATCTAAATCTTCAAATAATTTTTGTAGTGATGAATCCAATGATGAAAGCATGTCATCTTATGAAGAACTTCAAAATGACTTATTCAAGGTGCATAATATGTTAATTAAACTAACTAAAAAAAATACTTCATTGAAAAACAAGAATGAAGGAATGATGAAAGAGTTAGAATCTCTTAGAACTGCTGAAAGAGAAAAGGATTCAAGAGTGCAGAAAATAGAAGGTAAGAATGAAGCTATAACAAAGGAGTTAGAATCCAAAAATCTTGCTGAAAAGGAAAAAGACTTGAAAATCAAAGAATTACAATACAAGAATGAAAAAATGATAGAAGAACTTCGATCCCTATCCTCTACGGTATATGTGAAAGATATATATATTTCTGAATTAGAGGATAAAATCAGAAAATTATCTTTAGAATTAGGGAAATCACAAAAGAAGGTTGATGACAAGAAAGATAAAGAGATAAATGATCTCAAGAATCAAATTGAAGATAAATCAAGAATCATTTATATCCACTCGTATATTTCTATTTCAAAGGATTCTTTTTCTTGAGGTAATTTTGAAAAGGTTTGAGCATATATTCAAGTTTATATACATTGCTTAAAGGCCTCTACTTTTTATTCTTGTTGTTTTTCCAAAATCAAATTTCTCCTACTCTTCTTGAAAATATTTTTAGAGAAAAATATTTTGGAGGTTTTATTTAGAAATTCTTGAGCTTATATTCATGTTTTTACATATAGCTTGATAGCCCTTTTAATATCATGTTCTTCAAAGATCATATTTCTGCCATACCTTTTATTTGAAAATATTTTGGAGAAATTTATATTGAAATTGTCTTGAAAGATTAAGCATATATTTAAGCTCATACATATATTACTAGAAAGCATTATTGAATTTGTTTTTATAAAGGTCAATCATTTTAAATGAAAACCCTAACTTCTTCTATTCATTTATTTGGAAATATTTTTATTAGAGAAAATCTATGGGTTAGTTCAAGAATGCTTTGAGCATATATATTCATTGATATATATATATACATGTGCTTGAGAAGCTTCTTGACATTGGCTTAAGCTAATATTCACGTTCATATATTTTGCTCGGAAGCCTTATTTAAATTAAATTTTAAAAGGTCATTTTCATAAAGAAAATCATTTTCCATGCTTTCATTTGTTTATTTGAAAAATATTTTGAGAGGAATAACATACTCTACTAAGCTTCATTTTTAAATCATTTGAGAGTGCATATTAAAGCTTTCATTGTGTATATCTCTTCTTATCTGAGAAGCATTCTCTTTGTACTCAATTTTTTATTATTGTTGTATTCCCGGCGTGTGGTCGGAAGAGGATTGGACTGGCCTATAGCATCTCTTAGATTGGTTCAAACCCGATTAGGAGAACTAAAAGCACCATCCTGTAAGGTGTAGTTATTGGTTGTGACTCAACCCTGAAATTTGAGTTGGGGTTTACCTCGCCCCTTAAGAAAAGGTTGTGATGGTATTGTTCCACCTAATAAGTAAGCAAAAGTAGTGGAATCCTCTAGGCTGGTTTGGCTTGAGGCAGGAGGGTAAGTAGGATTGGTCAAACCTCGATAACAAATATTCTCTCTCTCTCTCTCTCTCTCTCTCTCTCTCTCTCTCTCTCTCTCTCTCTCTATCTATCTATCTATCTATCTATCTATCTCATTTAAATTCTGCACTTTAATTTCTTCATGTGTATGAATGTTTATTTATTGTCATTCTTATTTTTTCATGCATACTTTAATTTTTAAATGACATTTAATGTGGAGAATCAATGAAGTTTAAATTAGAAAAATATTTTTAAATCCCAATTCACCTCCTCTTGGGATCACACCATAACTCTCAGGGAGCTATGCTTGTAATGATATCATGATTACTAGAAATTATTGAGAATTCTAATATACAATCTTTTATATATTTTCTCATGTTACTTGAAGACTTATTGTTTGTCTTCTTATGCATGATGAATGCAAAGTTTATATTTTGTGCCTTCACTGGATATGTGCTTTTGTTTATGGCTGCTCTTTGCCTTAGCATTTATATATTTTTATAGATATCTTGCTATTTTTGATTGATGTCAAAAGGGGGAGAAGTTTTAGGCAAAAATTGAGCATGATAATTGATCTTGAATTATGACATGATATGATATTGAGCTAATCTTGATATATGAGCATGATATTGAAATTAATATGAAATTGATCTTAATATTACAAATATTGTTTAGATGCTTATTGTAAGGGGGGGCCTTTTTAAGTCTTACTCATTTGTGCTCCTTATTTGTCATCATCAAAAGGGGGAGATTGTTGGCCTTATAAGTCTTAAAATCTTGTTTTGATAATAAAAAATCAAAGAAACTTAACATATTTGGTTAAGTGATGATATTTCAGGACTCAAGTATGTGAATGCAAGGTCTAGTGCAGAAAAGGATTATTGAAAGCTTATACTCGAAAGAAATATCTCATAAAGCTTGTACTATTAAAGCATGTACTCAAAGATGATTTGATGAAGCTTAAAGTAAATTGAAGTTGGAAGTCAAGATAGGCTCAAGAGATGGAAAAACATGAATACTTAAGTGCTTAAAATGTATAAGTCTTAAGAAATTTCATGTAAGTACTTCAAGCGATTTCAATATGGATACATGAAGCTCTTAGGTTAATTTCTTAGACTTAGATACCTTTTAAAATATTTGGAAAATATTTTTTATAAAGTCAAAAATTATTTCAAAAAGGTTAAAATTATTTTTGGAATGAAAAGCACCAAAACAGGATTTTCCAAATTCTGCTCTTTTTTCTATATCCGCATTGATGTGTAATTTTATCTATCCACTGATTTTTATATTCATGAATGATCAACATGAAAGTTGTATGAGCATTTTTTTAGCTTTTTGTTGATGTTAGTTTCATTATTATCCCAAGAGGGGGTGAATTAGTATTTTTAAAAAATTAATCCCCTAGGTCAATCCACTAGCAATAGTATTACACAAGCCTAAGGTCAATTTAGTGTGTGTAAGACAAATCCATATAAATATTTAGTGGAAATTAAACTACACAGGTGATCTAACTAAGCATGCATAATAAAACAGTAAATATAGATGACACCATTAATGTTATCAAGGTTTGACAAACTACCTATGTCCTTGCCTTGGCTCACCAGTACAAGGATTACACTATGGGCTCACTTAACGGGTGAAGTGGCACCTAAATACAACCAGGTCAATTAGCATAGGGCTGACCTCAACCTTTACAAACAATCCTTCTGGGCTAAATTACCACCCCCTGAAACCACGCTTGGAATACAACAAATTTCACAAGACAAGGTACGTACAAATATAATGCTTCTCAATCAAGCAGATATGTACAGTAATAATCAGAACGCACTAAACATGTATGAATAATAAGCTCAATGGTGTGAATGTGTGCAATCAACACTCAGTCTAATGATTATTCTCAAGCAAGCACTAGAGTGTTTAATCAAACTTCTCTTTGAAACAAAGTGTGAAAAATCTCAATATCAGTTTGGGGTTTCAAAGATGCAAGCTAGAATAATTAAACAATCTCAAAAAAAAATTCTCAATATACTTAGCACAAGAGACGTTTGAATGTAAGCTTGTAGAAAATAATTTTGTACTAAAAAAAATTATAGGCTAAGGTATCTTGCAATATTGATGCAAAAACCCGCAAGCCACAAAGCTCTCCACACACCGGATTTATTAAATTAAATTGGTGGAGAACTTTAGCTCAAACACTCAATCAACAAAATCAATCAATAAGAAATACAGTAAGAGTGTTTAAGTAATATTGGATTGAGTATAGACACTCTAGGCACTCTCATAAAGCTTGGTTAATCAAGAAATTTGGAGTAAGACAGTGTATGGAAGTAGTATGTAAAAAATAGGCTTGGAAAAATTGAGAGAATGTTTTTCTTAATCACAATGTTAATTACCCCTAATCTTGACAAATAAATGCATACATATAGAGAAGGGGCAAATTAAAAGTGTTTAATGAAATAACTCCCTTTTTACTCGTACTTACCTGCGGTAATTATTTGCCAATCGGAGAGCTTTGGGTAGCTAATCTGAGGTTCAGTTGCCTGAAAAGACACATGAGAAAAAGTACATTTTTGAAGTTTAGGTGCCTTTGAAAGAGGATGATTTTCTAAACCTAGGCGATGTTCCAAAAGACTACGGTTCGGTAGCCCGATATAAGTTTAGTAGACAAAACTTGAACATTCGCTAGCTCGAGGCAGATTTGAACGTGATGTTCGGGCTGCTGAGTTGGTGGGAAAAGTCAGAATAACAGTTCGATCACCCAAGGACACTACGGTCAAATTGGTTTAGTCGCCCAAAACCAAGTCAACCTTCTGACTAGTCAAGAGTTTGGTCGCCCAAAGTGTTTTGAACACTAGGGGTTTTGTTGCTCGAAACCTCACAAATTTGCCCTATAAGTCCAACTTCAATTCAATTGTTTCCCCTGAAAATATAAGTGATTATGGGGACTATCTTATATGTTTGTCCATGGACCTAAGGTCTTTCTAAGGTCTTTTGAGCTTATTAGAACTTACATGCATGATATGCAGACTATTATAGACCTTTCCCTATGTTACTATTACAGACTCGAATAGAGCAATAATATACATTACAACAAAAAGAAATCTTCTGGGTCTTTAAACTTGGAATCTTCATATGTTATCAAGTGATCCGCTTATATGGACATGCACACAAACTTGATAGACATTAAATACCTGAGTATTTGTTATTATCAAAACTAAGTATGACCTATAAGGTTAACATTCTCCTCCTTTTTAATGATGACAAATACACCATGCAAAAGTGGGTACAACCTTGAAAAGCTCTCCCTAACAATATGCATAATGTTAAAGATTTAACAGTGCAAACAATTTTCAAATACCCAATTGCAAACAATTTTTTTTTCAAATACCTAGGGTCTTTAAACTTGGAGTCTTCATATACCATCAAGTGATCTACTTATATGGACCTGCACACAAACTTGATAGACATTAAATACATGATTATTATTTGTCATTATCAAAATTGGGTATGACTTCTAAGGTCAACATTCTCCTCCTTTTTTATGATGACAAATACACCATGCAAAAGTGGGTACAACCTTGAAAGGCTCCCCCTGACAATATGCATAATGTTAAAGATTTAACAGTGGAAACAATTTTCAAATACCCAATTGCAAACAATTTTTTTTTCAAGTACCCAATTGCAAACAATTTTCAAATACCAAATTTTGCCTCTTCTCCTCCTTTTGGCAACAGCAAAAAGGACTATGATACATACATTGTCATAGGCATTGAGTATGATTCATTTAGATACAAGATGGGTTTGGGAAAGGTTTTAGAAATTTTGGCAGCATGTCATTTAAAAATAAAACATTTCCAAAAAAATACTTGTATAAAAATGACCTGATTGAGTTTTTAAATTAACAGTTTATCCATAACAACTTAACTTAAATAGTCCAGTATGATTATGACATATAACATAAAGATAATTACCAACATGCAAGAGATATAATAATTACACATTTCAAAACACAACCAAATTCATAAACTCTAAACAAATGATAGATTTAAAGTGATATCAATTGTTATACCAATTTTTAGACTTAATATTGTTAGAAAGCTCCCCCTAAGTTTTTGCAATCTATCAAATATCTAGGATGTATCTCCACTATGCATTAGACCTAACTCATGTCTAATTTGTATGAATCTATCTTCTTGAAGGGGTTTGGTGAAAATATCAGCCCAGTACTCATTTGTGCACACAAACTCAAGTGCCACATCCCCTTTCTGCACATGATCACAAAATAAATGATGTCTAATTTCAATATGTTTAGTTCTTGAATGTGAGATAGGGTTCTTTGAGATATTGATTGCACTAGTATTATCACATTTAATCAGTATTGTATCGTAATGCAATCCAAAATCCATGAGTTGTTGCTTCATATAAAGCATTTGAGCACAACAACTCCCAGCTGCAATATATTCTCCTTCGGTTGTGGATAAGGAAACTGAGTTCTGTTTCTTAGAGAACCAAGAAACCAAAGATTGTCCTAAATAGTGACAAGTACCACTAGTACTCTTCCTATCAACTTTACTACCGGCAAAGTCAGCTTCAGTATAACTAACAATCTAAAAGGTTGTATGCTTAGGATACCATAATCTTAATTCAATAGTTCCAACTAGATACCTAAGGATTCGTTAACTGCTAATAGATGAGATTCCTTAGGTGCGACACACACCAAACATAATATCAAGCCTACTAGCTGTAAGATATAGAAGACTTCCAATCATACCATGATATAATTTTACATCAATAGGAATCCTTTGCTCATCCTTATCTAATTTAGAGGAAGAACTTATAGGAGTGCTAAGAATTTTATAGTCTTCCATATTGCATTTCTTGAGCAAGTCCCTAACATATTTAGATTGGAATATGAAAGTCTCGTTCTTAGCTTGTTTAATTTGGAGACCTAGGAAGAAACTAAGTTCACCCATCATGCTCATTTTGAATTCATTTTGCATGCATTTGGAAAATTCATTGCTCAACTCATCATTAGTAGCTCCAAATATAATGTCATCCACATAAATTTGCCCAAGGAACATATGGTCACCTTTAGATTTTATAAAGAGTGTGGTATCAATTTTTCCTCTAGTAAAACCATTATCTATGAGAAAACCACTAAGCCTCTCATACCAAGCTCTAGGAGCTTATTTCAATCCATACAAGGCTTTTGATAATCGGTAAACATAATTAGGATATTTATGATTTTCAAAATCGAGTGGTTGTTCTACATAGACTTCCTCATTTATTAGCCATTAAGAAATGTGCTTTTAACATCCATTTGGTACAATTTGAAGTTCTTAAAAGCAGCATAAGCAAGAAACATATGGATGACTTCCATTCTAGCAATAGGAGCATAGGTTTCATCAAAATCTATCCCTTCCTCCTGATTATAACCCTAGGCAACTAGTCTAGCCTTATTCTTAGTTACTACCTCATTCTCATCCTTTTTATTTCTATACACCCATTTGGTTCCAATAATTGTATGATCATTAGGCCCAGGAACCAGGGTCCACACTTTGCTTCTCTCAAATTGATTAAGTTCTTCTTACATAGACATAACCCAAGACTCATCTTCTATAAATTCTTTAATTTTTTTGAGTTCTTCTTAAGACAAGAAAACAGAGTGACTCACTAGGTTTCTCAAGGAAGAACTTGTAGCCACACCACAGGAAGGTTCACCTATGATTTGATCTATAGGATGGTTCCTAATGAATTTCCAATCCCTAGGTAGCTCTTGAACCTCACTCTCATTTTTATTATCTCCAAATGATTTATCATTTATTTATAAATTTTCATTCACATTATTTTCAATAGATAGCTTGTCTAAACATTTTCTTTTATCAATATCATCTTCATCATCTTTCTTAGAAAATAGATTAGATTCATTAAATACAACATGAATAGATTCAATGACAGTTAAAGTTCTTTTATTGAAAACTCTATTTGTTTTACTATTAAGAGAATAACCTAGGAAAATGCCTTCATCAAATTTAGAATCAAATTTCCCTATATGCTCATTATCCCTAAGCACAAAACATTTACAGTCAAACACATGAAAATAGGACATACTAGGTCTATGGCCACTCCAGATTCCATATGGAGTCTTATTAAGTGAAGGCCTAATTAACACTCTATTCATGACATAACATGCAGTACTTATAGCCTCAACTTAGAAATATTTGGGTATCTTATGTTCATTTAGGATTGTCCTACCCATTTCATGCAATGACCTATTCTTTCTTTCTACCACACCATTTTATAAAGTGGTCCTAGGTGCAGAAAAGTTGTGTGATATGCCCTCCAGGTCACAATAATTTTCTATGCCATCATTTTTGAATTCAATGCCTCTATCACTTCTTATGTGAGTTATCTTATAGCCTTTTTCATTTTGAATTCTCCTGTATAGCTTAGTAAACTGTTCACATGATTCATTTTTATGTGAGAGAAACAGCACTCGTGTGAATCTAGAGTAATCATCAACAAAAAAAAAAGCATATAATTTTCCACATAGACTTTGCACTAAATTAGACCTAAATAAATCTTAGTGAAGCATTTCAAGTGGTCTAGTGGTAGATATGAATTTATTTTTCTTAAATCTTGATTTTGTTTGCTTACCCATTTGACATGCATCACAGATTTTATCTTTTACAAAAGGTGTTTTAGGGAAGCCTTTCACTAAGTCCTTTCTTACTAGTCTTAACAAAAAATCCATGCTAGCATGTCCTAAGTGCCTATGTCATAACCAACTGGCTTCATTTATTGCAGAAAAACAAGGTACTTGTTGTGAAGCTAGATTATCAAAAGTAGTAGTATATACATTTTCATGGCGATCTACAATGACAAGAATTTTATTATTTGATTTACTTTCAACTATGCATTTATCATTTTCAAATGATACCCTATAGCCTTTATCACATAATTGACTAATGCTCAACAAATTATGCTTCCAGCCATCAACCAGTAAAACATTATCAATAATTAGGGAAGGTTCCTTACCAACCTTACCTACGCCAATGATGTGCCCCTTTGCATTGTCTCCAAATGTCACGTATCCTCCATCCTTGGGAGTGATGGATGCGAACTTCACTTTGTCACTGGTCATATGCCATGAGCACCCGTTGTCTAGGAACCACTTGTCCTTGGAGGAGGATGATCTCAAACACACCTACAAGAAAGACTAAGTAACTGACACTGGTCCCCAAATTCTATTGGGTCCACAAGGGTTAGTGTATGGATCTCCTTTGACTCTTCATACTTTTCTAATTTTCACATGTTTATTTCTAAGTAGACAATCAAATTGAATATGACTAATTTTCTTGTACTTAAAACATTTCATTTGACACCTTGGATCTTTAGGTGGGATTTGGGATTTTGATTCACATGTAAAATGTCTCAAGTAAAGATCCTCGTCTCACATTTTCAACACCATTAAAACCAAGACCCTCTTTGCTAAGAGAGTTTCTTTGGGCCCCATGGAGTTTTTCAAAATTTCTTTGGCCCTCCATAAATTTAACAACAATTTTGGAGCTATCCTCCAATTTCCTATTAAGCTCAACAATTTTAAAATATTTTTCTTTAAGAATCAAAGCATAAGAATTCTTTGCAATTTCAAATAGTTTTGACCAATTTTCACATTTATTTTTCAAAACATCATTCTCCTTGGTAATTTTATTCAATAATTTAGACACACGAATATATTCAAATTGCAATTCTCTAAAAGTAGGCATGCTATCAGAATCACAATCGTCGTCATTAGAAAAATATGAAGATAAAGAGCAGGAAGACAATACCTCATCATTATGTGCCATCAAGCACAGGTTAGCAACCTCTGAATCATTATGGTATGAATTTGAATTATTTCTACTTAGTTTATCCCATGAGGTGCCTACTTTCATGGCTTTCTTCTTTTTCCTTGACTCCTTTTTCAGCAACGGGCAGTTAGGTTTGATATGCCTGACCTTGTTGCAATTATAGCATGTGGGAGCATTCGATTTTTCCTTTCATTTATTAGACTCTCCTTTCTCAGATGTAGACTCTCTATACTTTCTGTATGGCTTACTATTCTTCCTAAAGAACCTGCTAAATTTTCTAGTAAGCATAGCCATGTCATCTTCAGATTAGGGTTCACTATACTCACTTAAAGTACTAGTAGATGTTTTTAATGTAGTCACCTTTTTCATCCTATTGTGCTCATTTAGTCTCTCATTAATAGCTAACTCATAGGTAATAAGTGAACCTATCAATTCAATTAGTGTCATGGCCTTAAGGTCTCTAGCCTCATATATGGTCATAGCCTTTGCTTCCCAAACAGGAGGCAAACCTCTAAGAACTTTCCTAATCATCTCATATATAGGATAGGTCTTACCTAATGCATGCAATGACATAATGATGTGTGTGAATCTAGTATACATGCTTTGAAAGGACTCATCAGTGCTCATCCTAAATGCTTTATACTTACTGGTCAACATATCAATCCTACTATCTTTCACATCTCTAGTACCCTTATATGTGACCTCTAACTTATCCTAGATTTCTTTAGCAGATGAACATGCCATAAATCTATTGAACTCATTTACATCAAGACCACAATACAAATTATTCATGGCAGTAGCATTCAAGCTAATAGCTTTTATATCATCATCAGTATATTCCTCTTCAGTCTTAGGAACTCTAGTTGTACCTTCAGTTTTCATAGGAACATAATTTCCCTTGGAGACAACTCTCCACACCTTCCAGACTATAAGGTAGATGTGCATCCTCTGTTTCCAGAAGGAGTAATTAACACCATTGAAAATCGGAGGTCATGTGGAAAAGGGTTCCTCAGGGAAAGGGGTTAAAGTGCTATAAGCCATCTAGATCTTTTGCAAAATAACTATTAAGTCTAAGCTACTAGGCTCTTATGCCAATTGTTAGCTTTACTATAATCCCAAGAGGGGAGGTGAATTGGTATTTTTTAAAGATTAATCCCCTAGGTCAATCCACTAACAGCAGTATTACACAAGCCTAAGGTCAATCTAGTGCGTGTAAAACAAATCAATATAAGTATTTAGTGGAAATTAAACTACACAGGTGATTTAACTAAGAATGCACAATAAAGAAGTACATATAAATGAAACTAGAAATATTATCGAGGTTCGGAAAACTGCCTACCTCCCTGCCTTGGCTCACCAGCACAAGGATTACATTGTAGGCTTACATAATGGGTGGAGCAGCACCTAAATACAGCCAGATCAATTAGCATAGGGCTGACCTCAACCTTTGCAAACAATCCTTCTGAGCTGGATTATCGCCCCCTTAGGCCATGTCTGGAATACAACATATTTCACAATACAAGATGCATACAAATATAATGCTTCTCAATCGAGTAGATATGTACCAGTAATAATCAGAACATACCAAACATGTAAGAGCAATAAGCCCAATGGTGTGAATGTGTGCAATCAACACTCAGTCTAATCATTATTCTCAAGAAAGTACTAAAGTGTTTAATCAAGCTTCTCTTTGAAACAAAGTGTGAAAAATCTCAATATCAATTTAGGGTTTCAAAGATGCAAGCAAGAATAATCAAACAATCTTAAACATATTTTCTCAATATACTCAGCACAAGAGATGTTTCAATGTAAGCTTGTAAAAAATAATTTTGCATAGACAAAAATTATAGGCTAAGGTATCTTGCAATATTGATGCAAAAACCCGCAAACCACAAAACTCTCCGCACACCGGATTTATTAAATTAAATCGATTGAGAACTTTAGCTCAAACACTCAATCAACAAGAAATACAATAAGAGTGTTTGAGTAATATTGGATTGAGTATACACACCCTAGGCACTCTCACAAAGCTTTATTAATCAAGAAATTTGGAGTAAGAGAATGTATGGAAGTAATATGCAAAAAATAGGCTTAGGAAAATTGAGAGAATATTTTTCTTAATCACAATGTTAATTACCCCTAATCTTGAAAAATGAAGGCATATATATAAAGGAGGGGCAAATTATGATCGTTGGAGACTCAAAGGGAATTCTTAAATTTGTTTTAAGAGAGTTTAAAGATATAACCCCCTTTTTACTCCTAATTACTTACGTAATTATTTGCCAACCCGAGAGTTTCGGGTGGCTGACCAGAGGTTCAGTCACCCAAACAAGCACATCAGAAAAAGTACATTTTTGAAGTTCAAGTGCCTGTGAAAGAGGACGGTTTGCTGAACATAGGCGATTTTCCAAAATACCACGGTTCGGTCGCCCAGTATCAAGTTTTGTAGACCAAACTTGAACATTCGGTAGCCCGAGGCAGATTTGAACATGATGTTTGGGTTGCCGAGTTTGTGGGAAAAGTCTGAATAGTAGTTCGGTCGCTCGAGGATACTACGGTCAAATTGGTTCGGTCACTCGAAACCAAGTCAACATTCTAACTGGCAAGGGTTCGGTCACCCAAAGTGTTTTGAACACCAGGGGTTCAGTAGCTTGAAACCTCACAAATTTGCCCTATACATCCAGTTTCAATTCAATTGTTTCCTCTAATAATATAAGTGATTATAGGAACTATCTTATGTGTTTGTGCATGGACCTAAGGTCTTTCTAAGGTCTTTTGAGCTTATTAGAACTTAAATGCATGATATGCAGATTATTACAGACCTTTGCCTATGTTACTCTTACGGACCCAAATAGAGTAAGAATATACATTACAATAAAAAGAAATCTTCTGGGTCTTTAGACTTGGAGTCTTCATTTGTCATCAAGTGATCTACACATATGGACCTGCACACAAACTTGATAGACATTAAATACCAAAGTATTTGTCATTATCAAAACTGGGTATGACCTATATGGTCAACAGTTGATACCAAGAACTTCTAATTTGGAGTTGTATAGAAATGGTTGTGACCAAAATACTGAAGGGTGGTTGAAGTTGTTGGGCAACTGACCATATCTATTCAGGCGATTGAACAGTAGACAGAAACTATCCAGGCGACTAAATCTGGTCAACCCAGTCGACTAACACCTTGCTACCTTTGAATTTTTTTTAATGACCTAGGTGACTGACTCTTCCTACCCAATCGACTGACTCTTCAAAAGTTCAAATTTTAAAAATAACGAAAACTTTCCAAATGTGATTTCTTGGCCACCAAACTTTGTGAAAACTTGTGAAATACTTCAAGCAACTTGGGCAACATGAAAATATGCTTTTTAACTCTATAAATACATACTAAAGCTAAGGACTTTATGCACCAACAATTAAGAAATTGGATATTGTTCAAATTCTTCCACATTCAAAGAGTTCTTGCTGAGCATACTTTGCTGAAAGCTATTGCTACGGATTTATTGAATTAAAGATTGAGATTCCTGTGCTTAAACTAAGATTTTTCAAATCTAAAGAACCCCGGTGATATATTCTTGATATTCATCTATTTATATTGATTAATTGCTGAAGTATATTGTGCTATAACTTGTACAAAACTGCTTTTGAAAAGAGTGTCTTGTACACCAAATTTGTTTCTTATGTTTCTTGACGATACAGGATTATTGAATCGTTGTACCGAGCGTGGGGTATTTCTTAGAGAGGGGGCTCCACCCTAGTTGAAGGAGGGATTATAAAAGGCTACTCCTGACTACAAAGGAGTGTTTAAGATTGCTCCTACCCGTAAAGGAGTGGTATAGTGGAATCCTTAGGTGTGTTGCCTAAGGCAAGGATGCAGGCAGGTATAGCTGATCCTCGTAAAACTCGCGTGTCACTCTCTTCCCTACTCTCATTTAATTTTCTGTTCATATAAACTACATGGTTGGATTTTAATTTTCTATTCATAATAACTACATGGACTGGATATTAAATAAACCAAAGATTAATTTGACTTTGGGATTGCGGAAATCAAAAAAGGAGTACGTTGGTTGATCAATACAAATTGCGTAAACCATAAGGGAGTACGTTGATTGGTTAACACCCAAGATTTATTAATTGAAAGTTTATTTAAATTCTGAGTTTTTGGAAGAGTGTTGGAAATCAACATTGTGTTTCATATTGAGAAATCAAGTTCACTAATACAAGGATTTTTTCAGCTACATACTTAAACTTTACTTTGAGTTACTCAAGTGTTTAATCTTTGAAGCATTGTTGAATTCAATTTATATTGTAAATTGTGTTTTGGTTATCTTGGTTGGGTTGAATTAAATTGCTGAAAGAGATATTTAAATTGGTATATTCATTCAAAAAGGTTTATAACTAAAAAAAAAATTTGATGAACTTGTGATTGAAAATCAATTTTGTATGTGTGGTTGCTGAACTTAAAACAAGTTAAGAAAGAATCAAATAAAGAAGGTATAAAGAAATTTTAAAAATCCAATTCACCCCCCTCTTGGGAATACACCTCCCTTTTCACTATGGTCAATCTAAGGTCATTTTGTGAGCTTCAATTTAATCACATGATATTCATGCACATAGAAACCTAATTACTATTACAACTTGAGAAATGAATAAAATATTCAAGTCTTCTACTCCTTATTTCCAATGGAATACGCCGGTTGGTGTGAGCTTTAAGTACATTTACGACTTCCATTTCTCATCTGTCATCTGTGCTTAGAAAAATGAACCTGTTCATACACTTGACAGACAGATGAGACACTATCGTTTGTCATTATCAAAACAGGGATTGGACTCAAAAAGTCAACAATCTCCCCCTTTTTGATGATGACAAACATAGGAGAAAATTTAGGTTAGCTTGAAAAGGCTCCCCCTCACAATATGCGTAATTTAAAAACAGTATTCAATACAACTCATATGTAAACATGGAGACTTTATAACGTTTCAAGTTGAACATTTAAGATCAGTTTGGTTCAAATGTGCAATTTATGTTTGAAGCTTTCCTAAAAGATATTCAATTAAGTATATTTATCATTTTCCATTTTGTTAAAAGCAAAATGGCAGGGAGATATCAAATGTGAAGGAAAATAATTTTGCTTAAAAACATCTCCTCCTTTTGTCATCAACAAAAGGGCTAAAGATAATTTCTTTGATAAGAAGTCCATTTAAATTCCAAAGCCCTTTAATTAAAAAAATTTTCATGACACAAAAGTATTTTAGATATCAAATAGTGCATGTCATGAATTCATTTAAGCACACAAGAAAATAATAAGATATAGCCTATATAAGTTCAGTTCTTGCCAAAGAAAATTTTATTTTTAAAGAAAAACTCCCCCTTTGATATTATCAATAAGTATTTGGGGATTATGCCAGCAAAAAAGGAAACTTTAACATGAAGGTCAAGCAAGCTAACTTTTTCTGGTAAGCATTTAAGAATATTTCAAAGTATAACTAGAAAAATCAACTATATAGATCCTACAGATATGACAATTTAATTACTAGATCATATGGTAAAACCAAAGACACTATGGCCAAGCAACAAATTTTCACTTAAGATATTCAAGAGAATTATCACACTTTAGAGCATGCCACATTAATCTCAAAACATATCTAAGCCAAACATGTGGGTGAATAAAAAGATATAGAAATTTAATTTCAAGAGCTTCCGCTTTCAATTTGAATACGTGCTTAGATACACCAAACTATTTTTACTTAAGGTTTACTATGGGCAAAAAGAAATCATTATTCTAAACGTACATGCCACGGTAAACTTTTGACCTAAACGTAGAGTAGGGAGAACATAAGAAGTGGAATTTTCACAAAATTTCCCTTTTTGATTTAAAAGCTAGCGTAGATAAGATTAATCACTAATACTGATACTAATTGTGAAAGTTCATTAAATTAGTATAAACAATGATTTTAGGTCTTTAAAAAAAAAAACTTTACTGGATATTAATTAAGGCATTTTTATCTAGCCAGCAAACCTTATTTATGGAACATATATGCACCAAAATTCTAATATGTAAGTCATGCAAGGTGTTTATACATGCCAGGTACAATCCATATCAAAATATGAATCCTTAAAGAATAGGATATGATGTTCAAGGTGCTTAGAATAGCCTTCGAACTCAAAAACAAAAACAATAAGCAATGCGAAGCGTATGAGTCCATGGGGCAGGAGATTTTAGTTACTTTTTCTTAGGAATAGGGCTTAAGCTCCCCTATATATTTGCATGCACACATACTTGCATTTAGTTCAAGGATGATGTTCATTTAAGAGCACTCATCATATAGTCATCCTCTCAAAGGATTTCAGCATGCAGCAAATATTAGTTATTCAGCACATAACATAACATGACATATTGCATTTCAATTTAATACACGATAGCCAATCAAGGCTATACTAAAAAATTATGCAATCAGAGTTCAGTATGAAAACTAGCCTAATGTCATGCACTTGTCCTAGTTTATGGACCATCATCAAGACATATGAAGTTTAATTAAAGAGATGATGCTTTACCATTTGGGTCCTAAATGAAAGTACATAACCCAAAGAGTTGGACCAAATGGTGTTTATGAACTAGTCCCTCCTAAGACAATGAGATGTGTACATGATTTCAATTTATATAGTATTTTGGATTTAACATGTACTAACTTATTCAATTATTTAGCATCCTAGGAAAGAGATGTGAAGACCGAGCATGCTTTAAGTTTAGTACAAACTATTTAAATTCAATATGCACCAACAAACCATTTAGTATGCATTATGAAGATATTCACAAAATTCAACTAGCATACGATAAACTTCAAAGCATTTTCATTTAGCATGCAAAGGCTTTTATTAACTATTTAAATCAGCATGCAAATGATCCTTTTACCATGCACGATTTATAAATATTCAAAAGTTAACATATGTGTGCAATAGGCCGAGTAATCACTTAAGATTAAAACACTAAGATCCCCATGGTCACCACTTTGAAACTACATAAGACTTGTGAATATGTTAAAAATTCAAATCAAGTATTATGGAGTCATGAGATCAGCCAACTAGATATCATGAATATTAAAAAAATAATATTCATTTGATTCATCTTACAAGACCTAGTCAATTACTAGCATGCAATTCACAAATCTGCATCAGCCATGCAGATGGCATTCCAGTACAAACATGCAACAGCCTAGATCCACCACCAGCATGCAATTCACAATACTGCATCAGCCATGCAGTTGACATTCAATACAAGCTTGCATTCCAGTGGTTCAATCAATAGAAAAACCATCTATCAAAGAGATTTAATCATTTAATATATTATGGATAGTAAACATTTAGTTCAGATTACAATATAATCCAACTTAATTCAACTATAAACTATCCATCAAATAATTTAGCATTTATCAAGCAATGGATAGTAGCATTCAGCACAATAACATATCATATCAAAAACATAGTCCATCCATCTAATATGATCAAACTTTAAATAAATAATGGATGGTAGTATTCAGTGCAAATAACATGAAGGCAAAAAATATAACCATAATAAAGTGGTATTTTGAAAATAAACACAATGCCATAAAAGGTTGTTGATTTTTTGAGTTTGATCTCTATTTTGATGCTGACAAAGCACAAGCTACTTATGTGTGTATTTAGCATGTGAACATGTTCATACTTCAAATCACACATAAGGGCTAGGAAAATGGAAGCCAAGAAAAATCTTAAAGCTCATATCGTGTGGCATTTTTCAAAGGATGACAGATTAGCAAAGAAGAAAGAAGAAGACTGTTAATTTTATTGTAATTGCATTTGGTTTTCTAGTTTGTAATATTTTCATCTTATGCATGATAAGGATTGAATGCCCAAATGCCATGGGCAGACCCTAAGGACCAACACTTTTCATAGAAAAACTTTTTTCTTAATAATTATTTGGTTAGAGTCAAAGATTAGAGCTAAAATAAACCTTTACAAAACGTCGATCGATCGACGCTAGATTTTTTGGGCTTAATTTAAAAGCCTAGGCCTTAGACTGACCTTGGGTCCCAAAGCACTTCATGAAAAATCCCCCATATCTTAAAGTTATACCTATGTGAAAAGGGGTGTCTTTCTAATCAAAATTAGGACCGAACTTAACTTTGAAAGCGCTTTGGGTGATCAACCAGAGGGTGTTATAAATGTCCTGGTCGACCAAACTAGTAAAAACTCAATTCATTGACTTGGCTCTAGTGACCGACCAATATTTGAACTAAATGTCCACGGTTAACGGAACCTTAGAGCTGTCTCTTTTTACCATGCTCAACCAATCAAACCTCTAGGTCAAAATCACCCCATAGTAAGAACCGAAAAACTGAATCCTAGACTGGGCAACCGAACCTACGAAGGTTTGGTTTTTCTCCTTGGCTTGGCCGACCGGTCTTGTTCTCAACCAACCAAACCCAATATGAGCTATGTGTCTATTCTAGCTTCTGGCCCTATGAACCAGGCGACCGAACCTCTCGGGTTCAACAAGTTTTACCACTGTTAATTAGGGTTAATTCTTAATTAAACTTTTCAAAAATTCCCATTATGTCCCAAATGGTTATATTTTTTAGGAAACTTATAAATACTCCTTCATTTGCCAGGGTTAGTAATGAGATTAGCATTTTGATTAGCGAAAAAATTCTCTCTCAATTTTTTGTGATTTCATTGCTTATACACATTATTTTCCAATCACATTTTATACTCTCTCTTTCTTTAGTTATTTCTTGCTAAAATATTTTACAAAAGGAGAGTTGCATCTTGATACTCCTCATTTGCAAATCAATTGCAACTTTAAGAGAGCTTGATTTTTTATGTTGTGTGCACATTTATATATTATTTTTAAAGCCTAAACTCTCACCTTGCATAATCTTTTGAAAATATTTCTTGAGAGTTAGCTTAGAGAGTTTTCCCATATCATTATTTATTGATTAATATTATTTGCGAAAATCTCATTCTTGTTTGGGAGTCTTTAGCATCTTCATTGCTAGACTCAAGAGCTATACATTGTGCTTATTGCTAAACTCTTTCTTTTGAGCTATATCAAATATTTCCTGCACTTAATCATGAAAATAATATTTGGAGATAATTTTTTAAAGCACTAGATCTTTGAAGTGTTCTTGATATATATATTTTGCTAACTTAAAGATCAGTATCTCTCACATATTTCATAAACTATCTTTGGAGAGATATTTGCAGATATTCTCTACTAAGCATAAATCTTTATCATACTAGAGAACATTTGAGCTTATTGTTGTACATCATTTGCTTGTATTAGAAGCATTACAATTGTACACAAATTATTTGATTATTTGTTGTATTCTCGACGTGTGGTCAAAAGAAGGAGACCTACCTTGTGAAAAGTATCGAATTGCTCAAACTCGGTTAGGTGAGCACCGAATTGGTTCAAACCCGGTTAGGAGAACCAAGTGCACCAGCCTGTAAGGTGTTGTAAGCGGTGTGGCTCCACCCTTGAAGTGAGCAACTAGTGAAATCCTCTTACTTGTGAGCTTGATGCAGGGACGTAGGCAATATTGGTTGAACCCCGATAACATATTGTGTGTCTGATTTTAATTTATTGCACTTTATATTCTTGCACATATATGTTATATTTGATAAATTGTGAATACTGCGCATGATTTATTTTCTGCATATTATATTTATCTGCATATTGGTATATGCTTAGAAAGACCCTAGGTTGTGTATTACTGCTGCTATTTGGTTGAATCTAGGAATAAATTTTTAATACCCAATTCACCTCTTCTCTTGGGAATATACCAATTCCAACAAAGATTTATCAAGTGAATTTTAATTTTTGCTGCTTCCCCTTAATTTTGCAGCCTATGCTTCATTATCTTCATATTCTTAATTTTCATCTTTTTATACTAAAATAAAAACTTAGCCAAAGCTCTATATTTTCAGTGATTTAACTTTGGCATCTTACGATTAAATTAAACTAATAATTTCTAGTGAAGGGATGAGCTTCAAATGTGTTTGAATATTTTTTATCATTTAAGCCCCATTATGAGTTTAGGGTTGTATGATATACACAAAATTAATTTCGTAAACCTAAAATCTGTGTAATAGACAAAATATGCTATATTTAAAATTTTTAATCTTTAAGCATATATATAGCATTAAAAATATTTTAGAAAATAAATATAACTTTGTCCATTTGCAAGGGACAGTCAATGTATTCATATATTCAAAAAAATATAACAATGTACATATATTAAGCAAATAGATTGGATAAATCACAAATATTTTTATATTGGCTGGATTTTCTTAAGTTCTTTAATATAACAACATATTATACTAAGGTTTGGAAATTAAGTATTAACTACAATCAAAGAATTTAATTATCACTTCTCCTTATGCAATATATCCTAACTCAAAATCTTATGAGTGTACAAAAAAAAAAAAAAAAAATTTCTTTTGAGGATCCTTGTAAGATGGCATGCAATTATTACTAGAATTATCATATGATTCACAACAAAAATTTAACATAAAATATATCACGTGAATTATAACATGAATTATTTAATAAATTAGAAGGAAGATAGATATGCCTTTACGTTTTACTCCTTCTTAATCGTTTGAGCTCGGAGTCACGTTCTCCTCTCTCTCAAATTCTCTACACTTCTTAATGTTCCCAAATTCCCTTAGTACTATTACAAGTCACAAACTACTTAAAACATTAGTAACTAAGGCCCAATAAATAATGCATGACACTCAAATGATATGCATTAAAACCAATGTCATGCTCATTCATTTCACATTCAAGCTTGGGAAACTACCCATTTTGAAAAACATTTTTATTGAGATAAAAATCCTTTTGACAAACACTTTCCAAAACCTCCAATCAATTGATTTTACCAAAATCATTTTCAATATTCAAATGATAAAATCTATACAATAAAAACAGTGGATGATTTGCAAAGGTTTGACGCTCAAAACAGGGAAACACCATTATGAGCCCTTGCAATCTTTATGCAAAAATGATTAAGCTTATTGCAATCGGGCTCTAATACCCATTGACAGGAATGGTGTATTCCCAAGAGGGGGAGTGAATTGAGTTTTAAAACTTTTTAACTAAATTAAATTTACCCTGATTCACCACAAATCATATCTCATTCAAAATATAAGCGTGTATGCAAAATAATTAAACAATGAATATAAACATACATGTGTAGAACATATCTCATTTAAATTAAATGCATGTATGCAAAATAATTATAATAATAAATAAACAAGCATACACATGTGCAAATTAAAGTGCAAAAATCAAATGAGATAGAGAGAGACACACAAGATTTGTTAACGAGGCTCGGCCAATCCTGTCTACGTCCTCGCCTTGTGCTAACCACCCAAGGATTCACTATATGCTCACTCAACCGGGTGGAACAACTCCATTTACAATATCTCCTTATAGGGTGGAGTCTCTCTAGCTCACTTATTGGGTTGAGCCAAACCAATTCTCCATATGGGAAGGAGTCTCTCTAGCTCACTTATCAGGCTGAGCCAAACTGGTTCTCCTTATGGGACGGAGTCTCCCTAACTCAATTTGCCAAGCTGAGTCAAACTGGTTCCTCTTTATAGGGCAGAGTCTCTCTAGCTCAATCACTAGGCTGAGCAAAACCAATACAAATAATATTTTTCATATAGAATAAATGTTTCTCAAATAAGCAGAGTTGTACACATTGAAATACTATATGCACTCTCATATGATCTTAAATTGAAGCTTTGTAAAGTTTATTAAAAATCCTCTCAAAATATTTTTCATGTAAATCGGTGAGAGTATGGAAAATGATTTTGCTCTATTGAAAATGACCTTTCAAAATTAAAATACTATTAGGCATTGAGCAAGATATATGAAAGCGAATATTAGCTCAAGTCATTGTCAAGAAGATTTTCAAGCACAATATATATATCAATGAATATATATGCTCAAAGCATTCTTGAACTATTCCCAAATTTTTTCTCCCAAAAATATATTCAAGAACAAGATTAGGAGAAACTAGGGTTTTCTTAAAATGATTGACTATACAAAGATAAAAAGACTTAAGAGCAAAATATATATGAGATTTAAATATATGCTCAAGTCTTACTTGAATAAACAAAATATTTTCCCAAAAATAGTTTTTACAAAGAAGAGTATGGGAGAAATATTATCTTTGAAAACCATACAAAGGCTATCATGAAAATATATATATATATATATATATATATATATATATATATATATATATATAAACTTGAATATATATGCTCAAGCCTTTTAAAAACAAAACCCCAAAATATTTTTCTCCAAAAAGATTTTCAAGAAGTGAGTGTAAGAGATATTAATCTTTGAAAAACACAATAATAAAAGTCCTTCAAGAAATATATTTATGAATGAAATATAAGCTCAAGCCTCTTTAAAACCCTAAAAAATATTTTTCCCCCAAAAATAATTTTCAAGGGGTAGGAGAAATAGGGATTTTAAAGCATAAGAGGGGTATTGGAGTGGGAGATAAAAAATTGTTTAACCAAGCTTCCCCATTGATTCTCCAACCTTTTTAAGTGTTTAGGGCTTCTATTTTTAAGCCAAAGACCCAATATAGCCACTATATGGTCGTTAGGACCTTAAAATATTATTTTATTTTGAAAACTAGTTGTTTTATGGCCATTGGGATGCTTTTCTAAGAGGGTCAGTCTGTGGGGACTTCAAACACGGGAGGTTCGCTCAACTGGAGTTAAGATCCAATCGGCTGGTCTCGGGCTTTCTGTGCGGACATCCTTTATAGTTTTGGCCATAACATTTTCTATACAACTCCAATTTGGACATTCTTAGTATTAACACAAAGGTAAGAAAAAATTCCACAACTTTTATGTTGAATTCATTTTAAGATAAGAAGTTATGTATTAAGAACAACACCCATCAATGAGACGGAAGAAACATGAAGGGAGTTTTTCTGCAACGGACACCTTTCAGTGTTTTGACCATAACGTTTTGTATACGAATCCAAATTAAGTTGTAGAGACTCCAAAAATAATAGCCATTTAGTAATTTAGAGAGAGGAAAATGGGTGGAAGGAAAAGGAAATTCAAAACGGGAATTAAGTAGGATTCGTTGACGAACCCTCTGGTCTCGTCGACGAATTTCCTCTTAAGTTCGTCATGCACCACGCGTTTTGTCGATGGAAAAATACTGAGAGGGATTATAACAGAGCCTGAAGTTCATCAACAAAGGTTACGAGTTCATTGACGAACTCCCTTCTTGGACTCATCAACAAGGTGATGTTTCTCGTCGATGAGGTAGCACTTTATAAATGTGTCAAATTCGGGATTCAGTAAGAAATTTACATGAAAAACTCTCTCTCTCTCTCTCTCTCTCTCTCTCTCTCTCTCTCTCTCTCTCTTTCTAGAATTAGCCTCTACCACCTTCTCTCTAGAATTTTGGATTCGATTCTCACCAGTTTGATGATCAAAAGCTGCCACGTTACTCCTGGAAAGATTCTCTACAATACTGCAGGATCAGAATTTTTATTTGGAGTATTTGGGCACCATCCCAAATTTTGGGTAAGTTGGTTATTTTAAGTTTTATAAGTTATTGGGTATTTCTAGATTGAGGAGAATGTGTTGGAAGGTGTTATACTGGTATATGTTGATTTGTTTGGAAAAGGTAAATTTTAGGGTGTTGAGCTGGGAACACACACGAGTAGGTTTGGTAAGGTTTGTGGGCTTCTCAGTAAACCAGGTAAGGGGATAAATTAAGTCAGCATTTTACATGAGAATATTATTAATATACAACATTTATTTTCAGAAATTATGTATGTTATAGTACAGTATTTGAGAATACTGCTGTTGAACAGGAAAATATATTTAATATATTTTTTCAAAAAATATTATTGCAGATCAAATTTTATGTTTAGGTATTACTCACATTTTTGTGGCATGAGTATATATTTCCATGAAAATTATATTATATCAAAATAATATAATTTTTCCAAAATAAGCATGTTATGACAGTTTTCAGAAAAACCATAAAAACAGTACAGAAACTATGGCTTAGAATATTATGTTAAACAATGCAAAAAAATTATGTTGAGTATGTTATGATATGGCTGACGTAGATGCCGTGATTTATATGTTATAATATGGTTGGTGTAGATGTCGTGATTTATATGTATATGGTCGACATAGATGCCGTGATTTACAGTTGGCGCAGATGCCGTAATTATGTATGTTATATCAAAATCCATGAAAACATGATCATGTAAGATATTACTCAGAAATACGAAATAGCTATGTATCATAAATATGAAATGTACTATATGTTATCAGAACCAGGATGACTTAGTTTAGTCTTTTAGGGCACAGTACCGTAGCTATACGTATAAGTTCAAGTTTTTGTTAGTGCCACCACACATCTTAGATAGAGTGTTGGAGATGGCAGTCAATGTGGCTTCAGTGTAGTGCAGGTGTTCCCTTGGTAGTGTGGACCAGGTAGGACAAGCCCATCATACTTTTAGACTTATGTTGACTTAGCGCGGTTGGCCAGGCATTGCTAGGTCCCGCCTTAGGGCCGCACAACCCTGTCATGTGGGAGGTGAGACATGACATCAGCTAGCTATCCATCCTAGGTATTATTTCAGTATTGTACAGTTATAGAAGATGTTTTACATGATTACAAAATTTAGTACATTATTTATTATGATATGATGAATCATGTTTTACTCATAATTTATACAGCTAGTTTTATTAGATATATAAAAATTATGTACAGTTCATGTTTAAGCACGACATTACTCATATTTCCACACACTAATATTAGTTTATCTCCCTTACCGAGAGGTGTCTCACCCCAGCATTACAAACATTTTAGGAAATCTAGGTAGAAGGGCGGATAGAACTCCGCAGCAGTGACTCACTTGAAAAATGAGCAGCTCGAAAGCTATCCCTTCTGTCGTGTAATATTAAGCCCAAGGGCTAGATCGTCTCCTCAGGGAATGCGTTTAATCTCAAATTTAACGTTTTTCCAATCAAAATTAAATTGCACTGAACTTAGTTCAGATTCAGGATTTTCAGGATGGTTCAATTTCACTTTTGACAAATTAAATGACACGCAATTTAAAGTCCTAAAACTAACATGTAGTGAATTAAAGAACACTAATGGAAACCCTAACCTACTCGAGGAAATATCGAAACACGTGCTAATTAAAGATGGTAACTTCGGACACGGAATTAAAAGCACACTATAGAAACTCAATCAGATTCAAGCACACACTAAAAATCGGAACTTTAACAATTCAAGAACTCAAACCAAAATGCAACACAAAAAAAAGAACAATGACAGAAAATAAAAATATGAACTTTGATAAAACCGGTCCTAACTAAACCGAACATCGAAACAAAAATTAAATCTTGGAAAGAAAAACAAATAACTAATTTAAATATGAACCCAAGCGTAATTAAATATGAACTTCCAACTAAATCTACCAATAAAATAAAATACAAAAAACAAATAACTAAACAATAAACTATTGCAAAGATAGTAAAATTTTCAAAACCCAAACTTTGTAAATACCTTCAGTAAATAAAAAACAATACCATCCTATATCAATATTAAAGGAGGAAAGATAAAAGAGAGAGAGAAAAAGAACAAAACAGAGCAAGAGGTGGCTGTTTGCAGAGGAGACTCTCGGTGTGGAGAAGATGTTGCAACAGCTGGGGATAGCCTCGAGTAGCTTGCTGTGGAGTGTCTCGGGCTAGTGGTTTTCTGCTGCAGAGGCTTATGCAGCGTATGGGCTTCGGCTGGTACTGTGGAGGGCTGTGCTGGCCGAGAACAGGGCTGGAGAGTTGCAGCAGATTGGCTGTCGTGGAGTTGCAGCTAGTTTTGCAAGGCGGCACTGCTGCTTCGAATACAATAGAGAGGCTGCTGGTATTGCTGGTTGATTGTTGCTGTATGTTGTGGCCGAGGGTGGAGCTAAAGGCTCGGGTACAGGTGGTCTGCTGTGGCTTCGGGTCTATGCTACAGTAGGGGGCTGTGGGTGATTCTGGTTCAGGAAGAGGAGCTGTGGCCTGGAGACTGGCTGAGAGGAGAGGATGCTATAGAGGATGGAGGGGCTGGCCGTGTGCTGGTGTTTGGTATGGAGAGGCCAGGGAGTTGCAGAGGAAAGAAAAAATTGAAAATAGAGGGAGAACAGAGCAGAAAAAAATAACCGGAGAAAAGGGAATAGAAAGGCTAAAGAAAAGAAAGAGAAAGAAGAAGGAGAGGAGAGGAGAAGAAGAAGAAGAAGAAGAAGAAGAGCTAAGGGAAAAATATGGAAGAGAAGAGGATCATCCCCAAGGAGTTGCGCTAGAGGAGTTTAAAAAGAACAGAAAGAAGCCTTACCCGGATAGCACGGACCCGACCCGGCCATGCATGGTCGGGTCACATCAAATATTCATTCAAATATATTTTTTTATTTTCTCATTTTATTTGTTCTCTGTTCATCGCAAATCTGACTTTTCTAGGGCCCGTTTCTCGCAAAACTAAAAAACAAAAGTTGTAGATAATCCTTTCCTATTCCTCTAGAAATTTGAATAGTCTCGATCAGAGTTCAGACGGAAAAGTTATGCATGAAATACGAACAGGTATCGATTTTGGTCCCCGGGAATTTTTCTACGACAAAAAAAAATTACCAAAACTTAATAAATAATGAAATAAAGTTCAAGAATGATAATTTTGGCACTTTATTAAAATATTGGAAAATTTTATACATTTAATTAAAAATATAAACCGTAAAGCTCGGGTTAAACGTTCAATTACGCAGTTTCGGCGCGTAATCACACCCCCCAACTAACGTTTTGCTAGTCTCTAGCAAATGACGTGAATGAATCTCAGGGTGGTGATCATGAAATCAATGCACATGCGATATAACTATACCACTTCACATACAAGAACATAATTGAATTTCACACAAGCTCGTTCATATTCAATACACACGACTTCGTAGCACGTCACTCATGCAAGTTTCATCGTTTATATGTGATTTGAAAGTAGTATACTCTCATGAAGTTAATCGGTGGCACATTCAGAGTTAATGCAATCATATAAGTTTGAGTATAAACAGGTAAACTCTCTAGGTGTGTGTGATGTGTGTAACTCAGTACACCTAGGACGCCAGTGGACACCTACAGAACGGTCGCTTTGACTCGGCCTAACTGGTATACCCTAAAAAACACTCAAAGAAAATGGGTTCACTTGTCATATGTGAGGAGGAGTGTCGCGATCAAACATCCCACTTATTAAAAGGAACAATGCTAAGTATATGGAGTGGACTAGTCTGGAAAGGATCTAGCCTATCTATAAGGTGTCGGGTCTTTCACCCTAGCATCTTCTCACCTACTCGCCATATCCAACTGAGACCATCCTAGATCAACTTACTCACAAACTTGTCGTGAATACATCTGAGGCATTAACCGGTTGAAGCATCTTCATACGTGGAAAATATGTGTCGTCCTTGACTTTTTGTGATATGTATTTGGGCCGGCACTGACATTCCATTTCATACGCATGTGTATTGCTTATTTTTCCTGCTCATTCTTTATTTTCTGTCTTTTTCTTGAGCAATAAGGACAATATTACACTTCTTTTGTAATCTTCATACCATCAATGGGAATTGAGCTCGAATAGTGGTCCATGAACTAAGTCTATCTCTAGGGGTGGCTCAGCCTTCACATCTTGAGTAGGCTACAAGACCTAGGTTTCTATCTCCCCACTAGGTGTCACCTTTAGGCTAGTAAATCAAAACATAGACTAGTGTACAAAGGAATCATCCAGAAAAAGAGAATTGAGTTCCATGAACTCTGATTTGATATTAACGCTCAAAAGGACGATAAATAGCTCAAGGATATGTCACAAGGTGTCATAGTCTCCACGGGTGTTCTCTCAATGCTCACAGGAAACCCTAAGTGCAATGAATCACGTGAGTGTGTATTCAACCTCATGAGATGCCGTGTAAATACATGAAATTATAAAACCAAATTAACATGAGTGTGCTATCAATCAATTCTTCATGGAGTCATAAGATCATATAAAGAGAAAACTACGCATGATTGACTCAAGTGTGTCATTCTTAAGTTATACGCAAGTATGTCAAAGGTATGCACAGTGTTAAGCATGGCATAGTGCAGTGTAATCCTCTAGTGCTCCTCTTTCTTTCTCTCTCTTTTTGATTTTATGTTTTTGATTTTTTTTTTGTTTTTTTTTTTTTTGAAATTAAAAACCCGGTACATGTACGTGCACAGTGTCACATGCGAATGCTCATCTCCCCCAACTAAAGTGGAACATTGCCCTCAATGTAAAAGCGCAGGGGAAATAAAATTGTGCACGGTAAACAACTAATGGAAAAGTACTACTGACTAATGTAACAAGAAAGAAAAGGGAAAAACACAACTAAAACAAATAAACGAAAAAAAATAAAAATAAAAATAAAATAAAACAGTAGCATAGAGATCAGAGGACTCCCCTAGGGTCTTGCAAAAGCAAGACCTCTTTGTCGACATCGAATGGGGTCATGAAAGGCTTTAGGGGCTGTCCATTGACTGTGAAACGGTTGCCATTCTTCGGATTTACAATCTCTATTGCACCATGAGAATGAACTTTTGCAACAATATACGGACCACCCCATCGGGATTTCAATTTTCCAGGAAACACATGCAGTCGGGAGTCATAGAGTAGCACTTGTTGAGAAGGGAAAAGTTATTTTTCTTTGATGTTCCTATCATGTAGAAACTTCATCCGCTCCTTAGCCAAACGAGCATTATCATAAGCGTCCCTTTGAGATTCTTCAAGCTCGCATACCTGCAATTTTCTTAGACCTATGGCATCATCAAGTGAAAGGTTAATCTATTTGATAGCCCATAACGCATGATGCTGAATTTCAACAGGTAAATGACATGCCTTACCGTATACTAACCTGTAGGGAGACATCCCTAAGTTTGTCTTGAAAGCTATTCGGTAGGTCCACAGTGCGTCAACAATTTTTTCTGACCAGTCCTTACGATTAGGACACACGGTTTTCTCAAGTATCGTTTTGATCTCTCTATTGGCCAATTCAGCTTGACCATTGGTCTGAGGGTGATAAGGGGCGGAGACTTTGTGGGTTACACCATATTTTTGCATGAGTGTTTCAAAAGGTTTGTTATAGATATGGGACCCTCCATCACTAATGATTGCCTCGGGCATGTCAAAGCGTGCAAATAACTCTTTGAGAAAACGTATGACAACCTTGTGGTCATTAGTTCGACAAGGTATTGCCTCCACCGATTTAGAAACATAGTCCACAGCGACCAAAATGTAAGAATGCTCGAAAGAAATGGGGAAAGGTCCCATAAAATCAATACCCCAACAATCAAAAATCTCAAGAGTCAATATGGGGGACATAGGCATTTCATTCTTGGCAGTAATTTTTCCTAATTTTTGACAAGCCTTACATGCTTTACAAAAATTTTCAACATCTTTAAACATGGTGGGCCAGTAGAGTCCACTTTGAAATATTTTTGAAACAGTTTTCTTAGCAGCAAAGTGGCCTCCACATGTCCCACCATGGTAAAAATGCATCACGGAACTAAATTCATCATCTGGAACACATCTACGCACCAATTGGTCAGAACAATATTTGAATAGGTATGGATTATCAAAATAATAATGTCTTACCTCAGCTAGGAACTTACGCTTGTCCTGGGTGAGCCAATGGTCTGGCATTCGGTCGGTGACGAGATAATTCACAATGTCGGCGAACCATGGAGCACGTGACATAGCAAAGAGACGTTCATCAGGAAAGTCATCATTCAAGGGAGGGGACACCAGTACCTCGGGTAGCTGTAACCGAGAAAGATGGTCAGCTACAATGTTTTCCACACCCTTTTTATCACGTATGGTGATATCGAATTCCTGGAGGAGTAGAATCCACCTAATCAACCTAGGCTTGGCATCTTTCTTTGTTAATAAATATTTCAAAGCAGAGTGGTCAATAAAAATAATGACAGGTGCACCAATGACATAAAAGCGAAATTTTTCTAAAGTAAAAACAACAGCTAACAACTCCTTCTCAGTGGTAGTATAATTTCTCTAAGCATCATTCAAAGTTCGACTGGCATAATAAATAAACGATGGCTTGTTATCAATTCGTTGACCTAGAACAGCACCAAGAGCGTAATCGCTAGCATCGGTCATGATCTCAAATGGCAAGTCCCACTGAGGAGGTTGCATGATAGGCGCAATAGTCAAATGTCGCTTTAGTGTTTCAAAGGCCTGTTGACAATCATCAGTCCACACAAATTCAATTTCGTTTTGCAACAAGGTACATAATGGTTTAGCAATACAACTGAAACCCTCAATAAAACGTCTATAGAAACCGGCATGACCAAGGAAGGAGCAAATATCCCGGACTGTCTTAGGGAAAGGTAACTGAGAAATCAGCTCTACCTTGGCCTTGTCAACTTCTATACCACGCTCAGAAACCAAATGTCCAAGTACTAAACCACTACGTACCATAAATCGACATTTTTCCCAGTTTAGAAATAAATTCTTTTCCTCACATCTTTTCAAAATCGCAATTAAATGTGTCGAACAATGATCAAAAGACTTACCGAACACAGAAAAGTCATCCATAAAAATTTCACACATATCATCTAACATATCAGAGAAAATACTCATCATACAGTGTTGGAAAGTAGCAGGGGCATTGCATAGACCGAATGGCATTCTAGGGAAAGCAAAGGTGCCAAAGGGACAAGTGAAGGTAGTCTTCTCTTGGTCCTCAGGTGCTACGGCAATTTGATAATAACCAGAAAATCCATCCAAGAAACAAAAAAAAGAATTACCAGCTACTTTCTCTAATATCTGATCTAGGAAAGGTAACGGGAAATGATCTTTTCTGCTAGCCGAATTCAATTTATGATAATCAATGCACATTCTCCAACCCGTTACTTTCCTAGATGGGATCAATTCTCCATTAGCATTTTCAATGACAGTCAAACCAGATTTTTTTGGAACTACCTGTGTTGGGCTTACCCATTTGCTGTCGAAGATTGGATAGATGATGTCAGCAACTAACAATTTCAGCACTTTATTTTTTATCACCTCTTTCATGGATGGATTCAGCCTCCTTTGTGCATCTCGAACTGGTTTAGCGTCTCCTTCAAGGAAGATGTTATGAGTGCAAATGGAAGGGTCGATACCCTTGATGTCAGCAATAGTCCATCCAATCGCTCCTCGATGCTCTCGAAGTACCTGCAATAATTTAGTTTCCTGTTCAAGAGTAAGGTGTGAAGAAATTACCAAAGGGAATGTGCCATCCACTGGACCCAAGAAAGCATATTTCAGCTCGGTAGGCAATGGTTTCAACTCAAGTGTTGGAATTTCTTTTGCGAACGACTTCGGAATTTCTGGTAGGTCAATGGCCTCAAATGTAGGCTTATGCCAACTACTTTTATAACTCGCATCAAACATATGAGGACCACTATCTGGGACCTGCTCCTCAGATTCTTGCAATAATTCATCAATACCTTCAAACTGCGCAAAAGAGTCATTTTCAAGTGCGGCATCGACATCGAGTACCGACAGTAGTTCTGAAATGTCTAAGTCATCTATCACATCGACTGCATGAGTATCTGCGTCATTACACCCACTTGACATCCTATGAGCATTAAAAACATTCATTTCCAGTGTCATGTTCCCAAATGTGAGCTTGAGGACTCCGCTTAGACAATTAATCAGGGCGTTTGAAGTAGCAAGGAATGGTCGCCCCAAAATGACAGGAGCCTAATAAATGGTGGAAATAGGCTGCTGCATATCCAAAACAATGAAATCCACAGGATAGTTAAATTTGTCAACTTGAACCAAATCATCCTCAACAATACCTCGTGGAGCCTTTACAGATCTGTCTGCCAACTGTAGTATCATAGTAGTTCTCTTCAATTCACCTAAACCCAGCTGGTCATATAATGAAGACGGAAGCAGATTCACACTACTCCCTAGGTCAAGTAGAGCTTTCCCAATACGAGACTCACCGATCATGATTGGTATCGTAGGGGACCTAGGATCTCTAAGTTTCTGTGGAGTCTGACTAAGAATCAATGCACTGACCTGCTCAGTTAAGAAAGGCTTTTTCTTCACATTTAATTTCCTTTTTACCGTGCATAGGTCTTTCATAAATTTTGCATATGCTGGGATTTGTTGTATGACATCTAAGAGTGGAATATTGATTTTTACCTGCTTGAATATCTCTTGAATCTCCGTATGATACTTGTTCTTTTGTCCAGATGTCAAACGCTGAGGGTATGGTACCACAGGTTGGTATTCCTTAACTGGCTCATCCTCTTTATTATCCAACTTTGTTAAACTTGAGCTGGCCTCATCTGATTTTTCTTTTCCTTTATATGTCTCATTTGTCACCTCAGGTGTCGGCGTGGTTGTTTGTTGGTCAGTGGCCATTTCAGGACGGGGAACTTCCTTTCCACTTCGCAAAGTAATAACTGCTTTTGTTGACTCAAACGTATCCCCTGAAACATTGTGCACTGACTGTTGTGGCTGTCTATATACCTGGGGATTAGGCTGAGGCTATGCAGGGAATTTTCCTTTTTTCCAGGGTATTAAGCTATGTACTCATCTTGCTTATGGCATCTTTCAGTTCGCCATTGGTCGTAACTTGCAATTGCATGAATTGCTAGAGCATGGTTGCTACTTGCGCTACACTATCATCAGAAGATTTCTTTACTGGAATGGGGACTAACGCTGGTTGGAATCCTGGTGGTGCGTAGCTCCGAGAAAACTGTTGCGGTTGATACTGCGGTTGAGGAGCTATAACTGGATTGTATGTCGGTTGCGGAGGCGGTGCATATGATTGAGGTGCCTGCTGATATCGTGAAGATAATGGACCAGGCTGATCATTTCTCCATTGGAGGTTTGGATGATTCCGCCACCGCGGGTTGTAAGTGTTTGAGAGCGGCTGATTCTGCGTCTTGTTAACCCAATTTGTCAATGACACCTGATCAGATCTGCTCTCTTGCAACACAGGTAAGAATTGACAATCCTGAGGTCTGTGGTCTGAAGTCTCACAAATCGTGCAAATCTCAACTTTCGACTTTTCGGATTCCATGACTTCCAATTTTTTAGATAACGCAGCTACAAGGGCCTGTAAGCTAGTGTCATCTTTAACCTCATATCTCCCCCCGCCACTGATTGCTCGGATAGGTTGGGCAGCTACCGGCACCCGTTCACATCGTGCATTCCACTGCTGGGCACTCTCAGCGAGATAGTCTAAAAATGATACGCCCTCATCTGGTTCCTTACGGAAGAACATCCCATTACACATAGACTGGACAAATTGTTCGCACACAGGGGTTAAAGCAGTAAAAAAATAGTTCACTAACCTCCATGATTCGAAACCATGGTGCAGGCATATGTTCATCAGGTCCTTGAATCTCTTCCAACACGCCTGGAATGTCTCGCCATCTTTTTGCATGAACTAACTGATCAGCTCCTGCAGTTACTGAGTTCTCTGAAGAGGAAAGAACTTATGTAAGAACTCATGCTGCATTTCAGCCCAGCTAGTAATAGAGTTAGGACGCAAAGAATTAAACCAGATTTTTGCCCTGTCTTTCAGAGAAAAGGGAAACAAACGCAGTTTAATGTATTTATCAGTCCCAGCCCTATTAATGAAAGTGGTGCAAACCATCTCAAAGTCTGTCAAGTGTTGGTATGGACTCTCAGAGTCCATCCCGTGAAATTGGGGAATCACAGATAACATGTCATGCTTAAGAGTGAAATTCGGTGCATCTTGTGGTAACACAATGCATGAAGGTGTAGATGTGCGTGCAGGCTGTAGAAAATCTTCAAGTGTACGTGGTGCATGTGCAGCCATAGCTTCTTCAAAATAATGGCCAAACAGATTATTCAGCTCAAATTTAGAATCACTCGCAGGACTAACAGGTGAACAATCAGACTCGGTGCTATGTGTATCCCTACTAGTGCTAGGTGAAAGTCTACACAATCGATTCGAATTATCTCAAACCCAGGGCATCAAATATCACAATAACCAGCAAAAATCCACTAACACGGCAACAGATAAATTTTTTTTCAATTTTTCAATTTTCAATTTTTCATTTTTTCTATTTATTTGAAAAAAAAAATAAAAAATAATTAGGAAAACGCAAAATTTGAAATTAAAACTGGAAAATTTCCGGCAACGGCGCCAAAAACTTGACTCACTCGAAAAATGAGCAGCTCAAAAGCTATCCCAAGTATAGGAGTTCTGTCGTGTAATATTAAGCCCAAGGGCTAGATCGTCTCCTCAGGGAATGCGTTTAATCTCAAATTTAACGTTCTTCCAATCAAAATTAAATTGCACTGAACTTGATTCAGATTCAGGATTTTTAGGATGGTTCAATTTCAATTTTGACAAATTAATGACATGCAATTTAAAGTCCTAAAACTAACATGCAGTGAATTAAAGAACACTAATGGAAACCCTAACCTACTCGAGGAAATATCGAAGCACGTGCTAATTAAAGATGGTAACTTCGGACACAGAATTAAAAGCACACTATGGAAACTCAATCAGATTCAAGCACACACTAAAAATCGGAACTTTAACAATTCAAGAACTCAAACCAAAATGCAACACAAAAAAAAGAACAATGACAGAAAATAAAAATACGAACTTTGATAAAACCGGTCCTAACTAAACCGAACATCGAAACAAAAATTAAATCTTGGAAAGAAAAACAAATAACTAATTTAAATATGAACCCAAGCGTAATTAAATATGAACTTCCAACTAAATCTACCAATAAAATAAAATACAAAAAACAAATAACTAAACAATAAACTATTGCAAAGATAGTAAAATTTTCAAAACCCAAACTTTGTAAATACCTTCAGTAAATAAAAAACAATACCATCCTATATCAATATTAAAAGAGAAAAGATAAAAGAGAGAGAGAAAAAGAACAAAACAGAGCAAGAGGTGGCTGTTTGCAGAGGAGACTCTCGGTGTGGAGAAGATGTTGCAACAGCTGGGGATAGCCTCGGGTAGCCTGATGTGGAGTGTCTCGGGCTGGTGGTTTTCTACTGTAAAGGCTTGTGTAGCGTATGGGCTTCGGCTGGTACTGTGGAGGGCTGTGCTGGCCGAGAACAGGGCTGGAGAGCTACAGCAGATTGGCTGTCGTGGAGTTGCAGCTAGTTCTGCAAGGCGGCGCTGCTGCTTCGAATACAATAGAGAGGCTACTAGTATTGCTGGCTGATTGTTGCTGTATGCTGTGGCTGAGGGTGGAGCTGGAGGCTCGGGTACTGGTGGTCTGCTGTGGCTTTGGGTCTGTGCTACAGTAGGGGGCGGTGGGTGATTCTGGTTCGGGAAGAGGAGTTATGGCCTGGAGACTGGCCGAGAGGAGAGGATGCTATAGAGGATGGAGGGGCTGGCCGTGTGCTGGTGTCTGGTATGGAGAGGCCAGGGAGTTGCAGAGGAAAAAAAAAATTGAAAACAGAGGGAGAATAGAGCAGAAAAAAATAACCAGAGAAAAGGGAATAGAAAGGCTAAAGAAAAGAAAGAGAAAGAAGAAGGAGAGGAGAGGAGAAGAAGAAGAAGAAGAAGAAGAAGAAGAAGAAGAAAAGCTAAGGGAAAAATAGGGAAGAGAAAAGGATCATCCCCAAGGAGCTGCGCTGGAGGGGTTTAAAAAGAACAGAAAGAAGCCCTACCCGAATAGCACTAACCTGACCCAGCCATGGCCGGGTCACATCAAATATTCATTTAAATATATTTTTTTATTTTCTCATTTTATTTGTTCTTTATTCATCGCAAATCTGACTTTTCTGGAGCCCGTTTCTCGTAAAACTCAAAACACAAAATTTGTATATAATCCTTTTCTCTTCCTCCAGAAATTTGAATTGTCTCGATCGGAGTTCAAACGGAAAAGTTATGTATGAAATACGAATAGCTGTCGGTTTTGCTTCCTAGGAATTTTCCTGCGACAAAAAAAATTACCAAAACTTAATAAATAATGCAATAAAGTTCAAGAATGATAATTTTGGCACTTTATTAAAATATTGGACAATTTTAGACATTTAATTAAAAATATAAACGGTAAAGCTCGGGTTAAACGTTCAATTACGCAATTTCGGTGCGTAATCAAGCAGTAGAGGTTGATCGAACTACCCTATTAGAAGGATAAGTAGTTGAGTTAGGGTCAGATTGGTTTTTGGAGTTATGACCCTAGGGTACTATTTGGTTTTTTTGTGGATGTTTGTATATATATGACAGATTCAATAGGTTTCTGGTAATGTGCTTGTTGTTGTATGGCATGTATGTAATTTATGTTTTGTGCTGCTTAGGTATCAAAGATACATGACAGGTATATCCTCGGTACCCATGGGGTCAGGAAGATCATGACTATATCAGTTTTGTAGAATATTAAAGTTATTATGAATGAAAAAATAATAATATATGGTAAAATAGGCAGGTCATTACATAAGCATTCTTGGTATCAACAGAAATCAAAGAGAAAATTCTAAAACTTTAAAGTTGAACACGTTTTAAGATAAGAAGTTATTGATTGGTAAAAATGCTTATTTCTACAATTCGATTGACTGGGCTTTAATAGCCGATCGACTAACCCCTTTGTAAAAATTAGTTTTTGCCTTCTTTTAACTTAAAAAATCATTTTAAATCTTTTGGTATAAGTTTAACTTTCTAAATGAAAGGTTTTTATGAAGGATGGGGTTCCTCTGTTCAATCTAAGGTCATTTTGTCATCTTCAATTTAATCATATGATATGTATGCATATAGAAACTTAAAAACTATTACAACTTGAGAAATAAATAAAATCTTTAAGTCTTTTACTCCTTATTTCCAATGGAATACGCTGGTTGGTGTGAGCTTTAAGTACATTTACGACTTCCATTTCTCATCTATCATTTATGCTTAGAAAAATGAACATGTTCATACACTTGGCACATAGATGAGACATTGTCATCTGTAATTATCAAAATAGGTATCGGACTCAAAAAGTCAACACTCTTTTTATTCTTCTTGACGTCTTTCTTAAGCTGTGGATAGTCAGGTTTAACATGTCCTACTTCTTATAGTTATAACAAGGGGTTCATTTTTTGTTTCTCTCTTACTTGTTTCAACCTTATCTGTTTTTTATCCTCAAAATGTTCTAGCAAATCTTTTATTCTTATTAAAGAATTTTCCTAGATGTCTAGTGAATAGGGCTTGATCATCGTCATCGACCTCATTGTCCTCTTCCTCACTAGAGCTCTCCTTTGAAGCTATTAGGGCTATTATCTTCTTTTATTTATTACCCTCGTCAATTATTTCATTTATTGCCATCTCGTATGTGAGGAGCGATCCCATCAGTTCATCGAGGGAAGTATTTTTTAGATTTTTGCCTTCAATTATGGCAATGACCTTAGGTTTCCAAACAAGAGAAAGTCCTCTAAGGATTTACCTGATCATTTCATAAGTAGAGTAGTTCTTACCTAGTGCATTAAGCTAGGGAATTAACTATGTGAGTGAACCTAGTGTATATACTAGCGATATGTTCTTTTGGGTTCATCTTAAAGGCATTACTCACTGGTGAGCATGTCAATCCAACTGTCCCTAACATCTATGGTTCCTTCATAGGTAACCTCTAACTTGTCCCAAATCTCCTTAACTAATTTACAACCCATAATTCTGTTGAATTCATTGGCGTCTAAGGCACAATATAGTGTGTTCATTGTACTAGAGTTAATTTGAAGTTGTTTCATGTCTATGTCATTTAGATCACTTTCTTCTCTAGGGAGTTCTTTATAATCTATAGTTTTGGTGGGAATAAAGTGATGTGTGACTACTTTCCATACCTTCCAGTCCATGGTCTGTAAGAAGATCCTCATTCATTGTTTTCAAAAGGTGTAGTTTACACTGTAGAAAAATGGGAGGTCTCGATAAGGACTGGCCTTCGCGAAAAGGGGATACTCCTAAGTGTGCCATAGGGATCTTTATGTAGCTACTTGTTAGCATTTACTACAACCTACACTCTGATACCAATTGAAATTAGGATTTATTCCTAAGAGGGGGGTCAATTGGATTATTAAAAAATTATTTGCGAAATTTCTATTTACTTTAACCCTTAATTATCTTAACCTTTCATAATTACACAAACAAGATATCTAAGCAGCGACTATACTACACGAATTGGGAATCCTAAATATGAAAATGAATGTGTATATGATATCAACAATTATATTACAAGATCAAGTTTCAATTTACTCAATTGAATAATTTATTAGAGTGCAATTTACAGCAATACTCAATGATGTGTTCAAAAATTAAATCTAATGATTCAGCTTATGCTTCAATAGTATAATCAATATCAAGATCATATTTTCAACAATGAATAATATTTTTCTTAAAAAACAATTTCTATAAAACCACTTGGTTTATTTCAGCACTTAAGCTTTAATCTAAAAATCAATTACAACTAGTTTGTCTCAGATTTTTTACTCGCGAATTCAGAGCTGTACTTGTCTGAATTTTCAAGTTAACAACTTAATCATGCAACTGATATATATTCAACCACAACCAAAACTATGTTCATCAAGTTCACAATATTAAGCAAGATTCTTCTATTCAGCAAGTTCTCAAATATTCAACATGTCATCAAATATTCAACAAGTACTCAATGAAATTAAAACATACGCACAGATTATATCTTGAAAAAATTAAAAGAGTAAGGGAATAAGAGTTGAACACCATGCTTTTACAAGGTTCAGCCGCAACCTACATCCTTGCCTCAACCAACCCGCTGTGAGGATTCCTTTACCACTTTGTTACCATGTGAAATAAACCTCTCTCCGTTCAAGGTGGAGTTCGCTTCTCTAACAAGCACACCCCTCTTGCAAGGCAATGATTCAAAATCTCTAAATTATCAAAAACAATATAGACAAAGCAAAAATGATTGTATAAAAGAAAGCTCTTTAATCGAGAAGATTAGTACACATTAGAATCAAAAATACCTTAAATAAAATCATTATATAAGTTGAAGCTCGAAAGTATATCACCAAAAAAATGATTTAAGAGTGTGAGTTTCGAAAGATCGAATCAAATTATTGTGAGTATTCAACAATAACACAACAACCTCTTAAGAAAAGTATAACCAATAAGTTTTTATAGAATACGAGCATGCAATTCTCTCTTCTTGCCCTAATGTGCGAGAATATTAAGTTTAAATAGTGCTCTAGGGTTTCAAAAAGTTTTCCTCAAATTTTCTCTCAATTTGGAAAGCAATCGTGCAAGTTTTGGAAACAAGGTCTGCGCTCTTAATCATTTAAAAATACACATCAGTTGACTGGACTTGAAGGGTTAGTCACTTGAGCTCTTTTAAAATTAGCGCATTCTGAATGTCAAAATGGGGTTAGTCGACTAGTAATGATTGGTCAATCATATGTGTCTATTTTGTTTGCAAGTTTTCAAAATCAGTAGCACTTAAGTTGACTAATGAAATATCATCAATCGCTTGACCTTTCAGCAACACTTGTTATTCAATGTTTGGTTCCAAACTTAAATTCGTACTTTGGAAAACTTAATTTTGACTTTGAGAAAATATTTTCCATGTATAAAATCAGGTATCTAAGTCTATGATATATCCTAGGAGCTTCAATCATCTATATTTAATTTTGAAGTACTTACACGAGACTTTTACAAGATAAAACTAAGTTCCTATGTCCTCGTGTGATAAAGCTTCTGACATTCTTTAGAAATTTAAGTGAATCTTTAATAATCTTCATATCTCTCATGACTTGAAACTTCACATTCATCATAGCTCTTGGCTTTAAGTGTGTTTTTCATTCAAGCTCTTCAAGCACATCCACTTGATTCCATGAGATCACTTAAGCCCTAAAATTTAACCTTAGACAACCATGTTAAGTATCCTTGATTTGTTATCATCAAAACAAGATTAAGCCTTGTTAGGCCAACAAGCCTTATGTTAGCTTTGGTGCAATCCCAAGAGGGGGGGGGGGGTAAATTGGTATTTAAAAAATTATCCCCTAGGTCAATCCACTAACAGCAGTATTACATAAGCCTAAGGTCAATCTAGTGCATATAAAATAAATCAATGTAAATATACGGTGGAATTTAAACTGCAATAGAAATTTAACCAAGCATGCACAATAAAGCAGTAAAGGAGATAACACCAGAAATGTTATTGAGCTTCGGCAAACTGCCTACGTCCCTACCTTAGCTAACAAGCACAAGGATTATCACTATAAGCTCACTTAATGGGTGGATCGGCACCTAAACAACTAGGTCAATTAGCATAGGTATGATCTCAACCTTTACAATCAGGCTAATTAACACAGGGCTGACCTCAATCCTTACCAGGCAGGATTTATTGCCCCCTCAGGCCATGCCTGGAATACAACAGATTTCTTAATATAGTAGGGTACAGTGATTATGCTTTTTAGTCAAGCAAATATGTACCAAATGTAATCAATCAAATGCACATCAACTATATAGGTAAATGTAAGCTCAATAATGTGTATCTTTGTGCAAGAAACAATCAATAAGATGTGATAACAAGTATGCTCAAGACTGTTCTAATCTATCTATGTCTTTGAAACAAGTTATATCAAATCTCAATAACAAATAAAAGTTTCAAAGATGCTAATCAAATATTCAAACTAACTCAAAATATTTTCCTTCAATGAAATAAGCACAAGAGTAGTTTGAAAATACTATAGCTTGGAAAA
Source organism: Malania oleifera (assembly GCF_029873635.1). Taxonomy (NCBI): domain Eukaryota; kingdom Viridiplantae; phylum Streptophyta; class Magnoliopsida; order Santalales; family Ximeniaceae; genus Malania; species Malania oleifera. Next base: position 71,617,923 of record NC_080418.1, on the reverse strand, counting down.
ATATTTGCACAACAAAATAAAACCTATAGGAATCTTGCAATGACAATGCAAAGATCCTTAAGCTTGTTAGTTTATCCCAACACAAGATGTACAATATTCAAATCCGTGGGATAAACTTAACTAAACTCCCCAAAATCAATATCAATAATCAACCAAAGCAAAAGGGAGTATTAGTAATATCTAATAAGCACTAGCACAATCAATAAGCTCTCACAATGTTAAGATGTATCAAGGGAATGAAGATATGAGAGTATTTGGGTAAAATAATATTTTGAAATAGAGAGGATTTTTGCTAATGATTTTCTTAATCTTGTTGCCAATCCTTACAAATGAACTCATATATATAGACCAAGGCCAAATTATGACCGTTTAGGACATGTAGGGCATTATTAGATTTGTTTTAAATCAATTTAGAAAAATTAACCCTGTTTAACCCTTTTAACCATGGTAAAATATTAAGTAACTCGAGAGGTTTTGGGTGGCTGAACTATGGTTTGGTCGCCCGAATAGACTCAGCTAAAAAAACCATTTTTTATGGTTTGGGTGCCCAAGTTCAAGCTCAGTTAGCTGAACAAAAGTTAGAAACTTTTTGTTCGTAGTTCGGGTGCCCGAAGCTAAGTTCGGGTAACCAAACTCAAGTGTTCAGTCGCTTGGGGCCTATTTTGAACAAAAACCTTCACTGGCCTGACTTGATGAAAAGTTCCCTTTTAAGGGTTCAGTCGCTTGGAGACGATACATTCATTTCTAGTTCGGTCACCCAAAACTAGGTCAACCTGCTAACTTTCCAGCAGTTCGGGTGTCCAAAGTGTTTTAAGAACAACGGGTTCGATCACCCAACTTGTCACAGTTTTTCCTATTATGTCCTTTTACACTTCAATTAATTCCCCTGATATTGTAAGTGATTATGGGGACTATTTTATGTGTTTGCGCAGGGACCTAAGATCTTTTTAGGGTCATTTGAGGACACCGAAAAAATCCGGCATCAATCGACCGGTCCCCTGAGGTCATTCGATCCCTATGGTCAATCTATGGTCATGTTAAGCTTAGAATTACCTACATGCATGACATGTAGAGATTATTATAGACTGATATAAATTATTATAGACCAATATAAAAATGAATGCAAATACAATAGAAAATAGGTCTTCATTCTTTCGTTTCTTCAAACGCCATAAATGAAGCTTGATCTTCATACTCTGTATGGTTTGCTTAAGTTCCTACCAACAGTGCATGCTAAGGATAAACCTGTTCAAGAAGCTTAGTGCACAGGTGAGAAACATTAGTTTTTTCATAATCAAAATAGGATCAGACTTATAGAGTCAACACCTTAGATTTACAAAAGTAGCTTTGGAAAAGTACCTTTAATATATGTCACATGTATTGTAAGTAGAATAGAATATCTTCCCCAACTTTTACTTACACTTATCCAATCCAAATATAAAGACTACTCTCAAAGTCCATATCTAGATTTTCAGAGCACCACAAACCTCTAATTTTGTAGTGGTAGTTCTCCTTATATCTTTCATGAAAGTGTCTCAGCTAGGGATATACCCATATCCATATTAGTGTAGTTAAGTTATACCTTAATTTCTATGGGAGGAAATGTCTTCCTATTTCCTACATGACTGTGCTCCTCAATTCAAAGTTTTGTAAGTATGAGCATGCTTGTATTGTCACCATGAAAACAATGTTAAATGTGGGCATAACTTTCTTTATAATCTTTCTGAACTTATGCTCACACTTATTTGATCCAAATATGAGGACTGCTCTCAAAGTCAAGATCTAGATTGTCGGAGCACTGCAAATCTATAATTTTGCAGTGGCCAAACCATATGCCAAATCTTAGACATTGGTTCTATTACTTTATTCTTAAATCCAAATCTTGCAACAAATTGGCCCCATCACCATTTGTCTTACTTTCCTTAAGCTTCTTTAACCAATTATATAAACTATTAAGGTTGTTTGTTTCATTATTGTTGTTTTTAGTATACTTTTGAAATGTTGAATTTGATTCGAGTGACCTTCTAAAAGCACTAAGGAAATATTGAGTTTTGAACAATAATATATTTGATTTTTTAATAATTCCAATAATATAGTTCTCTTAATTAAATATTCTCCCTCCGCACTTTATCCAGCAAGTGCTATGTTTTTGTCTTAGGGCTTTTTGAACTCAACCAACCAACTTTTGGCTCACCAAAATGCAATGCTTTTGAATCTATCGATGTTGGAATTTTTACACTTTTAAAACCCAAAAGTAATAACCCAAGTATCGTGTTCATTATCTAAATTTTTTTTTATATCAATCTCTTTTTCTCAATTCCTTTTCACTTTCTGAATTTCATTTACTCCTAGATGTGTTAATGTAAAATCAACTTATTTCTTTGAATTTTTCATTTTTTGATCTATGATTTTGAGGGGTTCACCTACATAGGTTTAAAAATAGTCAAGCATTTGAACATAATCAATTGATGCAAGAGAAAAAAAAAAAAACACTAAACTTAAGTAGAGGAAGGCTAACCATAGATACAATTAAAGCTAATAATAGGTACGATTTAAATTTTCAATTAATGTCATATCTATGGCTATAAAATTCAATAAAAAAAAAAAAATCTTGTAATGTGCTAAATTCAAAGATAAAGTCATATTTACCCAAAGTCTCCTCCCCACTAGTGCCTTGCCATACCATAATAAGTTCTTAAAAATCAGATACTGACACTTTAAAAAACTATATTAAGTTTTTAAAGATTCATGATGCTTGAGCTAGATTTTGAAAAATAAGCTCATCAAATCTAAACCCTTGCCAACATAAGATAAAAAAAAGAATGATTTCTTGCTCTGTCGTTGGTAAATTACGAATTTTTCTAACCGAGTAAATCTAATATTGCTCTTTCTCAAGTTAAGAAGATGAAATGAATTGTGATTATTTGTGTAGAATAAGGATAGCAGTTGTTAGCAAGAAAATATTGTTTGTGTAAATACATCCATACATACATACCCACCTACCATTATAAATTTACTCATGTGACATACCTACCTTATATGAATTAACACATTTGATCCTTGTGTGTATTACCTACCTTATATAGATTAAACCATGTTATCCATATGCGTAAGTACATTGTATAAACTGAGCCCTATAAGGTCAATAAAATACAATATTCAAAAGACAATCATTCATTCATTCCTTATTTCCAAACTTTGATAAGCTAACATGGTACCAGTTCATGGCTCACTACAAAAAACAAGGTTATTGGTGACAGTTTCAAACCGCCACTAATAATACAAATCGTCACTAACAATTCTTAGTGACGTTTCGATCAGTATTAGTGATAGTTTGAAATTAGTCACTAGATCTGCAGTTACTAATACTTATTAGTGACGAATCCAGAAACAGTCGCTAATACTACACTTTTTGAAAAGTAAGGTATAGTCCCAAAAGGAGGAGTGAATTAGGTTTTAAAAATTTCTTTAAACACCTTTTAAAATTTCTTTTCCCAACTTATTGTATATTTAGCAATCACATAAGGATGGTTTGGATTTCAATTACAATATCAGCTGAGTATCAAATTTAATTTTAAATCTTTATGAAAGAGTATATCAATTTGATCTTATAGCAATTTAAATTAACACTTAATCAATGAATCCAATCAATCAATAGGCCAACACAACACAATCCACAAGTTAATCAATTAAACAATGTATGAATTGTAGCAATGCTTCCAAGATTCAGCTTTAATATGTCAACCCACTTTGAATGTTATTGAGCTTTGGTATCAATCAATCAATGAATTAATGAGTCTTGGGTGTTAATCAATCAACACACTCTCATACAGTTTTCGCAATATGTATTGATCAACCAATGTACTCCCTTTTCGTCTCTGCAATTCCCAAAAGCAAATTAATTTTCAACAATTTAATACACAACCACGTAGTTTATAGATTTGTAGAAAATTAAATTCACAATCACGCAGTTTATATATGTGCAAAAAATTAAAAAGAGTAGGGAAAAGAGTGAGACCAGAATTTTTTGAGGTTCAGTTATACCCGCCTACGTCCTCGCCTTAGGAAACACACTTAAGGATTCCACTATACCACTCCTTTACAAGTGGAGGAGACCCTTACACACTTCTTCAAGTAGGATGGAGCTCTCCTCTTCAAGTGATACCCCACATTCAGTAAACCAATGATTCAACAACCCTGAACCATCGAGCAAACAAGAAAATAAGAAAACTTCTTGCATACAAGAATCACTCTAAAAAAAGAACAGATTACTACAAGTTATAGCGCAGTTAAGAATACTTCAATTTAATTAACAATGAAGATTATGATTAAAGCTCAGAGAGTATATCACCGTGATCTTTCTTTTGATTGATCAAACTCAGAATTTATGCTCAAAGATCGGTGAAAAATAACTCAGAAAATTTCAGAAAAACTTCAAGAAGTATATGAATAAGAAGACTTTTTGAAAAGTATGAGAATTATAAGCTTGATTGCAAATTTGAATTCTTGGTATATGATTTCATTTGTGAAATCATGTATTTATAGAGTTAAAAAGTCATATTTTCATGTTTTCCAAGTTACTTTGAGTGTTTCCCAAGTTTTGACAAAGTTTGGGGCACAAGCAACATAATTTGGAAACTTTTAAATGTTGTTTTAAAATAGTCATTATGAAGTTCTATCGACTAGACTCATCGGGGTCAGTCGCCTAGACTTTGAAATTAGTGTAATATCTAAGTCAGAATGGGGTCAGTGGCCTGGACTTTGAAATCAGTGTAATATCAAAGTTAGAATGGGGTCAGTCACCTGGACTCATCGGGGTCAGTTGATTGGGCCTATTCTGTTTCCCAATTTTTAATTCAGCATAAATGTCAGTCACCTGACCATACAAGGGTCAGTCGCCTAGGCAATAAGAACAATGTTTTTTAAAAAAAAAAAACAAACTTCTTTCCAAAAACTCTTGCCAATTTGTTTTGAGACTTTTTAAAAATACTTTACGAAGTTTTCAAAATATGGTCTCTAAGTCAATAATTAACTCTAATGAACTTCAAAGCATTCATATTGACATTTAATTGAAGTACTTACACAAGACTTCCTTAAGACTTTAAAACTTTCTAAACTTGAAGTCTTCAAGAATGTCTTGCCCTCATTCTTGAGCTTCTTCCTTCAATTGACTTTTTCTTTATTATGAGCCACGTCTCTAAGCATATGTAATCTTCTTTAAACACTTGAGCTTGATCTTTTAGGAACTTGATCTTTTATAAGAACTTTTAAGTTTGATCTCTTCATCAAAGCTTTTGAGCCCTAAAACTTATCATAGAAAATTATGTTAACTTCATTTAGTTTGCTATCATCAAAATATGATTCTAAGCCTTGTTAGGCCAACAATCTCGCCCTTTTTGATGATGACAAACAAGAAGCAAAAAATGGGTAAGCCTTTAAAAGGCTCCCCCTCCCACCCCCCCCCCCCCCACCACACAATAAGCATTATCTTAAGCCTTAAAAAGGCTCCCCTTTACAATAAGCATTATCTTAACAATATTTGCAATATCAAGATCAATTTCCATAAGCATATCATAATTCACAATCAATTTCAATATCATGCTAATATATTTCATTTCATAGTTGAGTGAATCTACATGCTTAGGTTTGCATTCTCATGCTCAATTTTTGCCTAAAACTTCTCCCTTTTTTGACATCAATCAAAAAAAGTAAGATATAAAAAAAAACACATAAATAAATACTAAGGCAAAGAACAACCATAAGAAAAAGTATATATCCAGTGAAAGGCACAAAGTAGAAACTTTGCATTCATCATGCATAAAAAGATAGACAATAAGTCCAAAAATAACATGAAAAAATACAGACAATTATATATTAGAATTTTCTATAATCTCCATAAATCATGATTTCATAGCTTCACAAATCTAACTATCCCTGAATGAAAATTTATTTCATGTTCAATAAATTCATAATTTCATTCTTGAAGGACAAACTATGAATCCATGTATTGTATGAGTGTAAATATCATGTGAAATTATCATCTTTCTCAATCATGCTTTTAAATTCATCATGTCATGCTCATGCTCATGCTCAATTTGCTAAAATTTTCCCCCTTTTTTATATCAACAAAAAAATAAACCGAAAGAAGTATTATGCAAAGGTAATAAAGACAAAAAAATTAGCATTTAAATTACAATAACAAAGTCCATAGTCCAGCATATATTTCAATCATAACATGATCATCCATCACTACGATGATCAAGAGAAAAACAAATAAAATAACTAAGCACAACAAAATAATATTTCAACCAAGCTTAGTGTTTGGTTTCACAAAATATATGTGCGTCTTGCATTTCCATCAGATTTGTATGCTCATGCTCATGCTTTCTTCAAACACTTATCCTTATTCCTTATATGAAATTCTTATGCAATAAGCTATATTTATTTCATATTTTCTTTTTTTTGATTTCAGATAATTCTTTTGCATATGAATACCAAAATTCATATGGCTATTCAAATGTCAATACTTTCTAAGTTAAGCCTTGTACAATCCAAGCTTTCTTGATTTGTGGCCAACAATTTCATTCTTGTATTTACTTGTTTCAATATAATAGTCATTAATAAGCTCATAAACTCTTCTTTAAGTTTGACCATTTCAACCCATTCAATATCGTTGTATGAAAGTTGTCATTTTAATAATTTGAACGAGGATAAATTTTCTTTTTGGAATCTTTGAATTCTCTGGATTTCTTAGATTTTCTCAGCTTCTCAGGTTCTCTATTATAGTATATATTTCTATTAGTAACTTATATTCAAAGCATTTATCTACTATCAGAGCATATTTATAGTTATTTGCTAAATCTCTTAAGATTGGCTACTTTGAACCCTGTGGCTATGAAGGCATTACCATATTTAAGTACAAATTTATCTTTCTCAATTCCTAATAAGAACAACTATTCCTAAAATCTATGAAGTCCTTGGTTTGTGAACTAGGCTTTTTATCTAGGTACCCATACTTGCTTCGGGCTTAATGATTTAATAAGAGATGTTTCCTTTACTATCCAAACCTGCTTAGTTTTTACACCCTTTCTCTTTAATGGACATTCAAACTTTATGTGTCCTTTACCTTCTTTATCCAAAGACATTCTTTGTGATCTAATCATTTTATCAAAGTTATCCTTTCCTTTAGTGAAGTTGTAAATTATTTAATTTTGATCCTCAATTTTACTTTCAAGGCAAAGTATTTTTGAATGTTTTATTCCTTTGCAGTTTGCTTGCATCCTTACTCACTCTTTATCATCTGATTTACTTTGCTTTCAAGTTCACCAATGACTAGGTCCTTTTCTTTTTAAATAGAAGTTTGAGATATTAAATTTTCTAGTTCTTTCATTACTTTTTCATTCTTACTTTCCAACCTTTTGATTTTTAAATCCATTTCTTTTTCAGCAAGATTTTTTTATTCTAATTCATTCATTACAGCTTCATTCTTATTTTTCAATGAAGTATATCATTTAGTTACTTTAACCAAAATCTTGTGAATTTTGAATATTTTTATTTGTAGTTCTTCATAATATGGTCTACTCTCATCACTGGATTCATCAGATGAATGAGATTCATTGTATGAATTATCACAAGATTTGGATGAAGAGCTTTGTTCCTCATGATCGTCCCATGCTATAAGACAACCATTTGCAATCTATTGGTCACTTGATTCACATTCCGAGCTACTAGAACTTATATTGTCCCATGTAGTGGCTTTCATTGCCTTTTTCTTTTTCTTTTTAGAATCCTTTTTGAGCTATGGATAATCCGGTTTTATGTGTCCAACCTTTTTGCAGTTATAACAAGTAGGAGGCTCAGCCTTTGTTTCCTTTTTATTGGTTTCTCCTTTATCTGATCTGTCCAACCTTTTTATTGGTTTCTTCTTTCTAAGGATTTTTGAAAGTTTCTTAATTATAAAGGCTACATCATTTACATCCAATGTCTCTTCATCTTCATCACTAGAACTTTCATTTGAGGTTTTAAAAGCGATGGATTCCTTGGTTTTTGATTTTCCTTCAGTTCTTTCATTTATTGTCTTCTCATATATGAGTAGGGATCCTGTTAATTCATCTAAGGAGGTATTCTTGAGATTTCTTCCATCTGTAATTGTTGTGGCCTTAGGTTCCCAAATTGGTGGAAGTCCTCTAAGTATTTTTTGGATCATTTCATAAGTTGAGTAATTCTTTCCAAAGGCATTAAGAGAGTTTATTATATGGGTGAACCTAGTGTACATATTGGTAATAGTTTCATCTGGGTTCATCCTAAAAGCCTCAAACTCGCTTGTGAGCATGTCAATTCTATTATCTCTTACATCAACCATTCCTTCATAGGTTACCTCTAATTTATCCCATATTTTTTTAGCCGATTTACATGCCATGACCCTATTGAATTCATTTACATCAAGAGCATAATATAATGCATTTATAGCACTTGAATTTACTTGCAACATCTTACGGTCATTGTCGGTCATCTCTTTTTCTTCTTTAGGTATTTCTTTACCATCCACGAATTTAGTGGGGATAAGGTCACCAAGTGTAACAACTTTCCATGCTTTCTAATCCGTAGTTTGTAAATAAATTCTCATTCTTTGTTTCAAAAATGTGTAGTTTACACCGCAGAAGAGAGGTGGTCTATAAGAAGATTGACCCTCGGCAAAGGGAGATGCACCTAGCTGTACCATAGAGATCTTTATATACCTTCTAATTTAAGATTTTCTATGACCTAACTCTGATACCAATTGAAAAGTAAGGTATAGACCCAAGAGGAGGGGTGAATTGCCTTTTAAAACTTTCTTTAAACTCTTTTTAAAAATTATTTTCCCAACTTATTGTATATTTAGTAATCACACAAGGATGGTTTGAATTTTAATTACAATATCAGCTGAGTATCAAATTTAATTTCAAATCTTTATGAAAGAGTATATCAATTTGATCTTACAGCAATTCAAATTAACACCCAATCATTGAATCCAATCAATCAACAAGCCAACACAATCCGCAAGTTAATCAATTAAATAATGTATGAATTGCAGCAGTGCTTCCAAGATTCAGCTTTTGAGTATGTCAACCCACTTTGAATGTTAATGAGCTTTGGTATCAATCAATCAAAAAATTAATGTGTCTTGGGTGTTAATCAATCAACATACTCTCTTTCGATTTTTGTAATATGTATTGATCAACCAGTGTACACCCTTTCAGTTTTTGCAATTCCCAAAAGCAAATTAATTTTCAGCAATTTAATACACAACCACGCAGTTTATAGATTTGTATAAAATTAAATTAAAAACCACACAAATTATATATGTGCAAAAAATGGAAGAGAGTAGGGAAGAGAGTGTGACCAGATTTTTACGAGGTTCGACTATACCCACCTACATCCTCGCCTTAGGCAACACACCGAAGGATTCCACTATACCACTCCTTTATGGGTGGAGCAAACCTTTACACACTTCTTCAACTAGGATGGAGCTTTGCTCTCCTAGAGATACCCCATGCTTAGTAAACCAACGATTCAACAACCATTAACTATCAAGGAAACAAGAAAACTTCTTGCGTACAAGAATCACTCTAAAAAAAGAGCATATTACTACAAGTTATAGCACAGTTAAGAATACTTCAATTTAAATAACAATGAAGAATAGGATTGAAGCTCAGAGAGTATATCACCGGGATATTTCTTTTGATTGATCAAACTCAGAATTTATGCTCAAAGATCGGTGAAAAATAACTCAACAAATCTTAGAAAACCTTCAGCAAGTATGTGAACAAGAAGACTTTTTGAAGAGTATGAAAATTATAAGCTTGATTGCAAATTTGAATTCTTAATATATGATTTGATTTGTGAAATTATGTATTTATAGAGTTAAAAAGTCATATTTTTATATTTTCTAAGTTACTTGGAGCGTTTCCCAAGTTTTGACAAAGTTTGGGGCACAAGCAACATAATTTGGAAACTTTTAAACATTGTTTTAAAATAGCCGTTACGAAGTTCAGTCGACTGGACTCATCGGGGTCAATCACCGGGACTTTGAAATTTAGCATAATATCAAAGTCAAAATGGGGTCAGTTTCCTAAACTCACGGGGGTCAGTCGACTAGGCCTATTATGTTACCCAATTTTTAATTTAGCATAAATTTCAGTCGCCTGACCAGACAAGGGTCAATCGCCTGGGCAGTAAGAACAATGCTTTTTTAAAACTTGTTTCCAAAAACTCTTGCCAATTTGTTTTGAGAATTTTAAAAAATACTTTCTGGGGTTTTCAAAATATGGCCTCTAAGTTAATAATTAACCCTAATAAGCTTCAAAGGATTCATATTGACATTTAATTGAAGTACTACACAAGACTTCCTTAAGACTTTAAAACATTCTAAACTTGAAGTCTTCATGTATGTCTTGCTCACATTCTTGAGCTTCTTTCTTCAATTGACTTTTGCTTTATCATGAGCCATGTCTCTAAGCATATGTAATCTTCTTTAAACACTTGTGCTTGATCTTTTAGAAACTTGATCTTTTGTAAGAACTTTTGAGCTTGATCTCTTCATAAAAGTTTTTGAGCCCTGAAACTTATCTTAGCAAAACATGTTAACTTCTTTTAGTTTGTTGTCATCAAAATAAGATTTTAAGCCTTGTTAGGCCAATACTTTTAGTGATAGTTTTATGTCATGACTATAAGCATAAGACCATCATTTTAAAATCTATATGTTCTTGGCTCAAAAACGCCACTAAAGCCTAAGTATTAGTAATGGTTTAGTGACCGCCACTAATAGCCATTACTAGTGGTGTTCACTAAACCGTCACTAATACTCCTATTTTAGTGACAATTTTTAAACCGTTACTAATACTTGGGATTTAGTGATGATTTTTAGCCGAGAACATATAAATTTTTTAGCGACAATATTAGGCTTTTAGTGATGGCATAAAATCGTCACTAAAACTTCCTTTTGTTATTATTAGTAGCAGTTTTTCAAACTGTCACTAAAACTTTGAAATAATTTTTTTTTTTTTGGAAATTCCTGTAAAAACCTATAATTACATTTTAGAATACATAAAATTAAACCAGAATTAATAAAATATTCATAAATTATTAAAAATTTAAATACAAATTATTCAAAATTCAAATACATACAAATATAAATAGAAATTCAAATTAAAATTTACAAATTAATTATGTTCAGATAACAAAAAAAATAGGAAAAGTCAAAAGTTGCACGCATCTGACTATAGTGTCTACCATTATCGTAGTATTGTGACAACCTCAAACCCTACAAAATGATAATTATACAAAAAATTAGTATACAATGTTTAAAGATATATGTATATATTATAATTCAAAATGACCGGACATTTGGATATAGTTAAAAAAATGATACAATTATAAACAACTAAATTTGATCAGTCGGAATTCACCCCACTCTGCTCAGACCTTATATGCCCGAATTGTAAGTTAAGTGCTTAAAATGAAATAAGCTAAATTAATAAGTTTGTTTGTATTCTAAGTTTACTTCTAAGTGGAGAAAAAGCTCCTGGGTAGGAGTTCTTTGGCACCGTCAGCTCCAGCATGTCCAGCTCAATATGACGGATGTATCAGGGCTGACGCCATTCAGTTTGGACCTCGTATGCCTGAATTGCACACCTATGTGCTTAAAATGAATTAAGTGTACTATGTTTGTATTAACTTTGCTTCTAAATGAGGAAAAAGTTCTCCGGGAGGCATTTTTTGGCACCATCAGCTTCGGCACGTCTGGGTCAATGTGATGAATGTGTTGGGATGGTCCCCATTTAGTTTGGGTCTTGTATGCCCAAATTAGACACCTGATTTCTTAAAATGAAAGAAGTTTACTATCTTTGTATTCTAACTTTTCTTCTAAGTGGGGAAAAAGCTCATGGTGAGGAGCTTTTAGGCACCGTCAACTCCGTCACATACAAGTCAATGTGATGGACGTGTCGGGACAGACCCCACTTATTTTAAACCTAGTATGCCCAAATAGGATACCTAAGTGCTTAAAATGAACTAACTTTACTAAGTTCGCCTCAAAGCACAAAATTTTCAATCAGGGAAGAGTTTTTGGGCTCCGCCAGCTCCGGCATGTCCAACTCAATGTGACGGACGTGTCAGAACCAACCCCACTTGGTTTGGACCTCATATCCCCGAATTGGACACTTAAGTGCTTCAAATCAACTAAGTTTACTAAGTTCACCTATAGGCACATAATTTTAATTCATGGAAAAATTTTTGGGCACCGTTAGCTCCAACACATTGAGCTCAATGCCACGGACATGTTGGGACTGACTCCACTTGGTTTGGATTTCGTATGCTTGAATTTTACACATGGGTGCTTAAAATGAACTAAGTAAACTATGTTTGTATGTTAACTTTGCTTCTAAGTGGGGAAAAAAAGCTCCTAGGGAGGATTTTTTGGGCACCGTTAGCTCTGTTATGTTCAGGTCAATGTGACGAATATGTCAGGACTGACTCCACTCAATTTGGATCTAGTATTTCTGAATTTGACACCTAAGTGCTTAAAATGAACTGAATTTACTAAGTTCGCCTCTAAGCACATAATTTTCAATCAGGGAAAGGTTTTTGGGCACCATTAGCTCTGGCATGTCCAGCACAATGTAATAGATGTATCTAGATTGTCCCCATTCATTTTAGACCTCGTATCCCTGAATTGGACACTTGGGAGCTTCAAATCAACAAATTTGACTAAGTTCGCCTAAAAGTGTATAATTTTCAATCGGGGAGGAATTTTTTGGCACCATCAGCTCCAGCACATCAAGCTCAATGTCATTGATGTGTCAAGACTGACCCCAGTCTGTTTGACCTCGTATGTCCAAATTAGACACTTGAGTGCTTAAAATGAACTAAGTTTACTATGTTTGTTTGTATGTTAACTTTGCTTCTAAGTGAGGAAAAAGCTCCCAAAAGGAGTTTTTGGGCACTGTCAACTTCATCATGTCTAGGTCAATGTAACAGATGTGTTAAGACCAACCCTACTCATTTTGGACCTCGTATGCCCAAATTGAACACTTGAGTGCTTAAAATAAATTAAGTTTATTATGTTCGCCTCTAAGCACATAATTTTCAACCAGGTAGGAGTTTTTGGGCACCGTCAGTTTCAGCACATCCATCTCAATGTGATGGATGTGTCAAGATTGACTCCACTCATTTTGGACCTCGTGTCCCCAAATTAGGTGCTTAGGTACTTCAAATTAACTAAATTTACTAAGTTCGCCTATAATCGCGTAATTTTCAATCAGGAAGGAATTTTTGGGCACCGTCAACTCTGTCACATCAAGCTCAATGTCATGGATATGTTGAGATTGACCTCACTTGGTTTGGACCTTGTATGTATGAATTGGATGCCTGAGTGCTTAAAATGAACTAAGTTTACTATGTTTTTATTCTAACTTTGCTTCTAAGTAAGGAAAAATCAATCAGGGAGGACTTTTTGGGCCTTATTAGCTCCAACACATCCAAGTCATTATGACAAATGTGTCAGAACTTACCTCACTCAGTTTGGACCTTTTATACTCGAATTGGCCACTTGGGTGCTTAAAATGAACTAAGTTTACTAAGTTCACCTCTAAGCTCATAATTTTCAACTGAGGAGGAGTTTTTAGGCATGATCAGTTCTAGCATGTCCAACTTAATGTGACAGACGTGTTGGTACTGACCCCACTCAGTTTGGAGCTTGTATGCCCGATTTGGAAACTTGGATTCTTCAAATCAATTAAGTTTATTAAGTTCGCCTATAAACACATGATTTTCTAGTGACTTTATGAGTTTAATCCCGTTTTTAGTATGACAAATCCAAAGTATCTTACCTATGCATTAAGTACTTGAATAGGTCTATAATCTAGCATACACAAATGGTAAGGATACAATGAAAGCCATGAGGAACTCAAAGCTGACATCACATGATGGCAACTTGAAAAGAAAAAAAAATCAAGACTTATATTTTCAATTGTAATTGCATTTGGTTTTAATTTGTAATACATATATCTTCCATGATGTGATTGGATGCTCAAATAAGGACCATAAACTGACCTTAGGGAACCAAAAATTTTCTAGAAAAACTTTTCATAAAATGCTATACTTATAAACAAAAAGCTTCAAGGTATTAAGGTCAAAACCAGGCTAAAATTAAGATTTTTACTAAGCCCAATCGATCGGCCAAGAAGGCCTAGTCGATCGACCTTGCCCGTAAGGCCAAAATTTCATTTATGTTAAGGCCCCAGTCAACCAGCCACTTCATGCTTTATAAGCCCCATTCGACTTGCCCATTCAATTGGCTAGTATTGAATAACCCTAGCCAACTGGCCCTAAATGAATGGTCAAAGCCAGTCAACCGGCCTCATGATCCGGTAAACCGGATCTTGAGCCCCAATCGACTGAATCTTGGTGATTTGAATAATGCCTTGGTTCAATCAATTGGAGCCACTGCCACTCGACTGGACCTCTCAAGTTGGGTAATCTTTTAAGCTGAAAAGGGTCAAAATTTTCAATTTTAATAATATTGTATTGCCCCAACGGTCACTTAACGGGCATTATTTTAAAAACCCTATAAATAACCTTCTCTAAGCTCTCAAAAACACTTTTTGATAATATCATAATATACTTTTGAGTTATTTGGGCTATATCTCTCTCTTCATTTCAAAAACAAGTATTCATCTACTCTCTTGCTCTCTTTCTATTGAAAATAATATTATTTCACTCCCTTCATTTGAAAATCTTTATTGCTCTTGAGACTTGTTGAATAATCATTCTTTTGCACATTTATTCTATCATCAAAAAGCATTTACTCTCAATCAACCTCTTATTTTTGAAAACCATTTCTTAAAGGTAAGTTTAGAGTTTCTCCCACTTATTTTTCTTGATAAATATTTTTTGGAGAAATAATTTATAGCTTGTGAACCTTTGAGCATCTCCATTGCAAGATTCAAAGGCTTATTCTATATTTATTACAAAAATCATTTTTTGAGCTAAACCTTAGCTTCTCCTGCACTAAATTTTTGAACAACATTTTTAGGAGAAAACACTTGGGGTTTGAGATCTTTGAAAGCTTCTATTGCACATTTTCTTTTTGAATCAAAGATCATATATACTCACATCTCCTCTCATTTATCTCAAAATATTTTTGGGAGAGGAAAAACTCTAAATCTCTATTGAGCATATAAATCCTATCATATAAGAGTGCATTGATTTTACATTGTACACACTAGCTTATTTGAGAAGCACCATATTGTACACAAAATTATTTTTCATATCTTGTATCCTTGCGATTTGGGTATTAAATCATGTTATAGGCATGGGGCATCACTTGAAAAGGAGGACTCAATCCTGTAAGGAGCGGTTGTAAAGGGGGACTCCACCTTACAAGGAGAAATCGTAAAAGGCTTTCCTTCACCCAATTAAATGACCTGGATAATGAATCCTCAAACAGATTGGCTTGAGGTGAGGACATAGGCAGGGTTTGCCAAACCTTGTAAAAACCAAGTGTTATTCTTTTCCTATACTCTTTACATTTTTGTATTTGCATGCTAATATTTATATGTTGTGATTACTACATTCATGTTTGAATACTGGTTTATGATTGATTGAGAAAATATTAAAATTTCCATACTTGTTTAAATTACTTGGACATTCATATATCTACAGGATTTTTGATTGATTAGAATTACCCTAGGTTGTGTAATACTAACTGTGATTTTAAAATAGGGCATACTTGACCTAGGAATATTAAAATCTCCAACTCACCCCCACCTCTTCGGATCACATCAAATACCACATTTTCAATAGAGGAAAAATTTTTAGGCACCATTAACTGTGACATCAAGCCCAATGTCATGGATGTGTCAGGGCTAACCCCACTCAGTTTGGACCTTGTATGCCCGAATTGGAGACCTGAGTGCTTGAAATGAACTAAGTTTTGCTATGTTTGTATTCTAGTTTTGCTTCTAAGTGGGGAAAAATCAATCGAGGAAGAGTTTATGGGCAACATCAGCTCCAACACGTCCAAGTTATTGTGATGGACGTGTTGGGACTAACCCCATTCAGTTTCTACTTCATAAGCCCAAATTGGACACTGGGTGCTTAAAATGAACTAAGTTTACTAAGCTCGATTTTAAGTGCAAAATTTTCAACCGATGAGGAGTTTTTGTATACTGTCAAGTCCAGCAGATCCAGCTCAATGTGATGGACATGTCAAGACTGACCCCACTTGGTTTGGACCTGGAATGCCAAAATTGGACACTTGGGTGCTTCAAAACAACTAAGTTTACTAAGTTCGCCTATACGCGCATAATTTTTAATTGGGGAAGAATTTTTAGGCACCCTATGTTAGCTTTACCGTGATCCCAAGAAGGGGGGTGAATTGGTATTTTTAAAATTTAGCACCTAGGTATTCCTCCTAACAACAGTATGTTCACAACCTTATGGACAATCTAGTGCGAATAACATAAATATATTAGAAATTAAATAAAGTAGTTTAATCAATCACACGAGCATCAGAAAGCAGTAAAGAGAGGGTGACACACAGATATGTTATCGAGGTTTGGCCAATTGCCTACGTCCCCGCCTTGGCTAACCAACACAAGGATTACCACAATAACTTGCTCACTTAAACGGGTGGAATGGCACCTATACAAGCCAGGTCAATTAGCACAGGGTTGACCTCAACCTTTACATCAATCCTTACCGGGTTGGATTACCGCCCCCTCAGGCCATGCCTAGAATCACTCAGATATACAATCAAATGGTACAATATAAAAGTGTTTTCACGTAAAGCAAATTTGTACCCAAATGTGTTCAATCACATACACCACAGATGATTTAAAATGTAAGCTCAGTGTGGTCTGGATAGTTCAACTCTCAAAGGTATTTTCTATCAGTGTAATGCGTACGTGAGAGTGTCAACAAGCAATCTTTGTATTTCAATATGTTCTCAATCAAGATGCTCAAACAAAGATATCATGCAAGATTCAAATATTCCAAATAGCAGAATATTTCAATCACTTCAACTAGTGTATATACTTGGTTTGCAAAAGCTAAGCAATCTTTGTATTAAGCAAATGATATAAACTTGAATAAATATTGCCACAAAGATTAGTATATCAAACACAAATATCTTTCCACAAAAATGTCAACATGAATACCATGAGATATTTGAGTAAGTTTGAAAATATTTTTTCAAGCTAAAAATAAATACAAACTCCCTGAGATATTGCAATAAGAATGCAACACTCGGAAGTTCAACACAAGTCTTCTTAGGGTAGGCTTATTAGAAAAGCCTCCTAAGAATACTTAGGTTATGCTCTCGTAAAAATCGATTCAAGCACTCACAAAATGAGAGAGCAAACCTCTAACCAATAACACTCAATACACTTACTAATGATACTGAGGTGAAAAAGGTAAGTTTGAGTGGATTTGCAAATAGTATGAGCAATAGGAAATATTTTGCTTGAGAGAGAAATTTGGATTTTTGTTTTTGTTAATCAACTTACTAATTTTCCCAAATGAAGGGGTATATATAGACACCCCATGATTTTTTACCGTTATGGACCTATTAGGAATTATTAGAAAAGTTTTAATGACATTTTAAACATTTTAACCCTGTTTAAAAACATTTAACCGCGGTAAAGATCAGGGCAACCCGAGAGGTTCGGTAGACCAGAACAGTTTCGGTCAACCAGATCTTGTATGGTTCGGTCAACCAAGAGCATTTTGAACTAAGGACTTGGTCGACCGAAAGTGGGCGATTTCCCATTTCTCTGAGGTTCGGTCGACCAGGCCATTTTGAACTGGCTGGTTCAGTCAACCAGACTGTTGGGATTTTTCTTGAGGACCCTCGGTCGACCAAGTAGTTGGAGTACAAAATTTGTTCGGTCGACCAAATGATCAAATTTTTGACCCAAGGGGTTTCGATCGACCTGGGCTTTTTGAGCTACTCTGGTTCGGTCGACCAGGGCTTTGGTCAACTGTTGACCTAGGCTTGTTTTGGTTGACCAAGGCAAAATGAACTACCTTTGCCGGTCGACCAAAAGTGCACAAAGTGTGCATTTCGGTCCCATTTCAATACACATTCACGCTATTCAAGTGCCTAAAACATGCAAGTACAAAGGTGAGTGTCCTAAGGTCATTTATGTAGAATATAGAGACACCAAAAGAATCCGGTGTCGGTTGACCAAAACCCTTAGGTCTTTCTATGGTCACTTTTAGTTCGTATTTGGTTTGATCTTATGTAATGAATCATATATGTGATGTGTGTGCTTATTACAAACCAAATGTCCTAATTACTATTATAGACCCATTTCACCATTGAATATATATTACACTTGAAAAACATGAACTGGTCTTCAATCCTTAAGCTTTCACATGCCATCAATGTATCTGCTAATATAGACCTGCACATGAACTAGATATTCATTAAATACATGAGTATTTGTCATTATAAAAACCAGGTGTGACCTATAAGGTCAACACCCTCAACTCTGGCATATTGAGTTCAATATCACAGACATGTGAGGATTTACCCACTTGGTCTGGACCTTGTATGCCCGACTTGGACACTAGAGTGCTAAAATCCACTAAGTACTTAGGGTTGATCAAATACCTAGTGGGCTAATTCACTACAAAGTTCCCTGGTCTATTTGTGTTGAATTTGTTGGTCAGTTCCTGGAAGGTTAATGTCAAAGTCATCAACCATGACAATGAATGGATAATTTTCAAGTTTAAGAATGAAGAGGACTTGAGCAATGTGTTGCAAAATGGACCCTATGTGATTTTCGGAAGAACTCTGTTGTTGAAAAAGATGCCTAACTTTTTCCAATTTGATCCAGAAAAGAAAACTACTTTACCTATTTGGGTTCAGTCGAAGAATGTTGTTTTTAGTGTAATCCAAAAAGGGGGGTGAATTAGAGATTTTAAAATTTTAGGTCAAAAGTCCAGCAAGCAGAATTTCACAACCTAGAGTCAATCTAAAGCAAGTATGAAATAAACAAATAGATGATTCCATAAACAATTCGATCTAGATAAATTTAATCAAGCAGGCATGAGAATGTAAAGAAGATAAAGTAAAAGTTACACCCGATATGTTATCAAGGTTTAGAAATTGTGCCTACGTCCCTGCCTCTAACTCGCAAGTCCGAGGATTCCATTAATGCTCACTTATGAGTGAAGTGACACCGGTTACCACGCTCTTTCCTTACTGGGCAAGGGAAACCCCAGGTCAGATTCATAGGGCAGACCCCAACCTTTATAATCAATTCTCACGAGCTAGATCAACACCCCTTCAGGCCACTCCAGGAATACAATAGCAAGTAAAAATTTCGTGCACAATACAAGTGTTTCTTATACTATGAATATATGTACCACAATATATCCAATGCACTCTAGTAAAAAAAAAATTATGCTCAATAGAGATTGTGTAACAATATCTCACAAATTCAAGTTTGTAAGATATGTGAGAGATAATAATCTTTGAGTTACTACTTCAAAGACTAGATGTGCATATAGTTTCTCCAAAAATATATTAGGAGAAAGCTTAGGAGATATCAGTTATTTGCCTAAAAAAAGGTTTTTATTAATAAGCACAATATAGGCTTTTGAGTCTTGCAATGAGGAAGCAAAAGACTCACAAGCAAAAAGGACTTTTCCCAAAAATATTTATCAATCAAAAAAAAAATATGGGAAAAATCACCAAGCTAACTCCCAAGAAGGTTTTGGAAAATGAATATGAAAATGTTAGATTTTAAGCTTAACAATGATGTATGAAAATGCACACAACAATAAAAATCAAACTTCCTTTACCTTGCAATTAATTTGCAAGTGAGGAGTATAAGGAAACAATACTCTCTTCTTTAAAATAATTTTAGTAAGCAAGAGTATGAGAGAGTAAGGATAATATGCTTGAAAGAATGGAGTATAAGCAATATGAGATCAAAAAATTTCAAAGAGGATTTTTGCTTAATCAGATTGCTAATCTTATGCTGGTATGGACAAATTGTGAGGTATATATAGAATTCCTGAAATTTTAGACTGTTGGGGACACGAAGCAAATTTTTGAAAAGTTTAATTAGAATTTACCCTATTTAACGCAGTGAAAACTTGCGAACCAGAGAGGTTCGGTCACCTGGTGCATAGCACCGATCATCCGAACAGACATAGTTAATTTGAAAAATTTTGAGGCTTTGATTGACCGATCACAGTGTTGTTTTGTTGAGGTGAGGGCGATCCAAACCCTTTGTAGGTTTGGTCTGCTAAGGTCTTGGTCGGTTACCTAAATTGGTTCATGTTGGTCGGCCGATTAATTTTTCTCTTTAAGGGCCAGTCTACTAACACAGATATGTTAGTCAGGGATTTTGGTTTGAGTGTCTAAGGAAGATGCATGTTCAATAGGATGGTTGCCTAAGCCCACTTTCAAAAGCATTTAACAAATAGCTTTGATCGGCTGAGGCAAATTGAATTCCTAAGGTTCAGTCGACCGGGGCTCTTTAAAGTTGCATATTTTGCCCTGTTTTTGTCCTTGAACGTATTCAACCATGTGTGATTAAGTTATAGCATTTTGTACTAAGGGTTTTGGTTCCTAATGGTCAGTTTATTATATTTTGTATCTTGAGTATCAAATCCTTATCATGCATGAGTTGCAATTATTACAAACCATATAATTACACACCAAAAGCAATAATTAAATGCGATTACAATTAAAACAAATGGTCTTCATTCTTTTTGCTCTTCAAATGCCCACATGTGATATGATCTTTGTGGTCCTTATAGCTTCCTTGTGTCCTTACCATCCGTGCGTGCTAAGAGTTAATCCTATTCAAGAGCTCAGTGCACAGGTAAGAAACAATGTGATTTGTCATTATCAAAACGGAATCGAACTCATGGAGTCAACATTCTCCCCCTTTTTGATGATGACAAATACAATAAGCAAAAATGGGTAAGTCTAAAGAGACTCTCCCTGAGACTATGCATTCAAATAAAATTAAACATTATAGTTCAAGCAAATTCATAATAGAAGATGTTGACCTTACCAGAAACTCCCAAGTAAAGATATATTTGAAACGCTTTGGAGTATATTAGGGTTCTAGTTCCCTTTGTAAAGATGCACAAATAAATCTAATGTGAACTTGTTAAAAGATTTATCAAAAATATTTTATTAATCTATATCAAAAAGCTTTCTCTCAAATATTTAATCACAACATGATCATTGTAAAATGCAAATATATATACGATATGTAATTCAAAGATCAAAATACTGAGTATAAGGTTTTCCAAACAAAATATCCCTCAATAAAATAAATATTTATGAATACCAAAGATATATATTCAAGTGTTTTAATATATCTAAAATATGAATCATTTAACTGAATACACACTTGAATCAAACTATTCAATCAATGACAAAACCTTAATCAAGTAGTGAGATTATTCAAATAATCTATGTGAAAATATACTCACTATCAATAACCCGGCTTATTTCAACAATAGATTTGGAATGAGAAGTTCTTTGAAAAATAGATATACTCTTGAATCAAACACTATTCAACCAATAACTAAAACCTTTCTCAAGTAATGATTTTGTAAAAAAAATATTTATATGTATATGAACATTCAAGATCAATTTCTGTAATGATAATCAATAACAAGTAATAAGATGAGAAGTTTTTGAAAATAATAACTTGAATGATCAAACCTCAATACAAGAATGAAATACAAAATGTATTCGTGAGTTCCCTTCTGATTTTCTGAATTTATTTGCTCAAAGATGATGTGTAGAATGAAGTGTAGGCAATCGTATATCAATCAACTCAAGTTTCTCTATTCTCTTTCAATAAGATGTGTTCTTCTCTTCTTGTGTGTCTTAGTTTTCTTCTAGGGTTTAGATATTCAATATTTATAGTGTCTTACCCTTAGGATTGATTTCAACCATTAGATCAAAGAAAAAGCTGGCGAGTTCTATTAATAAAAATCTGAATTTTAAACTTTCCCGCGACTTGAGGCTACTAAAGTTGAGTTCAGGCTCCTAAAGTGCCAGTTCAGGCACCTGAAGTTGACTTCAAGCTACCAAAGTGTCTTGGCTCACCATTAATTCTTCAAGCTACCGAACTTAATCTTCAGGCTACTGAAGAATCTTTAGGCTACTGAAGTTGAGTTCAGGCTACCGAAGTGCCCTTTTTCTCAATTTTTCTTTTCTAATTTAAAAATATGATTTGCTCTCTTTCTTGGGTCTTTTATAAAACATATTTTCCATGATTTTAAAAATATTTCTAAGTCCATGAATGTCCCCTAATGATGTTTATAAAATGCATGAGTCCTAAAGACATTCTAAGGTATATGTTGAGCCTCAAATTAAATCATACAAAAATGTAAATGCATGAGCTCTAAGTACCCATTCCCAAGATGTTCTTGAACTTTGCTGCTTGCATCTTGATTATCATACTCTTTGAGTTCCATGGATCTTGCCAAGATATGTATGTTTTACTTGAAGGCTTCCATGACTCGTTATCCTTCCTTACATGCTTAATATGGTTAATGTTTACAAACTCAATGCACAGATCAAATACCAAGTGATTTGTCATCATCAAAACCGGATTGGACTCCTATAGTCAACAATCTCCCTCTTTTTAATGATGAAAAATACACGAGTAAAAATATATAGAATGGGTTACGCCTAACAAGGCTCCCCCTCAATTAATGCATCAAATATTCAATGAATGACAATATGCTCATGTTCATACACAAAGTGTTGAGCCTGAATCCAAATGAAATATGAAATATGCTTATAATGAATGTGCTTATTGATATGCTCATGATGTTTCAATCGTGACATCAACAAAAGTTTCTCCCTCTTTGTATATTTCACCCTTTGCATAACTTCAATAACAATTTTTGCTCCCGATTCTTCTTTGCTTCTGATTTTTGTGTGTTATTATTTTTGCTCCTGATTTTTATCCCCTTTTTGACATCAACAAAAAAGTGTATAATAATAGGACATGAATGGACATACCTTTATGTTCTTCTCCTCTTTGAAATCTTAAAGTTTTAATCTTATTCAACCATTAAATTTTTAACAGACTTTACTTCTCCCATTTTTACATCAACCATTCCCCTTGCCAATGCATAAGTTTCAACGATTACGTGAGGATGCTAGACATTGATTGATGTGATACCAAATGTGGACTAATGTTATATCAAATGAGAACAACTTCTAATTGATTTGATACCAAATGTGAATTAATGCGAAACTAAAAGTTCATTGATTTGATACCAAGTGATTACATCTTAAGTGAAGTTGCTCCCCCTGAATTATGTTATCTAATATAATTCTAGGCAACCATATTTATTTTAGCTCAAAAAAGTATCTCTCCTATTTTATTCATTTAAGCTCATGCACATAGTAGCTTATGCAATTAAAAAATCTCTCCCACTTTAGTGCTCATCGAAAAATTTACTCTAGTACATATCTCTCACCTTTTGGATTTTCAAGGCAAATTTTTTTATAGATATTTGCTTTAGGTACATTCTAAAAAAAATTATGACTAGAGAGACTAACCATACAAAGTCTAATTATCATTGCATTTCAAAACAAGATCATATGGTTAACTCAAGCAATTTTTGGTAAAGCAATATATTTTTCATTTTGCATATATAATAGAATCATCATAATTGAGTGCATGTCACAGAAAGTTCATTGCACATCTAAGCACAAGACATATTGGTAAGCATAATAAGATAGGAAATCATTTCGAGATGCTCCCCCTATGAATTTTAATACTTTCGTAGATAAAATGAAATGCTTATACTTATCCAAGATTTATGTCACCACTAGTTCAAAGCCATATAAGCAGTCATTGTAAAATATTTTGACCAACTATAGTGATCCTATGATGCACATGTTTTCTTTATGCTCTTTCTCTAGGGATGGAGCTCAGTTCCCTTAAATATCTTCAAGCATGCAACAAGTTTAGTTTAGAATAGCTTAGAAAATCATGTGATTAACATGTTGTATGACATCTTCACAAATGAATTTACACATACCATTTATGATTTGATACTAGATGTGAACACAAGATATGATACTAAGTGTGCTTATGCTGATGTTTCAGAGCGATAGTATTTTCAAGTTAATTTGTTCCCTTCAGTTATACTCTTATCATAATCTTATGTCTTTTCCTTGTAATCATTCTTCACCAGTTTACTTAGTGTTTTAAGATTTTGAATGATTTATTCTTGACTTTACCTACTTTAACTTAGAGGACCAAAAACTCATAAATAATTATATTTCAGGGTCACAAGCCTATATTGCTTCTTTTCTTATGGATCTCAATGCACATGTTTCCTAGTCATTTGTATTTTCATATAGATTGAAACCTATAGCATATAGCATAGCCATTTGACACATTCAAACTCTTCTAATAGATTTGACTTGAAGTTTTAGAGCTTGTGAAGTGAGATTTTGCAAATACTCTTAACAATTTAATTATCATTAAGTTTAGAAGAATATTCATTGTGTGTGGACAATACTCAAAACATTTTCGTGGAAGCAAATATATCCAACTACATAGGCCAAAGAGCAATTTTGAATTATATTAATTTTGGAATACTGCTCTTTAGGTATTTCTGATTATCTAATTATTGGACAGTACCTTATAAGTATGTCTTCAATATTAAGCAAGGGAACGACCCTATAATGGATGAATCTTTACCGGATATGATCATGGTATGGTAAAGATTTCTTGTAGAGGATGTTACTTAATCACAGATCAAACTTAGGAATTTTTACGTTTTAAGCACAAAAGGGAATATTTATTAAAAATGTCTTTGTAAGCAATTTTATTCCCTTAGATAATGCCCCTGATTTGATTATAATAGGATGTCATTTAATAAACACTTGATATATATACGGAATTTATGATTATTAGTGCTTGTGGCTAGAATGATGATAGATTTTACCCTTTGAACCTCCAAGAATGAGTTTAGGATTAGATGACTTTTAATATATGATTTATTCCTAAAAGCTCAGTCTTTTGCAATGGACATGATCTACTTAACCTATGATTTTAATATTTAAGCATGGGTTAAGCACTAAGAATTATTCGTTAAATAACAATTCTTTAATCAATTTGGAAGTGGATTTATTCTTCAATGTTATGATATATGTTACTCATTGCAAAGATATTAGGTTCCTGATAGTTTAACAGTTAATCTCTCAACCTTCACATTGAGTACATCAAGATTTGCAAACTATTCAATATTTCAGCATTTTACCCAATCATTACGATATAAAAGCATTAGATAGTTAGATTGGATATATTGCTTAAAGGAATCATATTGACTTAACTTTCTCATAAGATTCTTAGTATAATAATAGTGTAGGAGATACACATACCAAGATTTACATTCTAAGCATATACTAATCCTAAGCCTATTAGTCATCACACCCCTATAACTAGTCCTAAGAACAAGGAAAGAATTAAATGGTCATGTGATTCCACTTTGAACCTTTCTTGATTACCCAAGTCATTTTCTTGTCTTTGTCTCGAACACCTCTAAC
This sequence comes from Malania oleifera, assembly GCF_029873635.1. Taxonomy (NCBI): domain Eukaryota; kingdom Viridiplantae; phylum Streptophyta; class Magnoliopsida; order Santalales; family Ximeniaceae; genus Malania; species Malania oleifera. Next base: position 71,592,323 of record NC_080418.1, on the reverse strand, counting down.
TGGACACTTATATCAGGTATGCCTTTTCATTTTACAAAACAAGCAAGCTTTGTATATTCGTGGGAAAGTATGCTTATTTCATTTCTTCTTACTTAATGTGGCATACCTATGGAATTTTTGAGATACATCCGAACCCATTTTGGAGATATACTTTCTTTTAACTTCTAAGGGTTTATTTAAACTCTCTTCAACATGTTCATCTATTTTTCTATCTAAACAGGTGATCTTTAGAATCTTCATGATTTTCTACTTTTTTAGAATAGCATAATAATCTTTTAATTTCTCTAACTGTTTAGTTGTCCTTTCATTCTCATTTTTCAAACAGATTTTCTCCTTAGCTATCCTAGCTAGAAGCTTATTCATTTTAACTAAAGCTTTCTCTAGATCTCCATATGAAGACATGCTTTCATTACACAAACTAACACGTGATTCAACACAAAATTTATCACAATAAACATCATATGAATCATTCCACACGTTATTAACTGAATTATCAACAAATGATTCCACACATGATTCGTTACATGAATTGTCATGATATCCTTCATTTGAATTATTGCATACATCAATAGAAATATTGTCACAAGGAACACAACATGAATCATTATTAGAATTATCAACACATGATTTAACACATGACTCATTACATAATATAAAGCAAGATTCATCACATGATTTTTCACAAGATTTATCGCAAGATTTATCACACAAATCATCACATGAATCAATACGTGAATCATTATATGAAATGGGCTAAGATACATATACCTCCTCCTCAACTAACTCATTTTGTTTACAATTTTCCATCTCTTGCTCATTTGAACTTGACATTCCTAGAGTGGTGGTTTCTTTCTCCTGATTTCTCTGTACTTCCTATCAAGTTCTTCCCAAATATCTTTTGCACATGTACATGCCATGCATTCATGAAAAATATTAGAATCTAAAGCACGATAGAGCATATCCATAGCATTTGCATTTGCATGTATTAAACTAGTATCATTTTCATTTGTAGGTAACACAAATTCCTTTAACTATTACTTGCTAGGCCTTCCAGTCCATAGATTTTATAAAAACACTCATTTTTATTTTCCAAGCCGAAAAATTTTCACCGTAAAATATTGGAGGATTAAGATAAGATCGTCCCCCACCGAATGTGGTTTCACCAATGTGTGCCATGTGATCTTTTTACAAATAGACGATTAACTTTATGTACACCTGCTCTGATACCAATTGTTGATTAAGGTGTAATCCCAAGAGGGGGGGTGAAATTGGTATTTTAAAAAAAATTTGAACCTATTTACCTCTTAATCACTATTTGTATATTTACCAAATCAATTGCTAGGATTTATAACTAACTTAAATTGATTTTATTAATGAGTTCTTTTTACCTAATTAAAAGTGTGTAGAGCTATTCAACATACATATGCAATATGAATAATAAAGTGAAATGCGGAAAATAAAGAGTTAAGGGAAGAGAAAATGCAACCACGATTTTACGAGGTCCAGCTAACCCCGCCTACGTCCTCGCCTTAAGAAACCCACTCAAGGATTCCACTATAATCCCTGCTCCTTAAATTGGGACGAAACTTCCCTTATAATCCGCTGCTTACAAGAGGTACAGCTCCCTCCTACTCAGCTGCTTAAAAGAGGTACAACTTCCTCCTAATCCGCTGCTTACAAAAGGTACAGCTTCCTCCTCGAACCCAGTTCACAACCCAAACCATGATTACAATTTAGGCTTAAATTTGCAAACACTCAATGTTACTTCTAACAAAACTAGTGAGTACAATTCAAAATCCTAATACATTTACCATATGATGAAATTTGCAGCTCAAAATGTATGAAACGATACAATCGTTTATGAATGATATGCTTCAACACACAAATCTTTTTTTTATCAGAAACTCCCAAGTAAAGTTATATTTGAAACGCTTTGGAGTATATTAGGGTTCTAGTTCACTTTGTAAATATGCACAAATATATCTAATGTGAACTTGTTAAAAGCTTTATCTTGAATATTTTATCAATCTATATCAAAAATCTTTCTTTCAAATATTTAATCATAACATGATTTTGTAAAATGCAAATATATATACGATATGTAATTCAAAGATCAAAGTACTGAGTATAAGGTTTTCCAAACAAAATATCCCTCAATAAAATAAATATTTATGAATACCAAGGATATATATTCAAGTGTTTTAATATAACTAAAATATAAATCCTTTACCTGAATACACACTTGAGTCAAACTATTCAATCAATGACAAAACCTTAATCAAGTAGTAAGATTATCCAAATAATCTATGTGAAAATATACTCACTATCAATCACCCGGCTTATTTCAACAATAGATTTGGAATGGGAAGTTCTTTGAAACATAGATATACTCTTGAATCAAACACTATTCAACCAATAGCTAAAACCTTTCTCAAGTAATGATCTTGTAAAAAAAAAATATTTATATACATATGCACATTCAAGATCAATTTCTGTAATGATATTCAATAACAAGTAATGAGATGAGAAGTTATTGAAAATAATAACTTGAATGATCAAACCTCAATACTAGAATGAAATACAAAATGTATACGTGAGTTCCCTTCTGATTTCTGAATTGATTTGTGACTAACTTGAAAAATGAGCAGCTAGAGAGCTATCCAAAGTATAGGAGTTATGTCGTGTAATATTCAGCCCAAGGGCTGGATCGTCTCCTCAGGGAATGCGTTTTAATCTCAAATGTTACGTTCGTCCAATCGAAAACAAAAAAGGTACTGAACTAAGTTCAGATTCGGGATCTCAAGATTGTTCAATTTCATTTTTAACGAATTAAATAACACGTAAATTGAAATCCTAAAACTAGCATGCATTGAATTAAAGAATACTAATGGAAACTCTAGACTACTTAAGGAAACATTGAAACATGCATTAATTAAATATGGTAACCTATCACATGGAATTAAAAATACGCAATGGAAACTCAATCAAACACACGCGCGCGCAATAAAAACCGAACCTTTAATAAAATTAAGAACTCACAAAAAAATTACAATTTAAATGCAACCATGAACTTGAACGAAAAATTAACATTCAATTTTTTTAACTAACTTCGATAATAATAAATTTCCTAACAATATTCAACTAAAAAAAAACTCCAATAACATAAAAAAAAAAAAAAAAACTAAAATTTCCTCAAAATCCCAAGTCTCAAAGAAAAATAAATAAGAGAGAGAGAGAGAGAGAGAGAGAGAGAGAGAGAGAGAGCAAAACAAAGCAAGAAGGTAGAAGAGCTACAGGGGGTGGCTGGTTGCTGCGGCCGAGATTGCTGCAAAGCAGGAGCTCCTGTGGAAGTTGCTCCGGTGGGCTGGTGTGTTGTGGAGTGGAGCCGATATGGGAGGAGTCTCAATGAAGCTGCTGGTGTTGCTAGCCGAGGGAGGAGGCAGTGCTGGAGTGGAGCCTGGTTTGCTACTAGTGTGGCTCTTGGGGCTGGCTGGTAGAGGAGGTTCTCAGAGTGCTAATCTTACTGGTAGAGACTGCTACAGGGGTTGAAACTAGTACAGGGGCCTTGGGGATTACTACAGGGGGTATGGATGTTGAAGGACTCTCGGGTGGAGCTGAGGTGTGGTGCTCGGAGGGATGAAGGCTGCTAGTTGCAGAGGCCAAAGGAAACAAGGGGAGAGGGAGATTTAGAGGGGAGAGTAAAGGGGACTGAGGGAATTTAAGAAAGGGATTGGAAAACAGAGAGTAGAGAAAAGAGAAAGAGAGAGAGAGAATAGAAGGAAGGGAAGAGATCAAGGAAAAGAAAACAGAAAGACAAAGGGAAGAGGTAGAAGGGAACGGGGGAGCCTCCGGGGCTGTCAAGAAAAGAAGGAGGAGAAGAAGAGGATTTTAAAGGGAATGGGGGAAAGCCTTATGAAGCGTATGGAGGATCAGGCAACTTGACCCGACTCGGCTTGCATGGCCAGGTCACATCAATTGTTCTCAATATATATATATATATATATATATATTCATTTTTGTTCTTTGCATTCACAGCCACCTTTGACCTTCCTAGAGCTCGTTTCTCATGAAACTCAAAACACGGAAGTTGTAAATAATTCTTTTCTCTTTCTCCAGAAATTTGAATCATCTCGATTTGAGCTCGAATGGAAAATTTCTGCATGAATTACCAACTGATTCTGGTTTTGACTCTCGGGAATTTTTCTGCGATAAAAAATTGCCAAAATTTCATTAATTGTTCAATAACACTCAAAAATGATAAATAGGGCACTTTGTTAAAATATTGAACATAATTAGACATTTAATTAAAAATAGAAGCCATAATGCCCGGATTAAGATGCCTAATTACGTAGTTTTAGCGCGTAATCACACCCTCTAACTAACGTTTTGCTAGTCTCTAGCAAATGAAATTTCAAGGTAGTGCCCACAACTACGAAGTCTAGTGAACAAGAAATTAATGCACATGCGACATAACCATACCATTTTACATACAAGAACATAAATAAAATTTCACACAGGCTCGTTCATATTCAATACGCACAACTCCAAAGAAAGTCACTTATGCAAGTTTCATCATTTAAATGTCATTCAAGAACTGTATACTCACATGAAGTTAATCAACAACATAGTTCAGAGTTAATGCAGTCATATAAGTTCGAGTATAAATAGGTAAACTCTCAAGGTGTGTGTGATGTGTGTGACTCAGTACACCTAGGATACCAATGGACATCTACAAAACGGTCGCTTTGACTCGGCCTAACTGGTATACCCTCAAAAACACTCAAAAAAGAAATGGGTTCACTCATCATATGTGAGAAAGAGTGTCGTGATCAAACATCCCATATACTAAAAGGAACAAATGCTGAGTATATGGAGTGGACTAGTCTGGAAAGGATCTAGCCTATCTATGAGGTGTCGGGTCCTTCACCCTAGCATCTTCTTACCTACTCACCATATCCAATCGAGACCACCCTAGATCAACTTATTCACAAACTTGTCGTGAATGTATCTAAGGCATTAACCGGTTGAAGAATCTTCATACGTGGAAAACATGTGTCGTGTCTTTGTTTTGTGATATTTATATGGAGCCGGCATTAGCCTTTCATTTCATGCGCATGTGTATTTCTTGTTCTTTCTTCTATTCATTCTTCATTTTCTATCTTTTCTTGATCAATTAGGACAATCTTTACACTTTTTTTTTAATCTTCAAACAATCAAAGGGAATTGAGCTCAAGTAATGGTCTATGAACTAAGTCTATCTCTAGGGGTGGCTCAGCCTTCACATTTTGAGTAGGCAACAAGACCTAGGTTTCTATCTCCCCACTAGGTGTCACCTTGAGGTTAGAAAATCAAAAACAGAGACTAGCGTACAAAGGATATCCAGAAAAAAAAAAAAAAAAAAGGAAAGTTGAGTTTCATGAACTCTGAGCTAACGTCAAAAACTCAAAAGAACGATAATTAGCTCAACAATACCTCACAAGGTGTCATAGTCGTCATGGGTGTTCTTTCAGTGCTCACAGGAAACCCTAAGTGCAATGAATCACGTCAATGTGTTTACTCAGCTTCGTGAGATGCCATGTAAATACAGGAAATTATATAGCCAGATTAACACGAGTGTACCACCAATCAATTCTTCATGGGGTCATAAAATCATATAAAGAGAAACTACGTATAATTGACTCAAGTGTGTAATTCGTAAGTTATATGCAAGTATGTGAAGGGTATGCAACAGTGTTAAGCATGATATAATGCAGTGTAATTCCTCAGTTCTCTTTTTTTTTTTTCTCTCTTTCTTTTTCGATTTCTTTTTGTTTTTTTTTATAATATAAAATTCATATAAAACCCGGTACGTGTACGTGCACAATGTTACGTGTGAATGCTCACCCCCCCCCCCCCCCACAAAACTAAAGTAGAACATTGTCCTCAATGTGAAAGCATATGGAGAAATAGAAAAGACCGTGCACAGGAAAAGTAAAGCGTACTTGAGTGACAGGGTAATGAAAAAGAAAGACTAAACTATGAGTAAATAGACCTGAAAACTAACTAAAAATAAAATAAGGTAAAATAAAAGGAAAATAAGCAAAAGAAAAACATCACAATTGTTTGGCGGAGGCTTAGGGGGAATTTCGACTGGTGGCCTCAGGTCTATAAATTACATTGGCGATTCTCCAAATTTAAACCGCCATAATCGATCAGTCTTTATACCTGCATGAAAATCAGCCTCAAATGAATTAATACGCGTCAATATACCAAACAATATGTGTGCAGGTCGACCCTCATGTGTTGACAAGAAAGGGTCTTTATTCAACATCGTGTCCAGGAAATTTGCTTCTTTATGAACTAATGTATGATGGGAAGTTATTGGAGTAATTACCTGTAGTTCTTCAGAAGCATTAACATTACAAGTTTTACCTGGTTCCTTGAAAATTAGATGCTCACCAGACTAGTCACCCTCTTTAACGGGTGTACATATCATCTCACCACTGTAAGGATCTGCATCCACATTGAGCTCCTTGACATTTGAATCAGGCGGGAGTGACAGATCCATGGTTTCCGAGCTCGGAGTATGAGGTACCTTAGGTTGGTACTCCGCATTGGTATTATTCTCCTCATTAACTAACTGCTCCGCTTCTGGGCCCATTTCCTCTGATTTTTCTCTGAATTCATCTATTTCAGTCATAACTTTCGGTGCTGGGACAACTGTTTGCCCGGCGATGAGCACTTCAGATTGGGGATCTTCTTTCTCGCTACTCAAGGTGATGGCGGCCTCTACTATCTCAAAAGAAACATCATGCATTTGTTGTTGTGGCTTCTTGTACTCCAGAGGACGAGACTGAGGTTCCACGAGCAATTCTTCTTTTTCTAAGATATCCAGTTGCATTCTTATCGCATTAATGGTGTCCCGCAATTCATTTTGACGATCGACTTTAGTTTGCATGAACTGCTAGGGCATGTTCACCATTTGTGTCATGCTTTCCTTAAAAAATTCTGATGGCATACAGCTCTGAGGGATCTGTTGTGGCTGATATTGAGGCAGAGGATCATCTGGATAACATGTTGGCTTATATGCTTCTCTACCACTAATTGTGCTAATAAGGTGTGCAGTCATGGGTGCTTGAGCATATCGTGTGTTCCACTGTGAGACATTTTCAGCTAGGTAATCGAAGAATGATAATACCTAATCTAGATCCTTGTTGAAGAGTTCTCCATTGCACATGGTCTGGACAAAATACTTGCAATCAGGGGTAAGAGTAGTATAAAAATAATCAGTTAACCTCCATAAGTCAAAACCGTGATGTGGGCAAGTACTTAGCAGATCCTTAAATCGCTCCCAGCAAGCCCGAAATGTCTCGTCATCCTGTTGTACAAAATTAAGAATCTATTCCTGCAAAAATTGAGTTTTCTATAAGGGACAAAATGCATGCAGAAATTCACACTCCATATCAGACCAATTAATGATAAAGTGAGGTCTCAAGGATTGAAACCACATTTGTGCCCCATCCTGCAAAGAAGTAATAAATAATTGCAGTTTAAGAGATTTATCAATTCTAGCATAAGGAAAAAATATATTGCCAGTTAACTCGAACTCTGTTAAGTGCTGATAGGGGCACTCAGATTCCATCCCATAGAACTCGGGTAGCAATGACCTCATCCCGCGCTGCATCATGAAATTAAGCTCTTCATTAGGAAAAACAGTGGAAGAGGATGCAGTGGCATATTCAAGTTACAAAAAGTCCATTATCGTGTGCGGTGCAGATGCAGCCATTTTTATTTATTTATTTTTTCAACTCAAAAATTTTTTCTAGTTATTTTATTTTCTTTTTCTCTTTTTTTTTTCTTTTTTTTTTTCATAAAACTAATTAAAATGACAGGAAAAATGCTAATTTGAGACTAAGATCGACATTCCTCGGCAATGGCGCCAAAAACTTGAATCACTCGAAAAATGAGCAGCTCGAGAGCTATCCCAAGTATAGGAGTTATATTGTGTAATATTCAGCCCAAGGTTTAGATTGTTGAAAGTCTTTTAATCTTCAAATGTTACGCTCGTCCAATCAAAAACAAAAAGGGTACTGAACTCAGTTCAGATTAGGGATCTCAAGATTGTTCAATTTCACTTTTAATGAATTAAATAAAACGTAAATTGAAATCCTAAAACTAGCATGCATTGAATTAAAGAATACTAATGGAGACTCTATACTACTAAGGAAACACTGAAACATGCATTAATTAAAGATGGTAACCTAGCACATGGAATTAAAAATACGCAATGGAAACTCAATCAAACACACACGCGCGCAATTAAAACTGAACCTTTCACAAAATTAAGAACTCGAAACAAAATCACAATTTAAATGCAACCATGAACTTGAATGAAAAATTAACAATCAAAAGACAACGAAAAATTAACATTCAATTTTTTTAACTTCAATAATAATAAAATTCTTAACAATATTCAACTAAAAAAAAAACTCCAATAACATGGAAAAAACTAAGTTTTCCTCAACATCCCAAGTCTCAAAGAAAAATAAATAAGAGAGAGAGAGAGAGAGAGAGAGAGAGAGAGAGAGAGAGAGAGAGAGAGAGAGAGCAAAATGGAGCAGGAAGGTAGAAGAGTTGCAGGGGGTGGCTAGTTGCTGCGGCCGAGAGTGCTGCAAAGCTAGAGCTCCTGTGGAAGTTACTCTGGTGGGCTGGTGTGTCGTGGAATGGAGCTGGTATGGCAGGAGTTTAGATGAAGCTACTGGTGATGCTGGCCGAGGGAGGAGGCAGTGCTGGAGTGGAGCCGGGTTTGTTGCTGGTGTGGCTCTTGGGGCTGGTTGGTAGAAAAGGTTCTCGAAGTGATAATCTTACTGGTAGAGACTGCTATAGTGGTTGGAACTAGTATAGGGGCCTTGGGGATTACTGCAAGGGTTGTGGATGTTGAAGGACTCTCGGGTGGAGCTGAGGTGTGGTGCTCGAAGGGATGAAGGCTGCGAGTTGCAGAGGCCAAAGGAAACATGGGGAGAGGGAGACTGAGAGTGGAGAGTAAAATGGACTAAGGGAGTTTGATAAAGGGATTGGAAAATAGAGAGTAAAGAAAAGAGAAAGAGAGAGAGAATAGAAGGAAGGGAAGACATCAAGGAAAAGAAAAGATAAAGACAAAGGGAAAAGGAAGAAGGGAACAGGGAAGCCTCTGGGGCTGCCAAGGAAAGAAGGAGGAGAAGAAGAGGATTTTAAAGGGAATGGGGGAAAGCCCTATGACTTGTATGGAGGATCCAGCAACTTGACCCGACCCAGCCTGCATGGCCGAGTCATATTAATTGTTCTCAATATATATTTTTTTTATTTTTTTTTTCACTTTTGCTCTTTGCATTCACAGCCCAGTTTGCTCTTCCTAGAGCCCATTTCTCATGAAACTCAAAACATAAAATTTGTAGATAGTCCTTTACTCTTTCTCTACAAATTTGAATCGTCTCAATTGGAGCTCAAATGGAAAAGTTATGTATAAATTACGAACTGATTCTGATTTTGACTCTCGAGAATTTTTCTATGATAAAAAATTATCAAAAATGTCATAAATTGTTCAATAAAACTCAAAAATGATAAATAAGGCACTTTGTTAAAATATTGGACATAATTAGATATTTAATTAAAAATGAAAGCCATAATGCTCGGATTAAGATGCCTAATTACACAGTTTTAGCGCGTAATGAATTTGCTCAAAGACGATGTGTAGAATGAAGTGCAGGCAATCGTATATCAATCAACTCAAGTTTTTCTATTCTCTTTCAATAAGATGTGTTCTTCTCTTCTTGTGTGTCTTAGCTTTTTTATAGGGTTTAGATATTCAATATTTATAGTGTTTTGCCCTTAGGATTGATCTCAACCGTTGGATCAAAGAAAAAGCTTGTGAGTTCTATTAATAAAAATCTAAATTTTAAACTTTCCCACGACTTCAGGCTCCTAAAGTGCCAGTTCAGGCTCCTAAGCTAGTTCAAGCGCCTGAAGTTGACTTCAGGCTACTGAGGTGCCTCGGCTCACCATTAATTCTTCAGGCTACCGAACTTAATCTTCAAGCTACCAAAGAAATTCTTCAGGCGATTGAAGTTGAGTTCAGGCTACCGAAGTGCCCTTTTCTCAATTTTTCTTTTCTAATTTAGAAATATGTTTTGCTCTCTTTCTTGGGTCTTTTATTAAACATATTTTCCATGATTTTAAAAATATTTCTAAGTCCATGAATGTCCCCTAATGATGTTCATAAAATGCATGAATCCTAAAGACATTCCAAGGTATATGTTGAGCCTCAAATTAAATCATACGAAAATGTAAATACATGAGTTCTAAGTACCAATTCCCAAGATGTTCTTGAACTTTGCAGCTTGCATCTTGATTCTCATACTCTTTAAGTTCCATAGATCTTGCCAAGATATGTATGCTTTACTTTAAGGCTTCCATGACTCGTTATCCTTCCGTTCATGCTTAATATGGTTACTGTTCATAAACTCAATGCATAGATCAAATACCAAGTGATTTGTCATTATCAAAAGCAATTTGTACTTGTAGAGTCAACACATTAGAAATCACTTCCTTCATGATCATGTCCAGAAAGGAGATGTAGGTCTTGAGTTTGTGTGCTTTAATGAATAGTGGGCAGATATTTTTAGTAAACCACTTCTAGAAGATAGGTTCATATAAATTAGACGTGAATTACGTCTAATGCATAGTAGAGATGCTTTCTAGATATTTCATAGCTTCCATAAATTCAGGGGGAGCTTTTAAATAATTTTAAAAGTCTAAGAACTAATATAACTGTTAATATCTTGTATTGGCTTAGATTTTGTGAAACTTGATTCTTGTTTGTGATGCATAATTCTCATATCTACTGCATGATGATGGTGGTACTTATGTTTTATCGTATTGATCATACTGGAACTGTTTAAGTTTCCTAGTTGTGGATAAATTGTTAGGATTTATAAACTCAAAACAAGTCATTTTTATACAGAAATTTTTGGGAAATGTCCTATTTTCAAGTGGCATACTGCTGAAATTTTTAAAAATTCCCAAGCTTCTCATGTATACAAATTGATTATTTCCCAATGCCTAAAGCTGTAATTTTTATGATCCTTTTTGCTATTTCCAAAAGGGAGAGAGCGATAAGAAAGCAAAAATTGGGTTAACTTATTGAAAATTGGATTGAATTGAATTGAATTTACATGAAAAATTATTTAAAATTTCACATGATGCACATTGATAGGGGGAGTCTTCTAAAGCTATACTCATTTTTTGCATGATGTATTTGTCATCATCAAAAAGGGAGAGAATGTTAACCTTATAAGTTGCACCTGATTTTGATAATGACAAATACTTAGGTATTTGATGATTATCAAGTGTTTGTGTAGACTTAAATGAGCATCCCAAGGAATGACACTTGAAGCAACTAGAAGACCCTGAAGACTTTAATTTGTATTGTCAATTCAATGATTGTAATATGGGTCTCTAATAGTAACCTAGGATGTGGCCTGTATTTTCTTACTTGCATATCATGCATATAGGATATATGGTAAGCTCAATAAGACTATAGCATGACTCTAGGTCCTAACACTTACACATATATCATATAATATAAAGGAGTGTTAAATTTATGCTTAAATTGAACATTATTAGGCAAAGTGAGAGAGCTCAGGTGCCCAAACTGTTGAGAAGCCAACAGTTGACTTAGGCTCTCGGGCGACTGAATCATATTATGCACACTATCCTCGACCACCCGTACTCTTCGAAAGGCACATTCCACCAACTCAAGCGACCAAACTATTTAGTTCAAATTGAGCCCCAAGCGACCGAACACACGAGTTTAGGCTACCGAACGTATGACCGGGCACCCGAAGTTATGAAGCAATGCTACTAACTTTGATTCGGGCCACCGAACTTAAATCTAGGTGACCGAAGTGATTTAAATGGCTTTTATTACTGAGTCTGTTCAGGCGACCGAACCATGGTTCAGCCACCCGAACCTCAGTGGGTTAAAATTAATATAATTGCGGTAAAAATTGGTTAAGTTGGGTTAATGGTGTTTTAACTATTTAAAACTTTTTTAATAATTCCCAACAAGTCCCAAACGGTTATAATTTTACCCCTACCTATAAATATAGGCTTATTTGCAAAGATTAGGGAATAATTAACAATTTTCATTAGCCAAAATTCTCTCTTTTCAAAATACATTCTTTGGCCAAATACTCCAAATCTTCCCTTCCTTGATATATTCTGAGATTGTGAGAACATTTTAAGAGTGCTTGTGATTGCTAGGATTGCTGGAAACTCCCATTTGAATGATTGATTGTAATATTTTTCTTGAGGAGTTTTAGCCAAAGTTTATCCCATAGATTTTGATTATAAATCTTGTGTTGGGATAAACTAAGTGAGCTTAGGATATTTGCATTATTATTGCAAGTGTCCAATAGTTTGGATTTTGGTTGTGCAAAGATATTTTAAACAAGCAAAACATTTTCAAACTAGTATTGTGCTTATTTCATTGAGGAAAATCCTTTTGAACTAGCTTTATTATTTGATTCATATCTTTGGAATATTGATTTGCTATTGAAGTACTTTGCTTAGATTCCAAGATATTGATTGTATTAAACAATGTTGAGCATCTTACTGATTATACCATATTGAGTGTTGATAGCACAACTATTTGCATCACTGAGCTTACACTATATATATATATCTTTGATGTATATTTAACTTCGCCTATTGGGTACATATCTGCTTTATATGAAAGCATAATCACTGTATCATTTGATTGAGAGAATACTGTTGTATTTCCAAACGTGGCCTGAGGGGGCGGTAATCCATCCCAATAAGGATTGTTTAAAGGTTGAGGTCAGCCCTGTGCTAATTGACCTAGTTTGTTTAGGTGCCACTCCACTCGTTTAAGTGAGCATTATAGTGGTAATCCTTGTGCTAATTAGGCAAGGCGAGGACGTAGGCAATTTACCAAACCTCGATAACATTTCTATGTGTCACTTCTCTTTACTGCTTTCTAGTGCATGTGTAGTTAATTAAATTGTGTTATTTAATTTCTGATATATATCATAATTGATTTACCTTACCTGCACTAAATTGACCTTAGGATTGTGAATATACTACTGTTAGGATACCTAGAGTATAAATTTTAAAAATACCAATTCACCCCCCCCCCTCCTTTGGGATCATGGTAAAGCTAATAGAAGACATCTTAAACAAAATTGCATTCAAGTTTTGACATATACACTCAGATACCAAGCATGTACATAGGAGAATAAAAACCATGCTAAGATAAATTATTCCAAAAGAACATATATGCTCAGATACCAAACATGTACAGGGGAGAATAAAAATTATGCTAAGATAGATTATTCCGAAAGAAATCTCCAGTTTTGCAAACTTCTCCCCCTTTTGGCATCAGCCAAGGGGCTAAGGTAAAGAGATATGAGGATGAAATTAACCTTAGTCAAAGAGACACTTTAAACACATCATTGAATGCATTAAGTTTTAGCCTTTTAAGTTCATAATTTTGGGAAGAATTTAATGAAATTTCGGAAGCATGCCATTTGAAAGTAGAGTATTTCCCAAAAAAAAAAAATGTGCATCAAAGACCTGATTTATTTTAGTAGGCAGTTTATAGCATGACATGCCATTCAACTCAAGCATGCATAGTATCCAGTATAGACCAAGGCAATCCATGTAATAAAGATAGTACATCCAATATCCATAAAAAAGTGTAAACATGCAATTCATTATGGATAGAAAATACCTTTCTCACGAGATATGATATAAAAGAAAAAAAATTATGAGAAATCTAAGTTTTCAGAGTCATAATATTTTAAGTTAAGTTGCTCCCCCTCAGTTTATGCACTCCATTATCTCTATAAAACTCCTCTACTGTGCATTAGGCCTAATTCACATCTAATTTGGATATATCTATCCTCTTGAAGTGACTTAGTGAAGATATCAGCTCATTGTTCATTTGTGCACATGAATTCAAGCGCCACATCCCCCTTTTGCACATAATCATGTATAAAATGATATCTAATCTCTATATTTTTGGTTCGTGAATGTGATATGGGGTTCTTTGAGATATTAATTGCACTATTATTATCACATTTGATTGGAACCGTGTCATAGCGCAATCCAAAATCCTGCCTCAATGTATTCATATAAAGTGTTTGAGCACAACAACTTTCTGTTGCTATGTATTCAACGTCGGCTGTGGACAGTGCAACTGAGTTTTGTTTCTTGGAGAACCAAGAAACCAGAGATTGTCCTAAATAATGACAAAGTAGCACTAGTTCTTTTTCTATCTACCTTACTATTGACAAAGTCAGCATCTGTGTAATTGAAAATCTCAAATAAGGAATTTTTAGGGTACCATAATCCTAATTTAGTAGTTCCAATATGGTACCTAAGTATCCTCTTAACTACTAATAGGTGGGACTCCTTAGGAGCAGCCTGAAATCTTGCACACATACACACACTAAACATAATATCAGGCCTGGTCATAGTGAGATACAAAAGACTACCAATCATTCGGCGGTAGAGCTTGACATCTTTTGGTATACCTTGCTCATCTTTCTCAAGTTTTGTGGAAGTGGTCATAGGTGTTCCTAAGGTTTTCCCATCTTCCATGTTAAATTTCCTAAGTAAATCCATAACATATTTTGATTGGCATATGAAAGTCCCATATTTGGCTTGATTGATTTGAAGTCCTAGGAAGAAGTTTAGTTCACCCATAATGCTCATTTCAAATTCGTTTTGCATGCATTTGGCAAACTCATTACACAATTCATCATTTGTAGCTCTAAAGATAATATCATCAGCATATATTTACACAAGAAGCATATGATTATTTTTAGACTTAATTAAAAGCGTTGTGTCAAGCTTCCCTTTGGTAAATCCATTAACAAGCAGAAAACCACAAAGCCTCTCATACCAAACTCTAGGAGTTTGTTTTAATCCATACAAGACTTTTGATAATCTATAAACATGGTTAGGATATTTGTGATTTTCAAAACCTGGAAGTTGTTCAATGTATAATTTTTCATTAATATAGCCATTTAAAAATGTGCTTTTAACATCTATTTGATATAATTTAAAGTCTCTAAAAGTAGCATATGCAAGTAACATGCAAATGGCTTCCATCCTAGCCAAGGGAGCATATGTTTCCTCAAAATCTATACCTTCCTCTTGATTATACCCCTAGGCTACTAGCCTAGTTTGGTTTCTAACCACAACTCCATTTTCATCCTTTTTCTTTTTATAGACCCATTTGGTTCCAATAATTATGTGATTGTCAGGTTTAGGAACTAGGGTCCAGACTTTGCTTCTCTCAAATTGATTTAGTTCTTCCTGCATGGGCATAACCCATGATTCATCCTCTATGGCTTCATTTATATTCTTGGGTTCTTCATGAGATAAGAATGCAAAATTACTCACCATATTTCTCGAGGAACGTGTGGCAACTCCACGTAAGGACTCACCTATGATTTGTTCCATTAGATGGTTCCTTACAAATTTCCAATCTCTAGGTAGCTCCTGAACCTCACTTTCAATTTTACTATCCTTAGCTGATTTATCTTTAATTTCTGAATTCTTATCTACATTATTTTCAATGGAAAGCTTCTCTAATCCTATTTTTATTTTCAATATCATCTTCATTAGCTATTCTAGAAAAGGGATTAGAATCATCAAAGACTACATGGATAGACTCAATAAATATCAATGTTCTTTTATTAAATAACTTCGTAGGCATTGCTATCAAGTGAATAACCTAAAAAGATTCCCTCATCAGATTTTGAGTCAAATTTTCCTAGGTATTCATTATCCCTAAGCACAAAATATTTACAGCCAAAGACATGAAAGTAAGATATGTTTGGTCTATGGCCATTCCACAGTTCTTAGGGGGTTTTGTTGAGAGAGGGCCTAATCAAGACTCTATTCATTACGTAGCAAGAAGTGCTCACTACTTTGGCCCAAAAATATTTGGGCATCATTCTACCCATTTCTTATAAGGACCTATTCTTTTTTTCAACAACACTGTTTTGCGGTGGAGTCCTAAGTGCTGAGAAATTATGAGATATACCCTCTATGTCACAATAGTACTCTATACCCTCATTTTTAAATTCTATTTCCCTATCACTTCGAATGTGCGTTATTTTGTACCCCTTTCCATTTTGGATTTTCTTGTAAAGTCTAGTAAATTGTCACAAGTTTCATCTTTATGTGTGAAAAATAGTACTCATCTGAACCTAGAATAAGTCTTAGTGCAGTCTTAGTGCAGCATTTGAAGTGACCTAGTAGTAGAAATGATTTTCTTTTTCTTGAAACTAGATCTCGTTTGCTTACCCATTCGACATGCATCGCATATTTTATCTTTCACAAATGGTGTTTTTGGTAAGCCTTTCACTAATTCTTTTTTGAAAATCTTGGACAATAAATCCATGCTAGCATGCCCTAGTCTTTTAGGCCAAAGCTAGCTGGCCTCATTAATAGCAAAAAAACATGTTACACACCGAGATGCTAAGTTATCAAGGCTAGTAGTGTAGACATTTTCATGATCAAGAGTAAACAAAATTTTGTTTTCAGATTTATTTTCTACAGTACATTTTTCATGCTCAAAGGACAACCTATAACCTTTGTCGCACAATTCCCTTATACTCAACAAGTTATGGTTTAGACCATCTACTAATAACACATTATCAATAACTAGGGAAAGTACCTTACGAACCTTACCTACTCCGATGATCTTGCCATTTGCATTGTCTCTGAATGTCATAAATCCTCCTTCTTTGGGTGTAATGCAACCAAACTTAGCCTTGTCACCAGTCATGTGTCATGACCACCCGCTATCCATGTACCACTTGTCCTTGGAGGAAGATGATCTCAGACATATCTGCAATGAATATTTAGGTACCTAATTCAAGTACCCAAATTCTTTTGGGTCCATAGGGGTTAGTACTTGATTAACCTTTGACTCTCCACACTTTCTTAATTTTCACGTCTCTATTTTTAAATGGACAGTCAAATGAATGTGGCCTTTTCTTTTATATTTGAAACATGGTATATGCCACAATGAGTTTTTGGATTTGATTCCCGAACAAAATGTCCCAAATAAAGATTTTTCTGCCTCTTGTTTTCAATTCCATTAAAATTGAGACCTTCTTTATCAAAAGAACTTCTCTAAACCCCCAGGAGTCTATCAACATTGTTTTGGCCTTCAGTGAATTTGCAAATAGTTTTGGAGTTATGAGTAACCCTATAAGTTCATCTAGCGTCATTGCCTTTAAATCCGTACCCTCGGTAATGGCAGTAGCCTTTGCTTCCTAGGCTGGTGGTAGTCCCCTAAGAACTTTTCTAATCATTTTGTATTTGGAATAGGTCTTTCCAAGTGCATGTAGTTAGTTAGTGATGTGCGTGAAACGAGTGTATATGCTCTAAATAGATTCACTAGAGTTCATCCTAAATGCCTCATAGTCACTAATTAACATGTCAATCCTACTATCCTTTACATCTCTAGTGCCCTTATAAGTGATCTCTAATTTATCCCATATTTCCTTGGCAGAGGTGCATTCCATAACCCTATTAAACTTATTAACATCAATAGCATGATATAAAACATTAATGGCAGTTGTATTAACATTAACTGCTTTCATGTCATCGTCAGTGTATTCATCTTCCATTTTAGGTGCACTAGCACCTTCTACATTTTTAACAAGGACATAATTTCCTCTGGATACAACCCTCCACACCTTCCAATCAATATTATGAAGGTAAATTCGCATCCTTTGTTTCCAGAAGGTATAGTTCATACCAAAAAAAATAAGAGGATGTGTGGACGAGTGTCCCTCTGCAAATAGGGTTACACTTGTGTGAGCCATTGCGATCTTTTTAACAAAAACATTTAAGTCAATGCAACGAGGCTATGATACCAAATGTTGTTTCTAGTGTAATCCCAAGAGGGGAGTGAATTGGAGATTTTAAAAAATTCTAGGTCAAAACTCCAGCAAGCAATATTTCACAACCTAGATTCAATCTAAACCGAGTAACAAATAAACAAATAGATGATTCCAAAAGCAATTCACTCCAGATAAATTTAATCAAGCAGGCATGAGAATGTAAAGCAGATAAAGTAAAAGTGACACCCGATATGTTATCGAGTTTGGCAACTCTGCCTATGTCCCCGCCTCTAACTCGCAAGTCCAAGGATTCCACTAATGCCCATTCATAGGTGAAGCGACAATGGTTACAACACTCTGTCCTTACTGGGCAAGGGAAACCCCAAGTCATATTCACAGGGCTGACCCCAACCTTTACAACCAATCCTTACGTGTTAGATCCACAACGCTTTAGGCCACGCCTAGAATACAATAGCAAGTAAAAATTTCGTGTACAATATTAGTGCTTCTTATACTAAGCAGATATGTATCACAATATATTCAATGCACTCTAGTATGATAAATATTTATGCTCAATAGAGATTGTGTAACAATATCTCACAAATACAAGTTTATAAGACATGTGAGAGATAATAATCTTTGAGTTAAGAAAAATATATTTTAAGGACTACTTCAAAGATTAGATGTGCATATAGTACTCCAAAAATAAATTAGGACAAAGCTTAGGAGATATCATTTATTTTCCTAACAAAAGATTTTTATCAATAAGAACAATATATGATGGGGATCGGTAACTCCCCCTTTCCCTTTTGTTCGCTGACATGGTTACATATGGACGACCCCCAGATGTCTGTAATGCTTGATAACCATTTGAATATCTTATGGAGATACTTTAAGATTTTATGGAAATACTTGAAGATCTTATGAAGCTACTTGAAGACTTTTTAGAATACAAGCCTCGAGTTGTGATTCTACAATTCTGAGACTCAAGACCCTTTGTGGGCCTCACATGGCTACTCTAGGCTTCCCATAGCTCGGGCCTCCCTTTTGACTTTGTTTCATTTAATTAACTGCATTGAGTTATGTTAGGTATTTAATTTCTGTTAAGTATTTAATTTGTGAGAGATTTGTGTGAGTTCCTTAAGTGAGTCAACTCCCATGACTGTATGGGATGTTTAGGTCATTTATCACTAGGTCTTTCTTCTCCCCTATATATATTGCTATTGTAAATGCTGGAATGAATCCAAGTATTATTATTGATTGAATAAAGGTTCTTCCTTTAAAAGCTCAGACCTTTGTTCTGATCCTTGCGGTTGAGTGGCGAGAGGCTACAATGTTCTCCTCAAAAATCAATTGGTGTGAGGCCAACAATCTATCCATCAAGCTATCCAACATTTATCCATCACATCAATCCATCACATTATTCCATCTCTACTCATCCCATGCCCTCTGCACATGACGAACAACAAGCAACAACCTTTACACCGGTTTAATCTCGAAGGATTTTTTTAGTTTGATTCACATTCATTGATCATTGGTAACTTATCTAGAGGAGCCACATGGTAATACTCAACCTGACCCATCCATAACTTTGTTACCATCTTTGTTTAAGATCCTATATGCCCCTGTTTCTCCAAAAACCCTTAAAAATCCCATTTTATTCAATTCCTTCGTCGCTAGTCAACTGAATACCCCCAAAACTTGAAATTTCTCACTATTTATACATGTACTTGCTTGTCAACTGTGGGATATGATTGTGATAACATTGATATATTTTCTTGAATGATTGAATGGTATTTTCATGGCATGTAACTTGACTATATTGTGAAAGAACCACCTGGGACTGAATTTGAATATGATTATATACCTTTTTACAATCCTTCGACAGCATGATAAAGCATGATTCATTTATTTTATGTTTGATTGATTAAATACTCATTTTAAAGTGTTTCTCATGTATGTGATATAGGGTTGAAACACGTAGGACTAGGTCACCCATCCCCATCCTACATCAATATAGGCTTTTGAGTCTTGCAATGAGGATGCAAAGACTCACAAGCTAAAAGGATTTTTCCCAAAAATATTTAGCAATCAGAAACAATATGGGAAAAATCACCAAGCTAAATCTCAAGAAGGTTTTTGCAAATGAATATGAAAAATCTGAGAATTCAAGCTTAACAATGATGTATGAAAATGCACACAACAATAAAAATCAAACTTCCTTCACTTTACAATTAATTTGCAAATGAGGAGTATAAGGAAAAAATACTCTCTTCTTTAAAATATATTTAGCAAGCAATAGTATGAGAGAATAAGGATAATATGCTTGAAAGAATGGAGTATAAGCAATATGAGATCAAAATATTTCAGAGAGGATTTTTGCTTAATCAGATTGCTAATCTTAAGCTAATTTGGGCAAATGGAGGGGTATATATAGAATTCCCAAAATTTTAGTTGGGGACAGGAAGGGAATTTATGAAAAGTTTAATTAAAATTAACCCATGTTTAACGCGGTAAAAACTTGCAAACCCGAGAGGTTTAGTCGCTGGTGCATAGCACCGGTCGCCCGAACAAACACAATTAATTTGAAAAATTTTGAGGGTTCGGTTAACCGATCACAGTGTTAGTTTGTTGAGATGAGGGCAATCCGAACCCTTCATTGGTTCGGTCTGTTGAGGTCCTGGCCGGTTACCCGTATTGATTCACTTTGGTCAGCCAGTTAATTTCACTCCTTAAAGGTCGGTCTGCTGAGGCAAATGTGTCATACTAGGATTTTGGTTCGGGCACTAGAGGAAGATGCATGTTCAATAGGATGGTTTCCTAAGCCCCTTTTAAAATATCTTAAATAAATAGCTTCAGTCAGCTGAGGCAAATTGAACTCTTAAGGTTCGGTCGATTAGGGCTCTTTGAAGTTGCATATTTTGCCCAATTTTTTTCCTTGAAGCTATTCAACTGTGTGTGAATAAGTTATAGCATTTTATATAAAGGGCTTTGGGTCCTAATGGTCAATCTGTGGTCTTTTGTATCATGAGCATCGAATCCTTATCATGCATGAGATGCAATTATTATAACTATATAATTACAAACCAAAAGCAAAAATTGAATGCGATTACAATAAACACAAATGGATTTCATTCTTTTTGCTCTTCGAATGCCAACATGTGATATGATCTTTGTGGTACTTATGGCTTTCTTGTGTCCTTACCATCCGTGCGTGCTAAGAGTTAATCCTATTCAAGAACTCAGTGCCTAGGTAAGTAACAATGAGATTTTTCATTGTCAAAATGGGATCGGACTCATAAGGTCAACAAAGAACTTACCAATTGACTTGTGGACTCCAATGGCCTTGGAGAGAATATGTTCAAAGATTGGAATACCCTTGTATGCAGATAAGCTAGTTACAAACAATGAGAGGCTTTTATATGCTAGAGCCCTTGTTGACATTGATGACTAATAAAACCTATTTATTGTGCATGCGATGGTGTATGAGAACCATCCTAGATTGGTAGCAATGCACAAGTGATTCACTATTCAATAAAATGCTTAGTCACTTCAAACTGGTTTTATACCAGTTTTGTTTATGGTTTCCACACCATCGTTGCTAGAATAGAGCTTTTGAATGACATTATTTTGCACACTGATATCTTTATTTTGATGATATGTGAATTAAATAACTAAATAATTGAATATGCGTAGCATATTAATTAAAATTTAGTAAACACTACTTGTCAAAAGTAAGTGTTTCTCATTGTGCTACTATTAGCAATATCACTAAAAAAGATTCAAGGATCATTTTCTTTTAAAAATTAAAACATAATGATATTAAAAAAAAATTGAAATATACCAAAATATTGAAGTAAAATTAACTTCCATCTCTCCAGCACAGCAAGAAATCATCATACAAAAAGAAAAAAAAAACATGAAGAATCCAAAAAAAAAAAAGAAGAAGAAGAAGAAGGAAAACAAACAATCAAGCAAGAAGCCTTACCTGAATATGGTCAGCACGGAAAAAGTGCATCATGAAGAATGCGTTTAGCTAGCTAGGAGGCATTGGTGGTCAGCTATATGCAGTAGCAAGCATAATGACTCTACAACACAACAAAAGACCATTATAAAACAAGAAGAAACTAAAAACTAAGGTGTAGTCTCAAGAGGGGGTTCAATTGGGTTTTAAAATTTTCTTTTAATTCTTTTCGTGAATTCTTAACCTCTTGTTATTTCAGCAATCATACAACCAATCCTTAGTTCTTTATTCAATCCACAACTAATCACAACACAACTCAAGTAAATCAAAACTTAAACATTCAGCCAATCAATCAAATAAAGTGTTCAATCCACAAAATTCAATATTCAACACTTTGACAATTCTCAACTTTTATTGAACACCCTGTGTGTGTAATTGTTTTAAACCCTGTATTAAATGAAATTTGATTCAAGCCCTATGGTTAATGTAATTCATCTTTCTTTATGATAATCAATATAACATCCACACTCTTTCCAAAATCAAATTGCAAATAATCCTTTAGTTAATAGGTTTTGGGTTGTTAACCAATCAATGTACTCCCTTAAGGTTTCTGCAAATTATTGATCAACCAACATACTCCCTTTCGATTTCCGCAATCCCAAAAACAAATTAAACTTCAGCTTATTTAAAATTCAATCCACGTATTTTTTATGATTAAGAAATATAAATCATTCATGCAGTTAATCTATGCTGAAAATAAAGAGAGTAAGGTAAAATGAGTGACACCGAGTTTTTATGAGGTTTGACTTATCCCCAGCCTATGTCCTCACCTTAGGCAAACCACCTAAGGATTCCACTATACCTGTTCCTTTTCGAGCAGAACAAAACCATTACACACTCCTTCAGTAGGCTAGAGTAATCACTTCTCCAAGCAATACCCCACGTTTAGGCACTACTTCAATAGGTTAGACCAATCACCTCTCCAAGCGATACCCCATGCTTGGGAACCAATCCAAACACCTTGAATCATCCAAAAACTACAAGAAATATGAAATAAGCGGTGCATACAAGAACACTCTCAAATAGAGTAGATTAGTACAAATTCAACACTATGTACTTCAGAATTTAAATACCAAAATCAAATAGAATTGAAGATTAAGACAAGATATCACCAGAGGTTCTTTCTTAGGGTTTGAAAAACTCACTAGCAAGTTAGAACCGTGGCTTTTGATCAACAACAATTTAGTAGAATTCTCCCAGCAAGAGTATAAGCAAGAGTGAGCTTTATGAGAGATTGAAAGTAAGATGCTTGATTGCTTGATTTTTACTTGGTGATTTGATTCCTTGGGTTAAAGGAGTATTTATAGAATTTTTAGGGTGAATTTCCTTGTTTCCCAAGTTACTTGGAGTGTCCACCAAGTTTTTGTAACGTTCACATTTGAAAAACTAATTTTTAGAATTTTCCCATTGAAGTTTAAAATTTAAATTCCCGTAGGGTCAGTCAGCTGGACAAGCGACAGGGTAAGTGTTTTATATAGGTCAATCGGTTGGACAAGCGGGTGATACCTTTCTGTCTGCCAGAAATTAATTCCATTAAATTGTCAGTCGACTAATTGAGCACAATTCAAAAGTATCAGTCGACTGGTCTTGTTAGTCAGCTGACAAATCATAGGTCAAAATGGTTAGTCGGCTAGGTAGTTTATTCAACTATTATATTTGTCAGTGAGTTGAGAAATTTCAAAGCATTCTAGTCGGTCGACTAACTAATCAATATTTTTCAAAACTTCTATTTTTTAAGATTTTTAACCTTTTATTATTTGAAAAACTTAAATGTGACTTTTCAAAAACATTTTACAAGATTTTAAAAACTGGCCTCTAAGTCTTTGTTACATCCTAATGAGCTTCAACATATTTCAAGAGATATTTAAAATATTAAATAGTTACATAAAGATTTCTTAGGACATTTGACATTCTAAGTGCTTGATTCTTCATGCTCATTTTTCTTTGAGCTCTCTTTCTTTTCTTCAAGCTTTGATATACTTTATGCTCTTTAATATCCATGCTCTCATATTCTTCAAGCTTTAATAGATCCTCTTGAAATCCATGTCTTAAGCTTCATATGATCATCTTTCGTTGAAATATAAGCTTTCATGAATCCTTCTGAGCACTTGATCTTGCTTTCTCATAGTTGAGTCCTGAAATGTCATCACTTAACCAAATATGTTAAGTTCCACTTGTTGGTTAGTATTAAAACGGTATGTTAAGTCTTGTAAGGCCAACAATCTCCCCCTTTTTGATGATAACAAACAAGGGACAAAAAATTGAGTAAGTCTTAAAAATGCTCCCCCTTACAATAAGTATCATTTTAACAAACTTAGCAATATCAAGATCGATTTCAAAAACCCTTTTACTATCATGCTCATTACATCATTCAAGTTCAAGATTATTCAATATCAAATACTTCTCCCCTTTTGATACATATATCATGTTCAAATTTTTCAATGCCATGCTTAATTTTTGTTCAAAACTTCTCCCCCTATTGACATCAATCAAAAAGAGTAAGATATCAAAAATGATTAAGTTCAAATTAAATCATATTTTGAGCATATAAACATCTTTAAATTCATAATCAAGCATATGTTGCACAACATTCATATCTAAAATTACTTCAAAAGTCATATTTGTCTTTCATAATTCATCATTCTTTCAACATTTTTTCCTTTCTTTGACATTAATTCATGATACCAATTGTTTATTTCATGAGACCAATTTGATAATTTCATATGATACCAATTAAAAATTAGGAAAAAAATCATAATACAAGCAATGAGTCATAATACTCCCCCTAAATTTAATACATTCAGATTTTATACTAATTATGCTTTTAAGTTTATCATCCCATGCTTCAACTATTGATTCATATCATGTATGTGCTCATGGATACTAATATCAAATACCAGTATCATATCATTATCATCATAACATGCTCATGGATATAATTATGCTGTCATGCTCAAATACCAATTGATATATTCATGGATGCCAATATACTTCATAGATACTAATGCTAATGTCACATTATGCACTGCTCATGGATACTAATTTATTTATATGCCAATTTTTCAATTTATCCATATGATCCATCATTAGCATGCATGGTCAAGAATTAATCAAATCATATCAAAATTCGTGTTTCTAAATCATGCTCAATAACTTCATGCTCAGATTTTCAATATATAGTGAGTCATAAATCATCAATATAAGTCAAGTCAAGTCATACACATGTCTTTAGTAATTTTAGCATTTTAGCATAAAAGTATATCAACATATCATTATCATGTGCATTGTGTTACAATATTGCTCAAATTGTTCTCATTCTTAAATATTTCTCATTTTGTTCAAAAACTTTTTCTTAATCCAAATATTCATGCAATAAGCTCAATTTGCTTCAGATTTTCTTTCTTTTGATTTTATATGAAAACCCAAAATTCATATTTCTTTTCAAAACTTAATACATTTTAAGTTAAGTCTTGCATGATTCATTCATTAATTAAGGCCAACAATTTTCATTAGTTTCAATAAGATAAGCATTAATAAGCTTGAAAAATTTTATCCTTATTCTCTATTTCAATTTTGTTCAATATCCTTGTATGATCTTCCATAGAACTGATATCAATTGAAATTGAAGGATTTAGTCATAGTATTTCATCTTGGTACCCATACTTTCTTGGGTCTGGATGGTTTAACAAGGGATGTTTCTTTTACTTTCCATACTTGTTTAGTTTTCACACCCTTTCTTTTTAATGGACATTCAAACTTTATATGTCCCTTCTTTTTATATAGGTAGCATGTGGTGTGAGTGTAAGAATTTGAAGAAGTGTTAGCATAATTTTTAGATGCTTTTGTAAAGTATCCCATGTAAAGATTCTTTTTCCTTGTATTTTCAATTCCATTGAATCCTATGTCTTCTTTATCTAAGGATATTCTTTGTGTGCCAACCA
Source organism: Malania oleifera (assembly GCF_029873635.1). NCBI lineage: Eukaryota > Viridiplantae > Streptophyta > Magnoliopsida > Santalales > Ximeniaceae > Malania > Malania oleifera. Next base: position 71,566,452 of record NC_080418.1, on the reverse strand, counting down.
TTCTATCAAAGCTTGATCTTCAATTTTTTCGTTAAGATCACTTCTTTCTGAATTTTCTATATTTTTACCATTTTCTTTCACCTTTTCTCGATTTTGAGACATCTTAGTAATTTTATTCCCTAATTAAGAAATATATAAGTATTTTTCATTATCCATGGAAGTTTTGGACTTTAAATCCTCTAGTTCCTTTATTATCTTCTCATTCATGCTTTCTAGTCTTTGGATTTTTAAATCTTTTTCACTTTCAACAAGTTTAAGGAATTCCAACTTCTTTATTGTACCTTCATTCTTTTTTTTTTTAATGAAGTACATTGTTTAGTTACTTTGACTAGGATCTCATGAACTTTGAATAATTCATTTTGTAAATCTTCATAAGATGGCATGCTCTCATCATTGAATTCATTAGATGAATCACTACTATACTCATTAACCGATTTGGATGAGGAACTTTGTTCTTCATCATCGTCCCATGCCATATAGCAAGCAACCTCTTGGTCATTTGATTTACTTTCTAAACTACTTGTACTCATGTTGTCCCAAGTAGTGGCTTTCATTGCCTTTTTCTTTTTCTTTTTGGAATTCTTCTTAAGCTGTGGACAATCTGGTTTTATGTGTCCATCCTTTTTGCAATTATAACAGGTAGGGATTTTATTCTTTGATTTCTTTTTATAGGATTCTTCATCATCTGATTTGGATTTTAAGTTCCTAATTTTTCTTGTGAATTTGTTCTTCCTTCTAAGAATTCTTGCTAGCTTATTGAATATGTAGGCTAATTCATTTTCATCCATCTTTTCTTCATCTTCATCACTAGAGTTTTCTTTTGATGTTTTAAAAGCAACAAATTCTTAGGTTTTAGATTTTCCACTTCTTTCATTCATTCTCATTTCATATGTGAGGGAGAAACCTATGAGTTCATCTAGGGAGGTGTTTTTAAGGTTTCTTCCTTCCGTTATAGGTGTGGCTTTTGGTTCCCATATAGGTGGCAGCCCTCTAGGAATTTTTCGGATCATCTCATCGTTGGTGTAAGTTTTTCCTAATACATTTAGGGAGTTTATTAAGTGGGTGAACCAAGTGTACATACTAGTCATGGATTCATCCGGGTTCATCCTAAAAGCTTCATACTCACTAGTGAGCATGTCGATTCGATTGTCCCTTACATCAATAGTACCTTCATAGGTTACTTCTAATTTATCCCAAATGTCTTTTGCTAATTTACATGCCATGACTCTATTGAATTCATTCATATCAAGGGCACAATAGAATGCATTCATAGCACTTGAATTTACTTGTAACATCCTATGGTTATTTTCAGTCCATTTTTTTTCTTCTTTGGGTACTTCTTTGTCATCTACAAGTTTAGTGGGGATAAGGTCACCATGTGTGATAACCTTCCATGCTTTCCAATCCATGGTTTGTAGATAGATTCTAATGCATTGTTTCCAAAATATGTAGTCTAAACCACAAAAAATAGGAGGTCTAGTTGAGGATTGACCCTCTCCAAAGGGAGCTACGCCTATGTAAGTCATTAAGATCTCTGTATAGCTACTAATTAAGATTTGCTATAACTCCGCTCTGATATCAATTGAAAACTAAGGTGTAGTCCCAAAAGGGGGGTGAATTGGGTTTTAAAATTTTCTTTTAATTCTTTTTGTGAATTCTTAACCTCTTGCTATTTTAGCAATCATACAACCAATCCATATTTCTTTATTCAATCCACAACTAATCACAACACAACTCAAGTAAATCAAAACTTAAACATTTAGCCAATCAATCAACCAAAGTATTCAATCCACAAAATTTAATATTCAGCACTTTGACAGTTCTCAGCTTTTATTGACAGCCCTGTGTGTGTAATTGTTTCAAGCCTTGTATTAAATGAAATTTGATTCAACCCCTATGGTTAATGTAATTGATCTTTTTTTATGATAATCAATATAACATCCACACTCTTTCCAAAATCAGATTTCAAATAATCTTTCAGTTAATAGGTTTTGAGTTGTTAACCAATCAACATACTCCCTTAAGGTTTCCGCAAATTATTGATCAACCTCCCTTTCGATTTCCGCAATCCCAAAAAAAAAAATTAAACTTCAGCTTATCTAAAGTCCAATCCACGTAGTTTTTATGATTGAAAATATAAATCATCCACGCAGTTAATCTATAATGAAAATAAAGAGGCTAAAGGAAAGAGAATGACACCGGGTTTTTATGAGGATCAACATATCCCCAACCTATATCCTCACCTTAGGCAAACCACCTAAGGGTTCCACTATACCTATTCCTTTCTGGGTGGAACAAAACCATTACACACTCCTTCAGTAGGCTGGAGTAATCACCTCTCTAAACGATACCCCACACTTGGGCACTCCTTCAATAGGCTAGAGTAATCACCTCTCCAAACAATACGCCACACTTGGTCAAAAATCCAAACACATTGAATCGTTTAAGAACTACCATAAATATGAAATAAACACTGCGTACAAGAACACTCTCAAACAAAGCAGATTAGTACAAGTTCAGCACTATGTACTTCAAAATCAAATATTAAGATAAAACAGAATTGAGGCTCAAGATAAGATATCATCAGAGGTTCTTTCTTAGGATTTGAAAAACTCAATAGCAAGTTAGAACCGTGGCTTTTGATCAACAGCAATTCAGTAGAATTCTTCCAGCAAGAGTATGAGTATGAGTTAGAGTGAGCTTTGTGAGAGATTGAAAGTAGGATGCTTGATTGCTTGATTTTTGCTTGGTGATTTGATTCCATGGGTTAAAGGAGTATTTATAGACTTTTAAGGGTGATTTTCCTTATTTTCCAAGTTACTTGGAGTGTCCACCAAGTTTTTATAACGTTCACATTTGAAAAACTAATTTTTAGAATTTTTCCGTTGAAGTTCAAAATTTAAATTCCCGTAGAGTCAGTCGGCTGGACAGGCGACAAGGTAAGTGTTTGTATAGGTCAGGTGGCTGGACAGGTGACTAAGACTTTTCTGTTTACCAGAAATTAATTGCATTAAATATTCAATCGGCTGACTAAAACACAGTTCAAAAGTGTCAATCGGCTAGTCTTGTCTATCGGCTGACTGATCATAGGTCAAAATGGTCAGTCGACTGGGCAATTTATTCAACTATTATATTTGTCAGTCGGCTGAGAAATTTCAGAGCATTCTGGTCAGTCGGCTGACTAGTCATTTTTTTTTTTTAAACTTCTATTTTTTAAGATTTTAAACCTTTTATTATTTGAAAAACTTAAATATGACTTTTCAAAAACATTTTCCAGGGTTTTAAAAACTAGTTTTAAGTCTTTGTTGCCGCTTAATAAGCTTCAACATATTTCAGGAGATCTTTAAAATATGAAGCACTTACATAAAGGCTTCTTAGGACATTTAACATTCTAAGTGTTGGGCTTTTGTGGAGCCTAGTTGTGTCTTAATTTGGATGACGACCCGACCTCTGTTTAATTAGAGATTTCTATCCTAAGGCTTAGTCCATGGAGCGAAGGCTTGGGCCGTGAGGGTTGGAGTGGTTGTATCCGTAAGAGAGAGCGAGAGCGAGAGAATTGTATCGTCACACTCTATGTGTTTTCTTCCTGATAATATTGAAATCCTTGCAACTCCGTGGACGTAGGCAAAATTGCCGAACCACGTAAATATTGTCTTGTGCGTGTGATTGAATTTTTCTTTGGCGTTATTCTCTCTATTTGTTTCTCACGGGTTTCGGGAATTTGTATGTATATTCCTAACACTAAGTGCTTGAGTCTTCATGCTCGTTTTTCTTTGAGCTCTTTTGCTTTTCTTCAAGCTTTGATATACTTTAAGCTCTTTAATATCCATGCTCTTATATTCTTCAACGTTTAATAAATCTTCTTGGAATCTATGCCTTAAGCTTCATATGATCATCCTTCTTTGAAATATAAGCTTTCATGAATCCTTGTGAACACTTGACTTTACTTTCTCGTAGTTGAGTCCTAAAATGTCATCACTTAACCAAATATGTTAAGTTCCGCTTATTTGTTAGCATCAAAAAAGGATGTTAAGCCTTGTATGGCCAACAAAAACCAATCTCATGTCGTTTGTTCATAAAAATACAATTCTTGAATAATTTATAATAATATATTTTAGAAAATGACTCAACCCTACCTTACCACTGGTTTTGAAAAGGGTTATTAACTTTTACATACCTTCTAATGAGAGGAGGAGCCACCCTCATCATCTCGACGAGTTTGGTGCATCATTTGTTCGATCTATGCTTTCTAGTTCTTTATGGTTTCTAGCTCTGCTCCCCAGGTGGGCATCTATTCTATTTACTGTTTGTTCTCCGCTCAGTCTGTGGAGATCTGTTCTTTTAGCTGCTAATTCTCCACTCCCCATGTGGACACCTATTCTTTTAGCTGCTAGTTCTCCATTTCCATCGTCTGCATTTGAAAAACCATCTCCTCCACTTGAGACTTGGCGGCTCAACACGCTCAGTCAATCTCAGCACAAGACACCGCACTAGAAGATGATGTTGGGGTGACATATCCACTCCTTAGACCATTCAACCAACCCCGCACTCATTCACCAAGCACCTGAGTGCATATTAGATCATTTGTCAGTGGCTGACTCCCCTTAGGAATGGGTGCATCCCTCATCTCGATCATCTTTGCCTATTTTTAGTCATGAAAATATAGAAAATGAAGAAATAAGAATACAACTTTAACATTTTGCAAAAAAACAATGAACTAAATACTATAATTGGCTTACGTGTTTGCTTTAAGCACCTTGGCACCACTCCCCCGATGGCCTCTAATGTGTTCTTTGATAAAGGGGCAACCTTGGCTCCAGTTCACCAGTGACGGGATCACGCTATATTATCATATAAAACGTCAATAATATTAATTTGTAAGTGTAAACATAAATAACCCTTTTAATGTAATGCTCAAATAGTTTTATAGCAATTACTTTTCAATGATTGACAAATAACTTCGACCCATTGCAATGCGTCATATCTAATTTGCTACGGTTCTCAGCATGTTTTGCACTGATAGCCTACAAAAAAGATGCAATGAAGAGTTAACTATCCACATTAATACCAAAAAGTACTTATTCCTCCATGGAGATCTTATTATATGGGTGTGCTTCAACCTCATCTCCCATCTCCTTAAAATGCCCGTACATTTTGCGGTTGTAGCTTTTAAATCGAGCGCACAGTTGCACGCTCACCTCTTTTTTGACATGCTCTGCAATGAAAATGTCCATATCAAAACTTTCCTACATATGAAATACATATGCAATGCTATATAGTGAATAATGTAGTATATGAAAAGTAAAAGAAATAGTTTAGGATTATATACCAAGATGCACTAGTTGAGAACCATGTGCTACTCCTCCATCACCTTTGGCTAGGTTAAGCAGGTGAGTGGAGCATATTATCGGCATACAATGCCTAGCTCCCATCACCAAATGTCTCGCGGTGCCGTGTAGCCTAGAGGAATGTCGATTCGGATCTGCTGCCCAGTCCCCTCCAAGTGCTTATGGAGCACCATGTTCTTTTCTGTACCACGGTCTAACCTCGTTGCTTATGTCGTAGAGGTAGATGCTGAAAGAAGAGTTAAGGGACTCAACGTGTTCATCATATGTATGACAATCAATATATTAATATAAATCAAATACTCGTAATCTTACCAACATTGCTCATAATAATGGGCAACTCACCCAGGGTCTAATCCCCTGCTAATGGATGCATGTCGGGTTGGGGTCCTAAAGGCTTATACGGTGCCACATTAGCACCGACGTGCTCCATCAGTCTCGAGGATAACACATCATCTTGGTGGGATTTCGTCGTGGAGAGCCTAGACTGAGCTAAGTGACGACCTCCTGGTGCTATGTCTGCAAAATAAGACACAAGTAAATATATTTTCAATTATTTACACATATTAGATATATGGTGACTACACAACATGCTTACCTCCTATACATCCTCAATCTCGGCATCATCCTCACTTTCTAGTATGTCTTCCTCCTCACTACAGTACTCGACCATAGTTTCATCTTCCCCATTAATTTCATCACTGTCGATGAAGTGAACATGTACAAAAGGTTCAATTCCAATGTTAGTAGCCCTTACGTGTTCTACCATGGCACCAACCCTATTCAATGGTATAGGATTGGCTCCTTCCTTAACAACATTGAAAGAAGATTGTGTTACTGCACTGACAAATGGCTCATCTTCTTTTGAAGCATCCTCGCTGACACTCTTCTCCCCATTAGTGACTTATGTAATATCATACAAACTTCCAGGAGGAATTTTTTGGGTCACATGCCATTCAACCTTCAATTTTGTGTCCTTAAGGTAGAACACTTATTCTGCCTACGTTGCTAGCACAAAAGGGTCATTTTGACACCTTGTTTTGCTAAAATTGACACCGGTAAAGTAGGCATCCGTGTTTATCCCACTGTTTTATTGTTAATGTCCCACCAGGAACACTTGAATAAGTGGACGAGTTTGTTGGCTCCATATTTTAGTTCAATAATGTCATCCAAGACACCAAAGTAGTCAATTTCCTCATGTCTTTCTGTGCCTAATGTTGCAACCCCATAATTTTGGGTTTTTCTATGCAGTTTAAGGGACTTCATATGAAATCGTAAGCTGTTGACAATGCAACCATTGTAGCGGTTAACTCGTTGATCGAGGCCACATACCAACATGTACATGTCTTTACTTGCTGTTAGTTCTTTATTATAATACATGACTTTCATCTATTAATTAAAAAGGAGTTTAATTAAGTAAACCGTCAATATTGAAACTGTACATTACTTCGAACTCACATAAAATTTGTTACTTACATGGCTCCTAAACCAATTTACAAATTCCTTCTTATGCCTTTCATCAACATTCCTTTCATTTTGGGCCAAAGGTTCAGTTTTATGTTCACTATATGCAACAATAATACATGTTAATGTCAACTAAGTAAGTATATATATATATGTAGACACAGTGCAAAGTAAGAAGTTTTGCACCATGTACTCGATACATGGAACAGTTTCATCACAATTATTAAGGATGTAAAAATGCATCTATGGCCCCCCTTGGTAAATGAACGACTAGGAGGACCATCACATCGAAGAATTCTGGTGGAAATATTTTCTCTAACTTGTATAGTATGATCACGATGTCCTCCTTTAACCATTCAACTACATTTACACTCAATTTCTTGGAGCACAACTATCGGAAGAAGATTCCTAGCTCAATCAGCACTGAGTGAACATCCTCAGTCAAGTCTCCACGAAGGAAAATGGGTAGAACCCATTGCATAAGGACGTGACAGAAATGACTTTTCATTCCTAACATCTTCCCTTCCTTCATGTTTTTCAATCGAGATATGTTGGATGCATATCCATCAGAAAATTTCACCGATTTCAACCATTCGAAAAAATTATTCTTCTCATCCTTCGAAAATGTATAATAGGCTTATAGCATGAGAATTTTGTCCCCATCACGAATCATATGCAATTCAAATCATATTCTCATATCTTCCATATTTTGGTGAGTATTTGTGTTGCCCTTTGTCTTTCCATTTATATCCAACAATGTACAAATGATATTCTCACAAATGTTCTTCTCGATATGCATAACATCCAAGTTGTGACGTAGTGGAAGATTTTTCTAAAACTAAAGATGTAATCCTAAGAGGGGGGTGAATTGGGTATTTAAAAATTACTTAGTGGAAACTCAATTTATTTTAAACCTTTTAATTTAAACCGCCACAACCACATTCATAAATCAATCACAATAATCTAATTAGAAACCATACTAAACCAATCAACAATATTAGATATATATATATATATATATATATATATATGCTGAATTTACAAACCAAATTTTAATTTTAATTATTTCAATATTCAGTTAGTTCAATATCAGAATCTAAATTTCAGCAACAACAAAATATCCTCAAGGATTTAGTAATTTGAATAAGATACATGATATGATTTTACTTTGAACAATATAAACAATCTTAATAGCTTTTACCTAGATTAACCACAATCAAATTCAAATTTCAGAACTTGTCTGAATTTTTAGCCAACAATATAAGTCATACAACCTTTCAAAGGAACCAATTTGTTAATCTGGAGATAAGCACAATCAATACTTAGTGTTCTAGAAAATTTCCCAACACAATCAGAGCATACACGCAATTTATAGAGTGCTGAATTTAAAAGATAGGGAAGAAGAGCATAACACAAGATTTTTTACAAGATTCAGCTAGCAGCATGCATCCTTGCCTTAAGCAATTCGCTGTGAGGATTTCCTTTACCACTTCGTTGAACAGGTGAAGCTACCCTCTCTCCATTCAAAGGTGGAGACCCCTCTCTAATGAGAACACCCTCTCACTAGCCAAAAAATCAACAACCCTAAACCATCAAAGTTTCACAAAAGCAATATACAATTCGTACAAGAAAATAACTCTCAGCACAGCAGAATTTGTACAAATTCAAAGCACACTATACTTCAAATAATCAATATAACATCAAAGCTGGTGAAGATATCACAAGTATTCTAAGTGTAGGATGTGGATTTCAGAGAATCAAATCAAAATTTCACTAGGTATTTCACCAAGAACTCACAACATCTTTTTAGAAAGAGTTTCAAGAGTATAACACAATTTTTTGAATTTTATGTGAGTATTAGTTACCCTAAATTATGAAAAGATAATCTTTATATAGACTAGAAAAGGTAGTAACCATTTTTCCCAAGTTTGCTCCAAGTTTGGAAACTTAATCAAGTGAATTTAGAAAGAAATCAGCTGCTTTAGGAAAGTTTAAAACATACGCTTCAGTCACCTAAACTAAGAGATCAATTGCTTGGGCTAATTCAAATTAGCACGTTAGAACATGCAGTAGCAATTCAGTCGCCTGTCGCCTGACCCCAATGGTTCAGTCAACTAACCCTTTTTTGTTTCCTTATTAACACAGCAATAGCATATCAGTCGCCTCATGGATAATCATCAATTGCCTAACAACTAAGCCACTTAGTATTTTTCAAATTTTAATTCCAAAACCTAAATTTGTAACTTGGAAAACATATTTTAGACCTTATGAAAATATTTTCCACGTTCTAAATCAGGTCTCTAAGTCCAGATGAATCCCAAGAGCTTTAACCAAAATATTGAGAATAGAACTACATACATTAAATTTAACAAGATAAAAGCAAGTAAGTCCCCAAGTCTTCATGTTGTATACATTTCAATAATCATCTGAGCTTTAATCAATTCTTCAATATACTTCATGTTCCTCATGTCATGTAGCTTTAAGTCTAAGCTTCAACAAACTTCTTCAAGTACAATCACTTGACTTCATAAATCATTTGAGTCCTGAAACTTAACTAAAAACACATTTAGTAACCTTGATTTGTTATCTTCAAAACGAGATTAAGCCTTGTTAGGCCAACACTTTCTATTATGGAAACTCGAAGAAGATGCTTCTCGTTGTCCAATTTAACTCCCACTCAGCACGTTTCCTTTTTCTATTGCTCGGTGGTTTCCCAAATTTCACATATCTAATCAACCTGAGCTAATTTAATATCTATTCCCCACTTAGTCAATTTGGTTGCAACCTTCGTTTAGGTTTTTCATTAAAGCTTCTAACACCATGAGTCCTCCAAGGATGTCCAAGTTGTAGAAAACGACAATGACACATAAAGCATAACTTGTGTCCATGCTTTAAGGATAAGGACCCAACATCCTTATTACACACTGGGCGTGCTAAGTAACCTTTTGTGATCCAATCCAATAGATTGTTGTAAGTGGGGGAATCATTAATTGTCCACAATAGTGTAGTATGCATCCAAAATGTTGTTCCAGTTTCCACATCAAATGTCTCTACTCCTTTTTCCTATAGTTCTTTCAACGCATCAATTAACAGCCTCGGGTAAACATCAATATCATTACCAAGTGCCCTCTGTCCAGGAATAAGAAAAGACATGTAAATGAAGGGTTCTTTCACACATCGCCATGGCAGCATATTATATGACATCATCATAACTAGTCACATGCTATATGGATTGTTCATGTTACTAAAAGAATTGAACTCCTCTGAAGCAAGGCCAAGTCTAATGTTGTGAGTATCACAAGAAAACCATAGATGCATTTTATTAAACTTGGCCCAAGCATCCATGTCCACTGGATGGCTAAGAGTGTCTTCCTCTTGAAGACGTTTCTCTTTACGCCATCTCATATCTGCAGCAATCTTTCTGCACATGTACAATCTTTGCAGTCACGATATTAATGAAGAATATCACAAAACTTTTTGGGGGATCTTTTTACCATTCTTTTGATTAGTTTTATACCTCGGTTCACCACATTTTGCCCACTCATTGTCATTTTCAAGTTCACCATAAAAAAGTGCACTATCATACCTACACGCATGTATATCTTCACTTCATAAAAGGACTTTGAAAGTGTTTCACCATCAAGTGGTGCCGCCTTAATGAAACTTAAATGCATGTTGAATATACTTTGAGATAACCCATGCATTGTCCTTACATGAAGCAACTTTATTAGGAACTCCAAATTTAATAACCTTGTAAAGTTTGGATATAGGGGGCACCCATGCATCCCTCAGGAGATTAGCGAATGGTTTACCGAACTGATTTATGTACTAGGATCACAAGGTATGGTACCTACTGAAGTAGATTCATTACCAGTATGCGACACACTGATATCATCTATGTCCACTACAATCCCCCTTTGCAAGTCACCTAACATTTCGATAAACTCTTCTGGGTGTGTATCATCACCTACTATATTTGCTCCCTCATCTTCATCTTCATTGTCATCGCACTGAACTGGGTAATCTTCACTATGGAACACCCATGTTGTTTACCTTTTCTCCATTCCAAAGTCTAATAAATGTGTATGAACCAAATCAATGTGTCAAAATTTTATGTTTTGGCATTTATTGCAAGGAAACCTTATTCTACTGGCTTCATCTACACAAGGACGCACAAACTCTATGAAATCGTGTACCCTTTCACATATTATGGCAAAAACCTACCTTGAGCCTTCATCCAACTCTTATCAATGTTCATTAATTACCTTATAACATGTTCAAGTAAACGATGTTGATTATATTCTCATAATGTGTATGACGCATGCATCGTGAATCCTAAAATCAACCACCTTCGGTCTAAAGGGTATGGATCCTATCCCATTCAGGAATGTTGCATTTACATTGTAGTCAATCGCTCAAATTCCTTCATCATAATCATTCTAAATTTTGGCAGCATCTCCCTATGGCTCTCCAAGTACACAAGATGGGGAAAGTGAACATGTTTCTAGTTTTTAATTACTAACAAGTAGAGATGCACTTGAAATATGTAATGACAATTAACAAAGTGTAAACAATAACAATAATGTAAATACAACTTCCTAAACTATCCACATTGGACAATTCAAGAATTGTTGAAATAAAAACATCACTAATCGTAAATGAAACAAAAAATTAACATGTTCAATTGCTTATTAGTCTATATAGTATCACTAATAATCAATCGATTAATAATAATTGATTTGTCTCACATGTACGATGAGGCATAAATGTATAGTAACCATTCTTAAACGGGTCTAAGTTTCAATGAACACGTGCATATAATGAATGACTAAAGAGAACAATGAAATGATAGTACTTAGTTTGGCGTTTTACTTCATATGGGATTGAATTCTAGGCCTTTCACTGGTCTTTTACACATTGTTGTTCCAAAGGGATTCCAACCCCCATCTCAAACGTTTAGAGAAATTGCAAGGCAGCTTTTTATTTTCATTGTTCTCTAGTTTATTTTGGCATCTCCGTGGTTTACGGAATAGAATTCGGGTTGGATTTGCAAAGGCATTCACACCTTTGAAATATTATGAAATATTCATTCCTATGAATAAAATAAAATCAAATGAAAAATTTAGGAATAAGCATTCTGATGATAAAATTTTATAATAAACAGTTGTATGTTAATTGTTTTCTTTTTATTTAGAATAAACACCCTTATAACGAAATTTGAAAATGACTATTCCTACCCTACTCTATGTTCCAAGCTTGTGGCCACAACAATATGACCCCTGTGGACGCAATGGATGGGATCCAAAAGGGGAAAGGAAATTCATTAGAGAAACATAGAGAAGGATTGTTAAATTAAACATAATTGATAAAAATTATTTGATTGTAATGTATAATGTCTTTATGTTATTATTAAATTTATTGAATGCTTGAAATATAAAAAGGATTATTCCATTTTTTTGTAATTTATATTTGACTATGTAATTTCTTGTTTAATTTTGTTTTTTTTTTTTTTTTTTGAAAGTTCACGCTATTTTTGAATTACACAAACAATATCAATTAGCAATTAATAAAATATTAATTCAATTACTATTAACTGCTACAAAAAAAAAATAAATTATAAACTTACGGGGAGGTTTCAAAATATTAATGAGAGATTTCAAAATATAATCATTTTATTTGTTGTCCTATAAGTGTTAGAATAATTAACTCAATCACTATTAAACTTGTTAATACATTATCAATAGCAGTTACAAATTAACCTAAGTATTTCAATTATAAAATTAATTAATTAATTAATGATTAATATAATCATTGATTTAGTTATTAATAGATATTATATAAAATTATTAATTTAATTATTATATTGATATTTTGAAACTAAATCATAAAACTATAGATGGTTATATGGAATAATTTCACTGGAAAAGCATAGATTAGAATTGTTAAATTTTTGTAATTTATAAGCTAATTTGGTCATTGAATTTTGTGTGTGTGTTTCTTTTTTAAATTCATGTTATACTTGATTTATGCAATTAATGTCAATTAGTAGTTAAAAAATAGTAATTCAATTACTATTAGTAGCTAAAAATCAAATTACAAATTTGATAAATTATTAATAATTCTTTTTAAAATACAATGGAGTGGGCCTTACTAGGCAATGGCCCAAAACTCAACTGCTAGGTTGGTGTTAGATGGTCACTTCATAAGCATCAAAATCCTTTATCTTGTGTTTACAAGCTTGGAATTTGGATTTGTGCAACAAAATGCACTATGAACTTATGCTGAATTCTATCCAAAATCTATACAAATTAAAATTTTAAACTAAAAATCCATACTCTCAACTATGCATGATCAAAATTTTTTAAAAGGGTACAAATAAAAATTGAATAGAGGAGGTGAGAGAACACATCTTGCCAACAAATTTCTCAATTCGTGTAAATCATCATTAATAGTAGTTAAAAATCAAAGTTCAAATTTCAATTACAACAAAATATAATCAATTATTAATGAACCAAAATTATTAATTCAAACATTATTAGAGATTATTAAAAAAAATATTAACTCATCTATATTATCAATTTAAAAAAACAAATCAGCAATTGAATAGAATCATTAAAGTAAAACTAGCACAGAAAATTGATACACTACCAGCAATTGAAGATGAACTACCAATTGATACACAACCAGCACTTGATACACATCTAGATTCACACACACTCACACACGTATAGAATGTCACTCACACACACACACCCACACACACTGTCACACAAACACTCACACATGCATAGCCAAATGCAAAAAAGAAGAAGAAGAAGAAGAAGAAGAAGAAGAAGAAGAAGAAGAAGAAGAAGAAGAAGAAGAACCTGTAGTGGAGGAGGGAGCCTCAATGATGATGACAGCGGCGAGAGGAGGCAAGAATGGTGGGGATGATCGGAGACGATGGGCGCAGGTGGTAGAGGAGGGAGGAAGGAGGAAAGGAGGGAGAGGAGAGAATGGATTTGGGGCAAATCAGCATGAGGCTAGGGTTTTAAAGATTTTAGTGTATTAATGACAGTTTTAAACCGTCATTAATTAAAATTGCGTATATATTTTTTTTAGTAAAAAGAACACTATTAGTAATGGTTATATAAACTGTTACTAATCTAATACTATTAGTGATGATTTGATTAAACCATTACTAATAATAGACTATTATTGACGATGGGACTATTAGTGATGGTTTTTCAAACCGTTACTAATATTCTTCCTAAGTTTGTCCTTTTAATATTTGTTCGCTTTTGTTTTTTTTTTTTTTTCAATAATAAATAAATGATAACATCATTACATCATTTTTTTGTTATCCTGCCATTATATCTCATAATCGTCAACAACTGCTCTAAAATGATATTTTTCTTTAAATTAATAGTTTTCTATTAATAATTTCATATATTCATATAAAAATATTTTATTTCATTAGTAGTTAATTTGTTTATTAATATATTTTATTACATTATACTTATAGATCGATAATAAACAATTATTACTCAAAAGTTGTGGAGTATGCGCATCACGCTTGTCCGCGGCTAATGTTATAATTAAAAAATTAGTCAACTCCTTCTCTCTCTTCCTCCCAAATCTCAACCCCAACCCCATTCATATGGCGGATTCTCTCCCCACTACGCTTGCTTCCTCAACCCATGGGTTTTTCATCTACTCTAGATCTCCAGAAGCTTGCACTCGAGCTCAAATGCCCTATCTGCTCTCTCTCTCTCTCTCTCTCTCTCTCTCTCTCTCTCTCTCTCTCTATGAAACTATGATTGTTTCTAGTTTTAAAAGGTGTCTTTGATGTTGAAAGGGTGCTTTTTGTTGATTTTGCAGCTTAAATTTGTTCACTCAACCAATACTACTGCCATGTAATCACATATTCTACAAGTCATTCTTTCTCTTTATTTTTTCAATTCGAATGTTCATGTTCATTCCGCTCTAGTGTTTGAGATTGATATGGGTGTTAATTAATGGTTCAACGGGGCAACGTGTTTGGTCTACTCGTTGTATTTTATCTTCCACTCATCCAGATTCTCATTTGTGGCTTCAAGCACACTAGCTAGGTTGGCCACAACATTATTTCTATCCTATTTTTTCTTCTTGGACAATATCAGCAATAGTTTTTACTTGTTCACTACTATGAAGATAGCGTACCAGCCTATTGGAACTCTTGAAATGTAATCATATTCACAAGCAACCCACCCATGCATAGATATTTGAACCGAGCGGTTTCTTTCGCGCATCCTATTCCTTTTTACTGTGATGAGCAGCTTCTAAAGATCTCTCAAACTTTATTGCATTTTAAAAACTAGTTTAAGGAATGGTGTATTCCCAAGAGGGGGTGAATTGGGTATTTAAAAGATTGTAGGTCAAGTATTGCCCTATTTTAAAATCTAATCAGTATTACACGACCTAAGGTCTTTCTAAGCAATTCCAAATACCACAAATATCAATGTATGCAAATATTTAAAATAAATACAACAATTTAAATACAAACATACAAGTACTGAAAATAAAGAGATACAAGAAGAGAGAGAGCAAACACAATATTTTTACGAGCTTCGGTTGTACCTGTCTACATCCTCGCCTCAAGCCAACCCGCTTGAGGATTCCACTATACTGCTCACTTGACTAAGAGGAGCAAAGCCATTTACAAATCTTCTTATAGGGTGGAGTCCCCCTCTTCAGGTGATACCACATGCCTGTCACACTCCTTACAGGATGGAGCCCTCCTCCTGAGGCGATACCCACACCTGGAATACGGTTCACTACCGGAACCGCTGGGATTCAAAAATGTGAAAGAAAAAAAAAATTTATATAAGCAAACGCTTTTTAAATAAGCTGAGATGTACACATTAAATCCTATATGTACTCTCACAAGATATGAAATAAAGCTTAGTAGAGTTTGGGAAATTTTCTCAATAAAATATTTGCACTCTTTCAATATGATATATACGATAAATCCTTCAATGATTTAAACCCAATAAAATCTTCTCCAAAGATATGTCACAAAGTGAATGTAAAAGAAGTAAGGGTTTGGCAAAAATCAATGCAAGAAGCTTTTAAAGCAAGGTATATATCAATAAATATACGCTCGAAGCCTTCTTGAATAACTCACAAAATTTCTCCAAAAAAATAATTTTTAAAATGAAAGAGAAAGGAGAAATTTTGATCTTTAAAATATATCACAATAATATAAAGTCTTTGAAGCAATATATATGAATTGATATATGCTCAAGACCTTTCAAGAATCTTTTCGAAAGAATTTCTCCAAAAATATTTTCAAAAGAAAGGTGTAGGAGAAATATGAAATTGCTCTCAAAAATATTTGCAATGAAGAAGAGAGTGGATATGAAAAATTAAAGCTCCAAGAGTTGTAGAATGTTCTCCAAATATGATTTTCAAAAATAAAAGTGAATGAGAAACAAAATAATCTCTCTTAAAAAGAGTTTGTAAAAGAGAGTAGGAGAGAGTATTTGCTCTTTGATTTTTGAAAGAATGATGAGAAAATATGCCCAAATGTATGAGAGTATAAATAAATATGCTCAACAACCATTTTAAAAGCATTGGGCAAGGTATTGATTGTGTTTTTCAAAATGTGACTATTTTCTTATCGTTGGGGATTAAAATAATATTTTAATTTCAATTTTTTCAACTGTTGGGAGCTCAATTTGGCCAGAACGTGAGAGGTTTGGTCAACTGGCACTTACTCTAGTTGGCTGACCTTAGGCAATTTTTAAATCCCTGAGGTTCGGTCAACTGGGGCTCAAGATTCGGTCTACCAGATCAATAGGATGGTCAACTGGGCTTTTCAAGTGTATTTAGGGGCCAATCGGCTGGGCTATAAAATTTTGGCCTAAGAGACTGGCAAGTCGACTGGGGCTAACAAGGCCTTTAATGGCCGGTCAGCTGGGCCTTTGTAATTCTAGCCAAATGGTTCAACCGGTCGACTGGGGCTTATAAAGTATGAAAGAGTCAGTCGACTGGAGCCTTTATAGAATTGAAAATTCTAACCATGTGGTAAGTCTAGTCAACTAGGCCTTAGAAGCCAGTCGACTGGGCCTTAACAAAATCAACATTTTGGCCCTAATTTAACTTCCAAAATATTTCAAACCTTTGTGTAAGTTTAGATTTTTGAGTAGAAGGTTTTTCATGAAAAATTTGTTCCCGGGGTCAGTCTATGGTTCATTTGAGCTTTCAATCATACCATGCAACTCATGCAATACAATACAAACTAAATGCAATACATTTCAAATAAATTAAGTCTTCATTCCTTTACCCTTCACTTTTCCAAGGAATACACCAAGTTGTATGTGTTTTAAGTCCCTTTTTGGCTTCCATTTCTCCTTTACCTTATATGTGTGCTCCGTTATAAACCTGCTCAATTACTGAATGCACACATAAGATACAAGTGGTTTGTCATTATCAAAACAGGATTGGACTCAAAAATTCAACAATCTCCCTCTTTTTGATGATGACAAACACATGAGAGCAAAATGGGTTCGGCCTGAAAAGGCTCCCCCTTACAATATGCATGCTTTAAAAAATAAACAATATAGTTCAAGCATATTTAAGAAAGAACACATTTTAATAATCACGCATTTAGCTTTGAAAATGAAGCTTAGATACTCATCCCATTTAAATGTTTAAAAAAGTAGGGAGTATAAAAGGATTTGCGACATTTTGCTTAAACATTTCTCCCCCTTTTGGTATCAACAAAAGGGTTAAGCTAAGTGTAAGACAATTTAAACATTTAAAAAAAAAAACTTAGCTTAAAAAGAGAACTCCCCCTCTTTCACATAAAATTTGGGCATAGCAAGCAATCTTATTTCTGTTTTTGAAATATATATATATATATATATATATATATATATATATATATATATATATATATATATATATATCCTTGACAGTTTGCATACTAGCAACAATAAGACTTGCCATATGAATTAGAATGACATGTTAAACATGGTCAGATAAAAAATGTCTACAAACCATTGCAATTTAAATATTACATAAGACTGATCAAAGATTGGAGTTTAAGGCATATGTCTTATGATAGCTAAATATCGGTTTGAGCATGATTTTAGTCTAACTAGTTAGCATGTATTTCAACCATGCAATGCCCTTTTTTAAAATATATATATATATATATATATATATATATATATATATATATATATATAAACAATAAAGCTCTTAAAATTTTAACACTTCATGACAATTATATAAAACACAACATGTCATGAATCCTTTAAGTTTGAGGCAAGAGACAAAAAATTTTAGTTTAAAAGAAACTTCTTGCCAAATAAAATTTTATTTTGTAAAAAACATTTCCCCCTTTGATATCATCAATAGGTACTAGCGACTATGCTTGCTAAAAAGCAACTTTAACACAAAGAACAAGCAAGCTTCATTTTTCTGGTAAGCATTTAAGAGCATTCCAAAATATAACCAGAAAAATCAACCATGTGGATCCTAATGATTAAAAAATTTAAATATAAGATCATATGGCAAACCAAGAATGATTGTGCCTAAGCACCAATTTTCATTTACTATGAGCAAGAAGTAAGATATCATGCTTTGCACAACATATGCCACAGTAAGCAATAAATTTAAGCTAAAAGTAGAGTGAGCATTAGAAATGGAAATTTATAAAATCTCCCCCTTTTGATTTAAATGTCAGCTTAGATGAAGTGAACTACTTATTAAATATGAATTACATTAAATATGCATAAGTGTAAGCAAACATTTTAAATCTTAAAAAAAAAAAAAAAAAAAAAACAACTATACTGGATATTTATCAAACCATTTTCATCATTTGACCAATATAATCATTCCAATAGAACACAATTGCATCAGAAAAATAAATATTAAGACATGATATAATGCACATAACCGAGAACAATTCATATCTAAACATAAAGCCATAAAAGTCGGATATGATGTTCGGGTTTTCAAAAGAGCCTCAATACTCAAAAAAATGAAATGTGATGCAAATGAGTCCTCAAGATATCTAAATTTATGCTTTTTCTCAAAGGATGGAGCTCGGCTCCCTTGAATGCACATGAAAAAAACATTTTCAACTAAAGATGAAGTTTATTTATAAAAAAAAAAAAAATGTTTATCATTCAGTCATCCTTCTAAAGAGGTTTTTGCATGCAGCATATTATACATGTTCAGTATATAGTTACTGCATATTGCATTCCATTTAGACTCAATAGCCAACAAGACTATACTCAAATAATCATGCAAAAATCATGTAGTTCACACGGGCATGCACAAAGGGCTTGGTTTGAAACTTTGATTCTTATCTTGGCTTTGATCATTATCTCCTAATTTCACATGATGATGATCAAATAGTGGGTATCTCCTCTCACCGGTAGTTGGTTCAAAGACTAATATTAAACGCCAAGTTCCCTCCATGCCTGAACACAAGAAATCGCCCACATGCAAGTCATGATCTATGGCACTCTGGCCAACCATCTTCCAGACGCGGGCCATTGATTTTTACCAGCTAGTTCTTCCTAGTGTTGCTGCCTCTCAAGAAAGCTTCATTGCAATGTTCATCATGAGTGTCATCCAATAAGTACTTGATCAAGAAAGAAGATAGAATTGACTGTTCTGAATGGTCCAAGGCAGTTCATGCTATAATTAAGATCAGGAGATAATTGTCATCCATCAAAAAGATTTAATTATTTAATACAGTATGGATAGTATGATGCATTGTTGTTCTTATAAAGGCATATAAGCATAAACAAGGTAAGATCATAAGAGCATTTTATTTAGAGAGCTATGAATTTACAAATAGAAATGCTCCCCTCAGTTATGCACTCTACTCATCACCATCATATGTCTTTTTAATCTTTTAATTTCTTATTCAAGTGTCTTAAATTTTCAATGATTTATACTTGGCCTTGAATGCTTCGGCTTAAAGGACCAAAAGGTCACAAGCAATACTTCTTTAGGTGTACTAAGTCTATTTTGCCTCTTTTCTTATGAATCTCAAGATGTGAAAGGTTTAAGTTCGAATGGCTTTGGATTTTTACTGTTCGCACATAGGTTTCTCTGTACTTTGTTCCACCATCAAGATTGAAACCTATAGCAATCATCTTCGCCATTTAACTTAATCTAAGGAGATGAAGCTCTAAATGATTTGATGTTAACTTGAGAGCATATGAAGGGAGTTTACATAAATACTCTTTGAAGAATACTTCACTAATGAGTTCAGAAGAGTATTCATGAGAGATTATAGGAGGACAATATTCAAGATATTTATGCTTGTGAATGTGTCCTAACCGATTGGGCAAAGAGCATTTAGGAATATATGAATTTATAAATATTGCTCTTTGGTGATTTCTGATTTTTCACACTTAGACGATATCCTTTAGATATGATCACAATTTAGAGCAAGGATACGAACCAATGATAGGATAAATCTTTACCAAATATGATTGTGGTTTGGTAGAGATTTCCTATGGAGGAGAAGGCTTCAAAATTAGAGGATTTTTACATGTTAAGTACAATGGGAATAATTTGATATAACTAGATGAAAAGCTTGAATCCCTAAGTGGATACCCCTAGTTCTAATTCAGGATGTCTTTTGAATAAGCACCTAATATATTTGGAATTTATGATAATTAGTGCTTAAGATCACAGTGATGACTAAATATTGATCAAAAATTATATGTTCAAAAATGAGTTTAGGGTTGAAAGATATATAACATAAGATTGATTCCCTAAAGCTCAAGTTTGTGCAATGGACAAAATATGCTTAACTTAAGATATTTATATTTAAGTATGAATTAAGCATTAAGAAATGTTTACCAAGTGAAAAGCCAATGTCCATTTGGAAGTGGATTTATTTTAGCACGCTTTTGAGATATTATTCAAGATATTGATTTATGTTATTCATTTTAGAAATATAAGGTTCCAGATAATGTAGTCAATAAAGCCCTCAACCTTTACTTTGAACATCTCAGAGGAATGATATAAACAATGGCAGGACTAATATCCCATTCAAGCAGAGATTGACGCATTCCTTTTCAATTCAAAGGATAGCGTGCTATAACCAATATTTTCATATTTTAACCAATCATTATGATGTATATGCATTAAGTTCAAATTGGATAAATTACTTGAATTTTCGTATAGGCTTGATTTTCTTATGTTCTTAGTATATAAAATAGTGTATAGTGAATGCATGTACTAAGTTTTGACATTTTAGGCACAGACCACTTCCCAAGCTTTTAGTCATCACTACCCCTATTGACTTTTTGAGTTTGATCCCTAGTTTTGATAATGATAAACCATAAGTTACTTACGTTTGTATTCAGTGCTTGAGCGGGCTTAATATTTTAGCGCACACATAAGTAAGAGATGGAAGCCAAGAGGAAGATAGGGACCATACCATCCGGCATATTCCATGACGAATTAGAGGAGCAAAAGAAGAAGAGGAAGACATTTGTTCAATATTGTATTGCATTTGTTTTTAATTATAGTCTGTAATAATGCATGGCATGCATGCTATAAATGAAAGCTCAAATTACCATAGATAGAACCTAGGGACTAATGAACTTCACAAAGACTTCGGTCGACCAATATTGGATTTTTTGAGTCAAATTAAGGGCAAAATAGTTAAATTTAATGCCCTCGGTCGACTGACCATTCCTCTATTGTAATCTAACAGTCGACCGAACCATTGTTTGTCCAAAGTCAAAATGTAGAATATAACTTGGTTGACCGACCCAACTTTGAATTGAGCGTCCACGGTCGACTGACCTCCGCTCTACCTTCCTTAGCCAATCGAACATGTAGTTCAGAATTACCACGATCAACCGAACCTCCTTCATGGCAAACCGTTCACTTATCATGGTCGACCGAACCCACGAAGGGTTCCATATTGCCTTCAGATATGTCAACCGACCCAATCCTTGGTCAATCGAGCCATGCCTGAAAATATTATTTTTGCCATGGATGGTCGACCGACCTAAGGTTAGGTCGACCGAACCTTTCGAGTTGGTAACTTTTAACCATGCTAAATATAGGTTAATTTTAATTAAACATTTTCCTATATACCTAATATGTCTCTAACGGTCAAAATTTCTCCACACTCTAGATATACCCCTTCATTACTCAAAATTAAGCAGAGAGATTAGAAAGAAAATCCTCCCAAAAATTATTTTTGTTCTTCATTCATTTTTACTCTCTTATTCATTTTTACTTGAAAATATTTTGCAAGGGAGCATATATTTCTTGGGCATACATTTCATTTCATAGTTCATTAACTATTTATTGTTCATATACTTTTCAATATCATTCTTAGAGAATAAATCCAAAAGTTTCTCTATATATTTTTATTGATAAATATCTTTGGAGGAAACTTATCTCTTGCTTATGAATCTTGCACATCTATTGCAAGAGTTCAAAGGCTCATCTACTTTATTGCAAAAAATCTTGTTGAGCATAACCCTTGATCTCCAGCCCTTTATTGTTACATATATTTTATTTGGAGATATCATTTGAGGGTTCAAGATCTTTGAAGCTTTTATTGCATACTTGTTAGCTTTAATATAATCCCAAGAGGGGGGTGAATTGGTATTTTAAAATTTAATCCCCTAGGTCAATCCACTAGCAGCAGTATTACACAAGCCTAAGGTCAACCTAGTGCGTATAAAATAAATCTATATATTCAGCAAAAATTAAACTGCACAAATGATTTAATTGAGCATGCATGATAAAGCAATAAATAGAGACAAGCATCAGAAATGTTATTGAGGTTTAGAAAATTGCCTACATCCCCACCTTGGCTCACAAGCACAAGGATTACACTATAGGCTCACCTAACGGGTGGAGCGGCACCTAAATACAACTAGGTCAATTAGCAGGGCTGATCTCAACTTACACAACCAATCCTTCTGGGCTGGATTACCGCCCCCTCAGGCCATGGCTGGAATACAATAGTATTTCAATACAAGATGTGTACAAATAAATGCTTCTCAATCAAGCAAAATGTATCAGTTATAATCAGAACAGACCAATCATGTAACAACAATAAGCTCAATGGTGTAAATGTGCACTCAACACTCTGAATAGTGATTATCTAAAATTAGGCACAAGAGTGTACCTACAAACAAATCTTTGAAACTAAGTAATGAAAAAATCTCAATCTCAGTTTAGGGTTTCAAAGATTCAAGCTAATGAAAATTTAGAATATCTCAAAAATAGTTTTTCTCAATATCAAGCACAAGGAGATATTCAAATTTAATCTTGTAGAAACTATTTTTGCACACTGAAATACAAGACCAAATGAGTCTTGCAATGATAGTGCAAAGACCCACAAGGCTATGAGATTTTTTCCCAACCAAAGATTTACTATAAAAAATCAAGGGGAAAAAATCCTTGCTTAACCCTCAAATAAAATCAAATGCACAAGAACAAGTGAGGGTTTCTAGCAATAATACTCTATGAATAAAATAATCACAATGTTAGATATATCAAAGGAATGGAAGTATTTGAATGTATGGGCTTAGTAAAGCAAAATAGGGTTTAGGATTTTTTAGAGAGTTTTTTGCTAATCAGTTTGCTAATCGTTGACTAATCTAAGCAAATGAGCCCTTATATATAGATAAGGGCTAATTTTTTACCATTTGGGACATAGGGGCAATTATTAAATTGTTTTAAAACTATTTAAGAAAATTAACCCCATTTAACCTTTCTTAACAGTGGTAAAAACTAAAACAACTCGAGAGTTTTGGGCGTCTGATCCACGGTTCAGTCGCCCGAACAGACACAATGAAAAAAGTTAATTTTTGAAGTTCGGTCGCCTGAGTGTTGGTTCGATTTGTTGAACCAAGGTGATTTCCATTCTATCCAAGGTTCGATCGCCTGGTCTTGAGTTCGATTTACCAAACTCATGTGTTCAGTAGCCCGAGGCATTTTTGAATGTGAAGTTCGGGCTGCCAAGTTGGTGGAAAAAGTCAAAATTATTATTCGTTTGACAGTGGACAACGTCTCCTTTGGTTCGGTCGCCCGAGACCAAGTCAATATTTTGACTAGTCAAGGGTTCGGTCACCCGAAGTGTTTTAAACACAACGAATCGGTCACCCAAAGCCTCACCAATTTTACCCTATAAGTCCAGTTTTACTTCAATTAATTCCCTTGATAATATATGTGTTTTTGGGGACATCTTATGTGTATGTGCAATAACCTAAGGTCTTTCTAAGGTATTTTGAGCTTATTGCATCTACATGCATGATATGTAGTGATTATTATAGACCTTTTCCTATATTACTATTACAGACCCAAGAGAGCACAAAATAAATTACAACTGGGTCTTTAGACTTTAAGTCTTCTCATGCCATCAAGTGATCTTACAAAATATGAACCTGCACACAAACTTGATTGATATTAAATACCTAAGTATTTGTCATAATCAAAACTGGGCATGACCACTAAGGTCAACAATACTCATTTTTTTTATCAAAGATCATATATTCATCTTTGCAAAAATATCTTAGAAAGCAAATCCCTAGCTTCCTTTGAATTATATTTTTGAAAATCTGTTCAGAAGTTTTATTGGGTTTAAAATCTTTGACCACTTATAAGTATATATTTTTATATATACAAAGATTATTATTGAGAAATCCATATACTCACGTTGAGCTCATATTCATATCATGCGTGAGTGCATATTTGTGCTTAAGTGTTGTACACATCTGCTTATGTAGAAGCATTCATTGTTGTACAAGAAATATTTGATATTATTGTATTCACAACACATGGTCGGAAAAGGATTGCACTGGCCTATAATGTGCACTAGATAGTTCAAACTCAATTAGGAGGACCAGTTGTAAAGGTTGGGGTCAGCCCTGTTAATGTGACTTAGGTATTCCTCACCTAGTAAGGAGTGGACTTTGTAATAAGTGCCACTCCACCCGTAAGTGAGCAAATTTAGTGGAATCCTTTTGCTCGAGAGCTTGAGGTGGGGACATAGGCAGTGTTGGCTGAACCCCGATATCATATCGTGTGTCGATCTCTCTTTCCCTACTCTTTAATTTTTCGCACTTAAATTCCTGCACATGTATGCTTATAGCTAAATTTATTATGAATGTGTGCATATTTTAAATATTATGAATGATTGAGAAATTTTGCGTCTGCTATATTTGATTTTAATATTTGCTCAGTTATATTATGTTGGGTTTTCGAATTGCATAGAAAGACCCTAAGTTGTGTATTACTAAATTTTGATTTGAACCAAACCTAGGCAGAAATTTTTTAAATACCCAATTCACCCCCTCCCCCTCTGGGGATACACCAATTGCAACAACCCCCTATAACTAAACCTAAGATCTAAGGAAGATTTAAATAATTGTGTAATTCCTATTGGGATCCATTCTACCTTTGGTTCAAAGGGGTTTGCTATCTTGACTGCCCATATGGTTTTTCTATCTTTGCCTCTAAAACCTCTAAATGGACAAGTATATCGAATGTTCCCTTTTCTTTTACAATATAAGCAAGTTTTGTGTGCATGTGAAATATTTTGCTTCTATGTCCTAATTTTACTTGACGAGGCATATAGATGACCATGGGATTTATAAGATGAATATAAGCCCATTTTGAAAAATTTATTTCTTTTAACTCCTAAGGTTTTATCATGATTATTCTTTTCACTTTTGGCTTTGGATATAGTTCTAGGATAATCACCCATCTCTTCCTCCAAGCAAGTAATTTTCAAAATCTTTTCAATCTTTCTCTTTTCTAGGATATCATGATAGTCTTTTAATTCTTTTAAATGTTTTGCTGACTTTTTATTCTCAATTTTCAAAAATGTTTTCTTCTTGGACATCCTAACTAGAAACTTATGTATTTTAAATGAAGCATTTTCCAGTTTTCCATACGAAGGCATACTTTCATTATCACATGATTCATCACAAGATATTCTAATAGAATTATCATGATATTCATCACAAGATATATCGCAATAATCATCACATGAATCATTCTATACATCAATAACAATATTATCATTAGATTCAACAAATGATTCAATAGATGATGTATCACAATATTCAACATAAGAGTCATCAATAGAGATAGAGTGAGAAGCATATACCTCTTCGTATGTTAATGCTATAAGATAACACCTTTCTCCATTTTGATCATTTGAGCTTAGAGCATCTAGAGAGGTGACTTTGGACTCTCCATACCTCCTATGAAGGTCTTCCCAAATATCTCTTGCACATTTATATGCCATAATTTCATGAAAAAATATTAGAATCTAAAGCGCAATATAATATATCCATGGCATTTGAATTTGCATGCATTAAACTAATATCATTTTCATTCACTAGCATAAAAATTCCTTTAATAATCATTTTCTAGGCCCTCCGGTTTATAGATTTTATAAATACGCTCATCCTTTGTTTCCAGGTGGTGTAATTGACACCACAAAACAATAGAAGCCTAGTAAATGATTGGCCCTCACAGAATGGGGATACACCAATGTGAGCCATTGCAATTTTTAACAAATCATGTTTAAACTTTTTGCAACGAGGCTCTGATACTAATTATGAGGAATGGTGTATTCCCTAGAGGGGGGTGAATTGGGTATTTAAAAGATTGTAGGTCAAGTATTGCCCTATTTCAAGATCTAATCAGTATTACTCAACCTAAGGTCTTTTTAAGCAATTCCAAATACCACAAACATCAATGTATGCAAATATTTAAAATAAATACAACAATCACAACAATTTAAATACAAACATGTCGCGACATTCCCGAACGCGAACTTGGGATGACTCAAAAATGATAATGAAATGAAGTGTGTGATTTTAAAAATATGATTTTCGTGGAAAGCAAAGTGTATGGAGTCACCACTAACCTTTTGAAGTATTGTTAGAACACTTGATTACTACCCAATTAAGGGTAGAATCAGTCTGCGTTACCTGAGTCGGGCTCAGGAGTTTGGTTACGCGAGGGGAAGGTATCAACACCACCTATGCGCCTGTTCTTACGAACGGTGCCTAATTAATCCAAAATTATCCCAACAGAAATTTAATAAGCCTTTGAAAATTATTCACTTTCAAAAATCAAATAAAATGCACAAAATAAAATATATATATATATATAAGTATTCCCTCATAACCGGGGCATACCGTATTCCAAAGAACTCATACCTCCCTTTTAAATCATAAGGATGGAAAATCAAGAAAATAGTTTATAAAAATATGCTCCCGGGGTTTTGAAATCTTTATAGAATTTTCTATGTGAAAAGTAATATTCTGGGAGGTTTTGGAATTTATTCGGGATGGAAACAACTTTTTAGGCTTCAAAAGTCACGCCCCAACCCCAGAATTGGGACCAAGGGTGAAAATGTAATCTAACCTATCCCTGTATCATACAAACCATCCAAAGATATGGTACAAAGATGAGGGTCCCATTTCCAGGTTTGAGGCAAGATAGCTTGGTATCAAAGCTAACCAGGTTGTTAGGTTTTGTAGACTAGTTAGGCTTAGCTGTGAGTACATACCAGAGTATAGGATGTTGGATATGGGTAGTGTTGGTTGAGGGTTGTTTTGTTGCTACACCAGGATTTTTTGGCGGTATTTTATGTTTTTCCTAGAATGACGATTCCAGTAAAAGTAGGGCAGACCATTGATGACTTTCGTGTCGGTGTGATAGGACAGACTTGGACTAGGCATGGAATAGTTAACATGATTGGGGATAGATAATTGTGTTACATGTACATCTGTGCATGTTGTAGGGGTACTAATAGATTCCTATTGTGTTTCAGAATGGATCCCAAGGATAATGACCTGGGAAGTGGCTCCGAGGAGACTGCGAGTGATGAGTCTTCTTCTGTGCCTCAAGGTTTGACGAGGCAGGTTTTGCGGGAGATCGAGCAGAGTATGACGAGATGCAAACGCTCTCTTATTACTGCGGGGTGCACCATTGATAGGTTCACATGCATGCACCCTCTGACATTCTCTGGGGGACATGACCCAACGATAGTAGAGGACTTGGTGGAGAAGACCGAGAGGATCTTAGAGGTCCTACATTGTACGGAAAGGCAACAAGTCCTCTATGCTACTTTCCAACTATCTAGGGAGGCAGGTCGATGGTGGACTGTAGTGAATCTGCCAGAGCAGCAGAGGGGTGGTCTTGAGGAGATGTCGTGGAGCCATTTTAAGAAGGTGTTCTTTGATAAATACTTCCCGACTTCAGTATATGAAGCGAAGAGGGATGAGTTTTCTGCTCTGACTCAGGGGAGTATGACGGTGCAGGGATATGTGATTCGGTACATAGAGTTGTCCCGGTTTGTGTCGTGTTTGATCTCGAGCGAGTATAAGAAGACTCAGAGATTTAAGAAGGGCTTGAGGAAGGATATCCGTAGACTAGTGGGTATGCTTCAGATCCGCGAGTTCTCGGTGTTCGTGGATAAAGCCATGGTGATTGAGATCGGTATCTGAGAGGATGAGGTGGATCAGGAATCGAGGAAGGGGACAATACCTTCTCATTCTCTATCAAGATCTCATCAGGGATCATGGGAAAAGAGGAATAAGGGCTCGGGTTATCATCAGAATACCAAGCACCAGAGTTCTCAGGGGAGCTAGGCCAGTGATCGTTGTACCAGGTGCCTCAAACGGCATGAGGGTGAGTGCCGGTCTTTTGAGGGTAACTGCAATAACTGTGGTTGGCCAGGCCACATGGCTCACGATTGTCATGCACCGAAGCGAGACGTTCCTGCGTCTAGTGCGAACCAAGGGAGCAATCAGATACCTCGGGGAACCGTTCAGATGAATACAGCTCCAGCCAGAGTATACTCTCTTACTCTAGGAAACACTGAGCATACGGGGAACGTAGTGACAGGTACCTTATTATTGTTTTCCAATAAAGCTTCTATTTTATTTGATTCAGGTGCAACCCATTCTTTTATATCTGTGATTTTTATTGGAC
This sequence comes from Malania oleifera, assembly GCF_029873635.1. Lineage (NCBI taxonomy): Eukaryota > Viridiplantae > Streptophyta > Magnoliopsida > Santalales > Ximeniaceae > Malania > Malania oleifera. The sequence goes on along the minus strand of NC_080418.1, from coordinate 71,537,659 downwards.
GGTGTGGGGTTGAGACCCAAGTCATGAACGAGATGTTATCGGTTACTACGCCATCTAGGAGTGTATCATTTTGTAGGAGGATGTTGGAAGACTACCCAGTGGTAATCCAGGGGAAGCTGCTACCAGTGAATCTTGTGGTATGAGGCATGTCGGGGTTCGATGTTATTCTGGGGATGGATTGGTTGTTCTCCAGTTATGCTATGATTGACTGTCGTAGGAAGGTAGTTGAAATTAGGAATAGCTTCCCAAGAGGGGGGTGAATTGGATTCTTTTTTATTTTGATAATTTTTTAGCTTTTGTTTATAATACTAAGAAAAACACAATTGATAATCACACTTGAAAATACTGAAATTTAAATTAACTAGTCAATCAATGAAATCAAAGCAATTTAACCACTCAACCAAGAATATTAGTGCTTTTGTTAATTTCCCTGTAAATGTTTACCACCATCTTTGAATAAGCTCTTAGTATGCACTTCTCTTGATCAAGATTTCCATAGATTAACCAACATACTCCCTTTTGGGTTTCCTCAAACGGTTAATCAAAATGTACTTTCTAAATATCAAGAATCTTTGTTTCTTTCTCACTTTAAAACTTGCAACTTGCACTTTTAAATCATACAACAATAGCAAGTACGGTATATAAAGTAAAGAAGAGAGAAGGACACAAGATTTTTTTACGAGGTTCGGCTTCAACACAGCCTACGTCCTCGCCCTTGGCAAAACACCGAAGGAATCCATTATAGCAGTTCCGTTACTGGGTGGAACAACGCCTGTTTACAAGCACTCCTTGGCCAAGGCTAGAGCCCGCCTTCTCCAAACAATATACCCTTATTTGGTCAACGATCCAATAGCTTGGAATCGTCCAAATCTACAAGAGAAATATCAAAAAACTAGTGTACAAGAGAGGCTCACACAAAGAGCAGATTAGTACAAATTCAAACTATGTACTTCAAAAGATAAATATCAAGAAAGAAATACACTTTTGAAGCTTTACAAGATTTTCACCAAATTCCTTTTCTCCAAATGAGAAATCAATAATCTTTCTTGAGGATTTGATAAGCAAGAGTATCAGAACAACAATACTTTCAGCATGCAAAAGATTGATCAAAAAGAGATTTTGAAAGTAAGAGAGCTTAAGAGATTTTCAATGCTTGGTATATTTTTGATTTACAAGAACCATGTATTTATAGGCTTCCAAGCAAGTTTCCTTGTTGCAAGAGTTTCCTTAAAGAATTTCTCAAGTTGTTAGAAAATTTTGGGTTCAAACGGCTATAATTTTAAAAATTAGATTTTAAAAAATTTGCCCATTGAACAGTGTTGAGATGTCTGAGGATTCGAGGTCATAAGTCTAAAGTTCCTGAAACCCTTTAAAAATATAACTAGATACAGGGTCAGATGTCTGAAGAGAGGGTTCAGACGTCTGAGGTGCCAGGTTCAGATGACTGAAGTTGCGAGTTCAGACATCTAAACTGCTAGTACCTTTTTCTGTTTTGATCCATAAAATCTTCAGACGTCTGCACTTAATCTTCAGACGTCCAAAGTAATTTTTCAGATGTCTAAACATGAAATTCAATCATCTGAAGTTCCTACTTCAGTCATCTAAACTAAAAAGTTCAGTCATCTGATCTGCCAAGAACCTGTTTTAAAAAATATTTTTCTTTAAAAACTTATTTGCTCTCTTATGAATTTTACAAGACTTGATTCAATATACTTAAATAGGTCTTTAAGTTCTCAAAATCCCTTGGAAGAGCTTCAAAACATATTTCAAACGATATTTTAGCTTTTGAAATACTTACAATATATTTCCTAAATCTTTGTATGCCAATCTTGATATCCTTTTCAATCTGGCTTTTGAAATTCTTTGCTTGAGCTGCAAATGTCTTAGTTTCTCCTTGTATCATTTATTAGCCTTGATTTTTTGTTGACCATACTTGAGCTTTACTGAACCATACTTGAGCTTTACTTGAACCATATTTCCTGAAACATAAAAACTCAACTTTTCAAAGTTAAATAGTCCTTTATTTGTTATCACCAAAACCGATTGAAAAACCTTGTTAGGCCAACAATATCCCCCTTTTTGATGATGACAAACAAGGAGTAAAGATAAAGATTTTATGAAAAATGAAGTACTTCCCCTTACTATAAGCCATAGAAAGTTTATCATGTGTTCCATATATGTTGCAAGCCATAGAAGGTTCATCATATATCCATGTCAATTTAAGCTAAGTTTACATGTGTGTGTTCCATATATGTTGCAAGCCATATATGGTTCATCATATATCCATCCATTTCTAGTTCATCAAGTTTACATGTAGTTCATCAATGTAGTTCAATAAGTTCTCAATTCTAGTTCATGAATTCTTTATTTACTTTATCTAATTTTTCTTTTCTAAGCACTCTCTCCCCCTTTGTCATTAGTCAAAATGAGTAACAAGATTATGAAGAACCATCAAAAAGTCATTCTAAAAGATAATCAGTACAAAGAGGTAATACATAGAGGTTTCATATGTTCCCATACAAAAACAGAAATACATCAAAAAAACTACATTGTAGCATGATTACAAACATTTTTGAGGTACATAAGTCTTGATTTTTTATGACAAACAAAAAATTTCATAGTAACCTAAGCTAGATAGCTTCTAACTATCCTAATCTTCTTTTTCAGAGCCATCCCCTTGCTCTTCTTCTTCTTGTCCTTCTTCTTGAGTTCCTTCTTCTTCAGTATTTCCTTCATCACCTTCTTCTTTAGAATTTCCTTCTTTTTCTGCAAATTCATCATCATTATCATCATCATCATCATCATCATCATCATCATCATCATCATCTCCACTCTCAGGAGCAAAGCTAATGTCCATGGGATCACTTCCCTTAGAAGATTTTGCATGATATTGCTCTATATGAGTGACCTGTTTGTCAAGTGATGTGACTTTTTCTTTAATATTCTAAAGTCCAGTACATACTTCAGATGAAAAACTGGAGAAATCCCTTTGAAAGGATAAAAACCATGAAGGTGTTTCTTAAGATGAGCCAATATCCTGTGTAGAAGAAGATTGTGTGGCTGTTGACACTGATGCAGAGGCTGAGGCTGAGGTTGAAGCTGAGGCTGCTGCAGATGCAGGTGGTGCATGTGTAGTCCTTCCTGCTTTCAAATACCATCCTGAACTTCCCTTGTCATACCCCATTTGCTTGAGGGAAGTCTCATTAAAAAGATCATATTGAGTTCTTTTTTATGAAAAACTCAGAGATATTGGTAATATTAAGATGAGTAAAGAGAAGAGTAAGAATTCCTCCATAAGGAAGAATAACTCGAATAGATTCCAGCTTGGTCCACATCCACCTAACGATTAAACTAGCCAAGTCTAGTTTCTTGCCTTTAAGCAGACACCAAAGAACAAAGCATTCGATATAAGAAAGATAATCAAAAGAGCCTTGTTTTGGTATGATATTGTTTGAAACTAGTTTATGGAGAATCTAGCCTTTTAAATTTAGTTGTTTGTACAGTGGAGGATGTGCAAAATAGATGGGTTCATTTTCCATTATTAGTGGAAGAAAAACTTTAGGAGTGAATCCTTGTTCTAGGATCCAAGATTGAGCAAACATAGGATAGTTAAATTCTCCTAGAGTAATTTTGAAAACGGGAGACAATATTTCAAAATTCAGCAGTATTTTCTTTCCTTTAACTTCTGACAAAAAAATCCCATTTTCATATGTCATATTTGCATAGAAAATTTTGACCAAATGAGGAAAACAACCTTTGGGTTGTTGAGTAATGAAATCAAACCAACCGATATCACGAAATAATGTAAGAATATCTGGAAATTCAGTCGTGAAGAATGATACATCCAAGATTTTACCTAACATTGGTTCTACAAAAATCAATGAATTACAATAACGAAGTCGAGCTCGAGGAGCAACCAACCATTTGTCAATATTTTGAGTATCCTTCCCTGATGAAAAACCCTTGTTTGCAGTCTGCTTGATTCGAGGCATAAAGACACGAGATTTTGGATGCCCTAGATTTCGTGTGATGAATCTTTGTAGGGTAGAGGCTTCGGATTGAAGTGAGAATGAGAGAAGATGAAGAGTGTGGTGTTCGGATGAATGAAGCAAACAACTTCAGAAGTATGAAGTTAGGGTTTAGTGCGCTAATAGTATATAAACCCCGTGATTTCAGATGTCTGAAGTTTTTAAAAATTGGAATTTTAAAAGTCAGTAGGCACTCAGATGTCTGAAGTCCCAGGTTCAGTCATCTGAACCCTTCTGCTACAGTGTTCAGACGTTTGAAGTGCATAAAAATTTTGAATTTTCACTTCTAATATACTTGTCTGCTATGGATTAGCCCAAGTTCTCTCCTAATATGTATAAATCTTTCTTCACATAGAGGTTTTGTAAATATATCAGCCCATTGATCACTTGTATTTATAAATTCAAGAATTATGTCCTCTTTTTGAACATGATCTCTCAAAAAATGATGTCTTATGTCTATATGTTTAGTTCTTGAGTGTGAAATTGAATTTTTCGATATATTTATAGCACTTGTGTTATCACACTTTATTGGTACTATTTTATATTCTAGATTGAAATCTTTTAATTGTTGTTTCATATATAAAATTTGTGCACAACAACTTCCCGCTGCCACATATTCAGCTTCGGCGGTTGATAAGGCTATAGAATTTTGTTTCTTTGAGAACCATGATATTAAGGATTGTCCTAAAAAGTGACATGTGCCACTTGTACTTTTTCTATCAATCTTACATCTGGCATAATCAACATCAAAGTAACTTATCATATTAAAATCAATGTCCTTTGGATACCATAACCCTAGATCAAGTGATCCTACTAAGTACCTAAGAATTCTCTTGACGACTATTAAGTGAGATTCCTTGGGTGCTGATTGAAATCTAGCAAACATACGCACACTAAACATAATATTAGGCCTACTAGCAGTTAAATATAGTAAGCTACCAATAATTCCTCTATAATGTGTTATGTCTACTTGTTTTCCTTTTTCATCTCTATCAAGATTTGTGGATGTACTCATAGAAGTTCCTATGGGTTTACTTTGTTCCATATCAAACTTTTTTAGCATATCCTTGATGTACTTAGTTTGATTTATGAAAGTTCCATTTTTAGCTTGTTTTATTTGTAATCCTAGAAAATAATTTAGCTCCCCCATCATACTCATCTCAAATTCTTTTTGCATACATGTGGCGAATTCTTTGAATAGATCTTCATTTGTAGCTCCAAATATAATATCGTCCACATATATTTGAACTATTAGCACATCTTTGTTTTTGGATTTAATGAATAAAGTACTGTCAACCATTCCTCTTGTAAATTCATTTTTAAGTAAAAATTTACTTAATCTCTCATACCAAGCTCTTGGAGCTTGTTTCAAACCATAAAGAGCTTTTGTCAATTTGAAAACATGGTTTGGATTTTTAGAATTTTCAAAACCTGGAGGTTGTTTGACATACACTTCTTCATTTATATATCCATTTAAGAATGCACTCTTTACATCCATTTGATATAACTTAAAATCCTTATGGGTTGCATAAGCTAAAAGCATCCTAATTGCTTCCATCCTTGCCACAGGGGCAAAAGTTTCATTGTGATCAATTCCTTCTTCTTGATTATACCCTTTTGCTACTAGACTAGCTTTATTTCTTACAACAACTCCATTTTCATCTTTCTTATTTCTAAACACCCATTTAGTTCCTATAATTGATTTATCTTTGGGTTTAGGTATAAGTTCTCATACTTGACTTCTTTCAAATTAATTTAGTTCCTCTTGCATAGCTATAATCCAAGAATCATCATTTAAAGCATCATTAATGTTTTTAGGTTCATCTTGAGATAAAAAGGCATAATGATTGCAAATATTTTTTAGCGAGGCTCTAGTGGTTATTTCTTTTGATGTTTCACCAAGAATTTGTTCTTTTGGATGATTTTTGTCATATTTCCACTCTTTGGGAAGTTTCATATTTTCTATAAGGTTATTACTTGGAGCATCATCATTATTTTCTTCTTTTATTTCAAGATCTTCTTCTTTTTGTGAAGTATCTTCCTTTTCATCATTCATATCTTTAATGTCATAATTATTTGATTCATCAAAAGTTATATGAATTGATTCCATAATTGTAGAAGTTCTTTTATTATAAATTCTATAAGCTTTACTATTTGTAGAATAACTTAGGAAGATTCTTTCATCCGACTTTACATCAAACTTTCCTAAATCATCTTTAGTATTAAGTATAAAACATTTACATCTGCATACATGAAAGTAAGAAATATTAGGTTTTCTATCTTTCCAATGTTCATATGGTGTTTTATCTATTTTTTATCTTATTGATACCCTATTTATAATATAACATGCTGTATTTACAGCTTCTGCCCAAAAATATTTAGGTAAATTATTTTCATTAAGCATCGTTCTTGCCATTTCTTGTAAAGTTCTATTTTTCCTTTCAACAACTCCATTTTGTTGTGGATTTCTACGTGCTAAAAAATTGTGAGTTATTCCATGTTCATTACAAAATTTATCAACTTCCTTATTTTTAAACTCTCTCCCTTGGTCACTTCTAAAGCTTGTTACATTGTAACCTTTCTCATTTTGTAATTTTTTGCATAAGGTTATTAATTGGTTACAAGTTTCATCTTTATTTGCTAAAAAGACTACCCAGGTAAATCTTGAATAATCATCTACTATTACAAAAGCATATTGTTTGCCTCCTAAACTTAAGGTTCTAGTTAGACCAAATAAGTTTAGGTGCAAGAGTTCTAGGGGTCTGTTGGTGGATATGTATTTTTTCTTTTTGAAGCTTGTTTTTACTTGTTTTCCCTTTTGACATGCATCACATAACTTGTCTTTTATGAATTTAGTATTTGGTAGTTTTTTACAAGATTTTTCTTAGATAATTTGGATAGTAGGTCCATGCTAGCATGACCTAGTTTCCTATGCCATAACCAACTTCATTCATAACTGTTAAACAAGTTATGTTTTGATTTGCTAATTTCTCAAGGTTTATGATATAGACATTATTTATTCTATGAGCCATAAACAAAGTTTCTTTATTTTTAGGATTTTGGATAACACATTTTTCTTTCATGAAAATTACTTCGAACCCTTTATCACTTAGTTGACTAATACTCAAAAGATTATGTTTTAGTCCTTCCACTAATAGCACATTATCTATAGTAAGTGAAGATTCTTTACCAATTTTTCCAATACCAATAATTTTACTTTTGGCATTGTCGTCGAAGGTGACGTATCCCCCATCTTTTTGTTTTAAAGTAGTGAACTTGGTCTTGTCACCGGTCATATGCCTTGACCACCCGCTGTCCAAGTACCATTTTTCCATTGTCGTTGTTGTCCTAAGGCAAACCTACAATGAGGGATACTATGTGTTAGTTTTTGGAACCCAAATTCTTTTTACTTTCTTTGTTTTGTTGTTAGTTCCACTATTTGCTTTCCATTCTCCTTGAACTTTAACATATTTTCTTTTTAAGTGGCAGTTAAACATCACATGACCTTTAGTCTTGCACATATAGCAAGTGGTGTGTTCATGTTTGTTATTTGATGAAGTGCTAGCATAAAACTTATCTTCCTTAACAAAGTATCCCATGTATAGCTTTTTATTCCTTTTATTTGCTTTACCGTTGTAGCCTATTCCTTCTTTATTCCCATGAAGCCTTTGTTGTCCAATCATCTTTTCAAAGTTTTCTTTACCTTTGGTAAAATTATTGATAATCTTTTCTTTATCCTCAACTACCATTTTGAGTTCATTTATTTCTAAATCCTTCTTATTCAAGTCATCTTTATAAGTTTTAACTGACTTTTTGTTTTGCTATATTTATTTCTTCTTCCAACTTATTAATACAAGTATTTCTTTCTTCTTCAATAGCTTTGAATGACTCAAGTTGCTTCACTAGTTCTTGATTTTGATCTTTCAAAGTTACATTTCTTTTAGAAACTTTTATGAATCTTTTATGTAGTGAGAATAACTCAACTTGTAATTCCTTATAAGAAGGCAAACTATCACACGACTCATCGCAAGACTCATTTTGAGATTCAGTTGAAGAATAGTAAGAATTTACCCCTTCGTCATTCGCCATGAAGCATATATTTGTCATCTCTTGTTCACTTGATTCGATTTCAGTTTCGCTCGAGCTTGAGTCATCCCAAGTAGCCTTCATAGCTTCCTTCCTTTTCTTCTTGTCTTTCTTGAACAATGGGCAGTCTGGTTTGATATGCCCTGGTTTTTTGCAATGATAACAAATTGGTGGTTCATTCTTACTTTTATTTTCTTTCCTACTTGTCTCTCCTTTATCAGTTTTCTTTTTATTAAACTTTCTAGGAAACATTTTATTTCTTCGGTAGAATTTTCCTAGTCTCTTGGTAATGAATGCCAATTCATCTTGATCTAGGTCACTTGTTTCACTTTCTTCTTCACTAGTGTTGTGGCTAGATGCTTTTAGTGCTATGGATCTTTTATGCTTTGGTTCAGGATTCCTTTCTTTCAAGGCCATTTAATATGTAAGAAGTGAGCCTATAAGTTCATCCAAAGAAGTAGTCTTGAGGTTTCTACCTTCCGTGATAGCTGTAGCCTTTGGTTCCCAAATGGAGGGAAGACCTCTTAGAATTTTTCTGATCATTTCATAGGTAGTATAGGTTTTTCCTAAGGCACTTAAGTAGTTTATTATGTGGGTAAATCTAGTGTACATGCTTGATATTGTTTCATCATAATTCATCTTGAATGCTTCGTATTCGCTTGTTAACATGTCTATCCTATTATCTCTAACATCAACGGTTCCTTCATAAGTTACTTCTAGTTTATCCCAATCTCCTTAGCTGTTTGGAAATTCATGACTCGGTTAAATTCATTAGCATCTAATGCACAATATAATGCATTTATAGCACTTGCATTTATTTGAAGCATTTTGTAATCTGAGTCAGTCATATCTTTCTTTTCTTTTGGAATATGTTTTCCATCAACTATCTTAGCGGGGATAAGATTTCCATCCATAACGACTTCCCATGCTTTCCAATCCATGTGTTGGAGATATATTTCCATTCTCTTTTTCCAAAAGGTATAATTGTGTCCACAAAAGATTGGTAGACGGGTTGAGGATCGTCCTTCACCGAAGGGTGCTACTCCAATATTTGTCATTAGATCTTTTTATAGTTTCTTGTTAGGAATTTCTATAACTAGGCTCTGATACCAATTGAAATTAGGAATAGCTTCCCAAGAGGGGGGTGAATTGGATTCTTTTTTATTTTGATAATTTTTTAGCTTTTTTTTATGATACTAAGAACAACGCAATTGATAATCACACTTGAAAATACTAAAATTTAAATTAACAGGTCAATAAATGAAATCAAAGCAATTTAACCACTCAACAAAGAATATTTGTGCTTTTGTTAATTTCCTTGTAAATGTTTACCACCTTCTTTGAATAAACTCTTAGTATGCACTTCTCTTGATCAAGATTTCCACAGATTAACCAACGTACTCCCTTTTGGGTTTCCGCAAACGGTTGATCAAAACATACTTTCTAAATATCAAGAGTCTTTGTTTCTTTCTCACTTTAAAACTTGCAACCTGCACTTTTAAATCATACAACAACAGCAAGTACAGTATACAAAGTAAATAAAAGAGAAAGACACAAGATTTTTTACGAGGTTTGGCTTCAACACAGCCTACATCCTCGCCCTTAGCAAAACACCGAAGGGTTCCACTATAGCAATTCTGTTACCGGGTGGAACAACGCCTGTTTACAACCACTCCTTAGCCAAGGCTAGAACCCGCCTTCTCCAAACAATATACCCTTTTTTGGTCAATGATCCAACAGCCTGGAATCGTCCAAAATCTACAAGAGAAATATCAAAAAACTGGTGTACAAGAGAGGCTCACACAAAGAGCAAATTAGTACAAATTCAAACTATGTACTTCAAAAGATAAATATCAAGAAAGAAATACACTTTTGAAGCTTTACAAGATTTTCACCAAATTCCTTTTCTCCAAATGAGAAATCAATAATCTTTCTTGAGGATTTGATAAGCAAGAGTATCAGAACAACAATACTTTCAGCATGCAAAAGATTGATCAAAAAGAGATTTTGAAAGTAAGAGAGCTTAAGAGATTTTCAATGCTTGGTATATTTTTGATTTACAAGAACCATGTATTTATAGGCTTCCAAGCAAGTTTCCTTGTTGCAAGAGTTTCCTTAAAGAATTTCTCAAGTTGTTAGAAAATTTTGGGTTCAAACGGCTATAATTTTAAAAATTAGATTTTAAAAAATTTGCCCATTGAACAGTGTTCAGATGTCTGAGGATTCGAGGTCATAAGTCTAAAGTTCCTGAAATCCTTTAAAAATAGAACTAGATACAGGGTCAGATGTCTGAAGAGAGAGTTCAAACGTCTGAGATGCTAGGTTCAGATGTCTAAAGTTGCGAGTTCAGACGTCTAAACTGCTACTACCTCTTTTTGTTTTGATCCATAAAATCTTCAAACGTCTGCACTTAATCTTCATACGTCTAAAGTAATTCTTCAGATGTCTGAACATGAAGTTCAGTCATCTGAAATTGTTACTTCAATCATCTGAACTGAAAAGTTCAGTCATCTGTTCTGCCAAGAACCTATTTTAAAAAATATTTTTCTTTAAAAACTGATTTTCTCTCTTATGAATTTTACAAGACTTGATTCAATATACTTAAATAGGTCTTTAAGTTCTCATAATCCCTTGGAAGAGCTTCAAAACATATTTCAAACGATATTTTAGCTTTTGAAATACTTACAATATATTTCCTAAATCTTTGTATGCTAATCTTGATATCCTCTTCAATCTAGCTTTTGAAATTCTTTGCTTGAGCTACAAATGTCTTAGTTTCTCCTTACATCATTGATTAGTCTTGATCTTTTCTTGACCATACTTGAGCGCTACATAAACCATACTTGGGCTTTACTTAAACCATACTTGAGCTTTACTTAAACCATATTTCCTGAAACATAAAAACTCAACTTTTCAAAGTTAAATAGTCCTTTTTTTAGTTATCACCAAAACCAATTGAAAAACCTTGTTAGGCCAATAGTAATAGTGTTCAGACCTCCTAGAGAGCATGAGTACAAATTTGTGGGATCATGTGTGCGTCTGACGCCACAGATCCTATCGGCATTATAGGCGAGGAGGTTACTATTGGATGGGTGTCAGAGGTACCTAGCTTGTGTGAAGAAACCTCCGTGGGATAAGTTGAGGCTCGAGGATATTTGGGTAGTCAGCGAGGTCCCGGATGTGTTTCCAAATGATTTACCCAGTTTACCTCCAAATCGTGAGGTGGAGTTCGCTATAGAGTTGCTGCTTGGCAAGGCACCGATCTCTAAAGGTCAGTACCGGATGGCTCCAGCAAAACTTTGGGAGTTGAAGGAGCAGTGGCAGGAATTACTGGACAAAGGTTTCATTCGACCTAGTGTTTCGCCCTAGGGAGCTCGAGTATTGTTTGTGAAGAAATAGGACAGGTCAATGCGGATGTGCATTGATTACTGTGAGATTAATGAGGTGACTATGAAGAATCGCTACCCTTTACCTCGTATAAATGATCTCTTTGACTAGTTGCAGGGGACGCGGGTTTTTTCAAAGATTGACTTGCAGTCAGGATAACATCAGGTGAGGGTCAGATCGGAGGATGTGGCGAAGACTGCTTTTCGAATCAGATATGGCCACTACCAATTTTTGGTTATGCCATTTGGGTTGGCGAATGCTCCGATAGTATTTATAGATCTTATGAATAGGGTTTTTCATGAGTACTTGGACCGGTTTGTGGTGGTATTCATTGATGAGTTCGAAAGAGCACGATAATCATCTGAGTTAGTATTACAAATTCTGCGGGAGAAGAAGTTGTATGCTAAACTGAAGAAGTGTGTATTCTAGTTGAATCAGGAGGCATTCTTAGGCTATGTGGTGACTGGTGATGGTATCTCAATTGATCCTAGCAAGATTGAAGTTGTGGTCGACTGGGCGAGGCTGAAGAATGTGTAAGAGGTTTGGAGTTTTCTAGGATAGGCAGGTTACTATTATCGTTTCGTAGAAGGTTTCTCTAAATTGTCTGGACCTCTGACACGGTTGACCAGGAAGGGGGTGAAGTTTGACTGGACTAGTGATTGCGAGCAGTGCTTTCTTGAGTTAAAGAACTGGCTGGTTACTGCTTCGGTTTTGACCATTCCTTCCGGGGTTGGTGGATTTGTGATTTATAGCGATGCGTCTCTAAAGGGTCTGGGATGTATGCTTATGCACTAGGGTAAGGTAGTAGTGTATGCTTCTTGGCAACTAAAAGAATACGAGAAGAATTACCCTACGCACGATTTAGAGTTGGCTGCTGTTGTATATGCACTGAAGATCTTGCGACACTACTTGTAAGGTGTGCAATGCAAGATCTTTACTGACCATAAAAGCCTCAGGTACTTTTTCACACAGAAGGAGTTGAATATGAGGCAGAGGCCGTGGCTAAAGTTGATCAAGGACTACGATTGCACGATTAGTTATCACTCAGGAAAAGCTAATGTGGTGGCTGATGCGTTGAGTCAGAAGTCAGAGCATGCGGCAGTATCTGTAGTTGTAGCTCAACATCACATCAGATGAGATTTGGAGAGCTTGGGTATTGAGTTGGTGTCTGGTGATCATCAGGCTTTCTTTGCTAGCTTGGTGATCCAGCTGACCTTGTTTGAGCATATTAAAGCCATGTAGGCTAGTGATGCGAAGTTAACTGAGATTGTTGAGAAATTGCAACTGATATTGGCTGCAGATTTTAACATCTCTGAAGGAGGTGTATTGAGGTTTGGGATCAGGCTATGTGTTCTGAACAATGACAAGATCAGAAGGACGATTTTGGAAGAAGCGCATCGTTCTTTTTATACGGCACATCCTGGTAGCACAAAGATGTATCAGGACTTGCACAAGACCTTCTGGTGGTCTGGTATGAAGAGGCAGATTACTCAGATCGTGGAGTAGTGTCTAACTTGTTAGCAGGTGAAAGCTGAACATCAGAGGCCGGTAGGGCCGTTGCAGCTTTTGCCTATTTCGGTGTGGAAATAGGAGGATATTTTCATGAATTTTGTGATCGGATTGCTGCCAGCACTTCACGGGAAAAATGCTATTTGGATGATCGTTGATAGATTGACGAAATCTGCTCATTTCATAACGATGAAGGTTAGCTATCCTTTGAGTAGGCTAGCAGATATGTATATGCATGAGATTGTGAGAATGCACAGAGTACCAATGTCCATTGTATCAGATCAAGACCCGAGTTTTACTTTTTGATTCTAGACGAGTTTGTAGGAGGCCCTGGGGACAAAACTTACTTTTAGTACAGCGTTCCACCCCCAGACTGATGGATAGTCGGAGAGGACAATACAGATCTTGGAAGATATGTTGCGAGTTTGTCTGTTAGACTTTAGTGGTAACTGGATACAATTTATGTCATTAGTAAAGTTCGCTTATAATGACAACTTCCAAGCTAGTATCAGGATGGCACCGTTCGAAACTTTGTATGGTCGGAGGTGTCAATCTTCTTTGTGTTGGGATAAGGTTGGTGAATGTCAGGTGTTAGGACCTGAACTTGTGCAGCAGGCATCTGAGAAGGTGGGTTTGATCCGGGAAAGGATTAAATCAGCTCAAAGTCGACAGAAGAGTTAAACAGATATTCGCCACCGTGAGTTAGAGTTCGAGGTGGGGGTAAGGTATTTCTACATATCGCTCTGATGAAAGGGGTGATGAGATTTGGGAGGAAGGGCAAGTTGAGCCTGAGGTATATTGTACCATTCAAGGTTCTTGAGCGAGTGGGTCCGGTAGCCTACAGGATTGCACTACCCCCAACACTCTCGAGGGTCCACGGTGTGTTTCACGTATCCATGTTGAGGAGGTATGTGTTGGATCCTTCACATGTGATCAATTATGATGAGTTGGAAATTAAGGATACTTTAGCTTGTGAGGAGATACCTATTTAGGTTCTGGACCATAAAGTTCAGAAGCTTCATACTAAAGAGATACCATTAGTGAAGGTATTAAGGTGAAACCACAAGGTTGAGGAAGCTTCTTGGGAACTGGAAATGGAAATACGCCTGAAGTATACATAGTTGTTTTGAGTACTTGTACATTGTCCTACTTTGGGTTGGGATAGGTGGTTAGTCATTGGGAGTGTGTATATTGTGAACTCCTGAGATGGGTGTATATGCAACCACGGTATTCCTCCTCCATAAGTGAGGGTGTGTATGTATGTGTTATAATGGGGCTATAGTAGTCAACAGTTTTTCTTTAGAGTTGTGTGTATGTATTCAGTTGCATGTTTGAGTTTGTGAATGAGAGATGGCAAATTTTGAGGACGAAATTTTTGTAATGAGGGGAGACTGTAAGAACCCGAACCGTGATAGGTGGGTTTAATTATATAAAAGAGGGGCAAAATGGGAATTTAGTAGATTTTGTCGATGAAGCCAGAGTTCGTCAATGAAATCCATGTAAGTCTCATCGACGAAGTTTAGAGGCTCATCAACGACGAGAAGCTGAGAGATTTCGGGAAACCGATAATATCAAGTTTCGTCGATGAATCCATCCTCTCATCAATGAGCTTTCTATATGACCTCATCGACGAGGACACCATTTCGTTGATGAGGACGTTTGAGTCAAAGGGCTATAAATATCATTTCTCTTTACTTCCAAGCTAAGAAAACTAGATTCTCTCTTTCTCTCTCTCTCTCTCTCTCTAGAACTCACCCTACTTTCTCTCTCTCTAGATTTCCTCGTCATTTGTTGCTAGAATCATAGATCCGAAGTTACCATGAGGATCGTGGAAGGGTTCTCTACAAAACCTACTAATTGGAATCCTGTTTTGGAGATTTTCGGGTTTCGGCATAAAATCAAGGTAAGGCTCAGTTTTCTTTTCTGATCCCATTGTTTGGTAGAGGATGGAGTTGTGAGTATATTATGTACTGTGTTTTGTTGGTTTTGAGAACTTGGTTCGCTGTTTATGAGCCATAGAGTTCGGGATTGATATTTTAGGGAAAGGTAATGGAATACATTTTATATTAGTTATTTTTGAAATCGAACTTAGTGTAACTGTGGTCCATAGTTCTGTGTATGTTTTAACTACTCATTTGGGAGATCTAATGGGTAAAACTATGGGTTTTTCATGATTACAGTTTTGGGAAAAGGGGGCGACGAGCTGCATCCTTGGTTTTATTGAAAACCGTGTGTATATGATGATTTATAATGTGATATAAGGATGGTCATGCCTTGACTTGTTTAAACTGTATGTGTTCAGAAAATCAAGATTTTAGATTACCAAATGGGTGTGGTTTGTTTGGTTATATAAGCATGCATGTTTGTGTTTTGGTTGAAATGCAGTAGGAACTAGGTTCCAAATTGTTCCAGGTATGAAAGAGTGTCTGACTCTATATCCGAGGGCGTGTGTTTATCATCTGCCATGTAGGCAAAAGTGTCCGACTCTATATCCGAGGGCGTGAGCCTAAACCGGCTGATCACCGAAGGGTGTGGATCCACCAATTTGCGTCGGTACGATGCCATGGTAGTCTGGGACTAGCCATGTGTCGGTGGCGCCATGTATCGCGGGTTGGCTACGGGCTAACGCCAGATATCGCGAATTGGCTTCAGGTTAAAGGGTGTGACGACACTGGGTAGATCATGGGCATGCGTATGCGTATGCGTGTGTGTGTGTGTGTGTGTGTGTGTGTGCACTGTACTGGAACTGCATTGTGAAAACACTGAAAATGCTTTTTAACTGTGTATATATTTGCTATCATGATAACACTCAAATGCCACACACTAGTGTAACCTGTATTTGCCTTACTGAGATGTATCTCACCCCTATTGTACGTACATTTTTACAGGTCCTTCAAGTAATCGGAGCTAGCGTCCTTGGGTTAGGAGCGTAGGGGTTAGTGTACTGCGGGTAGTGCGTGGGTAAGTGTTAGGACTTGTGTTTTGTGGGTTGTCGTTTTGAGATGTGTTGATCACCCATTTGTATGTTATTTGATGGAACCTTATTTCTATTCTTGTATAGACTCTGGTATGGTACTGTATGTATATAGAATGACCTTTTTCCGTTGCGTATATTCTGTTGTGTTCAGATGTGTATAGGGTGCCTGGGAACCCCACGGGGTCGGACCCTCATCTTTGTACTGTATCTTTAGATGGTTTGTATGATACAGGGACTGGTTAGATTACATTTTCACCCATGGGTCCCATTTCCGGGTTTGGGGAGTGACATCAAAATATTTTTTATAATTTTTTTGGAATTTTGGTGATTTTTTCATATTTTCTCAAATTTTTAAAATAACAAAAAGACAATTAAACAAAAACAATGAAAATCAAGTCCCAAAAATATTTTTAAAATTTTCTCCTAAGTTTTCTGAATATTTTTGTGATTTTTATGAAATTTTTACAATTTTTTTATTGGTTTTCAAAAGTTTAAATATAAAATAAAATGAAAGACTAAACTGGTTTCATCCCGGTTTAGAAGACCCAACCGGTTCAGGAAGAAAATCGGTCAAAGGGGAAGGGTCAACCTGTTTAAGATCTAGTCAAGACCAAACAAGTCAACACATGTTGCCTTCCACGTGGGTTGTGTATTCAGATGTGTGTTGGTGCATAGCATATATGTGTGTGAATACGCATGTATGAGCATGAATCCATGTGTGTGAATACGCGTGGATAAGAATGAACATGTATGGCGCATGAATGGGCATGCATGCATGAATGAAAAATGAAATGACGTAATGCATGAATATATATATATATAAATATATATATATATATATATATATATATATATATGCATGGATAAGAATGGACATGCATGTATGGCACATGAACGGGCATGCATATGCATGCGTACATAAATGAATAATGAAGTGATGTAATGCATGCATATATGTATGCATGGATAAGAATGAACATGCATGTTTGGTGTGTGAATGGCCATGCATATGCCTGCATGCATGAATGAATAATGAAATAATGTAATGCATGAATATATGTATGCATGGACGAGAATGAACATGCATGCATGGCATGTGAATGGGCATGCATATGCATGCGTGCATGAATGAATAATGAAGCGATGTAATGCATGAATATATGTATGCATGGATAAGAATGAACGTGCATGTATGGTGTGTGAATGGGCATGCATATGCATGCATGCATGAATGAATAATGAAATGATGTAATACGTGAATAGATGTATGCATGGATGAGAATGAACATGCATGCATGTATGGCATGTGGTGGGTAAGCATATGCATACTTGCATGAATGAATAATTTCATGGATGATGATGTATGTGCGCATGCATGGATGTATGTATATATGCATGTGGGCATGTAAAAGTGTGTATGGTTGTGAGTTAAAATGTGTCCATGAGTGTGTGTAAAGACTAGGGTGTGCATGAATGTGTGTAAGTGGTGCCAAACTCAAACTCCCCAACTCAACATTTCTCTCTAACATTTCATCAAACAGTCTGCATGCATCGGACAAATTCCCATAGTATTAGTGCATATGAATCAATACATTTTTCGAAAGCATCAAAAAGGCATTGTAAACTATGCTACGCATCCCCAAACCAATCAAGACCACCATACTAAAACCTGATGCAGCAATTCTAGCAAATCTAAAAAAAAAAAAAAACATAAGTGCCCAAAATACTAGATACCATGGAAATCATAGTCATAACTAAACAAGTTTGGTTTGGGCATTTTATCAAATGGGTAGTAGAGATTTAGAAACCAAGCACCTCTACAAAGTAGCAGAGTTTTTGAAATTACCATCCATTAATTATGCATAGAGCAGATACCCATAACCCACACAAATTCAAACACACCCAATGATGATAAGTTCAATGGTTATAATCAAAGAATTAATCCAATTCAAATGTCAACAAGTAGAGTGTACCCAGTTGGAAAATCTTCAGAACAAAATCACATTGAATATGAGGGACAAACTTTGACACTGAGTGGCTGGCTCTGAAGCCGTACGTGAGCTGTCTCGACTTTGCGAGTTTGCTTGCACCACCACCTCACGATCAACTGGAGATGTGACCGTGAATCGCAAAGAGAGAGAGAGGGAGTGTTTGCTGGTGCTGCTACTTCCTTCGGAGGCTGGCTACTGTGAGAGAGCTATGAGGCTAGATCGGGGTTGAGAGGGACTGCTGCAACTGCTTCTTGCTGTGTGAGCGACTGTGCTCTGTAGTGCTCACGGCGTGGCTGAGAGTGGAGGTCGGATGCAGCGTTCTACGTGGAGTGGCCGGCGGTCATGAATCGGTGAGGTATGGCTAAAGGAGCCGTAGTCAAGAGTGATGAAGGGGCGCGGAGGTTCGCCGAAGATGGAGAAGGTGGCCGTGAAGTGCCCGGTGATCTTGGATCGGTGAGATACAACTAAAGGAGCCATAACCGAGAGTGATGAAGGGGCATGGAGGTTCGTCGGAGATGGAGAAAGTGGCTGCGAACACCTTTTATGTATTCCGTCTGCATGTGTGTGTGGCATGCAGGTATTCGAGTGTGCTCATGGATAGTGAGATTAAGTGAGAGGAAGAGTGAGAATCTACTCTTTCAAATTCCTAACAAAGCGGACCCCGCTTGCATCTCTACCATTCTCTCGTCATAACTAGCATAGGATGGTAGTTCTTCTTCAGACGAAACCCGAACAGAGGCACCGGAGATCTCCTGTGTTGCATTGGTAGTAGACTCAATTTCTCCGGCGAATAAGAGGCAATGTCGTCGTGGTTCTGGTCGAGGCCGGCGATAGCATTTTTGTCCAGCCCCTTGTCGGAGACGAAGGGTGACAACGGCAACGGTGCTCAGATGCTGAGATCGTGGGGGTGTGCCGGTTCACGACTGCTACTCTAGGAATTATGGTATGGGAGGTTTGGCTTTGTTGCTGGGGTGTTCGTGAGTGGGTGAAGCTGTAATGCTTGGATGGGGGCGGAGATGGAGTTGGTGCGAGAGAAAGGTCGTGCAGTCGAATGGAAGGTGGTGATGGGGGTTGAGAGCACGAAGAGATCGTGAGGGAGATGGAGAGAGTGGAATCCACGTGGGGTGATGTTCTCTGCCGTGTACGAGAGTAAGAGAGCCGAAGAAATGGGAATGGCCAAGACCCCCTCCCCCCCCTGCGAGCTGTGAGTTAGAGAACACAAGAAGGAGATCTGCGAGAGTGAGAAACCGTTGGAATGGTAGGCGAGGAGTTAGTGAAGGTAGGTGACGTGGTGGAAGATGGGTGAGGTCGGAGAACTGCTGTGTGTAGGTTTTGGCTTGGGGTGAACAGAGGAATGGAGACTTTTTCCTGATGGTCCTGTGCGAGAACCCCTTTATAGTGTCCAGAGAGTGCAAAATGGCGACCAAAAGCTGCGAGAAACAGAAAAGGAGCTCCTACAGAAAATATTCCCTTATTCCCTACGACAGAAAAGGGAATCATTGCACATGCTTTTTCTTTTCGCTTATTTATTATTATTTCTTTAGATTTTCTTCCCATGTACCCCGTGTTGCTTATGATGCAACATGTGTTTGTACATTTTTTATTTGCCCATGCTTTGCATTTTTTTAAGTTTCTTTTGTATTCATTTTTGTTGGCCAATTTTTATTTTCTCAAAAAGTCCCTGTTTGAAAATGAGAATTGACTCCCGATAATAAAGGACTCAGACTCAAAATTAAAAATACTCAAATAAAGTACTCAATTTTAAAATTAAAATATTCAATTTAAAATTAAAAGATTCCATTTGGAAACTCACATACTCAATTTAAAACTTAAAAACTAAATTCAAAAATTTGAAAGATTCAGTTTAAAAATTCATACTCAATTAAAAATTAAAAGATTCAATTTAAAATTAAAAGACTCAATTCAAAAATTCAAAGATTCAATTTAAATTAGAAGGACCTTAATTGAAAACTCAACTTTCAGATTAAAAAACTTGATTTAAGTCCTATTTTGAAAATATCCGGAACTCTTTTTTAAAAAATAATAATAATAATCGAGACTCATTTTTTAAAACAATCGAGATTCGATCGGGTCCTCTTATTCTCAGGGATAAAGCCAACTTTAATTGTGTTAGGTCTTATTGGGGAGGCCTTGTTAAAATTAGGGTGTTGACAAAGCATACAAGTACTGAAAATAGAGAGAGAGAGAGAGAGAGAGAGAGAGAGAGAGAGAGAGAGAGAGAGAGAGAGAGAGAGAGAGAGAGAGAGAGAGAGAGAGAGAGAACACAAACACAAGATTTTTACGAGGTTCAGCTGTTCCCGCTTACGTCCTCACCTCAAGCCAACCAGCTTGAGGATTCCTCTATACTGCTCACTTGACCGGGCGAAGCAAAACCATTTATAAATCAATTGAAAAATAACAATAACAATATTTATCCAAATGGAGAGTTCAAATTTGCATACTGGATGAAG
Organism: Malania oleifera; assembly: GCF_029873635.1. Classification (NCBI taxonomy): domain Eukaryota; kingdom Viridiplantae; phylum Streptophyta; class Magnoliopsida; order Santalales; family Ximeniaceae; genus Malania; species Malania oleifera. The sequence goes on along the minus strand of NC_080418.1, from coordinate 71,517,210 downwards.
GTGGTCAAAATTTAGATATGTTTGTTATGCTATAACATGCACCTAGTGAAATCATCTAATTTCTAGAAATGATATGATTTACTTTCTCTATGTAGTTTAAAGTTTCATCTATATATTGAATCGTAGGACCTACAAAACAAGTAAAAAAAATGCAGTTCCAAGTGCCCAAAACACGTGACATATGCATGTTTTTGTCACAAACCAACTACTGCCACTATACTCATAAGTAAAATGACCCATGGGAATTAAACCTACATTAAATGAGCCAAAGGTTTCCATGTTTGTACCGTATGGCGTATAAAAAAAAAAAGTAAAAATCAGGGTTCAAGGTTCCCAAAACATGGAATATGCATGTTTTTGTCCCATACAATATACCGCCACCATGCTCGTAAGTAAAATGACCCATGAGAACTAAACCTACACTTAATAAGTATATGGTTCCCATGTTTGAACCTAATAACCTATAAAAATAGTTTAGAAAGGGGTTCAAGGTGCCCAAAACATGAAATCTGAATGTTTTTTGTCACAATCTGACTACTGCTACAATAATCGTAAGTAAAATGACTCGTGAGAAGTAAACCTACATGAAATAAGCCAATGGTTCCCATGTTTGTACCATTTTACCTACAAAACAAATCAAAATCAGGGTTCAAGGTGCCCAAAACATGGAATCTGCATGTTTTCACCACAAACCAACCATTGTAACTAGTCCTACATCAAACAAGCCAATAGTTCCCAATTTTGAATCACATGACCTGCAAAAGAACTCAAAATAGGGTTTCAAGGTGTCCAAAACATGGAATATGCTTGTTCATGTCACAAACAACCTACCGCCACCATACTTGTAAGTAAAATAAGCAGTAGAAACTAGTCATGCATCAAACAAGCCATCGGTTCCCATGTTTGAACCGTAGGACTTAAAAACAAGTAAACAATGGTGTTCTAGGTGTCCAATACATAAAATCTGCATATTTTTGTCACAAACCAGGTACCACCACCATACTCGTAAGTAAATAACTTGTGGCAACTATCCTGTATCAAACGAGCCAACAGTCCCTAAGTTTGAACCATATGACCGAAAAAAAAAGTTAAAAATGGGGTTCAAGGTGCCCAATACGTGGAATATTCTTGTTCTCATCACAAACCAACTACTGCCACCATGCTTGTATGTAAAATGACTCATAGGCACTAGTCCTTCATCAAACGAGCCAACGGTTCCCAAGTTTGAAGCACATGACCTTCAAAACAAGTAAAAATGGAGTTCAAGGTGCCAAAAAAGTGGAATATGCTTGTTCCTGTCACAAACCAACTACCACTACCATGCACGTATGTAAAATGACCCGTGGGAAATACTTTTCCATCAAACAAGTCAACAGTTCCCAAGTTTGAATCGTAAAACCTATAAAACAAGTCAAAAATGGAATTTCAGGTGCCTAAAATGTGAAATATGCATGTTTTTTTCACAAACAACCTACCGCCACCATACTCACAACTAAAATGACCCATGGGAAATAACTTATGTGAAACAAACTAATAGTACCCATGTTTGAACCATATAACCTACAAAAAACAACCTAAAAATGCGGTTCAAGGTACCCAAAACATGGAATACGCATGTTTTTGTCACAAATCAACTACCGCCATCATACTTATAAGTAAACTGACCCGTGGGAATTAAACTAGCATCAATTTTCCAATGATTCCAATGTTTGTATCATATGACCTACAAAACAAGTCAAAATGGGGTTTTAGGTGCCCAAAATGTGGAATATGCATTTTTTTTTTTTTTTTTTTTGTCATAAGACAACTATCACCACCTTTCTTGTAAGTAAAATGATCCATGGGAACTAATCCTACATCAAAGGAGCCAACGGTTCCTAAGTTTGAACCATATGACCCACAATACAAGTCAAAAATGGGGTTCCATGTGTAAAACGTGAAATATGTATGTTTTTGTCACAAACCAACTTCTGTCACTATATCCATAAGTAAAATGACCTGTGAAAACTAAACATGCATCAAACGAGCCAAGGGTTCCCAAGATTGAGTCATATGACATACAAAACAAGTAAAAATTGGGATTCAAGGTGCCCAAAACACGAAGTATACTTAACTTGTCACAAACCAATTGCTACCACCGCAATTATAGGTAAAATGACCCATTGCAACTAAACCTATGTCAAGTGGGCTGACGGTTCCCAAGTTTGAACTATGTGACCTACAAAACAAGTAAAAAATGGGGTTCAAGGAGCCCAAAATGTGGAATATGCTTGTTCTCGTCACAAACAACCTACCACCACCATGCTTATAAGTATATTGACCTATACGAACTAGTCTTCCATCAAATGAGCTAATGGTTCCCATATTTGAACTAAATGACCTAAAAAACAAGTCAAAAATAGGGTTCCAGTTGCCCAAAACATGAAATATGCATGTTTTTGTTACAAACCAACTACTGCCACTGTACTCATAAGTAAAATGACCCGTGCAAACTGAACCTACCTCAAACAAGCTAATGGTTCTCAAGTTTAAACCATATGGCCTGTAAACCAAGTCAAAAATGGGGTTCATGGTGCCCAAAACATGTACTATGATTATTCTTATCATAAACCAACTACCGCCACTGTATTTGTAAGTAAAATGACGCGTGGGAACTAAACCTGCATCAAATGGTTCGAAGGTTCCCATGTTTGAATCATATAAAACAAGTCAAAATTGAGGTTCAAGGTGCCTAAAACATGGAATATTGATGTTTTTTCCACAACCGAACTACTGCCACCATGATTGTAAGTAAAATGACCCGTGGAAACTAGTCCTACATCAAATCGGCTAACAGTTCCCAAATTTAAACCACGGGACCTAAAAACAAGTCCAAAATGGGGTTTGAGGTGCCCAAAACGTGAAACATACATATTTTTTTACAAAAATTGACTGCCACCACCATACTCATAAGAAAAACACCCATGAGAACTAAACCTGCATCAAACGATGCAATGGTTTCAAAATTTGAACCATATGACCTACAAAACAAGTCAAAAATGGGGTTCAAGGTGCCCAAAACGTAAAATACACTTTTTTTTTGCCACAAACCAACTACTGCCACTATAATTTTAAGAAAAATTACATGAGAGAACTAAACCAACATCAAATGAGAAATCGGTTCCCAAGTTTGAACGATATGACCTACAAAAACAAGTCCAAAATGGGCATATGAGGTCCAAACTGAGTTGGGTTAGTCCCAACACGTCCGTCACATCAAAATGGACGTGCTAGATCTGACGGTGCCCAAAAAATCCACCCCAAAAGTTTTTTCCTCATTTAGAAGTAAAGTTAGAATACAAACAAATTTAGTAAACTTAGTTCGTTTTAAGCACGTAGATGTGTTGAAAATGGTGTGATCCCAAGAGAGGGGGTGAATTAGATATTTAAAAACTTGTTGGCTAATTAAAACATTTCGATTCACCATAGTTCATATCCCATTTAATATTGAAAATGTGTATGTAAAATGATTAAGCTATCAGTGCAGACATACACATATGCAGCATATCTCATTTAAATTAAATGTGTGCAAGCAAATAATTATAACAATGAACAAGCAAGCATACACACATGAAAATTTAGGTGTAGAAAATAAATGAGATAAGGAGAGAGACACACACAATATTTATTATCGAGGTTCGGCCAAACCAACCTATGTCCCCGCCTTGGGCATACCCTTTAAGGATTACACTAACCCTGCTCACTTAAACAGTCAGAGTAGAAGCCATTACGACCTCTTCTTATGGGGTGAGGTAAACCCCAGCTCAATTACAAGGCTGAGCCAACTTGTCTCCCTTACGGGGCGGAGACTCTCTAGTTCAATTACGGGCTGAACCTAACCGGTCTCACATGCAGGGTTGAGACTCCCCAGTTCGATTTTGGGTTGAACCGAACCTGTACATTAAAAATATTTTTGTACAAGATAATGCTTTTAAAAATACCAGCAAAGATGTACATGTTAAAGCCTTACAATGCCCTCTCTAATATGATATGAAATATGCTCAGTAGAGTAAGGGTGTTTTTCAAATAGTTAACGCACAAATAAAATATATGTGAATATTATAAATATGTTCTCCAACAAAGATTTTTGCAAATAAAAATATTTGAAGAATTTGGGATTTTAAGTTCAAGAAAATATTTGTGCTATAAATAATTTCTCCCAATAATATTTATCATGAAAATAATCGAGAGAAACCCAGTCAATACTCTCAAAGATGATTTTCAAAATAAAAGCTAATAGAGAGTAAAATCTATGGATCAACAATATGAATGTCCAAAAATAAATGTAATCTCTTCAAAAATATTTTTGAAATAAAAGAATGGAAGAGAGTTTAAGAGATTTGTTTGAAAAATTTTGCCCCAAAGAAGATATTTTTGCAATAAAAATGATTTGGGGAAACATTGATTAACAAAGGATTTGAGATAAAATTTAGGCTAATCAAAGGTACTAATCTATGCAAATGAAGAGGTAGTTATAGATTTTCAGAAAATTATGACCGTTATGGACATATTGGGGATTTTAGAAATTGTTTAATTAGAATTTAACCCCAATTACCATAGTTAATTTTTGGCAACTCGAAAGATTCGGTCGCTCGGTCCTTAAGGCCGGTCACCTAAATAGACACAAAGCTTGTATTGGGTTCGAGTGCCTGTGGGTGAGTCCGGTTGGCTAAAGCCCAGGCGATTTCCCAAACTTCATAGGTTTGGGTGCCCGATCCTTTGTTCAATTTGCTAGGCCTCACAATTCAGCTGTCTGAGATGATTTTGAACTATAATTTTGATCTCCCGGGGATAGTGGAAAAGTCAATGACCAGGGTTCAGTCAACCGTGCAAGCTACGTTCATTATTGGTTCGATCGCCCGAGGCTTCAATCAACTATTTGACTTTTTTGCCAATAGTGTGTTCATTCGATCGAGGTCTTTTTAACTGAAATGGGTCGGTCGACCCAGGCTATTAAAGTAACCCAAAAATCTAACATCAGTCGACTGAAGTCTGTCCTAAGGTCTGTCTGTGGCCTATCTGAGCATTAAGTTATATCATGCAGGCGCATGCATTATTACAAATCAAAGTATGAAAACCAAATGCAATTACAATTGAAATAAACAAATGTCTTCTTTCTTATTTGCTCTTCTCTTCATGTAATACGCTAGTATGATGTGAGTTTTAAGTCCTTTATGGCTTCCTTCTTCCTCTTCTGTGTGTGCATTTTGACTTGTAAACCTTGTTGGCCTAACAAAGCTTACAATTCTTATTTTGATGATAACAAAACATGATGTGTTTAATATGGTTTAAGTGAAAGTTTTTCAGGAAAAAGACAAAGCTTAAAAGTAGTGACAAAGCTCAAAAGGATGATAAAGTTTATGGATCAAAAAAGATCTTGAAGAGTATGAGGATTAAAGATAACTTGATGAAAGCTCAAAAAAAAGTTCAAAAACTCAAAGATGATGGAAGAACAAGGACTTACTTGAAGATCAAAGGAATAAAAGTTTTAAGGATGTTTGTATGTAAGTACTTCAAGTTAATTTCAAGTATAAACTGAATTGAAGCTCTCATAAAATCAAAAGAAACTTAGAAATATATTTTTAGAAAAATCCTAAAGTATTTTTTTTCTAATCGTAGAAAAGAAGGGTTTTTAAAAAAAAAAAAAAAGTTTTTAAAAACAGAAGGGCCAGGCAGCTATCTTCTTGTGGCAAGTGACTGCCAAATTAAATGAAGAATTTTTCAAAGAGGCAGTAGGGTGTCAGGCGACTGCCTGAACATAGCCAAGCGCCTGGGTGGTCATGTCAAGCCACTATCTGGGTTCTAGCAGGTGACCGCCAGTGTTCTATGTTGTGAGTTTCTTCTATGACAGGCGACTACCAGGTTGTGGCAGGCAACTGCCACTCGAACGTTGGCTTAAAAACTTCCAACAAAAAGATTTTTTAAATGGATTTTTTGGACATTATTATTTTGAAAAACTTAGGGATTACTTCAAGGAAACTATGGGGGTAAGGAATTACTTTTAAACTTCTATAAATAGCCCCAAACTTCAAAGATTTTATACACCAAGAAATTTCTAGCAATCAAAGTTCTCTAAAAAGCTCTCAAATTCTCTTGTGTTCATCCATCTTCAACTACTAAGTTACTACTAATACAAACTTCGAAGTAAAGCCTTCAAAGTCTAAATATTTCAATACTTGGAAGATATTTGATGACTTAAATTCAGTATTGAGCTTCAATCCTTTTATATTTGATTTACTTTGAAGTATTATTGTACTGAATGTTGTACTAACCTACTCTGCTATGAGAGTGTTTTCTTGTACACAAACTCTTCTCTATCTTGGTTCTTGTTTATAAATGATTCAGGGCTGTAGAATCGTTGGACCAAACGAGGGAATATCGTTTGGAGAGGCAAGCTCTAGCCTAACGGAAGGAGTGATTATAATCGGTATTGTTCCACCCGTCAACGGAACTGAACTAGTGAATCCTTTGATGGTTTGTCAAAGGCGAGGATGTAGGCTGAGTATAAGCCGAATCTCATAAAATCTTATGTCTCTCTTCTTCTTTACTCTTTATTTTTCAGCAATACTTACAACCTGCGTGTATGCTTTAAATTGTTAATTCTGAGTGTATGGTTGTTAAATAAACTCGAGGATAATATGTTTTGGCTTGATCAGCACTGATTATAGAAACTGAAAGGGACTACGTTGGTTGATCATCCTAAACTTATTAATCTGAAAGTTTGTTTAAAAATTAAACACAAAGAAGAATTGTGAGTTTGGAATAAACACAGGGCTTACATAAATTCAGCGTGCTTTACAATTTATTACAGGGCTATTGATACAAAGATCAAGTTTTTGATTATCTTGTTGATTGGTTGTGGTTGAATTGTTTTTGTATTTACTTGTTGTGATTGTTGATATAAAACAAAGAATTAAACTTGAAATAATTTTAAAATTCCAATTCACCCCCCCCCCTCTTGAGAAGCTATCCTAATTTCAAACCGGTTCAAAACACTAGGCACACACATGAGACACTTGTATTTGTCAACATCAAAACCGAGATTAGACTCAAAAGGCCAACAAGGTGTCCTAGTCGGGTATACGAGCCCTAAATCGAGTGTGGTCAGTACCGACACGTCTGTCATATTGACCTGGACGTGCCAAATTTGACAATGCCCAAAAACTCCTCTTCGACAGCTTTTTCCTTAGAATACAAACATAGTAACCTTAGTTCACAATTTTTCACACAAGTGTCCAATTCAGACATACAAGGTCAAAACTAAATGCGGTCAGTCCCGACACGTCTGTCACCTTGACCTAGACATGTCGTGTTGACTTTTTGAGTCTGATCCCTATTTTGATGCTGACAAAGCACAAGTACCTTATGCATGTATTTAGTGCATGATCAAGTTTACACGTCAGCACACATAAAATTAAAGCGAAATGGAAGTCAAAAGGAACTTAAAGCTTACACACTCAATGTATTCCATAAAGACAGAAGAGCAAAGAAAAAGAACAAGACAAATATCAAATATTTTAATTTGTAAATGCATTTTGTTTTAAATTTGGTTTGTAATAATGCATATCATGCATGATGTGACTTAATGCTCAAAATGACTATAGAAAGACCTTAGGGACCTAACCTTTTAGGAAAACCTTTTCTCATAAAAAGCTAAAATCATACAAAGTTTTTTAAATGAATTTGGAGTCAAAAATAAGGCCAAACTTGCATTTTAACTAAGCCAGGTCAACCGACCCTTTCATGTTCAAACACACCTTAGTCGACCGACCTGTTTTGTGTGCTTAGCCAACCAGCCTCATGAAAGCTATAGAAGGGCAGCCGACCAACCCTGTTTACAAACTTGTTTTAAAGTGCCTCAGCCGACTGACCCCTAAGTGCTTTAATTCACTCAGTCGACGGGCCCTTGGATTTTGACAAGATTGCATGCCTCGGCCGACTGGCCATCTAAGAACAAATGAGCCTCAGCCGACCGGCACTATTTATCGGGCAGATTAAACTTAACCCACAATTGATCAAACCTACGAAGGTTTGAAAAACTGCCCAGGCCAACCGACCGGTGTTGTTGACAATCGACCAAGCCCCTTCAGAAATTCAAATTTTTGGCTTAGGTCAGCTGACTAGCAAAGCCTTGAGTCGACCAAACCTCTCGGGTTTGGGTATTTCTTAGCGCCCTAAGCAGGTTTAATTTTTGAATTAAACAAATTTTAAAAAATATCCTCTATGTAACAACCTGCTAAATGAACTGGGTTTTTTTTTTTTTTTTTTTATATCATGATGCCTAACATGCTCTGATACCATATTGTAAAAAAACCCAATTATTAACCTAAGCAGTGAAAAGCATACACTGAATAAACATGTCCATATCATACAATATCAATACCAGAGTGCTACCATGTTTTTCCCAAAATATACACATATATATCTGTTTTCCCAAAAATTCCCTCAAATATAATGGGATGTACAAAAACACTCCCAAAAACATACCCACTCTCTGGCAGGGCACTACTGAAGCCCCTCTATTTACGAGCCTGGTCTACTCGCTTACCTGGATCACCTGAAAAATATATCAACACTGGGATGAGCCAACGCTCAGTAAGGAGAAATATGCTATTACTAGTGTGTGGCAAATGAGCTACTATATATATTATGAAATCTGTTTTCATATAAACATGAATAACTGAATACAAAGTACAATACCAATAATAAAATACACCACCCCTTCTTCCATGTTACTTAACATAACAGTATTATGGTTATAAATCAAAGTACTTCTAGTGTACATAAGTATGGTCCCTGTTTCTATAAATCTGTACGTATATAATAGTAACTGAAACTGTTCTCTGTGGCTATCTGTGTGTCATGACTTGCCCCCCTTATGACAAGGTTGTGCAGCCCGTAGGCTGAATTTACCCTGACTGGCCAACCAGGAATAAATCACTGAACTCCGTCAGTCAACCTGCCCACCTCAACCCATATCTAGATAGGGAGCCTAACCCCTTCAAGGGCCTACATGGTCGACCTTACCACGTATTATCTGAATAGGTGGTTGCACTAAATAAGTAACATAATATCTGTAGCAACGGTACCGTGCTCTATAGTTGCAAGTCCAACAGGGTCTGATATCATATAATACATTTCTATATATATATTTGATTTACCATAATTCTGAGTACTAAAATAACCATGATGCTGCATAAACTGTACTGTAATTCATACATCGTACTACTGAGAATTATCTATTCATAACACTGAAAATTACATATTCATAATACTGAGATTCGTATAATCATGGTACTAAAATCCATAAAATCATAGTACTGAATTTCACATAATCATGGTACTGAAATTTGTAAAATCATGAAACTAGCATTCGTAAAACATATACTCATACCATATTCATGTTCACAAGTCACACCATACTTAAATACATAATTTTTCATAATTAAATTAGCTGTATAATGTTTCTAAAAATACCTAGCATAGCATATTTCCCTTACCTGACTACTGGAAAGCCCCTAGGGAATACAAGTCTAACACCCACAGGGCCTCCTACAAAACACCCTGAAACCAACATATGTCAGAACAAAATATCAGTATTTTTCCATCTATATCATTTCCTATAACTGCCAGAAAGCCAAAAAATAGCTAAAAAGTCTTATCCTGAATTTGGGATGAAATCCAACTCTATTTTCCCGATGATTCGCTCCGGTAGATTTGTAGAGAACTCTGCCAGGAGTGTCGCGGTAGCTTCGGATTGTCGATCCCGTGATTGGTGGGGCCGGAATTGAAGAGAGAAGGGAGAGGGAGACGTAGAGAGAGAGAGAGAGGCGGTGAAAATGACAAAATATCCCGGTTTCCCTCCTTTTATACTGCCAAATTCGTCAACGAGACACGTCACCTCGTCGACAAGTCTTTCATAAAATTCGTCGACAAAGCCTTGTATTCGTCGACGAAATTCAGAACAGCCAGAAACCTCTCTCGGTATTTTCTCGTCGACAAAGCCCTGTGTTCGTCGACAAAATTCTAAAGACCTTCGTCGACAAGACCCTGTGTTCATCGACAAAACTGGGCAATTTCCTAAAATTATTTTTATTCTCCAAAATGCAATGTCATCGACGAAGTCTACGGCCTCCTTCTATTTCTGTTTCTATTTTCTCTCCCTCTTTATTTAAATTCTATTATTTTTCGGGTTACTACACTTTGTGTCCCTAACGGTCAAATTTTTTGGAAAGTTTATATATTCATGAGCTTAATTAGGAAGGAGATTAGCTTAAGAAATTCTCTCAAATTTTTTTACTCTCATTTTCTAATTTTTAAGCAAGAAAATCATACTCTCTTTATTATTCCTTTGAGAAATCATTTTGAAAAAGAGCTTTGTTTTTTTCTTATACTATTTTCATTTGCAAATTCATTGCATTTGAGAGTTGTTAAAAGAATCATTTGTTTGGGCATTCATTCTTACATTTCAAGGCATATACTCTCACTCATTCTTTAATTTTTGAAAATCATTCTTGAGAGTAAATCTTGGTTCTCTCCACATATTTTGTTGATAAATATTTTTGGAGAAACCTTTTCTTGCTTGGGAATCTTTGCACATCTATTACAAGATTTCCAAAACTCATATTCTTTATTTGCAAAAATCCTTTTGAGCTTCAAGTCCTAGTTTCCCTTGAACCATATTTTTGAATATCACCTTTGGGAAAACTTTTAAGGGTTTAAGATCTTTGAAAAACATATATTTCCATATTCCATTTTTCATCAAAGATCTTATATATTTAGTTGGAGAAAAATCATTTGAAAGCAAAACCCCTTATTCTCCTACATTTTTATTGAAATATATTTTTGGAGAAATATTCATTAAGGTTCAATCTTTGAAGTTTTTATTGTATACATATTATTCAAAGATTGCAAAAATAATTTTGATAAAATCACTCATACTCTACTGAGCACATTTCATATCATACGATAGTGCATTAAAGCTTCAATTTGTACATCATTAGCTTATTATAGAAGCATTCTATTTGTACACAAAACTTGATTATTGTTGTATTCTAGGCATGGCCTGAAGAGGGAGACTCGCCCTGTGAAGAGTCTCGGTTTGGCTCGAACTCGGCTAGGTGAGCTAGGATTTGCACCATCTTACAAAGTGTGGACAGTTTGGTTCAGCCTGGTAATTAAGCTGAAGTGCCTCCACCTCATAAGGAGATTTGGTTGTGGCTTAGCCTCCGCAATTGAGATAGGGAGTCTCTGCCCCATAAGGAGAGTGTAAGTGGTCGCTCCACCCCGTTAAAGTGAGCATTTAGTGAATCCTTGAGCTGCTGGCTTAAAGCAGGGACGTAGGCAGGATTGGCCGAACCCCAATAACAAATATTGTGTCTCCTCTTTATTTTTTTGCACTTTAATTTTCGTACATGTATTTTTAATTATTTATCGTCTTAATTGTTTTACATACATGCTTTGATTATCGGTGTAATTGGTAACTACTTAGAAAGACCCTAGGTTGCGAAATACTATTTGTAATTTTAAATTTAACCTAGGAAGTTTTTAAATACCCAATTCACCCTCACCCTCCCCTTGAGAATACACCATTCCTTTTATGGCAGAGTTGATGGTACCTAAAAACTTAATCCCGAGAGCTTTTTCCCCACTTAGAAGCAAATTAAAATGCAAAAAAATTTAGTAAACTTAGTTCATTTTAAACACTTAACTTACCAATCAGGCATACGAGGTTCGAACCGAGTGGGGTGAATTCCGACTAATCAAACTTAGTTATTTACAATTTTATCATTTTTTTACGCTATGTCCAAATGTCCGATCACTTTACTATCAAATCATTTTTAATTATAGTATAAGCATATATGTTCAAACATTGTATACTAATTTATTGTATAATCATTATTTTATAGGGTTTGTGGCAGTCACAACACTATGATGATGTCAGACACTATAGTGGGGCAAATGCGCACAACTTTTGATTTTTCCTGTATTCTTTGTTATCTAAACAGAATTATTTTTTATTTTTTAATTTCAATTCAGTAGAAGTTGGTCAACGAAGGCTCTAAAGCTCATCGATGAATAATTACTGAGAGTAGGAAATTTCATACTTTTGGCCTCGTTGATGAGAGCCATGTATTCATTGACAAAGGTTCTTCTTGGTCTCGTCGATGAAGCCCCTATATTCATCGACGAGGGGTGCCTAGGTTGCGGCAGTTTTCTGAAATTTTAAATTTTTGAATGTTGGGTGGTTGGGCAATAAGGGAAACCTCTAAGGAAACTCTATATATGTCATCTGGGCATATTTTGAGAGTGATAATGATCATTATTGAAGTGTATTGTGTACATTGTGATTTCCATAGTGAAATTTGTGTGCCTTTTGCTTTCGTGGATGTAAGCTTTGCCGAACCACATAAATCTTTTTGTTGCTATGCTTATTGGTTGTGTTATTTATTTCTTTTTGATTATTCCATTGTGCATCTTCATTATACGATCCATATCACAACAAATTGATATCAAAGTAATTGTTGTTATGGTATTGGGACCGTCTTCTGCAAGATTTGACATTGTCAAATTCAATGGAACCAAAAACTTCGATTTATGGCAGAGGAGAGTGGAAGATATTCTTGTGTAACAAGGAATGGCTAAGGCTTTGCTTGATACTCAACCAAAAGGAATGGATAAGGCAACATGGTTAGATTTGAAAGCAAAGGCAGCGTCGACAATACGCTTGTGTTGGGCCGATGAAGTTCTCTATCAGGTGATGGAGGATTCTCCAGTGGCTATCTGGCGAAAGTTAGAAAGTCAATACATGTCTAAATTCCTTAATAACAAACTTCTTCTTAAGCAGCATTTATATTGTCTTAAGATGGTAAACGGATCTAGTCTAGATCAACACATCAATGCATTTAATCAAATCATAAGTGATCTTATAAGAGTTGATGTGAATTTTGATGAAGATGATCAGGCTTTGATGCTATTAAATTCTTTGCCCTTAACTCATACCTACAAAAATCTTGTGACCACTCTTACGTGGGGAAAAGAAACACTTGAAGGGGTAACAAGTGCTTTGTTAAATTTTCATCTAAGGTTGAAAATATGTGATGAAGGGGAAGGACTTGTGGTAAAGGGTTGTAATGAGTGAGGCAAAGGAAAGTTTAAAAATGGGTCTAATCAGAAATCCCAAAATCAATCCAAGAAGAAGAAGGAAATATGGTGTTATAAATGCGGTAAAAAGGGACATGTGAAACTGGAGTGTCCGAATTGGAAGAAAGGTAATGCTAATAAGCATGAGGGGATTTTTAAATCTGTGAATGTTGTTCAAAAAGAGGATTCATCATATGGTGATGTTCTATTAGTTTTAGCAGAGTTGTATAATCTAACAGACTCTTGGATACTTGACTCGGCATGTTCTTATCACATGATTCCAAACAAGGAGTGGTTCAGCACTTACAGGTGAATAAATTTTGGATCAGTTCTTATGGGTAATGATTCTTCTTACAAGATCGTTGGCATAGGAAATGTAAAGATAAAAATGTTTGATGGTGCTGTAAGAACATTGTGTAATGTAAGACATATGCCTGAGTTGAGAAAGAGTTTAATATCTCTTAGCACTTTGGATTGTAATTGTTTTAATTACAAGTCCAAAGGTGGAGTCTTGACAGTTTGGAAAGGTAATCTGACTTTAATGAAATAGCATAAATTGGATGAAAATATTTATATGTCGTAGGGAACTACCGTTGTAGGTGGAGTTGCAACCGTGGATGCTGAATTAGATGAAACCGTCTTGTGGCATATGCGTCTTGGGCATATGGGAGAACATGGCATGAAAGAACTACACAAAAGAAAATTGTTGAAAGGTTTGAAAACATGCTAGTTGGAACTTTGTACGTTTTGTGTTCTTGGAAAATAGAACAGGGCAAAATTCAGATCAGTTACTCACAAAACGAAAGGAATTCTTGACTATCTACATTTAGATGTTTGGGGCCTAGTAAGAGTTGCATCAAATGGTGGGCATGTGTACTATGTAAGTTTCATTGACGATTACTCACGAAAGGTTTGGGTTTACTTCATGTGTCACAAATCTAGTATGTTTTCCAAGTTTAAGATTTGGAAGAGTAAAGTGGAAAACCTGATAGGGAGGAGAATCAAATACTTAAGGTCAGATAATGGGACCGAGTACGCTGATTCTCGGTTTATGGAGTTTTGTACAGAGCAGGGCATCGAGAGACATTTTACAGTTCGCTGAACACCTCAACAAAATGGTGTGGCAGAACGGATGAACTGGACTCTTGCTGATAGGGCTTGGTGTCTTGGATTGAATGCCGGCCTACCGAAGAATTTCTGGGCCGGGGCAATTAGTATGGCTCATTTTCTAGTTAATCGATCACCAAGGGCATCACTAGCGGGTAAAGTGGCAGAAGAGGTTTAGACGGGAAATGCAATAGACTACTCCAAATTGAAGGTATTCAGGTGTCCAACCTATATCCACGTGTCTAGTGAGGAGAGGTCTAAGCTTGACCCGAAGTCTCGTTGTTGCATCTTCTTGGGATATCTAGAAGATGTGAAGGGGTATAAGTTTTGGGACCCAGTGGCAAACGAGGTGGTGATTAGTAGAGATGTAGTCTTTGATGAGAAGGCTACGGTGACGTATACTCAAGAGTTTGATGAACAGAACCAGGAGCCAGAAAGTTGGGGTAGTGATGAACATTTTGTGCAGGTGGAGTTGGAAGCTCAGGGCAACGAAAATGATCATGGTCTCGTGGTTGCAGGGAACTCTAGCTCGAGAAACTAGCAAGTTGAAGATATTCCTGTATGGAGATTCGAACACACTATCAGGCCTCCATCAAGGTATGGTTTTGATGAGTTAGTATCTTATGCTTTCCTTATTTGTTGCAATGATCCAACTTCTTTTCAAGAGGTAGTGCACGGCCAGGAGAAAGATAGAGGGATGGGAGCAATGATTAAGGAAATGGAATCACTGCATAAGAACAAAACTTGAGAGTTGGTGGAACTTCCAAATAGGAAGAGACCAATAGGTTGCAAATGAGTGTATAGGAAGAAGGATGCGAGTTTAGAAAATGAATGAGAGAAATTTAAGGCACGATTGGTAGCAAAAGGATACTCACAAAAGAAGGGGACAAATTATGATGAGATCTTTTCTCTAGTGGTCTGACATACTTCTATCATAATTATGTTGGGGTTGGTAGCTTATTATGATCTTCATTTGGAACAAATGGATGTGAAGACAGTGTTTCTTCACGGTGACTTGGAGAAACAAATCTACATGGTACAGCTAGAGGGATTCATTGAACCAGGAAAAGAAAACTTTGTTTGTAGGTTGAAGAAATCTCTTTATGGGCTGAAACAGTCTCCAAGGCAATGGTATAAATGGTTTGATTCATACATGATGAAGATAAGCTACAAACGGTGTAAGTATGATTGTTGCGTTTATGTGAACAAACTTGATGATGGATCACTAATTTTTTTGTTATTGTACGTCAATGATATGTTGATAGTTGCAAAGGATTTAACTGAGGTGAATCAGTTAAAGGACCTGTTGCATAAGGTATTTGACATGAAGGATCTTGGTTCAGCCTAGAAAATACTTGGGAAAGAGATTCATTGTGACAGAACTGCAAGGAGATTATGGTTATCTCAGGGTGGTTATATTCAGAAGGTGTTGGAAAGGTTTAGCATGGCTGATGCAAGACCTATGTGTACACCTCTAGCGAATCATTTCAAGTTGTCTACTACAGATTGCCCAAGTTTGGATGAGAAAATCTGGAACATGTCAAAGGTCCCCTATGCTAGTGCTGTGGGGAGTTTAAGTATGTACGAGACTAGATTTAGCGCATGCAGTGAGCATGGTGAGCAAGTTCCTCTCTAATCTAGGAAGGCAGCATTGGGAATCTGTAAAATGGATACTCAGATACTTACATGGTATATTGGGATATGACATCATGTTCAGCAAGTAATAGGGTTGTCCTTCAGTTATAAGATTTCTTGATGCAGATTATGCTGGAGATATGGATGACAGAAGGTCTATAACAAGATATGTGTTTACCCTTGTAAAAGGATCGGTATGTTGGAGATTCATGGTACAGTCTCTGGTTGCATTGTCCATGACTGAAGCGGAATATATGGTAGTTGCCAAAACTACAAAGGAAGCCTTATGGCTTATTGGTTTAGTCAGAGAGCTGGGATTACAGCAAGATGGTGTGGTGCTACATTGTGATAGTCAGAGAGCCATTTACTTGACGAAGAATCGGGTATACCATGCTAGGACCCAGCACATTGATGTGAGATTCCACAGGGTTCGAGAATTGATTGCTTCGGATGAACTTGTGTTAGAAAAAGTTCACATATCTGAAAATGCAGTGGATATTCTGATGAAATCAGTTACTTCAGAGAAGTTCAAGCATTGATTGGACTTACTCCATGTCTCCAAGTGATAGAAGGGAGACATACCCAACCAAGCATTTTTTAAGTTCAAAGTGAAGCAATTCATGTTTTTAAGATTCTCCTAAGGGGCGTATAATCGCCAAGGTAGAGATTGTTTTTTGTGGCTCTTATACTTTTGTTTTGATAAGCAAAGAAGAAAGGATGAAAAACATGAAGGGGACAGCACAGTAGGACTCGTCGACGAAGGGCCTATGCTCATTGACGAGGGAACAGTAGAGGTTCGTAGACGAAGGCTTATTGTCGCTGAATAATTACCTAGAGTAAGAAATTTCAGACTTCTAGCTTCGTCGATGAGAGCCCTATATTCGTCGATGAAGGTTCTTCTTAGTCTTGTCAATGAAGCCCCTGTGTTCATCGACGAGGAGCGCCTGGGCTGCGGTAGTTTTCAGAAATTTTGAATTTTTGAATGTTGGGTGGTTGGGCAAACGGGGGGAAACCTCCAAGGAAACTCTATATATGTCATCTGGGCATATTTTGAGAGTGAGAATGATCATTATTGAAGTGTATTGTGTACATTGTAATTTCCATAATGAAATTTGTGTGTCTTTTGCTTCCATGGATGTAGGTTTTATCGAATCAAGTAAATCTTTGTGTTGATATGCTTATTGGTTGTGTTATTTATTTCTTGTTGATTATTTCGTTGTGCATCTTCATTATACGATCCAGATCACAACATGTATGTATTTGAATTTTGAATAATTTATGAATGTTTTAGTAATTCTGATTTAATTTTATGTATGCTAAAATGTAATTACAGGCTTTTGAAGGAATTTTCAAAAAAAAAGTTAATTATTTCAAATTATTCGTGACGGTTTGAAAAATCGTTACTAATAATAAGAGGATAAAGTATTAGTGACGGTTTTTAAACTGTCACTAAAAGATTAAGACCATCACTATAGAATCAACATTTTCTCGGCCAAAATTCATGACTAAAGGTCAAATATTAGTAATGGTTTTGTAATCATTACTAATAGGATATTATTAGTGACGGTTTTAATAACCGTCACTAAAAACGTAACATTAGTGATAGTTTATTGATCATCACTAATAGCGTTCTATTAGTGACTATTATTAATATCACCAATAATATTTGGACTTTAGTAACGAATTCGAACCGAGAATATGTATAATTTATAATGACGGTCGTAGGCAATAAGTGACTATTTTTTTCCGTTACTAATAAGTATTTGTCGTTGCAGATATGGTGACTAATTTCAAACCGTCACTAATACTAATTAAACCATGGCTAATACTATTAGTGACAGTTTTAATTATTGTGGTGGTAGGAGCTAATCACTTTACAAGATGAAGCAAACAAGGATTACTTAGGCCATTGGTAATAATCATTGGAGACTGGGAAGGGATTCTAGCAAAAGAGCTTGTGGCGTAAGAGAGAATATTGCATCTCTAAATACCCTTTTGTTCAATAGAATAGAATATTCATGTGAATAGAAGCCTATAATCTTTACCATCTTGAGCGAAGCCACAAAAGTGATCCTATAGGTTCGACATGGAAATGAAAGCATTCCACTTTTGACCATGCAAGGATGAATGAAGCAAAATTTATAACATTAGTAGTCTTATATTATATAGTTAAAGAAAAATTAGAAATATTTAAGTTTCTATATTTCTCAATTGTAAAATTTAGAAATTAAATTGTTTGATAGTAATATGATAAATTTAAATTGAGTATTTTGGTTAATTTGTACAGGATTGTTGTCTTCAAATGACATACAATTGTATTTTTTTTTTCTAAAATATAATAAAATATAGGACAAACACGAGGTTTCGATAGCTTATATCTAGCGCAGAACACGAAATTATAATTTTGAATTTTTCAATAGAAAAAGTATAATTTTATTATTTAAAAATTTTAATTTTAAATCTATTTATAAAAGCACATCCCGTGCTTTAGTATGAGATTTCTGGTAGCTAGTATTTAAATAAGCGAAAATTTCTTTTTTGATTAATTAAATCATGCGAATTTTTTGCCACAAAAGCTGCTAAACTCGTTGCCAATGCTAGTAATCTCCACGCATCATCGAACGAGCTTGGCGTCCGCCGACAGGGCAAGAAATGCATGGTGGCCATTGGATTTGGCTAAGAGTTGGTTTCACGAAATGGCTACGACAAAGCGCGCTCATGCTTCATGCATGGCACGTTTGGGGTGTGGGTGAAACAAAATATACGGAAACAAAAAAAAAAAAAACCACTTGCACCTTTTTATCATTTCCCTTCTATATGTGTGGAACTGCCTGACAATCCTGTCGGAGATCTGATGAGAAAGTATAAGCCAAAAAATTCTGAATTTTTTATTCTGAAATAATGCATTTCGTTATTCTTTCAATTAAATAATTTTAAAATAGTACTTGAGCAAAAGATATAGAAATTTAAATAGGCCCCACTTTATTGGACCAATTTAACAATAAAAATAAATTTTCAGATAATGTATATATATATATATATATATATATATATATATATAGTTTGCTAGCATTAGAATTTAATTTATGCATTAAATGTGAATTTGGTGCATATTATTCTTGTTTTGATAGTTAATTATGAGAGGATAGAATAAATGTCATTTTTTAAAATATATTTCATTTAGAAAAAGTTTGGTTTGTGAATTTGTACTTCAAATCTTTTTTATTTTTACTTTCGTTTGTGTTCCTCGTTGAGATTTAAATTTTGACTTTAAAACCTTCGTTTGTTGTTCTATTAATTGATCCTAATTAAAATTATTAATTTTATAATGGAACAATTTTGGGAACACTTGCAAAGTCTAACAAGAAGTGAGACCATTAGCCCCCACCAGCATGGCATGGTGGAAAGGTATCAACACGTAAGAAGGAGTATCGAGGGTTCAATTCTAGGTATACACTCATGGAGTCAGCGGTACCTGTGAATGGTGAGAATTTACTCTATGAGCCAACAGGGACCGTGGATGATAAGAGTTCGCTCTATGAGCCAGCGGGAACCGTGGATGGTGAGAGTTTTCTGTGAGCCAGCGGAGACCATGGATGGTAACGGAGATGTGTCCCGGGAATCGGGTTGGTCGAACGTCCAACTAATGCACGGAAACTGTGTCCTCATTCCAAACTTTACCTGATCAGCAAGACCTAAGGGGAGAACGCTGATCTGTAGGTTTGGTGCCGTACAAGGGGTCCGAAGGGCTTGTTGATGGCTGGAGTTCTTATCTAATAAAAAACAAAAACAAAAAAAGAAAAAATGTGAGACCATTAGAATTTTCCAGTTCAATGGAAAGAAAAATCAAATGCTTGTAGAAACTACTTCTATAAAGACAAATTTGAACAACATGCTAATTGAAAAGAGGCTTTGCCATCGGGTATAAAATACTCAAAATGTGTTATGTGATATCATGACAATTTCCATTTGTTTTCAAATTTAGACGATCATCCTTTGATTTTTCTCTTTTATCATGATTAAAGTGAAGAAAACTTTGGGGCTCATTTAACTGAACTTTTTCATTTTTTTAGTTTTCTAAAAAATTATAAAATTTATATTATTTTTTAGTTATTCAAGATTCATATTACATAAAAAGGTAAAAAATGAAGAGTTTGTTTAATTATGCAAACTGCAAAATAGTTTTTTTTTTTCCTTTGTAAATATCAAAATAATAACAAAAAATATAACTCGTCTTTCAATTTTACAAAAATTATATAAGGTGAGAACCGGAATCATAAATTTTGGACTTTGATTTGGAAACTTAATACATAATTCACATAAATTAAAGTTGAAGATCATAATTTCTTTCTCCTTTATGCAAAGTAAGAAGTTTAGAAATTTACAAAATAAAAAAAATTAAAAAAAAAAGAAGTGTTTCCAACTTTTCTTCATAACTTTAGAAGACAAAAAACAAATTGGTATTTTTGCAAGTCATTAAGAAAACTGTAAATATAAAATAAAAACTATTTCTACAAACAAATAATGCCAACAGTCTTTTACTATTGCATACATTTATTTTATACATTTTTTTTTTAGAAATAAAAAATTAGCCAATCTTTCTCTTTTCTTTTTTCTTTTTTTGTCAAAACTAAACATGCCTTTACATTCTTTTGTTGCATAGAATTTTTCATTACAATTTTTTTCAGAATTAAATGTGAATTTATTTTCATTTTAAATTTTATATTGAATTATTATAAGAGATAATACAAAACTATAACTTTTTTCATAGGCACTAGGTGTCAACACTGGGCATAAGTGACCAATTTTGGTTGCCAATGTCTTGGTGACATAAGGAAACCAAAATATGTAAAATGAATCAAATCATTGGTTCATTTACTTACCCTTTTGTTTATTAGCAAAGTTGTTACTTCATTTTATTTTTCAAAAAAATAAAGAAAAACCTTTAATAAAAAAAATTGGCTCGGGAGTACCGTAGTGAATAGGGAAGGTAAAATTTTAGACCTTTTCTATATGAACTTTAAAAAATTTATCACTCTAAAACACCCATTTTAAGAATGGTTACTATACTTATCCTACGTGAGTGTGTGTATCTCCTATTTTAAAGTTCAAATTTTGAAAAAAAAAGGGTTGAAAATTGGTGAAAAACAACCTTACAAGAAAAACATTTTTCTTCCTTTTTGAATCAACCGTATATTGTGAATGCTTAAAACCAAATTGCATTGCACTAACACTTTGAAACTCATGGTTGAGTGTGGATTTCTTAAATAATCATGAATGTTAATTTAGAGAACCCATCATTGCATCTTTATAAAAAAATATAATAAGGTTCTTCTTGTGATAAGAGTGCAGAATGATTGCACATAATTTTGCAGTGAAGAGCAAGGAGTTACCCTATGTAAAGATTTACCAAGTATTTGATAAAGGGTCAAGCTGATCTGGGAGTATGAACTTTTTCAAAAATAAGCATAATATTTTCATACTTATGGATTAAGCATGAAAAATATATCCTAACTATTTTGGCAATGAGCATTTAGGATCATACAAAGTTTTCTTGAACAATGCTCTTTGTATTAACAATGGCTAAGGAATTTTTGTAGGTCAAATAAAGAGGGAATATTTTATGACACTTTGAATTCCTTAACAGATGCCTCTAATTTGATCATGATAGAATGTCTTTTAGGAAGCACTAGCAGATTAAGAATTGATGATAATCAGTGCTTATAACTAGGTTTGGGAAGGATTCGCTTAATAGAGTTCAATATGCTGAATTGTAAGTGATGACTGAATTTTCATTTTTTTAATGTATTTTAATTTTGATCAAGCATTAAAGTTCTAAAATTAGTTTAGGGTTGGATGGTACATAGTACTTATGTTGTTATGATTAATTCCCCCAAATCTCAATTCTGTGGGATGGACCAAATATGCTAGACTTTAGATAATCATATTTCACCATACATAAATCATATATTCAACTAAGGAAGACACATTTGTCCATTGGAAGTGGATTTCCTAGAACATGCTTCTAAGATTTTATTTAAGAGTAGATTACCTAGGTTATTCATCTCAGAAATACAAGGAAAAAAATTTTCTATTGTAACCCTCAAATAAGCTAGTTAAGCCCTTGATTTTTACTTTGGACATTTTCCAGGAATGACATCTTATGGAGACAGATGCTTTTTCATTCCTTTATAATTTTAAACTAGCATGCTATCTCATCCCTTGAGCTATAGTCAGTACTTTTATATATTAATCAAACAATGATATAGACAGTTAAAAGATCATATTGGATTTATCATTTGAATTTCTCATATTGGCTTAATTTTCTAAAGTCCTTAGTATAGTAAATGCATATAATAGGATTTGACATCCTAAGCACTATCTACTATCCAAGTACTCAGTTATCACTATCCCCTTTTATTTAAATTCTTATTAAATAACTAATCTTAGGATCTAAGGAAGAAATATTCTAAAAATTATTTAATTCATTTTGGTACCCATTCTTCCTTGGGTCCTAAGGGATTTGTTTTCTTGACAACTCATACCGTCTTTCTATCTTTGCCTCTAACACCTCTGAAGGAGTATGTGTATCGAACGTGACCTTTCTTTTCACGATATGAGCAAGGTTTTTTTTTTTTTCTTTAGGGATTTTGCTTGTTAATCTTATTTTTATAAAAATAATTATGACCATAGGATTTAGAAGATAAACCCGAATCCTTTTTGAAAAAGCTATTTCTTTTAACTCCTAAGGATTTATTGGAGTTATTTTTTCACTTATAAATTTGAAGATTACTCCAAAATACTCTTTCACCTTTCTCTCTAAGCTAGTCATTTTCCAATCATCTTCCTTTTTATGAATGGCATGTGATTCTTTTAAATCTACTAATTTTTTTTCCAAGCTTTCATTTTGATTTTTTAAAATTATGTTCTTTTTGGACATCTTTACTAAAATCTTGTGAACCCTAAATAATTTTTTTTGTAGTTGTTCGTAAGAAGGCATGCTTTCATCACAAGAATTATCACATGATTCATCACAATATTCATTACAACAATTAGATGAGGTAGAGGGAGAGATGTGTACCTCTTCATCATGTAATGTCATCAAGCAACAATTTGCTCTTTCTTGAGGGTCCGAATCATCCCAAGTGGTAGCCCTCTTTACTTCAGTTCTATTGGAATTGGTGCGATCCCAAAAGGGGGGGTAAATTGAGTTTTAAAAATATTTTCGGCTAATTTAAATGTTTCGCTGATTCACCATAGTTCATATCTCATTCAGTATTATAGCGTGTATGAAAAATAATAAAGCTATACGTTTAAACATATACATGCGGCATATCTCATTTAAAATAGAGTTGTGCATGCAAATAATTACAACAATTAAATAAAAGCATACACATACGGAAATTTAAGTGCAATAAAATAAATGAGACAGAGAGAGAGTGACACACAATATTTGTTATTAAGGTTCGGCCAAACCAGCTTACGTCCTCGCCTGGGGCATACCCCCCAAGGATTACACTATCCCAGCTCACTTAAACGGATGAAACAAAAGCCGTTACGACCTCTTCTTATGGGGCGAGGTAAACTTCAGTTCAATTCACTACAACAAAGCTAGATTTTAGTGACGAATTTATTAATGACGGATTCAATTTCGTCACTAAAAGTGGGTATTAGTGACAGTTCTAGTAACCGTTACTAATACAGTACTACTAGTGAGGAAATGAATCCGTCACTAATAACTTCGTCGCTAAAAATCGAAAAAAAAAATAGCGGGAAAACATTTTTAGCCCAAAAATTATATTGGGAAAATATTAGCGACAATTTATGTGGTATTAGTGATGAATTAAATTCATCACTAAAAGATATTCATTAGTGATGATTAAATAATCGTTACTTTAATCATTCAAAAAAAATAAAAAAATTTGTTTCAGAGTATTAGTGACGAATATACAAATTTGTCACTATTAGCCAATTATTAGTGACGATTAAATAAACGTCACTAATACTTCCCATATTTAAAAATAAATAAAATTTTTTGTTTCAGAATATTAGTGACGAATATAAAAATTCATCACTATTGGCCCATTATTAATAACGGATTTAGGAACCGTCACTAATACTTCCCTTATTTAAAAATAAAATAAAAATTTTTGTTTCAAACTAGTAGTGACGAATATACAAATTCGGCACTATTGGCCTCTTACTAGTGATGGATTTGAGTACCATCACTAATACTTCCCTTATTTAAAAAAAAAAAAAAAAAAAATTTCAAACTATTAGTGATGAACATAGAAATTCGTCACTATTGTCCCCATATTAGTGACGGATTTGAAAACTGTCACTACTACTTCCCTTATTTAAAAATAAAAAATAAAATTTTTTGTTTTAGACTATTAGTAACGAATATGCAAATTCATCACTATTGGCCCCTTATTAGTAACGAATTTGAGATTCGTCACTAATACCTCCCTTATTTTAAAAAAATAAAAAATTACTAAACACCATTAGTGACAAATTTTAAGATTCATCACTAATAATCTGACAACAAACAACCACACGCGAATTCCCCAATCTGATTGCTTTCCCTCCAAGCCTCATTATTTCCCTCCATCTCTCAATTTCTCCCTGTGTCTTCGCCTCTCCGGTCTTTCTCTCTGTCTCTCCATCGCTCAATCTCTCCCTCTCTCTTCATCTCTCCGGTCTCTCTCTCTGTCTCTCCATCGCTCAATCTCTCCCTTTCTCTTCATCTCTCCGGTCTCTCTCTCTCTCTCTCTCTCTCTCTCTCTCTCTCTCTCTCTCTCTCTCTCTCTCTCTCTCTCTATCCCTCAATCTCTCCAGTCTCTCTCTATCAATCTCTCCATCTCTTCGTTGCCGCTGCTGAAGGTCCGGGTTCTTCACCTTCGCCAAGGAGATCAACCACTGGAAGCATTGCAGCCTTTAAGGTATGTTTCTGGGATTTGAAGAATTTTTTTTTTGTGTTTTTTTTTTTATCAGTTTTTTATGTTTATTGATTGCAAAAATTTGAGCTTGCCCATAAGACAATCAATGAAGTGGAAGCATTTGAGGGACCCAAAATGTTGTGTAATGAGCTTTACTGAATTGGAGGAGCTCAATTCGATTTCAATGCAACTGCCTTCTTGGGATTCTGGGTCTTCAACTTGGGCTTGTGCTTGGGCCTTAGGTTCATTTGTGAATCGGTTTGCATAAATTAAAAAGGCCCACTTTAATTTTTGGTAGGCATAATCAAGCCTCATTACAAGACCAAATTGACACCCACAAACCGAGTTGAACTGAATATTTGGTTCAGTTTGAATTTAGACCATCATTCGGTTTAGTTTGGTTCATAAATATTAGGAGCCAAATAATTAAATTTAGGTGTGGGATTTTACAAAGAAAATTGATCAAACCAAACTTATTACACCCATATAAACTTTTATTTTTAATATATTAGATGTAGATAGAAAATGCAATATAATATAAATTACACAACATTTTGGGCCCCTGAAATCCAAAAGTTTGGTACTTTATGGCTTGTTTGGGGAAGAGCCTAGGGAGACTTGATTTGCTAATTTTGTTTAATTTCTTAATTATTTAGTTAAATAAATTTACATTGTTTGAAATCATGATCTTTCTCATCATAAGAATTACTTTTACAACTAAATTAACCCTTGCCTAGTTTAGAATTTGGAATGAATACGAGTGAAATTGAAAATTCTAATTTAGTCATTTTATTTCTTGAAAATATAAATGGTTCATTGTCATTCGGGTTTGGATTTTTTAAATAGGTAGCGAAATTATAAGAATGTATCCAGTATTTTAGAATGAATTTGGTATTTTTATTTTTATTATTTTTGTTATTATCATAAAAGACGATAATGTCATTTTAAGATATAAAAACTTATTTATCTCCTTAGAATTGACATTCTTTGTCCCATTCCCTTAAAATTTTTCATAAGTAACAATCTGAATTTAGTAGTAAAGTTCGCTATGAATGGTTCTCAATACACAAATACAGAAAACCTATTATTTGTTCTTGTGCATTTTCGTTTTTCCATTGACATTTATGCAGTCTCAAAATATCTAGCAATATTAACCCAATGTTTGAATTATGTACATTTTTTGGTTGTACATGCTTTAGGAATTAACTAACTAGTATTTTTCCTCATCCAAAATTCCAGCCATCCTACGCTAACACGTAGCACAACTACAGCTAGAGGTCAAATAGGATCTCATATTTTGTTTATGCCACATTTAATAATTAACCAGAAAAAATGCCTAATAAGTAGAGGTCTAAAGCAATCAATTTTCTCCCGACAACACCCAAACGAAGCTAGCGCTCCACACGACTTGGTATTCCCGACAGGACACGCGGATTGGATCGTGAAACTCAATACCCGTGTATCGTCTCTAGAACCTGCACAATTTCAGAATACTTTTCAGTTCCTAGAAATTGGGCCCCAATTATGATGGAGAAGGCAGATTCTGGGAAAAAGCTATTTACGCAGATGCGGCTCTGGGAATTTCCAGATCGGTTTATTGTTGAGCCTACTGATGGCTCTCCTGGTTCTTGTTTGGCAATCAGTAGGGTGGATGGATCAATGATTCTTATTGATGAACCTCCAGAGTGCATTTCTGTTCGAGTTCCCAGGAATTGGACAATTTTTGGTGTCATAGGAATACTCAAAATCTTAGCAGGGTCATATTTATTAGTTATAATGGAGCGTGAATGTGTTGGTTCGTATTTGGGCCATCCAATCTTCAAGCTTTCATCCTTAAAGATTTTCCCATGTGATCATTCTCTCAAAAATTCGCCTGCAGAACAGAAAAAGATGGAGACTGAGTTTTCTGTGCTGCTAAATGCTGCAGAGAGGACTTCTGGTCTGTATTTCTCATACGACACCA
The DNA here is from genome assembly GCF_029873635.1 of Malania oleifera. NCBI lineage: Eukaryota > Viridiplantae > Streptophyta > Magnoliopsida > Santalales > Ximeniaceae > Malania > Malania oleifera. Next base: position 71,490,384 of record NC_080418.1, on the reverse strand, counting down.
ATTTGACATTGAGTGCACAAAGGTTGCATGACTTGGGTGATGAATCGAAGCTGCTTCCTCTTTGGAGACGGGCAGAACCTAGGTTTCTCTGGAACAATTATATGATGGAAGTGCTCATAGATAACAAGCTGGATCCATACTTACTTCCCGTTGTTCAAGGAAGTTTTCAGCACTTCCAAGCAGCCATTGGCAAAGATATTATTGATGTAACTCTAATTGCACGTAGATGCACAAGGAGAACTGGTACTCGGATGTGGAGGAGAGGAGCTGAAATGGTTTTACAGCATCATTTGTTCAGGTTCGAGGGTCAATTCCATTACTATGGGAGCAAATAGTTGATTTGACATATAAACCAAAGTTTGAGATTTTGAGGCTTGAGGAAGCACCTCGAGTGGCTGGGCGACATTTTCTGGATTGAAGAAAAAAATACGGGACAGTCTTAGCCGTTGATCTTGTCAACAAGCATGGAGGCGAGGGACGCTTAAGTGAAAAATTTGCTAATGCAATGCAGCATCTAATCAATGATGATGTAAGCTATCTGCATTTCATTTTCATCGGATTTGTGGGCACGTTCATTTTGAGCGCCTCTCTATTTTACATGATCAAATTGCAGATTTCCTTGAGAAAAATGGGTATCTTCTGTTGAATGAAAAAGGTGAGAAAATGAAGGAGCAACTTGGGGTTGTAAGGACCAATTGTATCGATTGCTTAGATCGTACTAACGTTACACAGAGCATGATTGCTCGAAACATGTTGGAATGGCAACTTGGAAGGATTGGTGTTTTTGGTGCCGAAGAAACAATCAGCGCACATCCAAATTTTGATGAGAACTTCAAAATATTGTGGGCCAATCATGGGGATGAGATAAGCATTCAATATTCTGTAACTCCTGCTCTGAAAGGAGATTTTGTCAGATGGGGTCAACGGACAATTCAAGGGATCCTCAAAGACGGTTGGAATGCCCTTTTACGCTATTACCCAAACAATTTTTATGATGGGACGAAACAGGATGCGATTGATCTCTTTTCTTTTGTTTTTTTTTTTAATATCACCGGGTCTCCACGCCCGTTAATGTGTGATTGATCTCTTGCAAGGACATTTCATTGTTTCTGTCAACCGAGGCATGAACCCTCCATCTCAAAAGGAAGGCCTTGAGGCTTTAGCTTCTCTTCCAGTGGCCTTATCATTGTTATCGACTGGGTTTTTTTTGTTGAGAGAGATATCAATAAACAATCACAGGCGAATAATTCTTCTCCTTATATGTAAGTAAATATAGTGTATCTATACTTTTATATGTGCTGGAAATAATAAGAGAAATAATCAATCACACCAAACCACAAGAATACAAGCAGTTTTTTACGTGGAAAACTTTTCCGGTGTGAGGAGGAAAAACCACGGGATCTAATCCAGTTAAAATCTCCACTATCAATCAAATAATGAGTACACAAAGTCTTCTCTAATCGTAATTAAAGGATATAAAAATCTCTCATCAAGATATCTACAATCTTGGCAAATACAAAGAAAATTGAAGAGAATATATCAAATTCGCGGTTACTATTCACGGGCAAAAACCCCAACTCCCGAGCTCCAAATCCGATCTCCACCGTTCGGATTGTAGCTCCTTAAGTTGTGAACCTCTCCTCCAAATTTCAGCTTGATCGGACCACAGACAAAGCGGGATCAGACTCTTGATAAAATCTGGGCAGCATGAGAAAAAATCACATTTTTCTCTCTTTCTTTTGAGAAGTGACGGCTCCTCTCTTCTCCCCTCTCTTTTTACAACTTCCTTTAGGTTTTTCACACTAAAAGGGCTGAGCTTTGGTCTTTTAATAAAACCCACTTGGGCTTTCCTCCACATGGAAGGAAATAACCCAACAAATCTCCCCCTTTCCGACTATGTGGAGGGAATCGCTATCCCAATGATAGAACAACAAACTTCAAACTTCTCCCTTGGTAGTGTCTTTGTCAACATATCAGAACCATTATCATCAGTGTGAACCTTTTCAAGTTCCAATAACTTGTCGTTCAACGCATCTCTAATCCAATGGTATCGTACATCAATGTGCTTTGATCTTACATGGAAACTGGAATTCTTAGCAAGATGAATAGCACTTTGGCTATCACAAAACAGCACATACCTCTACTGCTCAAAACCAAGTTCTCTCAAGAACTTCTTTGCTCATAACAACTCTTTAGTTGCTTCCGTTGCTACAATGAACTCTGCCTCTGTCGTAGAAAGAGCAATGCACTTCTGAAGTCTCGATTGCCAAGCTATAGCCCCACTTGCAAAAGTTATCAAATAGCCCGAAGTAGACTTACGAGTGTCCACATCCCCAGCCATATCTGCATCTGTGTAGCCAACTAACAATGGTTGTCTATTTCCCAAACCAAGGCTCAAACTGGAAGTGCCTCGAAGATACCTCATAATCCACTTCACTACATTCCAGTGCTCTCTTCCGGGATTTGACAAGAATTGGCTAACTACACCAACTGCATAGGCTATATCTGGTCTTGTGCAAACCATTGCATACATCAAACTTCCTACTACTGAGGCGTAACGAACTTTTTCCATGTCTTCCTTTTCCTTATCTTTAGAAGGACATTCCTTTGTACTTAGTTTGAAGTGGGTAGCAAGAGGAGAGCTAACCACTTTAGCTTTGTCCATATTGAACCTCTCAAGCACTTTCTCAATCTACTCCTCCTGTGACAAATACAATTTCTTGGCACTCCTATCACGACTGATTCTTATGCCAAGAATTTTCTTTGTTGGCCCCAAGTCCTTCATAGCAAATAACTTATTCAATTGCTTCTTCAACTGGTCAATCCTTGAAGCATTCCTGCTAACAATTAGCATGTCATCCACATAAAGCAGTAAGAAAATAAAATCATCATCAGAGAATTTCTGAACAAATACACAGTGATCTGAAGTTGTCTTCTTGTAGCCTTGCTCCCCCATAACAGACTCAAACTTCTTATACCACTATCTCGGTGCTTGTTTCAAACCATATAGGCTTTTCTTCAGCTTGCACACATAATCCTCTTTCCCTTTCACTTTGAAACCCTCTGGCTGCTTCATATAAATCTCTTCCTCCAAATCACCATGAAGGAAGGAAGTTTTCACATCCATCTACTCAACTTCCAAGTCAAGACTAGCTGCTAAGCCGAGTACTGTACGGATCGATGACATCTTTACAATTGGAGAGAAGATCTCATCAAAATCAATACATTTTCTCTGACCGAACCCTTTGATAACCAATCTAGCTTTGTACCGTGGTCGTGAAGAGAACCCATTTGGCTTCTTCTTGTAAATCCACTTGTTCTCCAAAGCTCTTTTTCCTTTAGGCAACTTCACTAACTCAAAGGTTTGGTTATCATACAATGACTGCATCTCATCTTGCATAGCCTCAACCCACTATGTCTTGTGTTCATCTTCCATGGCTTCGGCAAAACACTGGGGCTCTCCCCCGTTAGTCAATAACACATATTGTTCTGCTGAATACCGAGTGGAAGGATGTCGGTCTCTAGCTGACCTCCTGGATGGAATCTCTGGTGGAGTCTTTGGCACTATCAATTGCTTATCAGTCTCAACCTGTAAGGAACATCCACATCACCTCTACCCTGGTGGTCATCTTGAACATCATCCTCAACTTGAGAAGAAAAATTCTTCAAAGGAACTGGATCCACATCAGTTAAACTGTCACCCTGCTGAGACATAGGTTTCTCTGCCTTCTCAATATCTTGAATCGTCTTATCTTCTACAAACACGACATCTCTGCTTCTCACAATTTTCTTCTCAACTGGATCATAAAGCTTGTATCCAAATTCATCTTGACCGTAGCCAAGGAATATACACTGTCGCGTTTTCTCATAAAGTTTGGACCTTTCATCTTTTGGAATATATACAAATGCTTTGCACCCAAAAACACGTAAATGATTATAGGAAACATCCTTACCTGTCCAAACTCGGTCTGGCACATCAAACTGTAGAGGAACACAGGGTGTAAGATTCAACACATGAACTACAGTACTCAATGCCTCCCCCCAAAAGGATTTTGGCAACCGGGCTTATGAAAGCAAACATCTCATTCTCTCAAGCAGTGTTCTATTCGTCCTTTCTACTATGCCATTCAATTCAGGAGTTTTCGGAGGAGTCTTTTGATGCCGAATGCCTTTCTGTCTACAATACTCATCAAATGGACCAGAATACTCTCCACCGTTGTCAGTCCAGATACACCTCAGTTTCTTCCCAGTCTGTCTCTCAACTAGGGCTTGAAATTTCTTGAACTCAGCCAACACTTGGTCTTTTGACTTCAAGATATACACCCACAACTTCCTTGAATGATCATCTATGAAGATCACAAAGTATCTGGAGCCACCAAGTGTTCTCGTCTTCATAGGGCCACACACATCCGAATGTTCTAAATCCAATATCTCTGACTTTCTCGAATGAGGGGAATTCTTGAAGGAAACTCTACTCTGCTTCCCTGACAAACAATGAGTACACCTTTTCAGAAGTGTATTTTCAGTCCACATAGTAGACTTTTCTTCCCTAGTAGAACTAATCCTTTCTCACTCATGTGAACCAGTCTCTTGTGCCACAACTCTGCTATACCATTATCCTCCATCGCATTAATAATGTCGTTGGAGATCTTTGCTTGTAGAATGTACAATGCAGAGTGCTTCATGCCTCAAGCCACAACCATAGCACCCCTGGTGAGCTTCTACTGGCCATCACTGAAAGTGCTGCAGTACCCTTCGTCATCAAGTTTACCTGCAGAAATCAAATTCAAACGAATGTCAGGAATATGCTTCACATCTCTAAGAACTAAACTCTTGCCATTCTTTGTCTTCAAATATACATCCTCAATTCCAATGACTTTAACCAAGCCATCGTTTCCCATATTTACTGTTCCAAAGTCACCAGATCTGTAGTATGTAAAGAAATCTTTCCGAGATGTAGCATGAATGGAGGCACCACTATCAATCACCCAACTGGTCTCATGATATGCAACATTTATCATCTCATCATCATAAACAATGAGGAATTCTGCAGGAGTGGTAGTAGCAACTCTATCATCACCATCTTTGTCATCTCCATTCTTCATTCCCTTCCCTTTCTCATTCTTGTTTTCTCTCTTCAATTGCCTGCAATACTTCTTGAAGTGTCCCTTTTTCCTGCAATGATGACACTCAACATTTGCAAACTTGTCGAATTTGCTTCTGCTGTTATCTCTGTTCTTCGGACCTCTGCTCTTACTTCTCCCCCTCTTTTCTGTAACCAAGATCTCTGATTGTGAAGAGGACTCCTGTGTTTTTCTTCTCATCTCTTCATTTAGCAAATAGCTCTTGGTCATATCCATTGTGATTACACCTTCTGGAGCGGAGTTAGACAATGAAGTTCTGAGCGTCTCCCATGAGTCCGGTAATAAACCAAGTAACCATAACCCTTATATCTTATCATCAAAATTAATACCCATTCCAGCCAACTGATTAATAATTCCTTGGAATGTATTCAGGTGATCAGATAAAGTAGTCCCATCTTGGTACCTCAAAGCCATCATTTGTTTAATCATAAACAACTTATTATTTCCAGTCTTTCTAAAACATAACTGTTCAAGCTTATTCCATAGAGAACATGCATTTGTTTCTCCACTAATATGGTTCAAAACATTATCATCTACCCATTGCCTGATATACCCACACACCTGTCGATGTAACAAAGTCCATTCCACATCAGACTTTTTTTCTGGTTTTTCAGCACTAAATACCGGTAGGTAATAATCTTTCACAAAAAGAAGATCTTCCATTTTTCCTTTCCATATGTGATAATTTAAACCATTGAGATTGATCATTCTATTAGTATTTGCTCTCATAACTCAAACTGCCAACCTGACAATCTAGAAACCTGTCTCTGATACCACTTTGTTGGGAGAGATATCAATAAACAATCACAGCGGAATAATTCTTCTCCCTATATGCAAGCAAATATAGTGTATCTATACTTTTATATGTGCTGGAAATAATAAGAGAAATAATCAATCACACCAAGCCACAAGAACACAAACAGTTTTTTACGTGAAAAACTTCCCCAATGTAAGGAAGAAAAACCACGGGACCTAGTCCAATTAAAATCTCCACTATCAATCAAATAAAGTCTTCTCTAATCGTAATTAGAGGATACAAAAATTTCTCATCAAGATATCTACAATCTTAGCAAATACAAAGAGAATTAGAGAGAATATACCAAATTTGTAGTTACTGTTCACAGGCAAAAACCCCAACTCCCGAGCTCCAAATCTGATTTTCACCGTTCAGATTGTAGCTCCTTGAGTCGTGAACCTCTCCTCCAAATTTTAACTCGATCGGATCACAGACAAAGTGGGATCGGACTCTTGATGAAATCTGGGCAGCATAAGAAAAAATCACGTTTTTCTCTTTTTCTTTTGAGAAGTAACGGCTCCTCTCCTCTCCCCTCTCTTTTTACAACTTCTTTTAAGTTTTCCACACTAAAAGGGTTAGGTTTTGGTCTTCTAATAAAGCTCAGTTGGACTTTCCTCCACATGGAAGGAAATAACCCAACACTTTCTTGCAACCATGTCACTGAGGCAAGCTCGAACTGATATTCAGCACTTGTTCTTTTCGATCATCTGGGCGAGCCTGAGTGTGGCAATAGGAGTATTTGTTAAGGCCAATGGTCGGATTTTCTGCAATCGGCCACGTCTGCACGAGCGTCGCCGTTGATTTTGGGCGTGGAATGCTCTGGCTATTGTGGGATACGCTTTGAAATTTTTGCTTGCCCATGATTATATTTATTCCTTGATATTATTTTTGTAGAACGCGTAGGTTTCAACTCAAATGGGGAATTTGCGACAGTTCAATATTAGCTGATCTTTGCAGTTGCTGCGTTGTGATTATCTCCCCCTCTCCCTTTTCTAATCCAATTATCACTTGATGTTTCCGCTGCATGCTCTAGCCGGCAATTGTTGTTGCCTGTTAGGAAAGTTAAACTGTCTATTAAGTTGAATGTTCTGTCTGCCCAACGGCACGGGCATTATCATATCATCTTAAAATGCAAAATATTAAATTCAACTAAAAAAAAAAAGAAAATCTCTCCTGACACAAAATTCCTACTATACATTTCATAATTTTACTATTTTGAAAATTTAGTTCCCTTTTGAATTCCATATTTCCCGAAAGCATATATCTGAAATTATAGAAAAAATATTTATGTGTTAGGATCTTGAAATTTATAGTTAAAAATTATCTTCCATCAAATGAAAGTCTTATACATGTATATCTGATGATTAAATGTCTACCAAAATAATCGAACTACCAGCAATAACTATTCTATTAGTAATGTAAAAATGTAGTTTATCAATCTAAATAAAAATAATGTAATTTATTGCTTTTTTGATATCCTACAATAGACACTTGTGATACATAATGAAGTTTCTCTTTTTAGAAAGAAAAAGTCTGTTTCAAATGGGGAAGAGAAATTATTAGGTCATACGCCTACTATGTCATGTTTTAGAGTCCTTTGATGTGGCTGCAATGCTGCATAAGAGTAGCTGGAGAGGTGAGGTCACTTCACTAAAGTCTCTACAAATTATAATACACATTTACCCTGTGTTTGAGAGCTTTTATTTCAGTCAATTGGCTTTTGTGGATTTGGACAAACTAATTTTGTCCAACTAGATACAAGTACAAAATGAAAGTTCACAATTCATGCTTTGAAACACAATCTTAAAAAAGTTGTCAAATAATTGTAAAATTAAAATGACCCAATTAAAGACATTGTAACCTCCAACTTGAGAAGTGTCCATGTGCATGGGATAGAAACCGTAGGAAAATTGAGCTGTGGGCATCCATGAGTGCTAATGTAGTCCTCCATTAATTTCACTAGCAATGCATTGTCTTCAATTATTCTATCAAGTCTAAGCAATTATTATAGAATCATTTCTTCAAAAAAAAAAAAAAATAGTAAGTATGCCTCTTAAGTCACATGATCAATTATGCATTTTCAAAATTTTGGCATTATCCTCTTCTTTTTTGACATTTCATATATGATTCAAACTTACAAAAATTTAAATGCAACTACCATTATTAAGTTCTTGTGTTAATAATTACGGGATTATTTCTTTTTAAAAAATTAATTATGTGTGTCTCAAAGCTCATGATCAATTTTTAGGTACCAACTTATCAAAGTTTTGGCTCTATATAAGTTTAAAAATTTAAAGTCCTACAAATTTGCTTCATTAGAAGCAAATTAAGGAAAAAAATATAAAAAATAATTTGTTTGTGAAAAAAATTAGCTTTTGGCTTTTCCATTTTTGATTTTGAAACTTCTAAAAAACTAAAAGTTTATTTTTAGAAACTAAAAAAATTATACCAAAAGTTATACCTACCATTATCTTTTAAAAAGGACAAGACAAAATAGGGGCATCAAACTCGCCCTAAACAGTTTAAATGTTTACCTTATTATTTATGAATTAATATATTATAATCATATATATATTAAAATGAAGCGCTCACCTAAGCCATCCCTAATAATTTTATTTGGTTTAGTAAATGAGTTTTGAAATTAAATTTCTGTTGAACTTTTTTAATAAGTAGGTGTAAATATTTTCTCGTAATGTTATTATTAAGTATGCCCCTCTGAAAAAAATTTTGTTTCAAACTTAAATCGTAGGGTTTCCTCTTTACTGGCCAATGCCTCCGCGAAGGAATCCTCGGGCTGCCTCAAAACAGCAGAGGGTTCAGAACCCGCCAAGGGGAGAGTCTTGTTCTAGGGGTTGAGCTGTACTAAGTGAGCACAAAAGGATTTCGAATGAGACAAGAACACCAAGGGTGACTCTTGAGGATGTGCAGTTGCCCCCGACACATTCTGATGCACCACCCATTAGAGAGCAGTCATCGAATGTTACCCCAGGGCTTATAGAGGACATGTCCGCTCATCCGGTGCTGTTTCGTACAATTAGGCCGACTATGTCGTATGATTACGATAATCCACCTTCGGCGGACATTCCTGACCATTTGCTACCTCGGGCCCTCAAGCCACGCCCATACATAGGAACCATCACCCTCCCCTCTTACCCCTAAATTGTGTCATCTTCTGGAGGAAATGGCACGGGACCGAGACGCCGCTAGAGCAGTAGCCTCATCTTGTTGCTCGTGTAGTTCCGATTCGGATTTTGACTCTGATTAGGATAGACTAGATGCTTTATATCTTTTTATGCGCTTTCTCTTTTGCTTATGTACTGTGCTCATGCACCTTTTACTTTTATTTTATTTTTTTTTCTTTTATTTATTTATTATTATATTCTATTTTATCATGCTTTGGAATGACTTTACATGGGCTTCAATGTGTCTATCTAGATTGTATTGCTTCTGAAATTAATGAAAATACATAGAGTTTTTGATTTCTACTTGTATTTTGAAATTTTAAATAAAAAAAAATTTAATTTTATTATTTAAAAATTTAATTTAAAACCTATTTATAAAATCACATCCCGTGCTTTAGTATGAGATTTCTGGTAGCTAGTATTTAAATAAGCGAATTTTTTTTTTTATTAATTAAATCATGCGAATTTTTCGCCACAAAAGCAGCTAAACTCGTTGCCAATGCTAGTAGTCTCCACGCATCATCGAACGGGCTCGGCGTTCACCGACAGGGCAAGAAATGCATGGTGGCCATTGGATTTGGCCAAGAGTTGGCTTCACGAAATGGCTACGACAAAGCGCGCTCATGCTTCGTGCATGGCACGTTTGGGGTGTGGGTGAAACAAAATATATGGAAACAAAAAAAAAAAAAAACCACTCGCACCTTTTATCATTTCCTTTCCATATGTGGAGCAGCCTGGCAATCCTGTCGGAGATCTGATGAGAAAGTATAAGCCAAAAAATTCCGAATTTTTTATTCTGAAATAATGCATTTCGTTATTCTTTCAATTAAATAATTTTAAAATAGTACTTGAGCAAAAGATATAGAAATTTAAATAGCCCCCACTTTATTGGACCAATTTAACAATAAAAATAAATTTTCACATAATGTATATATAGTTTGCTAGCATTAGAATTTAATTTATACATTAAATGTGAATTTGGTGCATATTATTCTTGTTTTGATAGTTAATTATGAGAGGATAGAATAAATGTCATTTTTTAAATATATTTCATTTAGAAAAAGTTTGGTTGGTGAATTTGTCCTTAAAATCTTTTTTATTTTTACTTTCGTTTGTGTTCCTCGTTGAGATTTAAACTTTGACTTTTAAACCTTCGTTTGTTATTCTATTAATTGATCCTAATTTTATAATGGAACAATTTTGGGAACACTTGCAAAGTCTAACAAGAAGTGAGACCATTAGAATTTTCCAATTCAATGGAAAGAAAAAATCAAATGCTTGAAGAAACTACTTCTATAAAGACAGATTTGAACAACATGCCAATTGAAAAGAGGTTTTGCCATCAAGTATAAAATACTCAAAATTTGTTATGTGATCATGACAATTTCCATTTGTTTTCAAATTTAGACCGTCATCCTTTAATTTTTCTCTTTTATCATAATAAAAGTGAAGGAAACTTTTTGAATCAACCTTATGTTAGGAATGCTCAAAACCAAATTGCATTGCACTAACACTTTGAAACTCATGGTTGAGTGTGGGTTTCTTAGATAATCATGAATGTTCATTTAGAGAACTCATCATTGCATCTTTATAAAAAAATATAATAAGGTTCTTCTTGTGATAAGAGTGCAAAACGATTGCATATAATTTTAAGTGAAGAGCAAGGAGTTACCCTATGTAAAGATTTACCAAGTATTTGATAAAGGATCAAGCTGATATGGGAGTATTGACTTTTTCAAAAATAAGCATAATATTTTCATACTTATGGATTAAGCATGAAAAATATATCCTAACTATTTTGGCAATGAGCATTTAGGATTATACAAAGTTTTTTTGAACAATGCTCTTTGTATTAACAATGACTAAGGGATTTTTGTAGGTCAAGTATAGAGGAAATAGTTTATGACAGTTTGAATTCCTTAACAGATGTCTCTAATTTGACCATGATAGAATGTCTTTTAGGAAGCACTAGCAGATTAAGAATTGATGATAATCAGTGCTCATAACCAGGTTTGGGAAGGATTCACTTGATAGAGTTCAATATGCTGAATTGTAAGTGATGGCTGAATTTTCATTTTTTGAATGTCTTTTAATTTTGATCAAGCATTAAAGTTCTAAAATTAGTTTAGGGTTGGATGGTACATAGTACTTATGTTGTTATGATTGATTCCCCCAAATCTCAATTCTTTGGGATGGACGATATGCTAGATTTTAGATAATCATATTTAAGCATACATAAATCATGTATTCAACTAAGGAAGATACCTTTGTCCATTGGAAGTGTATTTTCTAGAACATGCTTCTAAGATTTTATTTAAGAGTAGATTACCTAGGTTATTCATCTCAGAAATACAAGGAAAAAAAAATTTCTATTGTAACCCTCAAATAGGCTAGTTAAGCCCTCGATTTTTACTTTGGACATTTTCGAGGAATGACATCTTATGGAGACAAATGCTTTTTCATTCCTTTCTAATTTTAAGCTAGCATGCTATCTCATCCCTTGAGCTATAGTCAGTACTTTCATATATTAATCAATCAACAATGATATATAAAGTTAAAAGATCATATTGGATTTATCATTTGAATTTCTCATATTGGCCTAATTTTCTAGAGTCCTTAGTATTATAGTAAATACATATACTAGGATTTGACATCCAAAGCACTATCTACTATCCAAGTACTCAGTCATCACTATCTCCTTTTATTTAAATTCTTATTAAATAACTAATCCTAAGATCTAACGAAGAACTATTCTAAAAATTATTTAATTTGTTTTGGTACCCATTCTTCCTTGGGTCCTAAGGGATTTGTTTTCTTGACAACCCATACCATCTTTCTATCTTTGCCTTTAGCTCCTCTAAAGGGGCATGTGTATCGAATGCGACCTTTCTTTTCACAATATGACCAAGGTTTTTTTTTTTTTTCTTTAGGGATTTTGTGTAGTGACCCGAAGAATAATAGCATTTTAATAATAAAAGGGAGAGAAAATAGAACCAGAAACAGAAGGAGGCCGTAGACTTCGTTGATGACATTGCATTTTGGAGATAATATTAAATAATCTAAATTTCAGAATTTTTCCAGGCTTCGTCGACGAACACAGGGACTCGTCGACGAAGGTCTTCAGAATTTCATCGACGAACACAGGGCTTCGTCGATGAGAAAATACCGAGTGGTGGTTTGGGCTGCTCTGAATTTTGTCGACAAACACAGGGCCTCGTCTACGAATTTTGTGAAGGGCTCGTCGACGAACACAAGGTCTCGTCGATGAACCTGACCCTATAAATTGTGGAAACCCGGGATTTAATCACATTTCTCTCGTCGCTCTCTCTCTCTCCTATGACTTTCTCTCCTTTCTCTCTTCATTTTCGGCCCCACCACTCGCTAGATCGCTGATCCGAAGCTACCACAACGCTCCTAGCGGAGTTCCCTATGCTTCTACCAGAGCAGATCGTTAGGAAATTAGAGTTGGAAATCATCCCAAATTTAGGGTAAGCCATTTTAGCCACTTTTTGGCCTCATGGCAATTAGAGGAAATAATGTAGGTAGGAAAATACTAATGTTTAATCTGACAAATATTTGTTTTAGAGTATTTTGTAGGAAGCCCTACGGGTATCAGGCTAAAATACAGTAGGGGCTTTTTAGAGATAAGGTAAGGGAAATATGCTATGTTAGGATATTTCTAAATATTACACAGTTTATTTATTTATGAAAATTATGTATTTTAGTAGGGTGTGGCTTGTGATTATGTATGTAGTACGGGAATATGTTTTACAAATGCTAGTCTCATGATTTTTATGAATTTCAGTACACCATGATTTTACAGATTTACATACCATGATTTTATGAATCTCAGAACCATGATTATATGAATTCCAGTATTACGAATATGCAGTTTCATGTGATGATTATTAAGATTTCAGTACGTTATGCAGTATTATAGTTATTTCAGTACTTCAAAATCATGGTAAATCAGTTAGACATATATATAGAAATATATTATACGATATCAGACCTTGTTGGACTTGCAGCTACAGAGCACGATACCGTTGCTACAGATACTATGCTACTTTATGGGTGCAACCACCTATTCAGATATACGTGGTACGGTTGACCACCTAGGCCCTAGAAGAGGTTTGGCTCCCCATCCAAATATGGGTTGAGGAGGGCAGGTTGACTGACGGAGTTCAGTGATTTATTCCTGGTTGGCCAGTCAGGGTAAATCCAGCCTACGGACTGCACAACCTCGTCATAAGGGGCATGTCATGACACAGATAGCCATAGGGAACAGTTTCAGTTACTATTACATATGTATGGATTTACAGATTTGGGAACCCTATTTATGTACATTAGAAGTATTTTGAATTATAACCATAATACTGATATGTTAAGCAACAGAGAAAGAGGGGTGGTGTACTTCATTATTTGTATTGTACTTTTGTACTCAGTTATCCATGTTTATACGAAACAAATTTCACGATATATATATATATATATATATATATATATATATATATATATATATATATATAGTAGCTCATTTGCCACACACTAGTAATAGCATATTTTCTCTTACTGAGCGTTGGTTCATCCCAGTGTTGATATATTTTTCAGGTGATCCAGGTAGGTGAGCAGATCAGGCTCGCAAATAGAAGGGCTTCAGTAGTGCCCTGACCAAGAGTGAGTATCATTTTTGGGAGCATTTTTGTATTACCCTAGCTTGTTAAGGGTATTTTTGGGAAAGAAATGTAATTATATTTTGGGAGAAAAGTGATATGTATATAACTCTGGTATTACATTGTATGGATATGTTTATTATGATTTACGCTTCTTGCTGCTTAGGTTAATGACGTAGATGGTATCAGAGTGTATATATATATAATCAATTAATTAAGCAGGTCTTTACATTTTGCTTGTTAATCTTATTTTTATAAAAATAATTATGACCATAGGATTTAGAAGATAAACCCGAATCCTTTTTGAAAAAGCTATTTCTTTTAACTCCTAAGGATTTATTGGAGTTATTTTTTCACTTATAAATTTGTAGATTATTCCAAAATACTCTTCCACCTTTCTCTCTAAACTAGTGATTTTCCAATCATCTTCCTTTTTATGAATGGCATGTGATTCTTTTAAATCTACTAATTCTTTTTCCAAGCTTTCATTTTGATTTTTTAAAATTATGTTCTTTTTGGACATCTTTACTAGAATCTTGTGAACCCTAAAAAAAAAAATTTTGTAGTTCTTCGTAAGAAGGCATGTTTTCATCATAAGAATTATCACATGATTCATCACAATATTCATTACAATAATTAAATGAGGTAGAGGGGGAGATATGTACCTCTTCATCATGTAATGTCATCAAGCAACAATTTGCTCTTTCTTGATCACTTGGATCCGAATCATCCCAAGTGGTAGCCTTCTTTACTTCGGTTCTGTTGGAATTGGTGTGATCCCGAGAGGGGGGGGGGGGTGAATTGGGTTTTAAAAACATTTTCGGCTAATTTAAATGTTTCGCCGATTCACCACAGTTCACATCCCATTCAGTATTATAGCGTGTATGAAAAATAATGAAGCTGTATGTTTAAACATACACGTGCGGCATATCTCATTTAAAATAGAGGTGTGCATGCAAATAATTATAACAATAAATGAAAGCATACACATACGGAAATTTAAGTGCTGTAAAATAAATGAGATAGAGAAAGAGCGACACACAATATTTGTTATCGAGGTTCGGTCAAATCAGCCAACGTCCCCGCTTGGGCATACCCTCCAAGGATTACACTATCCCAACTCACTTAAACGGGTAAAGTAGAAACCGTTACAACCTCTCCTTATGGGGCGAGGTAAACCTCAGTTCAATTCATTACAACAAAACTGGTTTTTAGTGACGAATTTATTAGTGATGGATTCAATTTCGTCACTAAAAGTGGGTATTAGTGACGAAATGAATCTGTCACTAATAACTTCGTCACTAAAAATCAGAAAAAAAAAATTGCAGGAAAATATTTTCGCGTAGAAATTATTGTGAGAAAATATTAGTGACGATTTCTATGGTATTAGTGATGAATTAAATCCGTCACTAAAGGATATTCATTAGTGATGATTAAATAACTATCACTATAATCATTTTAAAAAAATAAAAGATTTTGTTTCAGAGTATTAGTGACGAATATACAAATTCGTCACCATTAACCAATTATTAGTGATGATTAATAACCATCACTAAAACTTCCCGTATTTAATAAATAAATAAAAATTTTTGTTTCAAAATATTAGTGACGAACATAAAAATTCGTCACTATTGGCCTATTATTAGTGACGAATTTGGGAACCGTCACTAATACTTCCCTTATTTAAAAAAAAAATAAAAATTTTGTTTCAGACTAGTAGTGATGAATATACAAATTCGGCACTATTGGCCCCTTACTAGTGATGGATTTGAGAACCGTCAGTAATACTTCCCTTATTTAAAAAAAAAATTTTGTTTCAGACTATTAGTGACGAATATAGAAATTCATCACTATTATCCCCTTATTAGTGACGAATTTAAGAACTGTCACTAATACTTCCCTTATTTAAAAATAAAAAAATAAAAATTTTTATTTCAGACTATTAGTGACGAATATGCAAATTCGTCACTATTGACCCCTTATTAGTGACAGATTCGAGAATCCTCACTAATACTTCCCTTATTTAAAAAAAATAAAAATTTATTAAACATTATTAGACACGAATTTTAAGATTCGTCACTAATAGTCTGACGGTGAACAACTGCACGCAGATTCCTCAATCTGATTGCTTTCCCTCCAAGCCTCATTATTTCCCTCCATCTCTCAATCTCTCCCTATGTCTTCGTCTCTCCGATCTCTCTCTCTGTCTCTCCATCGCTCAATTTCTCCCTCTCTCTTCGTTTCTCTGGTCTCTTTCTTTGTCTCTCCATCACTCTCTTTCTTTGTCTCTCCATCACTCAATCTCTCCCTCTCTCTTCGTCTCTCTGGTCTCTCTCTCTCTCTGTCTATCCATCACTCAATCTCTCCCTCTCTCTTCGTCTCTCCGGTCTCTCTCTCTTTTATGATAAGTTTTTATAAAAACTTATTTCTCTCCTTAGAATTGACATTTTTTGTCACATTCCCTTAAAATTTTTCATAAGTAACAATTTGAGTTTAGTAGTAAAGTTCGCTATGAATGATTCTCAATACACAAATACAAAACACCTATTATTTGTTCTTGTGCATTTTCGTTTTTCCATTGACATTTCTGCAGTCTCAAAATATCTACCAATGTTAACCAAATGTTTGGATTATCAGATGGAAGGAACATGTACGTTTTTTGGTTGTACATGCTTTACAAATTAACTAATTAATGTTTTTCCTCATCCAAAATTCCAGCCATCCTACCGCTAACATGTAGCACAACTAGAGGTCAAATAGGATCTCATATTTTGTTTATGCCACATTTAATAATTAACCTGAAAAATGCCATATAAGTAGAGGTTTAAAGCAATTAATTCTCTCCCGACACAAAATTCCTACATATGCATATTAGATATTTGACTCTTAGTAATAATTAAAATTAGTATAAATTTCATAATTTTACTATTTTGAAAAGTCAGATCCCTTTTGAATTCCATATTTCCCAAAAGCACATATATGAAATTATAGAAAAAAAATATTTATGTGCTAGGATCTTGAAATTTATAGTTAAAAATTATCTTCCATCAAATGAAAGTCTTCTACATGTATATCTGAATGATTACATGTCTCCCAAATAAATCAAACTACCAACAATAACTACTCTATTAATAATATAAAAATGTAGTTTATCAATCTAAATAAAAATAATGTAATTTATTGCTTTTTTGATATCCTACAATGGACACTTGTGATTCATAATGAAGCTTCTCTTTTTAAAAAGAAAAAATCTGTTTCAAATTAGGAAGAGAAATTATTAGGTCATGCGCCTACCATGTCATGTTTTAGAGTATGAATCAAATCCTATATGTAAGAGAGTTTGATGTGGCTGCAATGCTGCATAGGAGTAGCTGGAGAGGTGAGGCCACTTCATTAAAGTCTCTACAAATTATAATACACATTTATCCTGTGTTTGGGAGCTTTTATTTCAATTGATTGGCATTTGTGGATTTGGACAAACTAATTTTGTCCAACTAGATACAAATACAAAATGAAAGTTCACAATTTATACTTTGAAACACAATCTTAAAAAAGTTGTCAAATAATTGTAAGATTAAAATGACCCAATTAAAGACATTGTAGCCTCCAACTTGAGAAGTTGTCCATGTGCGTGGGATAGGAAACCGTAGGAAAATTGAGCTGCATCCAAGAGTGCTAAATGTAGTCCTCCATTAATTTCACTAGCAATGCATTGTCTACAATTATTCTATCAAGTCTAAGCAATTATTATAGGATTATTTCTTTAAGAAAAAATAGTAAGTATGCCTCTTAAGTCACATGATCAATTATGCATTTTCAAAATTTTGGCATTATCCTCTTCTTTTTTGACATTTCATATATGATTCAAACTTACAAAAATTTAAATGCACCTACTATTATTAAGTTCTTGTGTTAATAATTAAGGGATTATTTCTTTTTAAAAAATTAATTTTGTGTGTCTTAAATCTCATGATCAATTTTTAGGTGCCAACTTATCAAAGCTTTGGCTCTACATAAGTTTAAAAATTTAAAGTCCTACAAATTTGCTTCATTAGAAGCAAATTAAGGATAAAAATATAAAAAATAATTTGTTCATGAAAAAAATTAATTTTTAACCTTTCAATTTTTAATTTTGAAACTTCTAAAAAACTAAAAGTTGATTTTTAGAAACTCAAAAAATTATACCACAAGTTATGCCTACCATTATCTTTTAAAAAGGACAAGACAAAAGAGGGGCATCAAATTCACCCTAAATAGCTTAAATGTTTACCTTATTATTTATGAATTAATATATTATAATCATATATATATATATATATATATATATATATATATATTAAAATGAAGCGCTCACCTAAGCCATCCTTAATGATTTTATTTGATTTAGTAAATGAGTTTTAAAATTAAATTTATGTTGAACTTTTTTAATAAGTAGGTGTGAATATTTTCTCATAATATTATTGTTAAGTATGCCCCTCTAAAAAAAAAATTCGTTTTAAACTTAAATTGTAGGGTTTCCTCTTTATTGGCCAATGCCTTCGCGAAGGAATCCTCGAGCAGCCTCAAAGTGGCAGAGGGTTTAGGACCCCACAAAGGGGAGAGTCTTCTTCTAGGGGTCGAGCTGTATTGAGTGAGCACGAAAGGATTTCAGATGAGACAAGAGAACCAAGGGTGACTCTTGAGGATATGCAGTCGCCCTCGGCACGTTCTGATGCGCCACCCATTAGAGAGCAATCCTCGAATGTTACCCTAGGGCTTATAGAGGACATGCCCGCTCATCCAGTTTTGTTTCGAACGATTAGGCTGACCATGACGTATGATTATGATAATCCACCTTCGGCAGACATTCCTGACCATTTGCTGCCTTGGGCCCTCAGGCCACACCCATACAAGGAACCACCGCCCTCCCCTCTTACCCCTAAATTGCGTCGTCTTCTAGAGGAAATGGCACGGGACCAAGATACCGCTAGAGCAATAGCCTCATCTTGTTGCTCGTACAGTTCCGATTCTAATTTTACTCTGATTAGGATAAACTAGATGCTTGGGATCTTTTTTATGTGTTTTTTCTTTTACTTATGTACTGTGTTCATGCACCCTTTGCTTTTATTTTATTTTTTATTTTATTTGTTTTTTATTGAATTATGTTCTATCATGCTTTTGAATGGTTGTGCGCGTGCTTCAATGTTTCTATCTACATTGTATTGCCTCTAAAATTAATGAAAATACATGGAACTTTTGGCTTCTACCTGTATTTTGTATTTTATAATATCATTACGTTTTTCTAGCTATTTTTAGAATTTATGTGGATATTACTTACACAGATAAGGTAGGCAGATAAGTGTTCATTTTTTTTGTCCTTATTGTGCATTCATTTGAGATTGTGCATGGTTAGAAAATCTTTGGAACAACAATGTATAAAATACATTGAAAGGCTAAGAACTAAATGTCATATGAAGTAAACTGTCAAATTAATTATTGTAATTTCTTGTATTCATTGAAGCTTAGACCCATTCAAGAATGGTCACTATACATTCATGTCTCATTGTACATGTGAGATAAAACAATTATTGAAATTCAATTGATTATTAGGCATACTATGTTAACTAATAATCAATTAAACATGTTAATTATTTGTTTCATTTACGATTAGTAATGTTTGTATTTCAACTATTTTTGGATTGTCCATCGTGGACAGTTTAGGAAGTTGTATTTACGTTGTTGTTATCATTTACGCTTTATCAATTGTCATTATATATTTCAAGCACATCTCTACTTGTGTTCTCTGGGTGCATAGTGGGGGTGTCGTGACAATTTGTTAGTAATGGAAAAGTAGCAACATGTCCACTTCCCCCATCTCGTGTACTTGGAGAGCCATGGGGAGATGCTACTGAAATTTATAATGACTACGATGAATGAATTTGAGCAATTGATCGCAACGTAAATGCAACATTCCTGAATGGGATAGGATCCGTACCCTTTAGATGGAAGGTCGTTGATCATAGGATTCCCGATGCATGCTTTATAAATATTATGAGAATGTAATCAACATATTTTACTTGAACATATTATAGGTTAATTCACGAACATGGATAAGAGTTGGATGAACACTCGGGGTAGGTTTTTTCCAGAATACGTGAAAGGGATACATGATTTCATAAAGTTTGCGCATCGTCGTGCACACAAAGCCAGTATAATAAGGTGTCATTGCAAGAAATGCCAAAACATAACATTCAAACACATTGATCTGGTCCATTCACATTTATTAAACTTTGGAATGGAGAAAAGGTACACAAGATGGGTTTTCCACAGTGAAGATTACACAATTCAAAGCGATGATGATGATGATGAAGATGAGGGGGCAAATATAGTAGGTGGTGATACACGTTCGAAAGGGTTAATCGAAATGTTAAGTGACTTGTAAAGGGGGATTGCAGTGGACACAGGCGATGTCAGTGTGTCACATACTGGTGATGAATCTACTTCAGCAAGTACCATACCTTGTGATCCTAGTACATTGAATCGAGTTGGTAAATCATTTTCTAATCTCGTGAGGGATGCACGGGTGTCCCTATATCCAAACTATAAAAAGTTCTCAAAATTAGAGTTTCTGATAAAGTTGCTTCATGTAAGGACAATGCATAGGTTGTCTCAAAGTGCATTCAACATGCATTTAAGCCTCATTAAGGCGGCACTGCCTAATGGTGAAACACTTCTGAAGTCTTTTTATGAGGCGAAGACATACATGCGTGAATTGGGTCTCAGTTACACTCTAATACATGCGTGTATGTATGATTGTGCACTCTTTTATGGTGAACATGAAAATGCGAACGAGTTCCTAGAATGTGGTGAACCAAGGTATATAACTAATCAAAAGAAAGGTAAAAAGATCCCCCAAAAAGTTTTTCTATATTGTCTATTAATCCCATGACTGCAATGATTGTACATGTGTAGAAAGACGACTGCTAATATGAGATGGCATCAAGAGAAATGTCTTCAAGATGGAAACACCCTTAGCCATCTAGCGGACTCTGAAGCTTGGGCCGATTTTGATAAAATGCATCGGTGGTTTGCTAGTGATCCTCGCAACATCAGACTTGGCCTTACTTCAAATGTGTTCAATCCTTTACGTAACATGAACAACCCGTATAGCATTTGGCCAGTTATGATGATGTCATACAATATGTCGTCATGACGATGTATGAAAGAACCCTTCATTTATATGTCGCTACTTATTCCCGGATCGAGGGCACTTGGTAATGATATTGATGTGTACCTGCCTCCGTTAATTAATGAGTTGATAGAACTATGGGAAAAAGGAGTGGAGACTTTCGATGTGGAAATCAAGACAACCTTTTGGATGCATGTTGTAGTGTTGTGGACAATTAATGATTTCCCCGCTTACGACAACCTATCGGGTTGGAGCACAAAAGGTTACTTAGCATGCCCAGTCTGTAATAAGGATGCTGGGTCATTATCCTTGAAGCATAGACGCAAGTTATGCTTTATGTGTCATCGTCATTTTCTACGACTTGGACATCCTTGGAGGACTCGTGGCGTCAAAAGCTTTAATGGAAAACCTGAACGAAGGTTGCAGCCAAAACGACTAAGGGAAGAGATATTAAACCATCTCAGGTTGATCGAAGATGTGAAATTTGGGAAACCACCAACCAATAGAAAAAGAAGACGTGCTAAGTGGGAGTTGAATTGGACAAAGAGAAGCATCTTCTTCGAGTTGCCATACTGGAAAGATCTTCCACTACGCCACAACCATGCACATCGAAAAGAACATTTGTGAGAACGTCATTTGTACATTACTGGATATAAATGGGAAGACAAAGGACACAGCAAATGCTCACCGGGATATGGAAGATATGGGAATACGGCCTGAGTTGCACTTGTTTCGTGATGGGGACAAACTTCTCATGTCATAAGCTTGTTACACATTTTCGAAGGATAAGAAGAATAAATTCTTCAAATGGTTGAAATTAGTGAAGTTCCCTGATGGATATGCATCGAACATAGCTCAATGCATAAACACGAAGGAAGGGACAATATTAGGAATGAAAAGTCATGACTGTCACGTCCTTCTACAATGGGTTCTACCCATTTTCCTTCATGGACACTTGACCGAAGATGTTCACTAGATGCTGATTGAGCTGGGGATCTTTTTTCGACAGTTGTGCTCCAAAAAATTGAGCGTAAATGTACTTGAATGGTTAGAGGATAACATCGTGATCATACTATGCAAGCTGGAGAAAATATTTCTGCCAACATTCTTCGATGTGATGGTCCACCTAACCGTCCATTTACCAAGAGAGGCCATAATTAGAGGACCAGTCCAATATCGTTGGATGTATCATATTGAGAGGTAAATTTTAAAGTCCTTCTATAATGGTCACGTGATTTTCTCTTTTTTTTTTTTTTTTTTCCTTTTTGTGTCTACAGGTCAATAATGTACGTAAAATGCATAGGTTCTTGTCCACTTTGAAGGGGTATGTGCGCAATAAGGCACAGGCGGAATGTTCAATCATTGAGGCATACATTGACAGTGAATGTCTTGCATTTTGCTCAATGTATCTACATGACATTGACACAAGGTTCACTCATGAGGAGTGAAATGTAAACGTTCATGCTATTAATGCCATGAAGAACTGAGGAGCTCTATATTTCGAGAAAATATTTGGCTGTTCGGTGCACGAGCTTACAATTTCATGGATATGTCCGACCTACAAAAGGCCTATTTTTACGTCATCAATAATTGTAATAAAACTGTTCCATATATTGAGTAAGTGGTTCAAAACTCTTTGCTTTGCAATGTATTTACATATGCATATTTATATACTTACTTGACATTAACATGTACTATTGTTGCATATAGCGAACATGAAGCTAAACTTCTGGCCCAAAATGAATGGAATGTCAACGATAGACATAAGAAGGAATTTGTCAATTAGTTTGGGAGCCGTGTAGGTAACAAATACTACCTGAGTATGAAGTAATGTACATTGTCAATGTTGACAGTTTACTCATCTAAACTCTTGTTTATTTAATAGATGAAAGTCATGTATTACAATAAAGAACCAATGGCAAGTAAAGATTTGTATGCATTGGCATGTGGCCCCGATCAACAAGTTAACCACTACAACGGTTGCATTGTCAACGGGTTACGATTTCATACAAAGTCTCTCGAACTGAATAAAAGAACCCAAAATTCTAGGGTTGCCGTTTTAAGCACAAAAGGAGATGAAGAAATTGACTACTTTGGTGTCTTAGATGACTTTATAGAGCTTAACTATGGAGCCAATAGACTCGTCCACCTTTTCAAGTGTACTTGGTGGGACATTGGCAATAAAAAGACTGGGATAAACACGAATGCTTACTTTACTAGTGTCAATTTTAGCAAGACATGACAACAAAATAACCCTTTTGTGCTAGCGACGCAGGCAGAACAAGTGTTTTACCTTAAAGGCACCAAATTGAAGGGTGAATGGCAAGTGGCCCCAAAAGATTTCTCCCTGAAGTTTGTATGCTATTATAGAAGTTGTAGATGAGGAGAATAGTGTCGGTGAGGGTACATTCCAAGAATATGAGTCATTTGTTAGTGCAGCAGTGCAATCTGCTTTCAATGTTGTCGAAGAAGGAGCCAATCCTATACCATTGAATAGGGATGGTGCCACGGCAGAACACGCAGGGACTGCTGACATTACAATTGAAACTTCTGTAGACGTTCACCAATTTTTTTGCTCTATCCGTGTGAATCCTACTTGGCAATGGGACACCAATTTAACTGCTTAGACATCAGCTCGGTTGGGATCTAACTTGCATACAACTTCATGTGAAATCTTTTGTAGTTATCTGTGGTTGATTATGGCTTTTGAAGCCATCTTCAGAATCTAATCCTTCTACCATTAGTAACTCTCTAGTACAAATAAATGTCATCCTTTTTCCTTCCTGATCCATTTCATACAAGATTTATGCTACCAGAAATTGTCCAATCACTGATCATAACTGACTAAACAACTTCATTTGTATTGTATTTTATACTAAAAAACCAAGACACGTGTTTTTTGCATATTTGCCTAGTCACTAGAGCAAGATTATGGTTGGCTTGAAGTCTGTGTACTGGGACTTAAACTTACTATAATTGCAATCCATGTTTTTCATTGAGGATATTTTCCAATTATGTTTTGATATTCAATGGGTGCCACTATAGGATAGAAGTTGAGTTTTAAAAATTGTTTGAAGTAAGAAAAAAAAATCTAGGAACCAAATTTGGTAGGAAAATGATACCTTACCTTGATTAAAAGTGTTAGTCTGTGCAGTAGTTTGATATTGAAAAGAAATTGAGTGATTAAAATTCCACGGAATGTTTGGAAGTTCATATAATTTTTACTCAAACGAATTATAAAGTTATGATGGGAGTTTTGAAGTGCTTTTATACATTTGATCTGATAAACAAATGATTATAAATCCTGATATGAGATGTCTCAGCAGGTATGGTCCTTGATGAGTACGAGTCATCATTGCAAGTTCTCTAGATAAAGATGAGGCTAACCATTCATGGTTATCTATTGATCATACACCTAGTTTGTTTTTGTTTTTTTTTGTTTTTTTTTGTTTTTAAATAGTATTCAGAAATCCAAATGGAGTGAGGATTTTCTTTCTAACCAATAAGCTTTCATACTTGATATCTTGAGTGCTTAGGGAAGGATAGAATTTGAGCACATGTTTGGGGTTTGTTGTAGTAATGAAAGAAATATACGAGTTAACGAATCCCAAACTTCTTTACCCATAGGTGATGAATTTTTAGATATTTTTTTCAGATGACTTATCGGGGCTACCTTCAAGAGGAGATTGAATTTAATATTGATTTAGTGCTAGGAGCGGAGCCTATGTCGATTATTCCTATAGAATGAAATCAACTGAACTAAGGCAACTTAAGGTGCAATTAGAAGATTTCCTTAAGAAGGAATCTGTTCAACCTAATATATCATTATATGTTGCACTTGTGTTATTCACTAAGAGACATAATGGGGTTTTGAGGTTATGCATTAATCATTGGAAGTTGAATCACGTTACAGTAAGAATTGATATCGACATCCACGGATTGGGGGATTATTGGAATAATTGATAAATCCCAAAATTTTTGAAGATTGATTTGCAATTAAATTATCACTAATTAAGATTTGAAAATTACACATCCCAAAAATAAAATTGAGTACACAATAAGGTTGCTATAAATTTCTAATGTTACCAATTGGGGTTATCAATGCACCTTGCAGAAATGTGGGTTATGGACAACTAATATGAAATGTTTAGGTCATGTTATAATCAAAGGATAATTATCTATTGATTATTCCAAGATTACGTTAGTGTTGAATTTTTGGAAGACTGGATATGAAAATTAAAGTTATTGAGTGTTAGTACTGAAGTAAGGTGCATTAGAACAGGATGTGTAATCCATCAATTTATGTTAGTTATCAGTTCTAATGGACTTGTTTAAAAGATTAATTCAAAACTTATTAGGTTAATGATGGATTTTACTTAGGGTTGTATTCAATAAATTTCGAGAACGAAATTTTTATAAAGAGATGATAATGTAACGCCCCAGAAAATTATATGCACAGAAGTGTGGAAAAAAATAAAATAATAATAATATATTAATTATTAACTATTAATTATTAATTAATTAATTAATTAAATATTATTAAATTGGATTAATTAATTAAACATTGTTGAATTGAATTTATTAAATAATTAAAATGATATACATACATACCTATATATATATATATATAAGTATATGATATGATAATAATTAAAGTTATATATATATATTAAAAGGTAAACCCAAAGGAAAAATTTCCTTCAGGAAGAAGGAAGCAAAGCGCTTCCCCTTAGGCTTTTCACGCACTCTCCTCTTCCTCTCTTCTCAATTTCTCGGCAAATAGGCAAATATTCGGTCAATTGGAAAACCGAAAATACCATTGGGTTCTTAATTCTGCCACCGACATTTCTACTGGAGTGAATTTGTCATAGGAGCGGTGTAGGCATCATTCCTGGGGTAAGATAATATTTTCCTATTTTCTCAAATTTTTCTTAGATCTTTAACCAAATCGACGATCGGGTACCACCACGGGGTCCTAGTCGCGATCGTCATCATTTTAATTAGAGTAAATTTTCAATTTGAGTTTCTTAGGCACCATTCCAAAGCGAGAGAGGGATTTGGGGAATTAAATAAATTGGTTATATTTTAGGGTATAATTATTTATTTGGAATTTATGGGTTAGGAAATATTAAAATAATATTTTATTTATGATTGATTTAATGGAATTAGGATTCTTGATTCAGGGTTCGGATAAGCGTCGCGGGTGTAATTTCGGGACCCTGCGGCCATAGTTTAGGAAAATCAAGGTAATTTGATTATTTTGGAATTTAACAATTTATTTAAATTATTGGGAGCCTAGGAAATGTTTTATGAAAATTATATTGGAATTCTGTTGAATGTTCTAGGGAAATGAAAATTGTAGATTTTGTGTTAGAAATGCCATGGGCTCAGGATTGAACTGTGTGTGCATCCCAGTAAGTCAGGCAAGAGAATAAATTAAGTCAGTATTTTTCATAAAAATATTTACTATTTTACAGCACTTTATTCTAGGAAATTATGTATAGCATAAAATTATATTTGGAAAATTTGCTGTTATTAATAGGAGATTGTTTTAATACATTTAATTAGGGAAAATGATTTCAGTGCAGATTTTATGATTAGAACATGATTTACTTTTGTGTGGCATGGATATAGAATTTTATGATTTTATGTAATGACAAAATGTTATATTTTCAAAATAAGCATATTATCACTGTTTTTTAGGAAACTGTCAAAAATCGTATAGAAATATGTTTAAAGTATATTATAATGCAACAACGCAAAGGTCGTAATTTATGATATGTTGGCGCAAGGGCCGTAATTTATATGACACGGCGCAAAGGGCCGTAATTTATATGAAATGACGCAAGGGCCATAATTTATATGATATGATATGATGGCGCAAGGGTCGTGATGTATGATATGCTATTTTCATGAATTTATTATTATGTCAGATATTATGATGAAACAGTTATGTTCAGCATATGAAACATAGTATATGATATCAAAACCCGGATGACTTAGTTTAATTCAATTTTCAGGAGCACGGTACTGTAACTATATATATATTCAGATTATGATAGTACAACCACATGATCAGAGTGTTGTAAGGTGGCAGTCGATGTGGCTTTAATATAGTTTGGATATGTTCCCCAACCAGTTTGGACCAGGTGGAGTAGGCGCATCGTACTTACAGATTAGAGTTTTTAATCTAGCATGATCGACCAGTCATTGCTAGGTCCCGCCTTCGGGCTGCACAACCTAATTATGTAGGGGTAATACATGACACCAACTAACTATCCATCCTGAAATTTATTTCACATATTATACAGTTGTATAAGATGATTAACATGTATAGAGATATAACATGACATGTATGTTACTTTTAAATATGTTTATTTAGTGAATTATCAGACAGTTTTCACAGATATGATTTATATACAATATATGCTTATGAAGCATGAAAATACCCAAGCTACCATATACTGATATTAGTTTATTTTCCTTACTGAGAGGTGTCTCATCCCAACTCTAAAACATTTCAGGGAATCCAGGTAGATGAGCGGATAGAGCTCTGTAGCGTTAGTGGTCGCCCGATCTACCTTGCTAAACTATGCTAGGGTCAAATGGGTTTTTGGGTAGTGACCCTAGGGAACTTAATGATCATTTTAGGATGTGTGTATATTTATATGACGTATTTGTAAAACTCTGGTATTGTATTTGGGTGTTTGGTTTGTTATGTATATGATGTATGTTTTCTACTGTTAGGGTGTCAGTGATATATGACAGATTTATTCCCCAGTACCTGCAACTCTGGGTGTATTATGTTTATGATTATCATGATTATTGGCATTCTATTATGTGAAAATAAAAATATATGGTAAATTGGGCAGGTTATTACAATGACTATTTCAGACAAAACTTGATAGACTAGTCAATCGCGCCTGGCTGAAAGGTCAGGTTTGGTCTTCTTTTGTTTCTAATTCTCTAGTTTTAGTTTTTTTGAGTCATGTCTTTAATATTTTTAGAGTTTATAGGATAAAACACATTACAATTGATAAAACAAAAGTACATATAAATTGAACTTTAATTCTTCAAATCTATTTTTCAACTTCAATGACTTAATTCTGTTGGAAACAACTTAAACACAAAATTATTAGTACAAAATAATTTGACATCATTAAAACCAAACTAATGAAGCCTTGGGGCTAACAAGTCGACTGTACTATGCTGCCTCTTGTTTCCTTATGTATTTTAACTAACTTTTCACATATTTAGCTTGATCTCTTTATTTTAATGGGCGAAAAATATCAACACTAAACACCATTGAAACTTTAATATTATAAAAAAAATTTAATGCAATTGTAAGTTAATTATTGATAATATATTGATATAACATGTTTTTTTTTTTTTTTAAACTTTTAGTTCATTGTATTGAGTTTTTTTTTTCTATACACACTAGATATTAGTTTTAGAAGAAGGCATTATTATTATTATTATTATTATTATTATTATTATTATTATTAGATGTTATTGGATATAATTAAAAGAACATATTTATGGGAAACAAACACTCACCTACCTTGAGGTTTGCCAAAAATATAATAATCTTTCCTAAGATTTAAAAAATTCCACAGATTTCTCTTAAAATTTTAAGAATTTCAGAGACTTCTCATAATGTTTGTCAAAAAATATAATTTCTTCTTTGTATTTTACAAAAAGATAATTTGTTTCGAGAAGATTTGTATTTTTTTACAAGCCTCAAGGAAGGCATGTGACGTTTTTTGAAATAAAAGAAAGGTATGTAGTACTTTTGAAACCTGAGTGAAGATTTCTATCCTTTTATCAAAATTCAAGAGTAGTCAATATCTTTTACCTTATATTTATTAAAAATATAAAAATCAGCGTTGTAATTTATTAGGTTACAGATATACATAAATATATTTTAGTAAAATGTTTGTCATTATTTCACATTGTTATCCAGTTTTGCTCTTTCATTTATTGTTTATTATTAATTAATTAATTAATTACGGTGTAAGAAAAAGTGTAATGATTTCATTTGTACCAGTCAGAGATGAAGGCATTCTCTTAGGCCGAGGTCAAAACTCAAAAATGGAAAATGCTCACCCAACCATTCCCGCAATCCTCCTCGAAATATTTTCTCCCTTTTCCCTTAACAATTTTTTAAAAAATGAAAATGAAAATAAAAAAAAACCCTGGAAAATAGATCTTGAAAAAGAAAAGTCAATCCCACTGTCCTAAATCACGCAGAATTTTCAAATTCCGAAAAAAAAATAAAAAAAAATAGAGGAAGCAACTGCAACCAGGACATAGCCTCCCTTTCCCTTATGCCTTACTTCTCTACAGCTGTTTCCCTGAAAGCACTGGTTAATCTTATTTAAAGTAGGCGGTCAGAGCCGTGTGATGTCTACTGTTTGTATCTCTGCCTTCCGAAATACACTGGGGCAATTGCGAACTACGCTTGCTTTGCTTGCGCAAGCAGAACAAAGGACCCCACGCGTTGCCCCTTCTTCTTTTTCCCCTTCTGTTAGATCTAAATCTGGAGTCCATGGTTTTGTCTCTGAGGTTTAACAGTTGAAAACCCCCCAGGGAATTTTTCTGGGTCTTTTGTTTTTGGTTTTTTATATTTGAGCGCAGCACGGATAGAAGAAAAAGAGAGATGGGGTTGGTGGGTTTGCAAGAAAATGGGAATGGGGAGTTGGGCTTGTCTGGTGTGTCTCTGGGAAGTAAGAACAAGTACAGGAGGATGGATTCAGAGGTCACAGAGGATGGTGGAGATGATGATTCGCGTCATCATCATCAGCAACAAAATGGGAGCAGCAGTACCATGAAATTTGTTTTTGCCTCTGCCGTTTTTGCATCTCTCAATTCAGTTCTTCTTGGCTATGGTGAGTTTTTCTGTGTCAGCTGTTACTGTCATTTGAATTTTGAACCCAGTTATCTCATTGGTGTGCTTAGTTTGACTGGATCCCCCACAATGGGGGTGGGGAGAATTTTGTTTTTGCCTTTGTGGGATAATTACCCAATTCTGTCCTTCATTGATTTATCATGAAAAAAAAAAGAAAAAAAAGGAATGCTTGATGCCATTTTCTCTTTTGAACTGGATCTTTTCAGATTATTGATCTCACATGAAAAAGGAAAAAAAGAAAAACAAAATGCTTGATGCGATTTCCCTTTTGAACTGGATTTTTCCTGATTTTTCTTTTGGGTAAAGGCCTATTTGTTAAAACTCAAACAGATAGAAGAATTCTTGAAAAGAGGAACTAACCCAGCAATCAACATACAGAACCTCAACACAGCTAAATTCCTCCCAACCTACTAAAAATAATAGGACTCTATTTCTGCAGCTCAAACAAGAGCAACACATTGAATAAACTGTTATAAATTTGAATGATCCATCATGTTCCGATTAACAGTTAACATTCTAAGCACTTTTAAGCGAGAACAAATCATCTCTTTTTTCTTTTAGTTTGCTGCTTAACACTAAGCATGTATGGAGGAAGATCACCATCTTCAACATTGTTAAAACCCTCAATTCCATGAGAAAACTGAATGGAACTTCTGTATCTTCTTAAGAAATGTTAGACAATAATTCTGTTTTTAGCGACTCCATAATACCTAAAAGACAAGTACAAAATCTTTCAAACATAATAGCCTATAAGGGCTCCTATTTGATTCATATTTCATAAAACCCATAAAAAAATGCTTAATATAAGAAAAAATAATAATGGCAGAAAATTTACATTATATAAAAGTAGACTACAACCAATGTAAGTTATTTGGGTGCAAAAGTGAACTGCATCTGAATTTCGTCTACCTGAATGCGCTTGTTCTTGATATCTCTATTCACTGAACTCCTTCCAATTGAATGAGATATTTGGGATTTCTTGACTGCTCAAGTGTCTTTCTTGCCATAAAATTTTCTAGGCAATTTCATGTTTCCAGTCTTCAACTCATTAAACTCAATCCTAGTGATAGTTAAAGATTAATTAGAATTTTCAGGAGTACAGGTCCTTGGCTGCATTTCTGAATCCAAGGATGTATGCTGTTTCAGTCAAGTTGTATCAAATTCCTGAGAGTGAAGATACTTTTAAAATTGACTAAATTATTAACTGCCTTTTGGAAGGTCACCTAATGTCTAATGTCAGAGAAGAATGTCACTCTTATGCTGACCAGTTTAGCAATGTAACAAAAGGAGAAAGATGACATTTTTCTAGTTTTATAATGTCAGATGCACCTCAACGATTTAGATAATAATCTTTTGCAGTGTGCAGCTTACCCATAGGTTTGATGATCTTTCTCTCGCCCCAAAAAAAATCCATGGCATTGCTGCACACTAGTTTGATAATTTCTAGAGATGCCAATTTCACTTTTAAAACCTTACAAACAACAAAAAATGGGAAACTGAAATAATAACAGTAAAATAAAAAATAGAGTACAGTGTTGGAAAATAAATTTGAATAACTCAGGTAGCTTCTCCTACTTCAAAAAATATCTTGAGTTCGTGATAATGAAGTAACTTGTCCTAGATCAAATCATCGACTCTCAATGATTCTTTATGATTGGCATAAAAGTGCAAGATCCTACTGAACTGCCGAGTCCCACTCGGCACATACCATGAGTTTGTGATGATGAAGTAAATTGTCCTAAATCAAATCATTGACTCTTAATGATTCTTTATGATTGGCATAAAAATGCAAGATCCTACTGGACTGCAGAGTCCCACTCAGCACACACCATGCTTGTGACCTTCTTTTATGATGGCATTGGCATTAGATTGATGAATGGGAATACTCAACTGGGAGAATTGATGGACCTTTTCTATGATTTCCACTTGGTGCTGTGATGCACCTCACTGGAATGGCATGAAACCTAATTTCTGTGTATATTTGTTGCGCAGATAATTTCCTATGCAATGTTTTACATCTTGTTGTTGCATTTTTTTTTTAATTCTCTAGAAAACATGAGAGTTGCACAGAGGGAGAAATTTATGCAGTTAGGTGTTGTAAGCTGTGAAATGGCCCTAATCTCAAAAATAGTAAATTCTTGTTATTTCCTCTGTGAAAGTAGGCATGGGTATGAACTACATTTTGTTTTTATTTTAGTGGATGTGTAATTGGCAATACATGTTTCATTTCCTAATCAATTGATGTTCTCAGAAAGATGTCTCACTACTAATTAGAAAAATGACAAAAAAAAAAAACATCATATTTTAATCTATCTCCCTTTACAGCTGACTTTAACATAAATTGACTTCGAAATTTGACAATTTGGTTTGTCAATCAATAGATGTGGGTGTCATGAGTGGAGCAATCATATTCATTCAGGAAGATTTAAACATAACAGAGGTTCAAGAAGAAGTTCTTGTTGGGTCTTTGAGCATTATTTCACTTCTGGGCAGCCTAGCTGGTGGAAGAACATCAGATGCTATTGGTAGAAAATGGACAATGGCCTTAGCAGCAATTGTCTTTCAAACTGGTGCAGGTATAATGACTCTTGCTCCTTCTTTCCAAATACTGATGATTGGAAGACTATTGGCTGGGATTGGAATTGGCTTTGGAGTCATGATTGCTCCTGTCTACATTGCTGAGATATCACCTACTGTTTCCAGAGGCTCTTTTACGTCCTTCCCAGAAATTTTCATAAATCTGGGAATCCTTCTTGGTTATGTTTCAAACTATGCATTTTCTGGTCTTCCGGTGCACATAAGCTGGAGGATCATGCTTGGAGTGGGAATTTTGCCATCAGTGTTCATTGGGTTTGCACTGTTCATCATCCCCGAGTCGCCAAGGTGGCTGGTCACGCAGAACCGAATTGAAGAAGCAAGATCTGTATTGTTAAAGACTAATGAGAATGCCACAGAGGTGGAGGCTAGACTTGCAGAAATACAATTAGCTGCTGGAAGTACTAATGCTGAGAAGTATGAAGACAAGGCTGTGTGGCGTGAATTGTTGGAGCCTTCGCCTTCACTTCGCCGAATGTTGATCACTGGTTTTGGAATTCAGTGTTTCCAGCAGATTACTGGAATTGATGCCACTGTATATTACAGCCCAGAGATCTTCCAAGCAGCTGGTATTGAAGGTAAAACAAAGCTTCTTGCTGCAACTGTTGCCGTTGGGATTGCAAAGACAGTTTTTATATTAATTGCCATTTTTCTAATTGACAAACTGGGGCGAAAGCCACTGCTGTATGTTAGCACAATTGGGATGACCATTTGCTTGTTCTCGTTGGGCCTCTCTTTATCTTTTCTTGGGGGAGGACAGTTCGGGATTGCAATGGCAATTTTGTCAGTTTGCGGGAATGTGGCCTTCTTTTCTGTCGGACTTGGCCCGGTTTGCTGGGTTTTGACAACAGAAATCTTCCCTCTGAGATTCCGTGCTCAAGCATCAGCGCTTGGCGCAGTTGGGAATAGGGTGTCCAGTGGCCTTGTTGCAATGTCCTTCCTCTCCATTTCCCGTGCAATTACAGTGGCCGGAACATTCTTCATCTTTTCTGCTATTGCAGCTCTTTCTGTGGCATTTGTTCACCTGTTTGTACCAGAAACGAAAGGAAAATCTTTAGAAGAAATTGAGATGCTGTTTCAGAACGAACATGAATGTCAACAAGGTGAGGTTGAGCTAGGAGATGTGGAGCATCTGGTGCAGAAAGAATGACCGGTTGGGAAGGTTTTCAGAACAGCCTGAAATCTTCTGCAAGTTTTTGAAACTCCACTGGTCGTAATGATTCTGAAAATCTATTCTAATGAGTTTATTGCTGGCTAGGATTTTAATGGTGAATCCCTGCTGGTACATTTCAGCATCTACAGCCCCAAGAATTCATTTGCTATGATTTGGCAGGCCGGTTTGGCAACCCAAATTACATTCTTGCTCTGAGCCACAAACCATACCTGAATTTATTTGTGAGTATATGATATCTGTCATAAGGGAGCTTGTCCTCCTTGAAACATGTATTACTAAAACTAATATATATTAGATTTATAACTAGCTAGCGCTAGAAACATCTGTTCTTGTTCCTCCATCGCTCCCTGAATTGTTCCATTACAGATCTTATGATTGGGCAGCAGAATTATTATTTTTTGGAATTCCAATTTCAAGCTCTTCCTCTATGTTTGTTTCTTTTCAATATCCCTAACAAAAATTTCAAACATTTATCCAAGTGTTTGAATTTTTTTTTGGTCCATGCAAAAACTAACGGGTAAATGAATCCAATAAAATGCCAGGCCATTTTCCCCTTAATTCTATTTCTCTTTGGAAGATTTTGATCTACTATGGGTTTTGGATAATATTAAAATATGCATGGTCAGGCATTATCTAGAGGCAAAGGAAGCTATTTATATGACAGAATGATGGATGTCCGGATTCTCATTTGGTTTCAGAAGTTGCACTTCTTTGTCCGTCTTGAAATTCTACTTAGAATTCGGTGAAAGATTGTGTAAAATGTGGGAAGCTGTGTATTAACCAGCTTCAGAAAGAACATTAAAAGAAAAACAAGAATGAAAAACAAATTTCTTTTCTTGATTGATTGAAATGAATTTAGTGCAGTATAATTGGTTCACTTATATTGGAAAAATGACCAATTATATCTTTACATTTGGACCACTAAGATAAGGAACTAATTAACTACTTATAACAGTCATAACAGATTGCTTTGTAAAACACTATAAATCTAAAACTCTAACATTCCCCCTCAAGATGAGAATGGATATTTATCATTCCCATCTTGTGAATAAGATGATGAAAAGGTAGTGAACCAAGAGACTTGGCTAATATGTCAGCTAATTGATGCTTTGAAGGAATATGGATAATTTTAATTAAGTCCTCTTGTACCTTTTCGCGAACCAAATGACAATCCAATTGAATATGCTTAGTCCTCTCATGATGCACAGGATTAGAAGCAATTTCAGATGCTGGTTTATTGTCAGTGTATAATAAAGCAACTTGAGAATGTTGAACATGTAAATCAGTTAGAAGATAGATAAGTCATTAAATTTCACAGGTTGTTGTAGCTAAAGCTCTGTATTCAGATTCAGTAGATGATCTGCTAACAGTAGCTTGTTTCTTTGATTTCCATGAAATAAGAGAATCTCCAATAAAAACCATGAAACCAGTTACACTTCTTATAGTATCCAAGCAGCCACTCCAATCACTATCTGAATAAGCTTTCAGATGAAGAGACGAACTTGCAGATAGTAAAATCCCTTGTCCTGGTGTAGCCTTAATATATCGAAGTATTCTTTCAACAGCCCGAAGATGTATTAGGCTTGGATGAGCCATAAACTGGCTTAGTACTTTAACAGACTATGCGATGTCTGGCCAAGTGATAGTCAAGTATAACAAGCGACCTATGAGTCTTCGATATGATGCCGGATCATTTAGAGATGGTGAAGAATCTGTTGCACTAAGTTTCAGATTGGATTCCATAGGAAAGGTTGCTGGTTTACATCTAGAAAAACCACTATCTTGTAAACTATCCAATGCATATTTTCATTGAGAAAGAGTAATACCTTTAGATGATCTAGCAATTTCCAAACCCAGAATGTATTTGAGTTCACCAGGATCCTTGATGGTAAAAGAATCATGAAGAAATTGCTTGACTGAATTAATTTGATCATGGCTGTCAGAAGTAAGAATTACATCATCAAGATAAATGAGTAAAGCAATAAAAGCTGAGGGGGTTTGTTTGATGAATAAAGAAGCATTTGATTTTCCTTGAGTGAAACCAAGCTGCAGTAAAGAATGAGAAAGTTTAGAAAATCATTGTCTTGATGCTTGTTTCAGTCCATATAAACTCTTTTTGAGCTTGCAAACACGAGGGTCAGTAGCTGAAGAATAACCAGGTGGCAATTGCATATAAACTTCTTCATGAAGATCTCCATGTAAAAAAGCATTGTTAACATCTAATTGATGTAAATGCCACTGTTTGATAGCAGCAACAGCAAGTAAAACTCTCACAGTTGTCATCTTAGCAACAAGAGAATAAGTATCAAAAAAATCTAAACCCTTTTGTTGAGTATAGCCCTTTGCCACTAGTCTTGCTTTATACCTTGCAATTGTGCCATCAACATTAAACTTGACACGATAAACCCATTTACAACCTATTGCAGTCTTGTTTGGAGGTAAAATAGCAAGATCCCAAGTTTTGTTTGATTCAAGAGCCTTTATTTCCTCTGCCATAGGATTTTGCCATTGAGGATGAGAGATGGCTTGTTTGAAAGTTTTGGGTTCAAATGTTGAAGTAACAGCAGCAACAAAAGTTTTATATTTAGGGGATAATTGAGAAGTGGAAAGAAAATGAAAAATGGAATGAGGTTTACTTTGAGTAGAAATGGGAGATGATTGATAAAGTGAAGTTGTTTGGGCCATATTACCACAATAGAAATTCTGTAGATATGCAGGAGGGTTTTTGATCCTTTGAGACCTTCTGAGATTTTCAAATTGAGTGGTTGTATTTTCAGTATTTTCGTGTTGATGAGTTGATGTAAGAGGAAGTAAAGATTTATTAGGTGTTGAAGATTCAAAAAACTGAGGGAAATTGGGAAAGACAAAAGGTGTATGAATATTATTTGGTATAGAAAGAAATATAGTTTCATGACAAACTACATTTCTAGAAATAAATGTTTTAAGAGTAACAAGGTCTAAAATTTTATATCCTTTTATATGTGGTGGATATCCTAAGAAAATACATTTTGAAGCTCTTGGTTGAAACTTTCCTCTATGAGCTGTAAGAGTGCTAGCGAAACATAAACACCCAAAAACTTTAAGATAATTGTAATCAGGGTGTTTCTGGAATAAAAGGAAATATGGTGTTTGATTATTGAGAATAGAAGGAGGGGTTCGATTTATAAGATGTGTTGCCGTCAGCATACAATATGTCCAATAAGAAAGTGGCAGTTTTGACTGAAAAAGCAAGGATCTAGCAACATTAAGAAGGTGTTGATATTTTCTTTCAACTCTACCATTCTGTTGGGGTGTTTCAACACAAGAAAATTGATGTATTATGCCATGGTCAGTATAGAAATCAGGCATGTTAAACTCTTGGCCATTATCAGTCCTTAGAATATTAACAGTTGTTTGGAATTGAGTATGAACATAAGAAATAAATTTTTTGAGAATGATACGAGTTTCTGCTTTGGTTTTCATGAGATAAAGCCAAGTAAATCTTGAATAATCATCTATAATTGTTAAGAAATAATGAAAACCAGAATAGGAAACAGTTGAAAAAGGACCCCAAATATCACAATGTACTAATTGAAATGCTTTATTTGAATAACTATTTGATACAGGAAATGGAATCTTCTTTTGTTTTGCTAAAGGACAGACTTCACAGATATGATTCTGAGGTGCTGATACATTGGAATCTATTTCACTAATGATTTTTAATCTGGTAGGAGGAATATGTCCTAGTCGAAGATGCCATATATCAGCATTGGTCTTACAAGTATTTGCTAAAGGAACTGAAGGTGCGCAATTGAAATCAGTTTTGCTCCTTGCTAGAATAGAAGGTTGTTGTAGGTAATATAGGCTAGATTTCACTTTAGCAAGACCAATCATCTTCCAGCTGATTAGATTCTGCAAAATACATTTGGATTGAAGGAAAAACAAACCAATGGAGTTATCTTTAGTAAGTTTTGAAGCATATATGAGATTAACATTGAATGAAGGAATGTAAAGGGCATTATGTAAGATACTATCAGTTGAAAGATTTACATTTCTAGTAAAAACAACAGGAGCAGAATGGCCATTTGGTAAATAGACCATAGATGATTTGTTTGGTAACTGAATGGAATTGAAAAAATGGGGAGAACAAATCATATGATCTGTTGCTCCTGTATCAATGATCCATGGGGAATTATTTTTATCAGTAGAGACAATATGACAAGATATAATACCTGATGTAGAAGCAGCATTTGCTGTGGAATTGGAACTTATGGGTGTATGGGACAAACTATTTGCAAGTGACAGCAGATTTTGAATTTGCTCTTGAGAAAATATGTTTGGGATACTTGAATTTGACTCCAAAG
Organism: Malania oleifera; assembly: GCF_029873635.1. NCBI lineage: Eukaryota > Viridiplantae > Streptophyta > Magnoliopsida > Santalales > Ximeniaceae > Malania > Malania oleifera. Next base: position 71,452,401 of record NC_080418.1, on the reverse strand, counting down.
AAGAAACAATATTTGCATTGGTAAATTGGTGTTTGTATTTCCTTGTTGAACAGGAAAATTTTTCTTTCCTCGTGATCCTTTCCATCCAGGTGGGTATCCAATTAAGTGAAAACACTTGTCTGCAAGATGACCATTACATCCACAATGGGAACAAGTAACATTTCCTTTGATCTTTGGTTTTGTGAAGCGAATACCACTCATGGCAACAGATCTCTGTGTTTGTGCAGCATTCATTGCATGAGAGTCTATGGAAATACCAACAACATTAGATAGAGACCTTTGGCTTTCTTCTTGCAGTAATAAGGAAAACACTTTGCTCATAGAAGGCAAAGGTGATTGAAGAAGTAACTGACTTCGCATCATAGAATAGGAATCATGCAAACCAATAAGAAACTTCATCACAAAATTTGATTGTTGTTTGTCTAAAAAATTCTTTAAAAGATTGCAAGAACACTGGTTGAGAATTCCACATCTGTAGCTAGGAATTGGCCTGTAACTGATATATTCATCCTAGAGAGTCTTGAACTCATTAAAATAGTCAGTAACTGATCTTGATCCTTGAGAAATTGAACTAAGGGACTTTTCTAAAATAAAAACTCTTGGACCATCACTTCGAAGATATATTGTCTTAAGTTCTTCCCAAATATCATATGCACTTGTCAAGTACAGCAGACTCCCACGAATTTCTTTTTCTATAGAATTCATTAACCAAGATAGAACAAGTTTATTGGCTCGCAACCAAGCAATTTGAGTCCAAGAATCACTAAGATTAGGTTGAGGCAAAGTACCATCTATGAATGCAATTTTGTTTTTGACTGTAAGAGCAATAGAGATTGATATACTCCATGCAACATAATTTTCACCAGTTAAAATTTCTGAAACTAGAAGAGCTCCAGGATTATCCGAAGGATGCAAGTAATAAACACTTGAAGAATCATCCGATGGATTTCTAGAAGAATCATCAGCATTTGCCATAGAAGCAGAATGTAAAGAAGATTTAGTTTCCATCATAGAAAAAAAAATACAGAAAATTTTGAAGAAGGCAACAGAAATTGAATTAACCAGTTTCTGAGATTCGAAAAAAAAAAAAAAAAAAACTTTGGCCAATCACATCTGCTCTGTTTTGCGATTATTTTTCTCTTCCCTGGTTTCCTGTAAGAGAATTGACGAATTGTGATTGCTTTCCTCTTCCTTGGTTTTCGACGAGAGAAGTGATGAAGATAACAAGCTCTGCGTGTGAGCAGTATGCTCTGATACCATGTAAAATGTGAGAAGCTGTGTATTAACCAGCTTCAGAAAGAACATTAAAAGAAAAACAAGAATGAAAAATAAATTTCTTTTCTTGATTGATTGAAATGAATTTAGTGCAGTATAATTGGATCACTTATATAGGAAAAATGACCAATTATATCTTTACATTTGGACCACTAAGATGAGGAACTAATTAACTACTTATAACAGCCATAACAGATTGCTTTGTAAAACTCTGTAAAACTAAAACTCTAACAGATTGTGTGCTTTGGATTTTTTTATTCAAAGTTTAGGGTAGATTTTCTGCACCTTTGGGAAGCTTGCCTAGGGAAACTCTGCTTATTTGCTACTCATGTTACTCTCTCCTAGAAAGGATTCTCAAGTCTGGGCTTTGGATTAGCCTTTTAGGTTTCGGCTTTGACCATTTGTGTTGTTAGGCTTGGTGTTATAATTTTCATGGCATTATTGTTGAAAGCTTGTTTGGAAAGTTCAACTTTCCTTTTATCCAAACTAAGTAAACCCACGTGCTTTTGGGTGGGCTACACTAGTTTTTTAAGTCTCCTCGCGTGTCTGTTGATATTTTGCATTAGATTCATGAAAATGATTGAAAACCATTAAAGGTTTTTATTTTTGAAAATTCAGGAATACCCTCGAGTTATTTTTAATATAACAATTATTTTGAGTTAGTAAAAAATTATCAGAAAATCGTTTCATTTTTTGACAAAATAAACCTTCTACTAATTGACGGCTAGTCAACCATTGAGTCTAAAGAAAAAAAATAAAATTGTAATTGAATCACAATATTATCCTTTGATTCAATTTTGATAAGAGAAAATGACATTAATTTGATAAATAAAGGTTAAAAAATTGGTTAATTAAATAATATATATTTTAAAAATTGAACTTGTAAGTGAATCAAACACTTGTAGTTCAGTCAAAATGATTGGTATAAGCATGACAACAATATTAAATATTTAGATAGTTATATCATTCCCAAATATTTGTTAGATACATTTAATGCAAATTAAATGATTAAATTTAAAATAAAATATAATTTAAAAATCGAATCGGATTGGTTAGTTAGTTGAATTGCGGATCACTTTTTGAGTATGGTTGAATATCATATTTAATAAAATAATAACTTGAAAAAAATTGAAAAAATATTAAGGAATTGTCCCAAACAAAGGTCAACAAATTAATATATAGTTTTAACTTATAAAGTATGGATTTTGATATTCTAGTCTATGTTTTATTTAGCTATATATTTGATAGGTTACTTGTATTTAAAAATAGTGAACTATGTTTTATTTGTTTTATAATGTATTTTGTCTTTAAATTTTTTGAAAGTTATGTCTAACAAATATTTTGTAGCATTATAATAAATATTTATTTTTAGTAATTTTTATTTTTAAATATATTAATTTTTTTTTTGAAATAATGATAAAATACATTTGTTATGTTGATGTCAATTGGTTGATCCAAAATGATTGCATCCACTACACCAGGCAATTTAAGAATTAGTTAGATCTTTGCCTTAAGCAATTTTCAAGACATTATATTGCCCAATTTTGTCAATTTAATTTTATTTAATTCATATCATTTTAAAATATCAATTTATTATGAGTAAACTTTATTTTTTTTATAAAAATATATACCTACTAGTTAACTGATGGTCAACAGAAGGAACGTTCATTTTGTCAATAAAACTAAATCTCTGGGATTTTTTTTATAGTTTTTAAAAACTTAAGGGTATTGACTTTTTGAGTTCGATCCCTATTTTGATAATGATAAAGTATAAGTATTTTACGCGTGTACTTAGTGCTTGAACAAGTTTACATTTCAATACGAACATAAGGTACTGGAAAATGGAAGTCATGAGGCGCATAAAGCTCATCTCAACTTGACGTATTCCATGAAGATTGAAAAGCAAAAGAAAAGAAGACATGTTTTATTTTTAATGCATTTAGTTTTTAAAAACCTTTTCATAAAATTCCATACTCATGGACAAAGGGTTTTAAAAGTTTCAAGGCTTAAACATGTGCATTTTGAACTAGCCTCCATCAACCGGCCCTTTCCTATTTTAAACACCCCCAGCCCACCAACCTTTGTAATGGCCCATTTTATAAAGCCTCGATCGACTGGCCATATTTAAAGCTACAATGTCCACCGAACTGACCCTATACTCTCGGCCAATTTTAAAGCTCGGCCAATTGACCATTTTAGTTCAAAAAAGGTCCCAGTCGACCGGCCTTTTGGTCTGACAGATCGATCTTGAGCCTCAACTGACTGAACCTACAAAAGTTCGGTAATCGCCTATGGCCAACCGACCAGTGCCTTCCACGGTCAACCGACTTACGTAGAAAATTCAAATTTTAGCTAAGGTTAGCTGACCGAACCTCTCGGGTTGGTAATTTTTTAAGCGCTAAAATGCCATTATTTTTTAATTAAATAATTTTAAAAATGCCCTCTATGTTCCCAACGATCATATTTTGAAAAAGGTCTATAAATAGCCCCTCGTAACTCATTTCTTAGAAAATGCTTATATTGATAATGCTCTCAAAAATAATTTGTGCTTTATTGCACTCTCTTGCTCCCATTTCTTTGAAAAATCCCTTTGTAAGAGAGCATTTGATTTTTATTTCACTCCCTTATTTGCAAATTAGTTGCTTTCGAGGGATTGTTGAAAGGAACATTTGTTAGGGCATTTATATCATTTTCAAAGCCTTTACTCTCACTCATGTCTTAATTTTTGAAAATCATTCTTGAGAGTAAGCATATAGTTTCTCCCACATATTTTTTCTTGATAAATATTTTTTGGGGAAGTTCATATAGTTTGTGGATCTTTATACACATCTATTGCAAGATTCAAAGGCTCACTTGTGTTTATTTGTAAAAATATTTTTAACCCAAAACCCTAACTTTCCTTGAACTAAATCTTTGGAAAAATATTTTTAAGAAAGTGTTTATAATATCTTTGCTTGAAAGGTTTCTCACAAGTTGATATTGAGAAAATTATCTTTCATAATCTCGATTTTAATTGAAAAATATTTTTGAGAGAAACATTACCATACTCTACTGAACTTTAAATCATATCTTGTGTGAGTGCATTATAGAGCTTTAATTTGTACATCTCTACTTATTTGAGAAGCATTTGTTTATACGAAAAACTATTATCTTTATATTTCGGGTGTGGCCTGAAGAGGAATACACCATCATATAAGCTGTACCGATTTGGCTCTAGCCCGGCTAGGTGAGCTGAGGAGACTCCACCTCCTAAGGAGATTTGGTTTGGTTCCGCCTAGTAAGTTAATTGAGGAGACTTCGCTTCGTAAGGAGAAACCAGTTTGGCTCAACCTGGTGAATTGAGTTGGGGAGACTCCGCCCCGTAAGGAGAATAGGTTGGGTTCAGCCCCGTAGTTAAGTTAGGGAGACTTCGTCCTGTAAGGAGTAATTGTAAACGGCGTCGCTCCGTCCAGTTAAGTGAGCACTTAGTGGAATCCTCTTACTAGTTGGCTTGAGGTAGGGACGAAGGCAGTATTAGCCTAACCTTGATAACAAATATCATGTTCACTTTCTCTTCCCTATGCTATTTTATTTCCACACTTGAATGTTTATATTTTAATTATTGTGAATGATTGGGAAATACTAAGTTTGTGATATCTGTTTTAAATATATGCTCAGTTAAATATTGTTGGGTTTTGTAATTGCTTAGAAAGACCCTAGGTTGGGCAATACTGACTGATGCTTAAAATTAGACACACCTAACCTAGGAGATAATTTTTTAAATAGCATTTTCACCCCCCTCTTAGGAATAAACCATTCCTATTAATTGGTATCAGAGCCTCGTTGCAAAAAGTTTAACCGCTTATGCTAAAGATTGCAATGGCTCATACTTGTTCACTCCATGAGTCTGATTTCGTTTTGATTATGACAAAACCAATATTTCTCTCCTATGCATTGAGCTTCTTGAACAGGTTTATCCTTACATGCACTGATGGTAGGAACTCAAGCAAACCATACGGACTATGAAGATCAAGCTTCATTTATGGCAAGTGAAGAATCAAAAGAATGAAAACCTATTTGCTATTGTATTTGCATTCATTTTTTGTTCTGTGATATAATATGGTCTATAATAACTACATCACATGCATGATACGACTAAATGCTCAAAGACCATAGATTGACCTTAGGGATTGGTCGACCGACGCCAAGTTCTTTAGGTTAAGTTAAATAGCCTTGGCCTTAGATAGACCCTAGGTCCCTTCATTTAAATTTTAACTCAAACAAGACCAAAAACTTAAGTTTGAAAGGGATTCGGGCGACTGAAGCATGTGCGTTGAAAACGCCTCGGTCAACTAAACTATTGACTGATCAAAAAGTTGACCTGACTTTGGGCGACCGAACTCAAATGAACTGAGTGTTCCCGGTCGACCGAACTCAAACCTTAACTTTTTCCAACAACTCGGGCACCCAAACTTCATGTTCAAAATACTCCCAGGCGACCGAATGTGCAAGTTCGGCAGACCGAACTTAAGACGAGGCAACCGAACCTCGGATAGATTGGAAAATCGCCTTGGTCAGAAAACTAAACCCTCATTTAGGCACCCCAAAGTTCAAACTTTAATTTTTCTGTTGTATCTGTTCGGGCGACTGAACCTATGGTCGAACGAAACTCTCGGGTTGGCCAAATTTTTACAATGGTTAATTGGGGTTAAACAAGGTTAATTTCTTAAAACACTTTTAAAACAATTTTAATAATTTTGTGAATGTCCCCAACGGTTATAATTTTGGCCATGCCTATATATATAGGTTCATTTGCTTAGATTAGTAATTGATTAGAAAAAATACTCTCTATATTTTTTAGAGAGCTTTTTCCAAATACAAAGCCTATATACCCTCACATACTACCATTCCTTTGCTAAATCAATCCTTGTGAGAGTGCTTTGAATGGTTGTACATTGTTATTTTTTCTAGGAAACTCTCATTGTGTTGTATATTTGATTTTCGAATTGAGAGTTGAGCATAAGGTGTTTCCCCCGATTTTAGCTAATAAATCTTTGTGTGGGAAAACCTTTGTAGTTAGTGAGCCTTTGCATCATTGTTGCAAGACTCATCAAACTTGTGTGTTTTTGATTGTGTAAAATCATTTTCACAAGCTTACTGATTTTTCAAATATCTCTTGAGCAAATATTTTGAGAAAATCATTTGTGAGATATTTCGAATACTCTTGTTGGAACTCTTTGAAACCTATTGTGATTGATTAATATTGATACTTTGTTTCAAAGATTGTTTGAAAATACACTCTAGGACTTGATTGTATATTTACACCAGATTTAGTGTTAGAATACTTTATTGGCACTGAGCATAATTACTATCATCTGTGAGTGCATATTTATCTGGACTATATTATGGTACATATCTACTTGTGTAGAAGCACATTTGTTTGTACGCAAAAATTTATCTGATTAATTGTATTCCCGACGTGTGTTCGAAAGAGGGAGACTTGTCTTGTGAAAAGTCCCGAATTGGTTTCAACTCGGTTAGGAAAGTTAGGTGCACCATCCTGGTAAGGTGTTGTAAACGGTGCTGCTCCACCCGTGAAGTGAGCCTTAGTGGAATTCTTGTACTTATGAGCCAAGGTGGGGACATAGATAGTATTGGATGAACCCCGATATCATATTCGGTGTCTCTTTTACATTTCTTGCATTGTATTCTGCGTTGTGCTTAATTTAATTTTTGTGCTAAATATACTACATATCTAATTGACACGGTATTGCATTTGGTTGAGAAATACTGAAATTGTGGTGCATGTACTGAAAACTATTTAATATATCATATCTGCAATTTCATACATACTTAGAATGCCCCTAGGTTGTGTAATACTGCTGCTGGATTAGTTGAACCTAAGAGGAAATTTTTTTATCTCCAATTCACCCCCTCTTGGAATTGCACCAAAGTCAACAATACTGGTATATCCCCATTTGGTGAGATACAGTCATGTGTCAGGCCTCCTGTATTTTGTGGTGTTGATTACACCTTATGGAAACAAAGAATAAGCATATTTATAAAATCAGTATACTGGAGGGCCTAGCAGGTGATTGCTAAAGGAAGTTGTATGCAGGTAAATGAAAATGACATAAATTTGATGTATGCAAACTCAAATGCCATGGATATGTTATACTATACTTTAAGTTTTAATATTTTTCATGAGATCGTGGCATGTAAATGTGCGAGGGAAATTTGGGATGAACTAGAAAAGAAATATGGAGAGTCCAAAGAGAAGGAGACCACTCCTCCGAACACTCCAAACTCAAATGATCAGGAGGAGGTAATTCAATAGCATCAACATAAAAAGAGGTATATGATTCTTACTCTACCTCAATTGATGATTCTTATGACAAATGTTGTGATGTATCATGTGTTGAATCATTGATTGAATCTAGTGATAATCTTGTTAATGATGCATGCATTGATTCATATAATAGTTATTGTGATAAATTTTATGATAAATCATGCAATAAATTCAATAATATAAGCATGGCGTCTAACAAAAAACTAGAAAAGGCTTTATTAAAATCGCATAAGTTTCTAGTTAGGAGGTTTGAGATAAAAGCAATCTTGAAGAATGAGAATAAAAGGTGGGCAATACAATTAGAAAATCTAAGAGAATATCATGCCTATGACGCCCCGATTTTTCATACCATTTTTTTTTTCAATATAAATAAAACATATTAGTCACATATCGACCACATCAACACCTCTGATACCATTTATACATAACCCGACCCGAAGTGGGTACCGAGTACACAATCATTCTCCTATACACAAACCTTACAGTGGAAGTCATAACATATATACATACCATAGCGAATACACATACCATAGTACTAATTCATCTATAAATACATGTTTAATACATTCCCAAAGCGAAACACAAAATGCTCTAGGGAAATCCTCCATCCCTAGCTCAGAATACTCACCTTGTCTACGCATGGTATCAACTCCCCTCTATCTCGAAGCTCTATCACCTGGTCTATCTCGGTTTCCTCAAATATTTAAAAGATTGGGTGAGACGTATCTTAGTAAGACAGAATAAATTATCTACGGTGTGTGGCAGTATGAGTTTCATTATATCATAACATATATTCATTTCAGTGATAATATCTTCTAAGAAAATATATCATTCCACATTCATAATTATATAGATATAAAACACAAACTTTCATTAGCTTTTACTTTCATTTCCAAAACCATACACATGCAACCCATATTTACCAGTGAAATTCCTGAGAATAGGGGAGAATACACGCCCATACCTGTAACTCCTCTCTACCCTGATATCGTTTATATCCTTGTCCAAATAACTCGGGCTCGGCTACAACTGATACCCATACGGGCACTCACCTTACTCAGTAAGCCCTTAGGCAGAGTGTTTTATTTTGCTTTAATTATTTATATTATTAACCCACGCTATTTCATTTCTCATTTCCATTTTCATTTTCATTTTCATTTCATTTCTATTTCCATTCCATTTCATTTCCATTTCACTTCCATTTCATTTCTATTTTGCATCTAGCTCATGAGTGTCCTCGGTAACCAATACATCCGCGTCTGTAACTCATGGCTTCCTTGAGGATATTTTCCACGTCATGCTTCACCCCATGGTCGAGGTCACTCACTATACTCCATGCCATATTTCCCCCTATGGTCGAGGTTGTGCGACCCGAAGATTGGACCTAACTGCGGTTGGCTTACCCGGTTAGATTAAAATAAACACACCATATACTCGTCTATAGTACGAATGGCCTGCCATATACCCTGATTCGGACTCAGGGGGCAAAATAACCCTTCACATTGGCTCATTCGAACTATCATACCACATGCTCCATGAGTCCGTGTGGTTGCACTAATCACCACTAGCAACGGTATCGTGCTCAATTCAATAACACATCCATCCATTAGGGTTTCATTTCCACATTTCAATATTTCACAATTGCAGTATTTCACAATGCAAATTTTTTCACATTTCCAGTATTCTCATTTCACATTCATATTGCAGTGTTCACATTGCAACATTCACATTCTCATATTCTCATTTCAATATCCATATTGCAGTATTTGCATTACAATATTCTCATTCTCATATTCACATTTTAATATCTATATTTTAGTATTCACATTGCAATATTCCATTTTCATATTCACATATCAGTATTCACATTTCATCATTCTTATTGCAGCATTAACATTGCAATATTTCATTTTCAACATTCTCAACTCATTTCATCATTTCAATGATATTTCATCAAATCAATACTCATTTCATCTCATAATAACACATACATATCTCATTTCACATTATTCACGTTTCTCAAGAAAACATGTCCATATTTCATATTTTTTCATTTCTTAGAAGATACTTTTCAGTACAAATCACTTTTCATCATTTTCCACATTTCAAATTTCATATCTCAATTCACATTTCATAATCTTATATTCTCAATGTAAATCGTTCAACTCAATTTCAAATACATTTCAATATAAATCATATGCCACACAATTTTCATCTGATAATCATATCATAATAAATTTTAGGTAAAATATCATATTTCCTTTTTCTCATATTTCTCAACCAATAATTTTCATAAAAGACTGCTATAATTTATTCCCCTTACATGGCTTACTGAGAGGTCCACTAACAATTTATATCATACACTCCTCGGCGTTTGTAGCTTAAAAGCCTGAAATTTATTTTTCCCCAAATTATTCAACGCATCCTCCACAATATTGACATTTAATATTCTCTAATATCTTTATACTCCAAATTAACTTTAAAACTCTAAAATATCCCACTTACCCTAGTTTTGGGATGGTGCCCCAAAACCCCAAACTGAAAATCTGCTCCGCCCAAGTTGCAGAGAATCTTCTTAGGAACCTCGTGGTGGTTCTAGATCGTTGATTCAGACTACGATCAGAGTGAAATCGTTGAGAGAAAGGAGAGAGAGCCGTGGGTTTACGAGAGAGAGAGAGAGAGAGAGAGAGAGAGAGAGAGAGAGAGAGAGAGAGAGAGAGGGTTTTTGTTTTGTTAAATAAAATGAAGCTCGCGAGTTCCCTTATAACGCCCACTGCAGAGAAAACCATCGACGTTTTTCTGCACTTTTCACAAAATCGTCAATGGTTTGGGCTTTAACCCGCCCCTTTTTACTGTTTTACCTATTACCGAGCTGTGGTAAAAATAAAATCGTAGACAGTTTTCTGCGGCCCTCACGAAACTGTCGACGATTTGGGCTTCCCAAATTGAATTTTTTTTCATTTTTCTTATTTTTCGTATTATTATATTTTTCAGGTCTCTACAATGCCACCTTAGAAAAGAAAAAGATTTTGAAGGTTGTGAAAATCATTTTCTTACAAAGAAAAGCTAAAAATTACTTTGACATGATTTTCAAACCCACTAGTGAAAGGATAATTCAAAGAAACCCTTAAGAGTTAAAAGAAATAAATCTTTCAAAAAGGGTTCATCTTTTAAATATCGTAGTCAATTTCATGCCTCATCAAGTAGAAATAGGTTTAGTAAGCAAAATCCTTCACATAAAATCAAAACCTGCCTGTTTGGTGAAAAGAAAAAGGGCACACTAGGTAGACTTGTTCATTTAAAGGTGCCAGAGGCATGGACAATGAAATGACGTGGGTAATCATGAAGGCTAATCCCATAGGACAAGAGGAAGGATGGGTTCAAATAGGAATTAAATGATTATTAAACTCTTCCTTAGAGCATAGGATTAGCTATAGGGGGTAGTGATGACTGTAAGCTTGGGAAGTGGTTCAGAACTAAAATGTCAAAACTTGGTATATGCATTCACCATACTATTTTGTATACTAAGAACATCAAAAAATCAAGCCAATACGAAAATTCAAGTAAAATATCTAATCTGAACTTAATGCATATACATCGTCGTAATTGTTTAAATTTGAAATTATTGGCTAAAGCATGCAAACTTTGAACTGAAAAGGGATGACTTAATCCTTACTTGAGTAGATGTTAGTTTCCACATTATTCATATCTTTCCTTCAGAATGTTCAAAATAAAGGTTAAGGGCTTAAATAGTTATAATATCTAGAACCTTTCATTTATGAGATGAATAACATAAAATTCAATAATAATATCTCAAAAGCATGTTAAAGTAAAATCCACTTCCAAATGGACAAAGGTAATTTCACTTGGTAAATAATTCTAAATGCACTAAATATGAAAACCTAAAGTTAAGCACACTCTGTCCATTGCATAAGACTGAGTTTTAGGAAATGTATCATATATTAAGTATCATCTTATCCTAAACTCTTCTAGAAAGCCTTAAATGCTTGATAAAATTTTTAGTCATCACTCTAGGCTCAAGCACTAATGATCATAGATTCGTAATATTTCGAGTGCTTATTATAGGACATCCTTCCGTAATCAAAATTGGAGATATCCACCAAGGGATTCAAGTTTGTCATCTAGTCATATTAAAATATTCCATTTATGCTTAAAATGCAAAACTCTCTTATTTTGGTTCACCTTTCCTCCATAGGAACTCTTTACCAAATCACGATCATATCTGGTAAAGATTCATCCTTTCATTGGTTCATATCCTTGCTCTAAATTGTGATCGTATCTAAAAAGGATACTTTCCAATCTTAAAAGAGCTATGTTCAAGAAATTTGTATACTCCATAATGCTCTTTGCCAAAATTAGTTAGGAAATTCTCTCTAACTTGCTTATCCTGTATAATATCCTTGAATATTCTTCTGAACTTAATAGAAGTTTAATCTTTAAGAGTATTTATGCAAACTATTGTCATAAATTAAATTTATGACTGAGACAATTTTTTTTTTTTTTAATATTAGAGGGTTGGGAAGGTCTAGAGGCAGGTTAAAGAAGCTGATCAATAAGTTTAATGTTGGTTTGTTTGCTATTTTAGAACCTTTCACGGCTGAGGAGCAGATGGTAATGTTGGGTAATTTTATGAATTATCACAATTTTATATCTAATGAAAATTAGGGCTGTAAATTGTGGCTATTTTGGAAGGATATGAATGCCTTTGAGGTGATTTCAATCACGACTCAGATGATCGCAGGTGGTTCTTCAGGAACGGCCAAAGGATTTTGGTGAGTTTTGTCTATGCCAAATGTTCTTATGTTGAAAGAAGGGAATTATGGCAGCAACTGGAGGTGTACCAATCAGATTTTCCTTAGTTGGTCCTGGGTGATTTTAATGTTATTCGAAGAGATGCGAAAAGAATTGGTGGAAATCCAAGACCACTCTTACTTATAATGGAGTTTAATGACTGTTTACATCATTGTGGTCTCTTTGATTTATCAAACACGGGCTCTCGTATGTCATGGTGCAATAGCCATGAAGAGGTGGCTCGTAGTTGGGCTAAGCTTGATCGAGTTCTTTTAACAATGCTTTTTCCAACCTATATGGTTAGGTTAAATTCAAATATTTGAGTCAAAATTCCTCAGATCATAGTCCTATGGTGGTGTATACGAATACGTCATTCTCTTTATATGGCCTTACCCCATTTCAGTTCCTTAATATGTGGAGCTCGCATGATTTGTTTTTGTCGTGCATTAAAGATGCCTGGATCAGGAATGACTCGGCCTCAGGTCTTTTGAAACTTGCTATTCGTCTTAAGAGAACTAAAGTTGCGTTACGTGCATGGAATAAAAATGTCTTTAGGAGAGTGGGAGAAAACCTACAAGCTCTTGAGGAAAGGATGAAATCTCTATAAAATCAGCTGCAATTAGGTTTTTCTAAGGAGGTTGAAGCTGATTACTTGACTATTAAGTTGGAGATTCAGGTATGGGAGAATAGGGAAGCATCTCGCCTAGGACAAATTGCGAAAAAAAAAAATGGTTCATTAAGGGGGATCAAAACTCTAAATTCTTCCATCCAGTTATCAATTAGGGGTAGAATAAGGGTCGTATAAACCGTATGGTTCTGCATGACGAGAGGATTTTGGATGGTGTGGAAGGAATACACAATGAAGTTGCTATCTTTTTCCAGAATTTTCACTCAGAGGCTTTAGTGGTTGAACCTTGTGATCTCTCTGAGTTAATTCAAAGGCAGATTTCAGATGCTGATAATAATTTTCTCTGCACCGATCCGATGGAAGAAGAAGTTAAAAGGGTGGTGTTCTCTATTCCCAAAGAAAGCGGTTCGGGACTAGATCAGTTGGCTCTGAATTTTATATTTCCTGCTGGGACATTGTTAAAAAAATGTCTTTGATGCGGCAAAGAATTTTTTTCAGGGCACTCCTCTTTCCCAGTTCTTTTCCTTTTCGTTTATTATTTTAATTCCGAAGGTGGAAAATCCTTCTAGCTTTGATAAATTCTAGCCTATTAGTTTATGCTCTGTGGCTTACAAATTTTTTTCCAAGATTATTGTTTTTAGGCTAATTGAGATTGTTAATAAGTTGGTCTCATATGAGCAAGGTGCTTTTATTCTCGGGCATAGTATTTTCGAGAATATTACACTTGCACAGGAAATGGCTCATTCTTTGCACAAAAAAATGGCTGGCGGCAATGTGATAGTAAAATTGGATATGGCTAAGGCTTATGACAAAGTGAATTGGAATTTTCTTCTAGAGGTTCTTAAGACTTTTGACTTCTCTAAGAGGTTTTCTAAGCTTATAAAAAATTGTGTGGAGTCCCCGTGGCTTTCCGTTATGATGAACGGAACTTTTAAAGGGGTTTTTCAATCAACTAGAGGCTTAAGGCAAGGGGATCCACTTTCTCCTTATTTATTCATCATAATGGAGGAGGTTTTGACAAGGTTTCTTAGGAAAACTATGAGATAGGTCGTATTGGACAATTTAATCATCCAATTGGGGCACCTTTGGTTTAGTATTTGTTTTATGCGGATGTTACCTTTACCGTGATCCCAAGAGGGGGGAGTGAATTGGTATTTTTAAAATTTAACCCCTAGGTATTCCTCCTAACAGAAGTATGTTCACAACCCTATGGTCAATCTAGTGCAAGTAATATAAATATATCAGAAATTAAAATAAAGCAGTTTAATCAATCACACAAGCACTAGAAAGCAGTAAAGAGAGGGTGACACGTAGATATGTTATCGAGGTTCGGCTAATTGCCTACGTCCCCGCCTTGGCTAACTAGAACAAGGATTACCACTATAACTTGCTCACTTAACCGGGTGGAGCGGCATCTATACAAACTAGGTCAATTAACACAGGGCTAACCTCAACCTTTACACCAATCCTTATCGGAGTGGATTACCGCCCCCTCAGGCGACGCCTAGAATCACTCAGATATACAATCAAATGGTACAATATAAAAGTACTTCCATGTAAAGTATATTTGTACCCAAATGTGCTCAATCACATACACCACAGATGATTTAAAATGTAAGCTTAGTGTGGTCTAGATAGTTCAACTCTCAAAGGTATTTTCTATCAGTGTAATGCGTACATGAGAGTGTCAACAAGCAATCTTTGTACTTCAATATCTTCTCAATTAAGATGCTCAAACAATGATCTCATACAAGTTTCAAATATTTCAAATAGAAGAGTGTGTTAATCACTTCAACTAGTGTATATGCTTGGTTTGCAAAAGCTAAGCAATCTTTGTATTCAGAAAATGATATAAACTTGAATAAATATTGCCATAAAGATTAGTATATCAAACACAAATATCTTTCCACAAAAATGTCAATATGAATACCACAAGATATTTGAGTAAGTTTGAAAATATTTTTGCAAGCCAAAAACAAATACAAACTTCCTAAGATATTGCAATGAGAATGTAACACTCGGAAGTTCAACACAAGTCTTCTTAGGGTAGGCTTATTAGAAAAGCCTCCTAAGAATACTTAGGTTATGCTCTTGTAAAAATTGATTCAAGCATTCACAAAATGAGAAAGCAAACCTCTAAATAAAAATACTCAATATACTTACAAATGATATAAAGAAGTGAAAAAGGTAAGTTTGAGTGGATTTGGAAAGAATTTAAGCAGTAGGAAATACTTTGCTTGAGAGAGAAATTTGGATTTTTTGTTTTTGCTAATCAACTTTCTAATTTTCCCAAATGAAGGGGTATATATAGACACCCCATGATTTTTGACTGTTGGGGACCTATTAGGAATTATTGAAAAAGTTTAATGACATTTTAAACATTTTAACCCTGTTTAAAAGTATTGACTGCGGTAAAAAATAAGGGTAAACGCTAAGGTCTTTCTATGATCACTTTTAGTTTGTAATTGGTTTGAACTTACATAATAAATCATGCATGTGTTGTGTGTGCTTATTATAAACCAAATATCCTAATTACAATTACAGATCAATTTTACCACTGAATATATATTACAACTGAAAAACATGAACTGGTCTTCAAGCCTTAAGCTTTCACGTGCCATCAATGTATCTGCTAATATAGACCTGCACATGAACTATATATTCATTAAATACATGAGTATTTGTCATCATTAAAACTGGGCATAACCTATAAGGTCAACATTCTTCCCCTTTTTGATTATGACAAATATGACAAGAAAAAAATGGGGTTAAGACAAATAGGGCTCCCCCTCACAATATGCACCCAATTTATTTTTAAACAAACCCATTATTTTTGCCCCTTTCCATCTCCCCCTTTTGGCAACAGCAAAAAGGGCCATTTGGAGTTAAAATCCTACGCAATGGGTGATTATTACATTTATATAAGAATAATTTTGGAAAGAATTTCTGAAAATTTCGGCAGAGTGCCGTTTGTAAATTGGACTTTCCAAAATAAATCCTGTATAAGATGTAATCTGTTTGAGTTTATATTTCTTAACAATTTATCCACAACTACTCAAACAATTCAGTATGGTCCAATTAAGCAAATAAAAAGCCAAGACGATCATGAATTGGACAAGTTGTGCATCACAGATGATAATCAATATAAGTATGCAATATAAATATGAATTGTGCACACAATCAATCAATCACCTTTCACAAAGTCTTAAAGCAAGAAGATAAGTTAATCATTAGTATCAGTTGCTAAGACTTGGAAAGTTCCCATGAGAGACCTCCCCCTAAATTTATGCAAGTTATGAGACATTTAAGTTTAGGAAGCTTCTTTACTATGCATTAAGCCTAACTCACGTCTAATTTGTATGAATCTATCCTCGGGTAGTGGTTTGGTGAATATATCGGCCCACTGTTCATTAGTGCATACAAACTCAAGAGCTACATCTCCTTTTTGCAGATGATCACGAAGGAAATGATATCTAATCTCAATATGTTTAGTTCGTGAATGTGAAATAGAATTTTTAGAGATGTTGATTGCACTAGTATTATCACATTTAATAGGTATAGTTTCATAGTGCAATCCAAAATCCACAAGTTGTTGTTTTATATAAAGAGTTTGGGCACAACAACTTCCAGCCACAATGTATTCAACTTCGGCTGTGGATAAGGCAACTGAGTTTTGTTTCTTGGAGAACTAAGAGACAAGAGATTGTCCTAAGTAATGACAAGTGCCGCTAGTGCTTTTTCTATCAACCTTACTATCGGTAAAGTCAGCATCAGTGTAACTAACAATCTCAAAGGTAGTATGCTTAGGGTACCACAAGCCTAACTCTATAGTCCCAACTAGATACCTAAGGATTCGTTTGACAACTTTTAAATGAGATTCCTTAGGGGCAGCCTGAAACCTAGGACACATACACACACTAAACATAATGTCAGGCCTACTAGCAGTGAGATATAGGAGACTCTCAATCATGTCATGATACAATTTTACGTCAATAGGGATTCCTTGCTCATCTTTATCAAGCTTAATGGAAGAGGTCATAGGTGTACCAAGAATTTTGCAATCTTCCATACTAAATTTCTTTAGTAAGTCCTTGATATATTTAGATTGGCAAATGAAAGTTCCATGATTAGCTTGCTTAATTTGTAGCCCTTAGAAGAAACTAAGTTCTTGCTTAATTTGTAGCCCTTAGAAGAAACTAAGTTCACCCATCATGCTTATTTCAAATTCACTTTGCATGCATTCGACAAACTCATTACACAACTCATCATTAGTTGCCCCAAAAATGATATTGTCCACATAAATCTGAACAAGGAGCCTATCATCATTTTTGAACTTAATGAAAAGTGTAGTGTCGATCTTGTCATGGGTAAACCCATTTTCTAGTAGAAAACCACTAAGCCTCTCATACC
This sequence comes from Malania oleifera, assembly GCF_029873635.1. Classification (NCBI taxonomy): domain Eukaryota; kingdom Viridiplantae; phylum Streptophyta; class Magnoliopsida; order Santalales; family Ximeniaceae; genus Malania; species Malania oleifera. Next base: position 71,434,948 of record NC_080418.1, on the reverse strand, counting down.
AAGCTCTAGGAGCTTGTTTCAATCCATACAAGGCTTTAGATAACCGGTAAACATGATTAGGATATTTATGATTTTTAAAATCGGGTGGTTGTTCTACGTATACCTTTTCATAATGTAGCCATTTAGAAAAGTGCTTTTAACATCCATTTGAAACAATTTAAAATTTTTAAAAGCGGCAAAGGCAAGTAGCATACGAATGGCTTCTAATCTAGCAACAGGAGCATATGTTTCATCAAAGTCAATTCCTTCCTGTTGGTTATACCCTTGGGCAACTAGTCTAACTTTATTCCTAGTTACTACCCCATTCTCATCTTTCTTGTTTCTATATACCCATTTAGTTCCAATGATGGTGTGCTCTTTAGGCCTAAGAACTAAGGTCCACACTTTGCTTCTTTCAAATTGGTTAAGTTCTTCTTGCATGGACATCACCCAAGATTCATCCTTTATGACTTCTTTAATATTTTTAGGTTCTTCTTGGGATAAGAAAGTGGAATGATTCACTATATTTCTCAAGGAGGATCTTGTGGCTACACCACGGGATGGTTCGCCTATGATTTGATCTATAGGATGACTTCTAATGTATTTCCAATCTCTAGGCAACTCCCGATTTCCATTTTCATTATCTTCAAGTGATTTTTCATTTGCTTCTTGATTTTCACTTGCATTGTTTTCAATAGACATTTTCTCTAAGAATTTTCTAATATCAATATCATCTTCATCATCTTTATTAGAAAATGGATTAGACTCATCAAACACAACATGAATAGATTCAATGACAGTTAAAGTTCTTTTATTGCAAACCTTATATGCTTTGCTATTTAATGCATAACCTAGGAAAATACCTTCATCAGATTTTGAGTCAAACTTTCCTAGATGTTCATTATCTCTAAGCACAAAGCATTTACAACCAAACATATGAAAATAGGAAATATTAGGTTTATGGTTGTTCCACAATTCATAAGGGGTTTTATTAATTGATGGTTTAATTAACACCCTATTCATAACATAACATACAGTATTAATAGCCTCAGCCCAAAAATATTTAGGTAAGTTATGCTCATTCAATATAGTTCTACCCATTTCTTGTAGTGACCTATTCTTTCTTTCTACTACACCATTTTGCTACGGTGTCCTAGGTGCAGAGAAGTTATGTGATATGTCCTATAAGTCACAATATTTTTCTATGCTTTCATTTTTGAATTCCGTGCCTCTATCACTTCTTATGTGAGTGATTTTATATCCTTTTTCATTCTGAATTCTCCTGCAAAGTTTGATGAATTGTTCACATAATTCATTTTTATGTGCAAGAAACAACACCCACGTGAATCTAGAAAAGTCATCCATAATTACAAAAGCATAAGATTTACCATCAAGACTTTGCATAGAATTAGGCCCAAATAGATCAAGGTGAAGCATTTCCATGGGTCTAGTAGTAGATATGAATTTATTTTTCTTAAAACTAGATTTTGTTTGCTTACCCATTTGACATGCATCACATATTTTATCCTTTACAAAAGACATCTTAGGCAAGCCTTTAACTAGCTCTTTTTTAACAAGTTTAGACAGTAAATCCATGCTAGCATGTCCCAAACGCCTATGTCATAACCAACTAGCTTCATTCATAGCAGAAAAATATGTCACTTGTTGTGAAGCTAGATTATCAAGAGAGGTAATATAAACATTTTCATGTCTATCAGCAGTAAAAAACACTTTGTGATTTGTTTTATTTTCTACTATGCATTTGGCATTTTCAAAAGATACTTTATATCCTATGTCACACAACTGGCTTATGCTAAGTAGATTATGTTTCAGTCCATCAACCAGCAAAACATTATCAATAGTAAGAGAAGAATCCGTACCAACCTTACCTACCCCGATGATACGTACTTTGGCATTGTCCCCAAATGTTACGTAGCCTCCATCCTTGGGAACAATTGATATGAATTTGCCCTTGTCGCCGGTCATGTGCCGTAAGCACCCACTATCCAAGTACCATCTGTCCTTGGAGGAGGACGATCTTAGACATACCTACAAAATGAGCTAAATAACTTATGCTGGTCCTCAAATTTTGTTGGGTCCACGGGGGTTAGTAGCAGGATCTCCCTTAACTACCCATACCTTCCTAATTCTAGCATGCTTATTTCTAAGTGGACAATCGAATTGAATGTGACCAATCTATTTGCATTTAAAACATTTCAATCTACACTTAGGTTCTTTAGGAGGAATATGAGATTTTGACTCACGTGTAAAATGTCTTAAGTAAAGATTAGGTCGTCTAACATTTTTAATAGCATTAAAACCAAAACCCTCTTTACTTAAGGAGTTTCTTTGGGCACCAAGTAATTTTTAAAAATTTTCTTTGCCCTTGGTGTACTTAAAAATAATTTTGGAGCTATCCTCCAATTTCCTTTCAAACTTAGCAATAGTAGTATCCTTTTCTTTTAAAATAGTGGCATGAGAGGTTTTTGTCATATTAAATAATTTTGACCAATTTTCATATTTCTTTTTCAAATTATTATTCTCTTTGGTCATTTTGCCTAGCAATTTTGAAACATGAATATATTCAAATTGTAATTCTCTAAATGTAGGCATGCTGTCAGAATCACAATCATCAGATGAATAATAAGAAGATGATGAACAAGAAGACAATACCTTATCCTCATGTGCCATCAAGCATAGATTAGCGACCTCCGTGTCACTATAATCTGAATCTGAGTCGCTATTACTGAATTAGTCCCATGAGGTCCCAACCTTCATGACTTTCTTCTTTTTTTTAGCCTCCTTTTTCAGCAGTGGGCAGTTAGGTTTGATGTGCCCCACCTTGTAGCAGTTATAGCACGTAGGAGCATTTGATTTTTCTTTTCTTTTGCTGGACTCTCCCTTCTCATTAGTAGAGTCTTTATACTTTTTAAATGGCTTCCTGTTCTTCCTGAAAAATCTGCTAAACTTTCTAGTTAGCATGACCATTTCATCATCAATGTCTGACTCACTGCACTCACTCGATGTGTTATTAGCTGCTTTCAGTGTAGTCACTTTCTTAGCCCTATTATGCTCATTAAGTCTTTCATTTATGGACAATTCATACGTTATCAAGGACCCTATCAATTCATCTAAGCTCATGGCCTTAAGGTCTCTACCCTCAGCAATGGTCGTAACCTTGGCTTCCCAAACAAGAGGTAAGCCTCTAAGGATCTTTCTAATCATCTCATATATGGGATAGGTCTTTCCTAATGCATGCAGTGAGTTTATGATGTGTGTGAATCTAGTGTACATGCTCTAAATGGACTCACCTACATTCATCCTAAAGGCCTCATACTCACTGGTCAACATATCTATCCTACTGTCTTTCACGTCTCTAGTACCCTCATATGTGACCTTTAACTTATCTCATGTTTCTTTTGTAGTAGAGCATGTCATAATCCTGTTAAATTCATTTATATCAAGACTACAGTATAAAATATTCATGGCAATGGCATTAAGACTAACAACTTTCATATCATTATCATCATATTCATCCTCAGTCCCCTAGTTGCACCCTCAATTTTCATAGGGACATAGTTTCCCTTAGAGACAATCCTCCACACCTTCTAGTCGGTATTCTAAACATAGATGCGCATCCTCTGTTTCTAGAAGGTGTAATTAACACCACTGAAAACAGGAGGTCATGTGGACGATGGTCCCTCAAGGAAAGGGGTCACGGAGCTATGAGCCATATTTGATCTTTTTGCAAAATAACAGCTAGTCTATGCTACGTGGCTCTGATACCAATTGTTACCTTTACCGTGATCCTAAGAGGGCACGTAAATTGGTATTTTTAAAATTTAACCCCTAGGTATTCCTCCTAATAGCAGTATGTTCACAACCCTATGGTCAATCTAGTGCAAATAATATAAATATATTAGAAATTAAAATAAAGCAGTTTAATTAATCACACAAGCACCAGAAAGCAGTAAAGAGAGGGTGAAACGCAGATATGTTATCGCGGTTCGGCCAACTGCCTACATCCCCGCCTTGGCTAACTAGCATAAGGATTACCACTATAACTTGCTCACTTAACCAGGTGGAGCAGCACCTATACAAACCAGGTCAATTAGCACAGGACTGACCTCAACCTTTACACCAATCCTTACCGGACTAGATTATCGCTCCCTCAGGCTACGCCTGGAATCACTCAAATATACAATCAAATGGTACAATATAAAAGTGCTTCCACGTAAAGAAGATTCGTACCCAAATGAGTTCAATCATATACACCACAGATGATTTAAAATGTAAGCTTAGTGTGGTCTAGATAGTTCAACTCTCAAAGGTATTTTCTATCAATGTAATGCGTACGTGAGAAAGTCAACAAGCAATATTTGTATTTCAATATGTTCTCAATCAAGATGCTCAAACAAAGATATCATGCAAGTTTTAAATATTTCAAATAGAAGAGTGTGTCAATCACTTCAACTAGTGTATATGCTTGGTTTGCAAAAGCTAAGCAATCTTTGTATTCAGAAAATGATATAAACTTGAATAAATATTGCCACAAAGATTAGAATATCAAACACAAATATCTTTCCACAAAAATGTCAATATGAATACCACAAGATATTTGAGTGAGTTTGAAAATATTTTTGCAAGCCAAAAACAAATGCAAACTTCCTATGATATTGTAATGAGAATGCAACACTCGGAAGTTCAACACAAGTCTTCTTAGGGCAGGCTTATTAGAAAAGCTTCCTAAGAATACTTATGTTATGCTCTTGTAAAAATCAATTCAAGCACTCACAAAATGAGAGAGCAAACCTCTAAATAAAAACACTCAATACACTTACAAATGATACAAAGAAGTGAAGAAGGTAAGTTTGAGTGGATTTGGAAAAAATATAAGCAGTAGGAAATACTTTGCTTGAGAGATGTCACGCCCTGAACCCGCAGGTGGGTCCCAGGTGTGAATTTAAGTAATCTAACTTGTCTCTGTATCAATTTAAACATACATGATACAATACATAAAGGGGTTCGACCCCGTGGGGTAAACGGATGCCCACATATACACACACAATCATCCATACTTATCCATAATACGCAGCGGAATACGGTCTTTTATACAATAACAGTATCATACCAGAGTCTACACTAGCTAGGATATACATTCCCATAATACAAATATACCCCAGGTGTCAACAAAAACCATCCCAACAACCTGGATACCAAAACTCGTACCTAAAAGGTACTAGCAGTAGCTACGACACCCCTTGCTTCCCGATGCAAGGATGCTACTTACCGCTACCTGAAGGCCCTGAAAAATATTGTACGTACATTCAGGGTGAGACACCTCTCAGTAAGGAAGAAAATAGTTTATATTAGTGTGTGGCATACTAGTGTCATTTTACATACTTCATAACACTATACATACGATATAGTTTGAAACAATTCGTACAGTTTCATACAATTCCATACAGTTCCAGTATTTTCAGAAAATCATTCCAGTTCATATGATACCCAACATACATACATACATACATACGTACATACGGTCAGTGTCGTCACACTAGTTCGCAACTACACCAGGTCACCTCGTCTCACAGCGATTACATTGCTATATACGCAACTACGCTGCGACGATCAAGGTCCAATGGTGAATCCATTGCATCATACGCAACTACACAAGGTCACCTAGCCTAACAGCGATTACATTGTCATATGCAACTACGAAGATCTACGACTCAGGCCCAATAGTGAATCCATTGCTACATACGCAACTACACGAGGTCACCTAGTCTCACCATGATTACATTGCCATATACACAACTAAGGTGCGACGATCAAGGCCCAACGGTGGATCCGTTGCATCATACGCAACTACACAAGGTCACCTAGTCTCATAGCGATTACATTGTCATATGTAACTACGAAGATCTATGACTCACTCGAAAAATGAGCAACTCGAAATCTATCCCAAGTATAGGAGTTCTGTCTTGTAATATTAAGCCTAAGGGCTAGATCGTCTCCTTAAGGAATGGGTTTAATCTCAGATTTTACGTTCTTCCAATCGAAATTAAAAATATACTGAACTCAGTTCAGATTCGGGGTTTTTCAGAATTTTGGAGACTTAAACAAAAACTTAAATTAAAGTCCTAAAACTAGCATGCTTCAATTTAAAGAGTAAGTAGGAATGAAAACTCTAATCTACCTAAGGAAACATCGAAACACGCGCTAATTAAAAATGGTAACATTGATCATGGAATTAGAGCACGTAATGGAAACACAGACAAAATTCAAACACAGATTAAAAGACTAAAACTTTAATACAAACCAAGAACTCGAACCAAAGTTTAACTATCAATTGACTTAAATGAGAATAAAACACAATAAAAACATAAATAAGAGGAACTAAAGGAATGATAAATAAATAAAAGGAGTTACATTAAATCCGTTCAATCTAACAATAACATTAATTAAAAGAAACATAAATAAATAAATATTAAACTCCACTAAAACAAATTAAAATAACTTAATACCCATTCAAACAATATTTCAAAATTCTAACAAACAACTAAAGGAGAGAAGAAATATTTTGTTGCAATTGAAAACAAAAGAAAGAAAAGAAAAGAATAAAGAAGAGAGAGAGAGAGATGGTAGGCACAGCTGGCCGGAATAGGGATGGTCCATGCAGCAGGGGCTGCACTAGTTTTCTACTGGTGTTGGCTTCGGGTGGTAGCTGGCACGAAGGGAACTGCTCACAGGTTGCTTGTATGGCAGGATGATTGCCGGTGATGTGGTGCTCGGAGAGGTAGAGATGGTCTGTAGTGGCTGGGCTCCGCTGTTGGAGGGAATTGCCGCAAGCTAAAGGAGGGCTTGAGGCTGCTGTTCCTGCTCGGGTGGCTGTGGAGTGTTTGCTTTGGACAGCAAGGGGAAGGGTGGCTGGCAGCAGGCTGGGCGGCTGAAGAGGCTATAATACCAGGGCTGGAGTTGCAGAGGTTGACAGGGGATGAGGAGATATAGAGAGATTGCTGTGTTGCTGCTATGGAAGGGGACTCGGGAGACAGGGAAAGGTAAAGCTAAGGAAGAGCAGGGGAAGAGAGAAGAGAGTTTTAGGGAGAGAAAGTAAAGGGAAGAGAAAAGAGCAAGATGGAATGAAGCAAAGCAAACTAAAGAAGAAGAAGAATAATAAGGAGAAGAGAAGAAGAAGAAGGAGAAGAAGAAGAAGAAGAAGAAGAAGAAGAAGAAGAAGAAGAAGAAGGAGAAGAAGAGAGGAGAATAGTGGTGCGCAGGGCACACCCAGAACAGGGGAAAAAGAAAGAATAAATAGGGGAGGAGGCTTGCCCTAACCCACGACCCGGATAGGAGACCCGACCCGAATTGTTATATTTTCTTTCATTTTTTTCATTCTCTGTTCATCACAAATATGACTCTTTTAGAGCCCGTTTCTCACAAAACTCAAAACACAAAAGTTGTAGATAATCCTTTCCTATTTCTCTAAAAATTTGAATCGTCTAAATCAAAGCTTGGACGGAAAAGTTATGTATGAAATACGAACAGGTGTCGGTTTTGGTTTCTAAGATTTTTCCCGCAACAAAAAAATTACCAAAACTTCATAAATAGTGCAATAAAGTTCAAGAATGATGATTTTGGCACTTTATTAAAACATTGGACAATTTTAGACATTTAATTAAAAATATAAACCGTAAAGACTGGGTTAAGATGCCTAATTACGCAGTTTTGACGCGTAATCAATCTATGACTCAAGCCCAATAGTGAATCCATTGCTACATACGCAACTACACAAGGTCACCTAGTCTCACCACGATTACATTGCCATATACACAACTACGATCTGACAACCTAGGCCCACTGTGAATCCATTGCAACATACAATGTAGCATATAGCTCACACCACTTCGGTGACCAACTGGAATTAGACTGGTGATATTTCACACCCTCAGATATAGAGCCAGTCACTCTCGGCGTATGGTAATTAGCCTCCCTTAGCCGATTTCATAAAACCTGGAATCATTTTGGAACTCATGTCCCTATACATTGTAGCGTACGGTAATTAGCTACCACATAGTTGTTTTACAAATACTTGGAACAAATACATACAACCATACATACCACACTTATTTGGTTTACGGAAAATCATATCATTTACAATTTCAAGTATACAGTTTATAAAAAAATGGATTTCGGTCACCTCAATAATACAGTTTTAACACAACCAATAGATTTCCAAACAAAATAGAGATGATACCTGAAATCCCCAATTTTTATGAAAATTGTAACCTGAAAATCCCGCATTTTTACCCAATAGATTTTCCCAAATAAGTAGCCAAAACATACATATGATCGTAGCCTACAGACTTACCGATCCTGATTTCAAAAATGGACTAATATAAACAGAATCCTCTTACCTTAACCCGAAATCCAAATATGAACTCTACGGTCCTCAAAACTACGAACTAAGACTCCAAAATCTACAAACCACAATACAAAACTTACTTACAATACGTACTACTACACATATACTAAATCAGAAATGAAAATTGAGCCTTACCTTGATTTTAGCTCGAAACTCGAAATCGCTTCAAACGAGATTCTGATCCGCTAGAAACGTAGAAAATCCTTCACTGATCCTTGCAGTAACTTTGGATTTGTGAATCCGGCGACAAAAGGCGAAGAGAGAGAGAGAGAGAGAGAGAGAGAGAGAGAGAGAGAGAAAGAAAGAGAGAGAGAGAGAGAATTTTCCAAACTTAGCTAAGAAGCAATCCCCAAAAGATCTTTTATAAGCCTTTGACCCAGAGGATTTCGTCAATGAGTTGGTGTTCTCGTCGACGAGGTCTTTAGGGATTTCGTCGACGAGGTAGCAATTTTGTCGATGAACCTTGATATTTAAATTTCCTTGAACCCCTCAGTTTTTTCTCGTTGACGAGGCTCTGAATTTCATCAATGAGAAGAACAAAGGCTTTGTCGATGAAATCTGGTTTCGTCGACGAACCTGCTCCTTTACCAAAAATTTCCCTCTCTTTATATATATTAACCCATTATCACAGTTCGGGTTCTTACAATCTCTCCTCCTTACAAAAATTTCGTCCTCGAAATTTGCAATCTCTCTTTACAATCACATTCATACTACTACATACATACCTACTCTGAGGTGAAATGGTGACTATCTATACATAGTCCCTCTACGATACATACACACATACTCTAGAGAATACGGCGGCTATTTATATGTAGCCCCGTTACGATACATACATACATGCTCTAGAGAATAAGGTGGCCATTTATACGCAGCCCGTTACGATACATACATACATGCTCTAGAGAATACGACGGCTATTTATATACAGCCCCGTTACAATACATACATACATGTTCTCACTTATGGCGGAGGAATACCGTGGTCACATACATACACGGTCTCAGGAGCTCACAATACTACAGGACTCTCCCTAAGACTAACCACTAAATACAATACGATAATAGAGGATTACATACATACATACATACTCATACCACCCTGCTATCCAAATACTACTCAAATAACTGTGGATACTTCCGGCGTATTTCTGCCTCTAGTTCCCAAGAAGCTTCCTCAATCTCGTGGTTTCACCACAATACCTTCAATAACGGTATCTCTTTGGTACGAAGCTTCTGAACTTTATGATCCAGAACCTGAACAGGTATTTCCTCATACGCTAAAGTATCCTCAAGTCCCAAAGACTCATAACTGATAACATGCGACGGATCCAACACGTATCTCCTCAACATGGATACGTGAAATATATCATGGACCCTCGAGAGTGCTGGGGGTAGTACAACTCTATAGGCTACCAGACCCACCCGTTCAAATACCTCGAATGGTCCGATATACCTCGGGCTTAACTTGCCCTTCCTTCCAAATCTCAGCACTCCCTTCATCGAAGCGATTCTAAGGAATACCTTACCCCCCACCTCGAACTCCAACTCACAGCAGCGAACATCCGCATAACTCTTCTACCGACTCTGAGCCGATCTAATCCTCTCCCGAATCAAACCTACCTTCTTAGACGCCTGTTGCATGAGTTCAGGTCCTAAAACCTGATGTTCACTGACCTCATCCCAATAGAAAGGAGATCGACACCTCCGACCATACAAAGCCTTGAACGGTGTCATACCTATACTAGCATGGAAGCTGTTGTTATAGGCAAACTCCACTAATGGCAGAAATTGACTCCAGCTACCACCAAAGTCCAATACACAAGCCTGTAACATATCTTCCAAGATCTGTATTGTCCTCTCCGACTGTCCATCAGTCTGGGGGTGGAATATTGTACTGAAAGTAAGCTTTGTCCCCAATGCTTTCTGCAAGCTCTTCCAAAATCGATAAGTAAACCTCGGATCCTGATCTGAAACAATGGACACCGGTACTCCGTGCATTCTCACAATATCATGCACATACATGTCTGCTAACCTACTCAAAGGGTAGCTAACCTTCATCGGTACAAAGTGAGCAGATTTTGTCAATCTGTCCACGATTACCCAAACAGTATTTTTCCCGTGAAGCGCTAGTTGTAATCCAGTAACAAAGTCCATGGAAATGTGCTCCCATTTCCATACCAGAATAGGCAAGGGTTGTAACGGCCCTACCGGCCTATGATGTTCAGCTTTCACCTGCTGACACGTCAAACACTGCTCCACAAACTGGGCAATTTCCCTCTTCATACCAGACCACTAGAAGGACTCACACAAATCCCGATACATCTTCGTACTACCCGGATGTACCTTATACAAAGAACGATGTGCTTCCTCCAGAATCGCCTTTTGATCTCCTCATCATTTGGAACACATAGCCTGGTCTCAAATCTCAACACACCTCTCTTAGAGATGTTAAAACCCGCAGCTAAACCCTGCTGCACTTTCTCCACAATCTCCGCTAACTCTGCATCATTAGCCTGTGCGGCTTTGATACGCTCAAACAAGGTTGGTTGGATCACCAAGCTAGCAATGAAAGCTTGATGATCACCAAACACCAATTCTATACCAAGGCTTTCCAGATCTCGTCTAACATGATGCTGAGCTACAACTGTAGATACTGCTGCATGTTCTGACTTCCGACTCAACACATCTGCTACCACATTAGCCTTTCCTAGGTGATAACTGATCGTGCAATCGTAGACCTTGATCAACTCTAGCCACCACCTCTGCCTCATATTCAGCTCCTTTTGCGTGAAAAAGTACCTGAGGCTTTTGTGGTCAGTGAAAATCTCACACTGAACACTATACTGGTTGTGTCGCCAAATCTTTAGAGCATATACTACAGCAACCAATTCCAGATCATGCATAGGATAATTCTTCTCATACTCCTTAAGTTGCCAAGAAGCATAAGCTACCACCTTACCCTATTGCATAAGCACACATCCCAAACCCTTTAGGGACGCGTCGCTATAAATCACAAAATCCCCATCCCCCGAAGGAATGGTCAATACTGGAGCAGTAACCAGCCAGTGCTTCAACTCGAGAAAACACTGCTCGCAATCACGAGTCCAGTCAAACTTCACTCCCTTCTTAGTCAATTGTGTCGGAGGTCTAGACAATTTAGAGAATCCCTTCACGAACCGACGATAGTAACCCGCTAGTCCTAGAAAACTCCGAACCTCCTGTACACTCTTCGGTCTAGCCTAGTCGACCACAACTTCAATTTTACTAGGATCAATAGAGATACCGCCCTCAGACACCACATGGCCTAAGAACACAACCTAATTCAACTAGAACTCACACTTCTTCAGCTTAGCATATAACTTCTTCTCCCGCAGAATCTGTAGCACCAACCTCAAATGGTCCACATGTTCTTCCGACCTCCTAGAGTATACCAGAATGTCATCAATGAACACCACTACGAATTGATCTAGGTACTTATGGAAAACCCTGTTCATCAGATCCATGAACACCGCCAGAGCATTCTTCAACCCAAAAGGCATAGCCAAGAACTTGTAGTGGCCATATCTCGTTCGAAAAGTAGTCTTCGCTACATCCTCCGCTCTAACCCTCACCTGATGATATCCTAACCGTAAGCAATCTTCGAAAAGACCTGTGTTCCCTAAAATTGGTCAAAAAGATCATCTATATGAGGCAAAGGGTAACGGTTCTTCATCGTCGCTTTGTTGATCTCACGGTAATCAATGCACATACTCATCGACTCATCCTTCTTCTTCACAAATAATACTGGAGCTCCCCAAGGTGAAACACTATGTCGAATGAATCCCCTATCCAATAATTCCTGCAACTGCTCCTTCAACTCCCAAAGTTCTGATGGAGCCATCCGATACGGAGCTTTAGAGATCGATGTCTTACCAGGAAGCAACTCAATCGTAAAATCCACCTCACGATCCGGAGGTAAACCGGGTAAGTCGTCTGGAAACACATCCGAAAATTCATTGACCACCCGAATGTCCTCGAGTCTCAACTCATCCCGCGACGGTTCCTTCACACAAGCTAGGTACCCCTGACAACCATCCAAGAGTAACCTCCAAGCCTGTAAAGCTGATAGAATTTGTGGTGTAGGACGCACACACGATCCAGAGAACTCAAACTCCTGCTTCCCAGGAGGTCTGAACACTACCACCTTCTTACGACAATCAATCACCGCATAGCTGGAAAACAACCAATCCATTCCCAGTATGACATCAAAACCTGACATGTCGTATACTATAAGATTCACCGGTAACAGTCTCTCCTAAATCACAACCAGGTAGTTTCCTAACATCTTACTACAAATTGTTATACTCCCAGTCGGCATAGTTACAGCCAAACATTCCTCCAAAAGTTGGGTTTTAACCCCACATAATTTCACAAATCTAGCAGATATGAATGAATGGGTTGCCCTTAAATCAAATAACACAACAACTTTATTTGAAATAAATAGCATGGTACCTGTCACCACGTTCCCAATGTATTCTGCATCTTCTGGAGTAAGTGAATATACTCTCGCCAGAGCCATGGTTGCCTGGTAATTCACCCGAGGCACCTGGCTACTTCCACTGCTTTAACTCGGTGCAAGCATAATCCTCCTCGGTTCTTGATAGCTCTTCGCCATGTGACCTGACTTGCCACAATTGAAGCAAACACCCCAGAATGGCTGACACTCACCCTCATTCCATTTACGGCACTTAGCACACAGTGTTGAGTATGGATCCCCCTGAAAGTTCAGCCGCTCGGTGTTTTGCCGATAACCAGAGCTGTAGTTCTTCTTCTTCTTCCACGGACCCTGCCGAGGACCACTCTGAGGATCATAAGGTACTAGCCTTTTCCCCTGAATCTGCACTACCTCATCTCCCCGAAGGTCGGTCTCAACTATGGTGGCTTTATCCATTAGGACAGAGAACTCACAGATTTACAGCATCCCCATAAGACGGCGGATGTCTTTCCTCAGACCCCTCTCGAACCTTCGAGCCTTCTCATGCTCATTCGGAACCAAGTACGGTGCAAATCGATAAAACTCGATATATCTGGAAGCATACCTCTGCACCGTCAAAGTTCCCTGTGTCAGGCCTGAAAACTCATCGACCTTCGCATCCCGAGTGGAGATCGAAAAGTATCTCTCGAAAAATACCTCCTTGAAATGGCCCCACGTCATAGTAGATGGACCAGCTCTTTGCCTCTCAAGCAGGCTCACTGCCATCCACCATCGCCCTGCCTCCCTAGTCAACTGGAAGGTGGCGTACAATACCTTCTGCTTCTCAGTGCAGTGGAGGACTTCCAAAATCCTCTCAGTCTTCTCAATCCAGTCTTTCGCCACTATTGGATCAGGTCCTCCCGTAAATGTCAGAGGGTGCATGCGTGCGAACCTCTCGATGGTACACCTCGCATTAGTAGGAGAACTCTCACATCTCCAAACACTTTATCCTATATCTTGAATCACCTGTCTCGCCAAAACAAGAGAGACAGAAGGAGACTCATCGCTTGCAGTCTCCTCGGAGCCACTCTCCAAGTTATTATCCTTGGGCTCCATTCTGAAAATAGAATAGGAATCGGTTAGAATTCCTATATCATACACAGTTAACACAATCATAGACCTGCTCATGTCAACTATTACTCTCATAGGTCTAAGCCTGCCCCATCACACCAACACAAATCCATCAATGGTCTGCCCTGCCTTTACTAGAATCGTCATCCCAAGAAAAACACGAAATACCGCCGACAAATCCCGGTCTAGTAACAAAACAACCCTCGACCAACACTACCCATTTCCTACATCCTATACTCTGGTATATACACATTAATACTCCTAACCAAGTCTACAAGACCTAACAACTTGGTTAACTCTGATACCAAGCTGTCACGCCCCGAACCCGCAGGTGGGTCCCAGGTGTGAATTTAAGTAATCTAACCTGTCTCTATATCAATTTAAACATACATGATACAATACATAAAGGGGTTCGACCCCATGGGGTAAATGGATGCCCACATACATACACACAATCATCCATACACATCCATAATACGTAGCGGAATACAGTCTTTTATACAATAACAGTATCATACAAGAGTTTACACAAGCTAGGATATACATTCCCATAATACAAATATACCTTAGGTGTCAACAAAAACCATCCTGACAACCTGGATACCAAAACCCATACCTAAAAGGTACTAGCAGTAGCTACGACACCCCTTGCTTCCCGATGCTAGGATGCTACTTACCACTACCTGAAGGCCTTGAAAATATTGTACGTACATTCAGGGTGAGACACCTCTCATTAAGGAAGAAAACAATTTATATTAGTGTGTGCAATACTAGTGTCATTTTAGATACTTCATAACACTATACATACGATACAGTTTGAAACAATTCGTACAGTTTCATACAATTCCATGCAGTTCCAGTATTTTCAGGAAATCATTCCAGTTCATACGACACCCAACATACATACATACATACGGTCAGCGTCATCACACTAGTTCGCAACTACACCAGGTCACCTTGTCTCACAGCGATTACATTGCTACATACGTAACTACGCTGCGACGATCAAGGCCCAATGGTGAATCCATTGCATCATACGCAACTACACAAGGTCACCTAGTCTAATAGCGATTACATTGTCATATGCAACTACGAAGATCTACGACTTAGGCCCAATAGTGAATCCATTGCTAGATATGCAACTACACAAGGTCACCTAGTATCACCACGATTACATTGTCATATACATAACTACGCTACGACGATCAAGGCCCAATGGTGAATCTATTGCATCATATGCAACTACACAAGGTCACCTGGTCTCACAGTGATTACATTGTCATATGCAACTACGAAGATCTATGACTCAGGCCCAATAGTGAAGCCATTGCTATATACGCAACTACACAAGGTCACCTAATCTCACCACGATTACATTGCCATATACACAACTACGCTGCGACGACCTAGGCCCACTGTGAATCCATTGCAACATACGATGTAGCATATAGCTCACACCACTTCGGTGACCAACCGGAATTAGACTGGTGATATTTCACACCCTCGGATATAGAACTGGTCACGCTTAGCGTACGGTAATTAGTCGCCCCTAACCGATTTCACAAAACTTGGAATCATTTTGGAACTCACGTCCTTATACATTTCAACGTATGGTAATTAGCCGCCACATAGCTGTTTTATAAATATCTGGAACAATTACATACAACCATACATACCACACTTATTTGGTTTACGGCAAATCATATCATTTACAATTTCAACTATACAATTTATACAAATATGGATTTCAGTCACCTCAATAATACAGTTTTAACACAATCAATAGATTTCCAAACAAAATAGAGATGGTACCCAAAATTCCCAATTTTCCTGAAAACTGTAACCCAAAAATCCCGCATTTTTACCCAATAGATTTCCCCAAATAAGTAGCCAAAACATACATATGATCGTAGCCTACAGGCTTACCGATCCTGATTTCAAAAATGGACTGACATAAACAGATTCCCCTTACCTTAACCCGAAATCCAAATACAAACTCTATGGTCCTCAAAACTATGAACCGAGACTTTGAAATCTATAAATCACAGTACAAAACATACTTACAATCTGTACTACTACACATATACTGAATCAGAAATGAAAACCAAGCCTTACCTTGATTTTGGCCCGAAACCCAAAATCGCTCCAAACAAGATTCCGATCCGCTAGAAACGTAGAGAATCCTTCACTGATCCTCATAATAACTTTGGATTTGTGAATCTGCCAAAAAATGATGAAGGAATCGAAGAGAGAGAGAAAGAGAGCTTCGAATCTTAGAGAGAGAATTTTCCAAACTTAGCCAAGAAGCAATCCCCAAAAGATCTTTTCTAAGCCTTTGACCCGGAGGATTTCATTAACGAGTTGGTGTTCTCATCGACGAGGTCTTCAGGGATTTCATCGACGAGGTAGCAATTTCATCGACGAACCCTGATATTTAAATTTCCCTAAACCCCTCGGCTTTTTCTCGTCAACGAGGCTCTGAATTTCGTTGACGAGAAGAACAAAGGCTTCGTCGAGGAAATCCAGCTTCGTCGACGAACTTGCTCCTTTACCAAAAATTTCCCTCTCTTTATATATATTAACCCATTATCATAGTTCAGGTTCTTATAGAAATTTGGATTTTTTGTTTTTGCTAATCAACTTCCTAATTTTCCCAAATAAAGGGGTATATCTAGACACCCCATGATTTTCAACCGTTGGGACCTATTAAGAATTATTGGAAAAATTTAATGACATTTTAAACATTTTAACCCTATTTAAAAGTATTGACTAAGGGTAAACCCTAAGGTCTTTCTACGGTTACTTTTAGTTCGTAATTGGTTTGAGCTTACATAATAAATCATGCATATGTTGTGTGTACTTATTACAAACCAAATATCCTAATTACAATTACAGACCAATTTTACCACTGAATATATATTACAACTGAAAAACATGAATTGGTCTTGAAGCCTTAAGCTTTCATGTGCCATCAATGTATCTGCTAATATAGACCTGCACATGAACTAGATATTCATTAAATACATGAGTATTTGTCATTATCAAAACTGGGCGTGACCTATAAGGTAAACAGTGGATGATATTCTTATTTTTGCAAATGGTGGGAAAAGGTCTATTAGAAATTTGGTTTACACTCTAGAGATGTATTCTATTGGTCGGATGAAAAAGTTAGCAAGACAAAGTCTGTATTATTCTTTTCGAAATACATTATTCCTGCTCGGAAACATGGGTTATTGAGAATCACAGGTTTCATGGAAGGTAAATTCCCAATTACATATTTGGTTGCTCCTTTAGTTTCTTAAAAATTGTCTTCCAGGATCTTGGAGCCTCTTATGAAGAAGATGAGGAAGAAAATTGTAGGGTGAAAATTTAAGTTGCTCTCGCAAGGTGGAAGATTGATTTTATTAAAACATGTGTTGTCTAGCATGCCGATACATTTGATGTTAGTTATCAATTTTTCACAGGTCACATTTTCTCACATCAACTCTCTTCTTGCTAACTTTTTATGGGGAGAGGTGAAAGGTAAAAAGAAAATTCATTGGTGCTTTATGGTAGAAAATTTGTAAACCCACTCTGGAAGGGGGTATGGGCTTAAGAGATCTTAAAGAAGTCCAAAAATTGCTTCTTATGAAATTTGCCTTCAAAGTGCTTGCTTCTAACAATCTATGGTCAGGTTTTTTTAGGGCTAAATATTGTAGAAATGATCATTTATTAATAAGGAAGAGGAGACCAAATGATTCTCATTTCTAGAAATCAGTGATGGCCACCATTCTGAAAGTTATGGATAATGTTAAAATTTTGGTGAGAGGTGGGAATTCTTCTTTTTGGTTTGATAAATGGCTTACATAAGGCCCATTAGCGGTGTGCATTAAGGATATTTCGAACAAAAAGTTGTGTATTAAGGATTGATGGTTGAATAACAACTGGAACTCTGATTTATTAATGGAATTGGTTGGGGTCGATAGAAAAATGGAAATCTTGCATAATGTGCCAGCTGGTAAAAGAGGTCAAGATATATTCATCTCGAAGCTTGCCCTTGACGGCAATTTCTCTACAAAAATGGCATGGGAAGCAGTGAGGAGTAGGAGTGATAATTTTGAGTGGAACGACTGGTTTTGGCATTCTCTATTACCTATAAGAATTTCAATGTGTTTATGGAAAGTTTGGTTTAGATGCTTGGCAATAGATGAAAGAATTCAGGCCAAAGGAATATCGATGGTTTTGGCTTGTGATTGCTACATGCAAAGAAGTCAAAAAAACATTGATCACATTCTTTCTTTAGGCAGAGTGGCTTTAGAGGTTTGGCATTGGGCTAGTGTGGTGTTGGGGATTCCTTTCCAACGATTTCTTCCCTAGAAAAACAAAATTGCAAACTAGTTCCATTATGCTCGAAAATCATCTATTAAAGGTATTTTAATCGGTTTAATTCCGTGTTTGATTATATGGTGTCTCTGGAATAGAAGATGCAAAGCGAGAATGGAAGGAGTTTACCAAAGTACGGATCAGATGTGGAGAAGTGTTCAATAGTGGGTTAGTTCTTTAGCTGAGAGCTCTAAATCTTTTCAAAAATTGAAGATATCGGACATTACGATTTTGAAAGAGTTTCAAATTTAACATCAGAGAGTTTGCGCAAGGCCTAGAAAAATTATCTCGTGAGTCAAACCCCCAACAAGGTGGATAAAATGTAATTGTGATGGGAGTTGTAGGGGCAATTTGGGTACTTCAGAAGGTGGAGGAATCATTCGAGACTGCCATGGCATGGTGAAAGCAACTTTTTCAAGCTATTTTAGCAATGGTACGAACAATAGTGCGGAATTAAAAGTAATCCTGGAAAGAATTCGTTTATGCAAACGACTTCATTATTTTAATGTGATTATTGAAAGTGACTTGAGAAGTGTTGTTGATTGGTTTCGGAAAGGTAGATGCACTTTATGGTATCTTTGGGATTTTAGAGAGGGCCTCATGGCGGAACTAGGAGTGAACTTTATGGTGATCCATCAATATAAGGAAGGCAATAGTGCAACTAATTTTCTCTTTAGAGAAGGAGAAATGGAGAATAATGTCATATGCGAAGAACAACATCTTTTACTATGTTCTCTGAACGGTATCCTTTGGATGGATAGGTTGGGTCTCACTTCCCCCCGTCATTAGTTCATTCTCTCGATTTTTATTTAGTTGGCTTAGATTTTTTTATTTTAGTTTATTTTATTATGTTTTTTTTTTTTTGTTTTGCTTGGCCTGTTTAGATTTGTTTCTTATTTAGCTTTGTTTGGATTTGTAGTCCTATTTTGGTTGGTTGGTTGTTGTTGTTTTTAGGAGGCCTTTAATGTCTATTTTATCTGTAATCTCCTATTGCTTGTCTTATAACCACGGTATTCCTTCGCCAAAAGTAAGGGTATATAAATAAATAATTGGAGGTGTTGCCCTCCTTTAGTTATATATATATGCGCGTCTTGTAACCACGGTATTCTTTCACCAAAAGTAAGGGTATATCAATAAATAATTGGAGGTGCCGCCCTCCTTTAGTTATATATAATGATGCGCATGATTTAATTTCTACATATCATTATCTGCGCAATTGATATATGATTAGAAAGACCCTAGGTTGCATAATACTATTCTCGTCTAGTTTAACCTAGGAGAAATTTTTAAATACCCAATTCCCCCCCCCCCACTCTTGGGAATACACCAAAGTCAACAAAGTTTAATAATGTCATATACTCGTTCTCATGCTACACAATTTTGACTAATAAATCATAATATAATAAACTACCCGGGGAACATATAATTGTTGAAAACAAGGGTAGGGTTTAATTTAACTCAAACTATATATTTTATTGGAAAAAAGAGATGATCAACCCATTCACTTTAATTTTCCCCAAATACATATAATAATCAAAACTATTATTTTCATATGTCTAATTCGTTAAGAAAAACATATATAGCATTCTTGTAATCATATACTTCAATTTAGTCTGTCCATATGTCAAAAATAATTGACATAATCTGATCCCCTTACCTCTTCCTGAGAAATTGCCAACAACTTTGGAAAACGCAACCCTAGCTTTTTAACCAGCTGAGGATGAGGACCAACAAGCTGAGAGGAGAGAGAGAAGACCGGAGAGTACTTCTGAAGAGATCCCAGGGCTAGAGAGAGAGTGAGTGTGAAACCCTATTTTTTACAGAGAGAGAGAGAGTAATGAAAATTATAACATTTCTAAGCTTACTTATCACTTAAGTAAGCTCAACCCAAGGAAAACCATCGATGGTTTTCCTAAAACAGTCAATGGTTTGGTTACTTACCAAACCTATTTTCCTTTTTTTCATTTGTAAAAACTCTCGGTAGTTGAAACCGTCGACTGTTTTCCTGAGCTCCCTGAAACTGTCGATGGTTTGGCACTGTGCCAACCTCTTTCCTTCTTTTATTTTTCTTTCTATTTTTCTTTCCTTTTATTTTTATTTTTTTGGTTTGGGTTTCTATATACAAGATCTCATGCTCTATTTATTTTTAGAGATTTTGATTCATCTTCAATTGCTTCTTTCCAAAACATAGCATCTAGTGGAGTTACATCTTGTTGATATGTAAGTGGATCATATTCACCTAGAAAATTTGTCACAAATTTAGAATCAAAAGTTGTTGCCTTTCTTTTCCTAGGTCTAGGATTTTTACATTGTTGACAACAATTTCTTTTTCATAAGATCTTTTATCTATTGTTTTATCTACTATATCTTCTTTATGTTTTAATGGAAAAATATTTTCAAAAATTATGCATCTTGTGCTTTTATTATTGTATTCGGTTCAAGCACATTGTTATTAGATCTAGTATAAAGAATCTATATTGTAGAGACCCGAAGAATTAAGCAATTAAATAATAAGGGGAAGGAGAAAAGGAAATTGTAAATTTGGAATTCAGCAAGGTCTCGTCGAAGAATGCAGCGCGTTCGTCGATGAACATGCTTGATGGGATCGTCGACGTGGACACGTGTCTCGTTGACGAGAAGTTATCGAGGGGCTATTTTCAGTTCTGAATTTCGTTGATGAGGAATAAGTGTTCATCGACGAACTTCCTTTATGGCCTCATCGACGAGGTGACGTGTCTCATCGATGAGTGCAGGTGTATAAATAGCCTGAACTTGATTTTCACCGTAGAATTCACGCGAAGAAATTCTCTCTCTCTCTCTCTCTCTCTCTCTCTCTCTCTCTCTCTCTCTCTCTTCTTCGGTTCTCCTTCCTTTTCTCTAAGATTTTGGGTCCATTCTTTTCCGAATCGACGATTTGAAATCGTCACACTATTCCTGGGAAATTTTTCTTCAAGTTTGCAGGACTAGATCATTGGTGGGGCTAACTTGGACTCCATTCCAGATTCAAGGTTAGACTTTTTATTGAATATTTGGCATTCCTACAATTGTAGAAAAGGTAGCATTTGAAGAAATACTAAAGTTTTGTTTGGGGCAATGTTGTTTTCAGGGTGTTAAGTGAGGAACCCTGCGAGTGCAGGACTAGTGGTTTTAGGGGCTTTCTAGTAGTCAGGTAAGGAAGTAAACTAAAGCAATAATTTTTCATCAAAATTATTATTAATTAATAGCAGATTAATTTATTCAGTTTTTGTAGTATGAATTTTATTTCACATATATTATATTATGTTAAGTTAGATTTACAGAAAAGACATGTTTATAGTTATTTTCAAGAATAACATGGATAATATGGGAAATTATGGTTTCATAATATACGATAAATAGTACATATGCTTAGTTCAGTATCTATGATATGTTTGGTGCAAGGTAGTGATTGATAGTCGGCGCAAGGCAGCAGTTATATATGTTATTCGGTATAAGGCTGCAGTTATATATGTTCTCTAGCACAAGGCCGTGATTATTTATGTTATGATAGAATTCAGAAAATGCTATCAATCTATTTATGTTAAAATAGTATATGATCATGTACTATATGTTATTAGAACTCGGATGATAGTTTAGGTCAGTTTTCAGGAGCACGGTACCGTAGCTATACAGTTCAATTCAGTTCAGACTTGTGCTAACTATCCCTTCCAGTAGAGGGAGTGGGAGATGGATAGTCGATGTGGCTTTCAGTGTAGAGTCGTTGTAGACATCCACCTAGCAGTCCGGACCAGGGTGTGGTGGGCCCATCGTATTTACAAACATTTTTGACTCAGCAATGGTAGGCCAATCATTATCGGGTCCTGCCTTCGGGTTGCACAACCCATCACGGGGGTTAATACATGACATCAACTTGCTAGTCATCTTGGGTATATTTCAGTACTACTATTTATAGCAGATGATTTTATAAACATTGAGATACAGTATGATTTAGTATAACTATGAAATTGTATGTTTATTCAATTATGATATTATCAGTGTTTTTAGGCAAGTAATATGTACTGTATATCTATTATGGCACGCAAATATTCATGTTATCACAGAACTGTATTTAGTTTATTTTTTTTACTGAGAGGTGTCTCACCCTAACTTTAAACCATTTTAGGGAACCTAGAAAGACAGGCGGACCGAGCTCCGCGCGGTTGAGGTAGTTGTTCTACCCTACTAGAAGGGTGAGTTTTGAACTAGGGTCAGTAGGTTTTTTATGTAAGATCCTAGTTTTATCATTTGGGTGTTTTAAGGATTATATATATACATCTATTGAAATACGGTAGAATGTAAGTAACTCTGGTATTGTATTTTATAGTTAGGTGGATGAAATTTATAGTTACTACTACTTAGGTCTCCACTGTGTATGACAAGTGTGTCTTCGTTACCCACATGTTAGGGTTGACTTCGCTATATCATTAGTTTTTAGTATCAGAGTATTTAATGTGAGTAATTATGTAGTAAATTAAGCATGTCGTTACATATATGCAACACTATTTTGAGCATATCCTATAAATACATTAATGTCACTAGTTTAGGACCAATTTTCCTTTTTTTGCAAACCTACTTTAGCTAAACACCCCCACACTTTCAAATATATTAGATTGGGTTTATAGTCATTCCATAATTCATAAGGTGTTTTGTCAATTTTTTAGGTGGTATTCTATTGAGTATGTGATTAGTAGATAGAATCATCTTCCCGACATATTAGAAGGCAAACTTAAACTTACTAACACTACATTCATCATATATTTCAATGTTCTATTTTTATTTTAGCTATACCATTATGTTCAGGTGTATAAGGAGCTGTTACTTCATGTATTATTCCATTTTGTTCACAAAATTCACTTAAAAATATTGATTCATATTCTCCTCCTCAATTAGTTCCTAGTTTTTTTTTATATATTTTATTTTCCTATCTTCTTTTTTTTTTCCACTTATGTTTTGAACTTAATAAAAACATTTTTAGCTCCACCTTTTGATTTTAATAAATAAACTATTGTATATCTTGAAAAGTCATCAACAAAGGTTATGTAATATTTTTTTCCACCTTTACTCATCTGACTTTTAAAATTTCCTAAATCAATATGGATGAATTCTAATAATTGTGTACTTCTAATTGTCACATATTTAAATGGTTTTCTAGTAAATTTAGCTTCTAATGTACACAATTTTCTCATTTTTCTTTGTTAGAGTTAGCAAAGCTTGCTCTTATACCTAGATTCCTCATTCTTTTAACAAATATGTCCTAACATATCAGGCCAAAGATCCAAATAGTCTACTAAATAAGTAGTATAACTAATATTTTCGATTCATACCATTAATCAATCAACACAAACAGTCCATTATTACAATAACCCTTACCCATGAAGACATCGTTACGCATCAAGATCAATTTGTTTGACTCAAAAACTAGTTTGGTACCAACCTTATTAAGGATGAATTCAAAAAATAAGTTTCTCCTAATATCTTGTACATGATGTACATCAGTTAATCTTAAGATTTTTCCGAAGGTGAGCTTAAGGTTCACAATACACTTTCCTAGCACAAGTGAGGATTGGGCACTACCAATAAATACTATTCCCCATCAACTTTTTCATATATGTTGAAAAGATTACAATCACTACATATATGTTTGGTGGCACCGGTATCCACTACCCAATCATGGAGATTTTTCACAAGATTCACCTCAAATACCATTGTAGCGATCATCTCATCTTCTACTATATTAGCTTAGGGTTTACCACCCTTCTAGCGAAACCTACACTAAGGTGCAATGTTTACCATAAACATAACAATTACCTCGTGTCTTCTTAATGTTGGAAGAGTTTTATGTTAGTTGATGGCTAGAATGGTTGCAATTTTGATCATCTCCTCGATTATTGATTCGATTCTACAGTCAATTGTTAATTTGATTGTTTCCTTTGGCGTTAAACCTTCTATTGTTGTAGCTCCCCTAGTTTGTTTCCCAGTTCTAAAATTCTCCTTATATCTCATCTCGTCATTTTCCATCAAGTTTGCCTTTCCCATTACTTCATTATTCCGAACTGCCTTTTTTTAATTAGCTTCTTCTATTCTCAAGTAGCTAAGTTCATATCCTTCCTCTTATCCCATAAAATTGTTCACTTAATGGACCTGCCATTAACTTTCCAATGACTAGTTAAAGTTTGTGTATTATCATGCAACCCGGTAGTAAGGAAAGTATTTGGCCAGTGACACTAATGCTGCCATCTTGTCACAATAAATAAAGAAATATATAAACACACTAAGTATTAATTAAGCAAACCCAAAATTATTTTCAATCATCAAAATTATTTTCAGTCTGTTCCTGGAGAGGAAGGAACAGATTCTTGTTCAAGCATGGATGCATAAATCCTGCTCTGACTGCAAAGCAAGCTATAATTGACACAAAAAACAAGCTAGTCTCAAGCTTCAACAGTAAGCTATGCTAGATTTCTATTGTACTCCTTCCCTTCATTTCAATTTGTACACTTTTCCTACTTCTTAATTAAATTGCATCTAAAATCTTCCTAAAAAAGAAAAAAATCTTTCTTATTCAATCAATACCCTTCAAATTGTATATGTTTTTAAATAAAAATCAACTCATTAAAATAAGGATAAATATTAATAAGAGCCTGTTTAGTTGTAAAAAACAATTCTTATTTCTATTTTTATTTTTTCAAATAATTACAAAAAAAAAAAGTCATCTAATTCTTTAGTTTTACAACATTTATATAAAAAATAATATATAATAATAAATGTCAACATTATTTGCTTGTGAAAATGGTTTTACTTTTTTTTTTTTTTTTAATTTTTGAAATAACTACAAAATTACTATCTTATTTTCCAAATTTTCTGCTTTATATAGGTAAGTTTGGCAATATCTTTTTTTAATGTTTTGGAAGTATAAAATTGGATCCCGAATTTGAATGTGTATTTAAACAAAATGTAATATAAAATTGTGTGAAATTTCTTCCAAATCCAAGCCTTGAACTCCAAACTCCCAAAATTAATCTCATAAAACTTTTGCACACTAAAAAACAAGTTATTTTTTTTTTTTATTGTTTTGAAACTTAGAAAAAAAAAATGAAACACTAGTTTACACAATTTAAGTAAATTCTTTTTTTTTTCTACATCTTTAATCTGAATTTTTACAAACTAAAAAGTTAATTAAAAATTTTATAATTCTTTAGAAAAAACAAAAACAAAAACAAAAACTACCTTTCGCATCCCAAATTTCTTTCTTTGAGGTTCAATATTTTTAATTGTAAATTTGAATTGATAATCCAATTTTATATTTGAAGTCTTTAAAATATCCCCACACTATTGATCAAACTCGGATTTGATCTGCAGCTTGATCCAAATTTTACAACGCCGGTGCCATTCCGCTTCGATTATATAATGTGTACATGCACAGCCAAAAAAGACCATTTGACCAGCACCACAGCACTCCGCTGCTGCACTACTTTTCTACTTCATCAATAAGTCACTATTATTATTGACTTGGTGGGAAGGGGCCTGTGATCCCTCTCTATGTACATGTAACTTGACCCACAGCGCTCTGCACCATTTGTTACTTCTCTCTCTCTCTCTCTCTCTCTCTCTCTCTCATTTTGGTAATAATGGAGGAGATCCAGCACACTCATGTGGAAGTAAGAGGGCTAAAGCTTCATGTGGCCGAGATCGGAACGGGTAGGATTCACCACCTGCTCTCCCTACAATATACTTGTTCTAGAGCTATCTATTTTGCCTCTTTTTCCTTTTTCTCTTTCATGATTCTTAATTCTAAGGGTGGGCGGGTGGTGCAGGTGCCAAGGTAGTGGTGTTCTTGCATGGATTCCCAGAGATTTGGTACTCGTGGAGGCACCAAATGGTTGCCGTTGCTAAAGCCGGCTATCGCGCAATCGCCATCGACTTCAGGGGATACGGTCTCTCCGATCAGCCCGCCCAACCCGAGAAATCTAATTTCAACGATCTGGTTCTCGATCTTATTGCCCTCTTTGATTCCTATGACATCCCCAAGGTTAATTATTTTTACTCTTGTTCTTGATTCAACTCACTTTTTTACGTTTTTTTTTTAATTCCCATTCCTGATCCCTCCCTGCGAAATATATGTATGATTCAAGCTATATTAGGTTGAAAGTGGAATATTGTGGATACAGGCTTTTCTGGTTGGGAAGGACTTCGGAGCTGTACCAGCGTTTCAGGTAGCTGTGGAACACCCAGACAGGGTGTGTGGCGTGGTAACTCTAGGCATCCCTTTCATGCTACCAGGTTCCTCTGTCATCCAAGGCCATCTCTTTCCCAAAGGCTTCTACATGTTGAGGTGGCTGGTACGCATATGTATCATACCCATTCCCACCTTCCTTAATTTTCTCTTCATCCTCCATTGTCTTCTTCAATCTTCTCCCTCATAATATAATGTAGCAATGAATGGGCAAAACTAAACTAAAAACAGGAGCCAGGACGCGCTGAAGCTGATTTTGGCCGCTTCGATGTGAAGACGGTGGTAAGACGAATTTACACTCTCTTCTCCGGCAGCGAACTTCCGGTGGCCAGCAGCGATGATCAGGAAATATTGGACCTGGCGAACCCGTCCACTCCTCTGCCCCCATGGTTCACCGAGAAAGACCTTGATGTTTATGCTACGTTATACGAGAAGTCCCGATTTCGGACTGCACTGCAAGTTCCCTACAGGTAATTACCCCAAAACTTCCCAAAGCAGCGAGAACAAAACCCTCTCCCTCTCCCATTTCAAAATTTATGATGTAAATTTGCATCATTAGAACCCAATTTCATTGGTCATATGCTTGGATGGCAGGACTCTGCATGCAGATTGTGGTATAACTGACCCTAAAATTACAGCTCCGGCACTGCTAATAATGGGAGAGAAGGACTATGCCCTAAAATTGCCAGGGATGGAGGAGTACGTGCGAAGTGGGAAAGTAAAGGACTTCGTGCCCAATCTGGAAGTCATTTTCCTGGAAGAAGGAAGCCATTTTGTGCAGGAACAACTTCCAGAGCAGGTGAACAACCTACTCATCTCCTTCCTCAACAAACATAGTGTCTAATGGGGAGAGGATTACGGCAGCACCACTTATGGGATGCCATACAAATTAAGTGAATCCGCCCTAAGAATAAAGTGTAATCTATCGTAAACTCTCAAACATTGCTGATGATCAGTTCTGTATAAGACCTCTGCATTTCTGCCTGGTTCGGAAATTTTATATTCATGAAGTTAAATTTTCAATCAATACTGTATTTGTGTTCCACGGTTTTATCAATCTATAGAGTAAATGTCCAAGGCTAATTCTGTGACATCCCAATCAATTAACCTGAAATATACGTACTTAAAAACTTGCTTGATACGCTTGTGTATTTCATCAACCACCCAAGGTATAATTGAGACAGGAGCATCTGTTAGAGATGGAGCCAGAAGCACAGCTGGAGACGCGTTGAGCTGAGTCAGAAAACGTGTGAATTTATTCTCCATTTATCTCTTGATTATAAACTTCCAATTTGTCATTAATTTATATTGATTCGCATTTAATTATAATGTAAAATCCAAGCCTATATAAAGAGGTTGTGGAAAGTGATAAAACAACAATAGCACAACACAGTGCAGGGAGAGCTAAGAGGAAAAGGGAGGAAGAGAGAGAGAGAGAGAGAGAGAGAGAGAGAGAGAGAGAGAGAGAGAGAGAGAATTGTAACATTTTTTCGGCGAGTTATTGAATAGTTGGTGTGTGCTCCGTGGACGTAGGTCGTTCTTGACCGAACCATGTAAATTTCTTGGTGTCACTTTCTTCTGGATGCTCACACGGTCCTAACAAATGGTATCAGAGCCCGGTTGGAGCAGAAAATCCAGATCAGAAGTGATCCTGAAATTCAAAGCTCTATCTAATAGATCGAAAGTCTGTTTTGAGGCCACCATCGTATTCACCTCGCCGAGATGAAGAGAAGCATGTCCGCTAGAGCTCAAACGAAGTTCAGACAAGCCCGCACGCGCCCCCACGCGTCTTGCCACAGCAAGACGCCTCTCCACGCGCCGGCAACGCGTAGCACGCGTCTTCCTTGCCCGACCGCCTCGACCCGACCTAGTTATCTACTCGACCCGAAAACTCTTATCCCCGGGTGAACCCGAGATCCGATCCACGAACCAGATCCGACCTACGCCTCAGAATCGGCCACGTCGGGCAGAGCCGCCACGTCAGCAGGCCACTGCCACGTTAGCAAGTGGACCCCACTACCACGTCAGCAGGTGGACCCACCACCACGTCAGCAGCACGTCGCAGTGCCACGTCAACAGATGCCACGTTAGCACCACGTCATCAGTTTGACAAGGTTTGACTAAAAACTTTGATTGAGCTTTTTGGGGTCGTTTTGGGTATGTTTTTCGAGCGACTCGAACCATTTCTAGGGTTTTCAATCATTCCGAATCCATCTGTGCTATCCATTAATTCCATCTCTAGATTAGCAAATCGAGATGTCGAATGAAAAGAGCTCAAAAATCGAAATGTTCAACAGGAACAATTTCAGTTTCTGGAAAATGCAGATAGAAGACTATTTGTTTGGGAAGAAATTGCACTTATCGTTGAAGGGTAAGCCAACATCCATGAACGAGGACGAGTGGGAGTTGCTTGATCGAAAAGCCCTCGGAGCCATTAGAATGACGTTGTCGAAATCTGTAGCGTTCAATATCAAACATATAACGTCCACCAAGTCTCTGATGGATGCTCTCTCAAATATGTACGAGCAGTCTTCAGTCGCAAACAATGTACATCTCATGAAAAGACTATTTACAATGAACATGTCTGCAGGTGAGAGTTTCAGTAGGCATCTGAATAACTTCAATGAGTTGTCTGATCAACTCGCCTCAGTCGGGATAACGTTTGATGATGAGATTCGGACTCTACTGATTCTCATTCAGCTGCCTGAAAATTGGAATGGTGTCGTCACTGCCATCAGTAGCTTCGCAGGAAAATCGAAACTTGTATACGATGAGGTCGTCAGCATGATTTTGACGAAGGAAATAAGAATGTAGCCGAACCATAGCTCCAATTCGAGTTCAGCCTTGAACATAGAGAATCGAGGCAGAGGAAACAGGCATGGACAATCAAACAACCGCGGCAGATCTAGGCCCAGGCGGTCTCAATCCGGAAATCCCAGAGGTACTCAGGACACAAGTTCCCAGAGCACTAAAGTTATTGAGTGCTAGAACTGTGGAAAGACTGGTCATTACAGGAACCAGTGTAGGAGTCAAAAGAAAGAATTCGAGATGAGGGCAAAGACAGAAGCAAATATTGCTTTCGAGAATGATGAGATGTTAATCTGCTCTTTGGAGAGCAAGCAGGGGTCTTGGGTTATAGACTCTGGAGCCTCATTTCATGTCACATGCTGCAGAGATTGCCTGGAGGGATATACATCAGGTAATTTCGGTAAAGTTTATCTGGGCAATTATCAACCTTGCGACTTAACTGGCAAGGGAGTTGTGAAGATCAATATAAACGGGTCATTATGGAAGCTAAAGGATGTCAGGTATATTCCAGACCCGAGGAAGAATTTGATCTCAGTCGGTCAATTGGAAGATGAAGGCTATAACACATCTTTCATGGGTGATAAATGGAAGATTTCGAAGGGTGCATTGACAATTGCTCGAGGTAAGAAAAGTGGTACTCTTTATATAACTCCTGATACATGTTTGTCTATTACAGTTGCTATAGAAAATGATGATAGCAACTTATGGCATCAACGACTCGGACACCTGAGTGAGAAGGGACTCAAGGTAATGCACTCAATGGGTAAGTTAAGTGATTTACAGTCGGTGCAGATTGACACATGTGAGGATTGCATATTTGGGAAACAAAAGAGAGTTAGTTTCTAGACAAATATCAGTACCCCAAAGAAAAAAAGACTTGAGCTAGTCCATTCAAATGTATGGGGACCAACAACCATTTCGTCTATAGGAGGAAAGCATTACTTCGTCACGTTTATTGATGATCATTCATGTAAGGTATGAGTTTACTTCCTGAAGTATAAATCTGATATTTTTAAAGCTTTTAGAATTTGGCAAGCGATGGTAGAAAATGAAACTGGTTTGAAAATCAAAAAACTGAGAACAGATAACGGTGGAGAGTATGTTGACACCGAGTTCAAGAAATTCTGCTATGAGCATGGTATCAGAATGGAAAGAACTGTGTTAGGTACGCCTCAACACAACGGCGTAGCAGAGCAGATGAACAGAACGTTGATAGAGAAAGCCAGAAGCATGCGTATGTAGTCAGGCCTGCCAAAAATGTTTTGGGTAGAACTAGTCAACACAGCAGCTTATTTGATCAATAGAAGTCCTTCAGTACCATTGGACTACAATCTACCTGAAGAAGTTTGGAGTAACAAAGAGGTAAGACTTTCATATTTGAAAGTTTTTGGTTGTGTCGTATATGTACATGAACATGTCAGGACTAAGCTGGATCCGAAATCTCAAAAATGCACTTTCATCGGTTATGGTGGAGATGAATTTGGATATCGCATTGGGATGATGAAAACAAAAAGGTGATTAGAAGTAGAGATGTGATTTTTGATGAAAAGATGATGTACAAGGATAGACACAAAATTGAGTCTACAGAGTCTGAAACAACCTTTGTAGATGTGGATGACGTTTTAGAAGGTGTAAGGACACATCAGCAGAATACCGAGAATCCTCAGGTGGAGGAACCAGTGGAGTAGATTGTCGCACCACCATCTCCTACTCCAGCTCCAGAGTTTAGGAGATCTACTTGGTCTTATATACCAGACAGAAGGTATATTGATTACTTACTTCCTATAGATGGAGGAGAGCCCGAATGCAATGATGAAGCATGTCAAGTGGCAGATACGAGTAAGTGGGAGCTTGTGATGAAGGATGAGATGAAGTCCCTCACCTCCAACAGAATGTGGAAGTTGCCCAAATGCCTTCATAACAAGTGGGTGAACAAAATCGAAGAGGAGCATGACGGCTCCAGAAGGTACAAGTCTCAGTTGATAGTCAAAGGCTTTAAGTAGAAGAAAGGGATTGACTACACTGGCTTTTTTACACCAGTTGTGAAGATGACAGTCATCAGATTAGTCTGCAGAAATCAAGCAGACAGGAAGGTGGCGACTACAGAGAAGCTGAAGTTGTGTTCAACTTCAATTGGTCTTCATGCTTGAAGACACATGTTATGAGCACATCATTTATTCATGATACTATGGTTGAGGAGGTGTCTCTGTCTTCAAGTGGGAGATTATTAGAGATGGAGCCAGAAACACAGTTGGAGACGCATTGAGCTGAGTCAGAAAACGTGTGAATTTATTCTCCATTTATCTCTTGATTATAAACTTCCAATATGTGATTAATTTGTATTAATTCGCATTTAATTATAATGTAAAATCCAAGCCTATATAAAGAGGCTGTGGAAAGTGATAAAACAACAATAGCACAACAGCACAGCATAGTGCAGAGAGAGCACATAGAGTGCAGAGAGAGCTGAGGGGAAGAAGGGAGGAAGAGAGAGAGAGAGAGAGAGAGAGAGAAAATTGTAACATTTTTTCGGAGAGTTATTGAATATGGTGTGTGCTCCGTGGACGTAGGTCGTTCTTGACCGAACCACGTAAATTTCTTGGTGTCACTTTCTTCTAGATGCTCATAGGGTCCTAACAGCATCACAGTCACAGATCTGTTGAACTCAACTCAAGTTGACAATGGAGAACACCCTAAACTAAAGTGAGAACGAATATGATACTAACAAATATTGTAGTGAGCTAGGTATAGAAGATACAAATCAAAGTTACTGTGTAAGATTCTATAAAGATGATCAGAGTGTTGGGTTATCCCACATAGGTTGTGGAAGGGCTTGGTGGTCAATTATTAAGTGTGAGTGAAAGTTTTGCTCATTAAGCTAACTTTTGGGGTTGATAAGATCCTAAACCACCCATCACTGGTATAAGAGTTTTGGTTCAACATTCTCCCTTATATGCCTTATCGGGAGAGACCTCGATGCTTTGTCGGGAGAGATTCCGATGTTTGAGGGGGAGATTGTTGGGTTATCCTACATCAGTTGTAGAAGGAGTTGGTGGTCAGTTATTAAATGTGAGGGAAAGTCTCACCCCTTGAGCTTGCTTTTGGGGTTGAGAAGGCCTTAGACCACCCATCACTTTGTAGGGAGAAATAACAATACTCAAACTCCCTCTTTGTGCGAATCTGCAAGAAACTATAAAATAGAACATTATATATATGTGGAAAATATATATCCAAACCCCACAAATACAAGACACGCTATTTTTATATGGAAAACCTTCTCGGTGTGAGAAGGAAAAACCACGGGACCGTAGTCCACAAACAATTCCACTATCAACAATTACGGGAATACCTGAGTCTTCTCTAGTTTTGACTAGCGGCATACAATCAGTAATTATTTTCAAGAAATAGAATTCCTTGGCATAAATCAACTTCTGTTCACGGGCTGAAAAAATAACAAAGAATGCTCTGAATCCAATCTCCACCGTTCACAATGAAGATTCATATGTCATGAACATCCTGATAAAATTTCAGCTCAATGAAACTACAAATGCTCTTTGATCGTAGCAGTTGATCAAGACTAGACAACTCTCTCTTTTTGTGATGGCATGAAATTGAGGCTACTTTTCACGAGTTGAAAGCTGACACTGAATTCTCAAAATTTGATCTCCACCGTTCATAATGAAGATTAACGTGTCATGAACATATCTATAAATTTCAGCTCAATCGGACCACAATAGCTCGTTTATCAAAGCAATTGATCAAGACTAAACATATCTCTCTTTGTGTGGCGGCCACGTCTCTCTCTTCTTTTTCTTTCTTATTTTTTGACAGTTCTCCACACTTTTGCTGTAGCAAAGGATAGGGTTTAACCCTATTATCCTAAATGGGTCTCTCCACACATGGGCCCGTATTGGGCAAGTTTGCGTCATCCTCACTTAGGAGGAAAACCCAACCCAACAAATCTCCCTTTTTTTTTTATCTAGGTGGAGGGATTCGCGATCCCGGCGATCGAGTGACAAATCTCAAGCTTCTCCCTTGTTAGAGCCTTCGTTAATATATATCAGAGTCATTATCATCAGTGTGAATTTTCTCAAGTGCTATCAACTTGTCATTAAGAGTATCTCTTATCCAATGGTACCTTACATCAATGTGTTTCGATCTCGAATGAAATGAAGAATTCTTAGTAAGGTGAATAGCACTCTGATTATCACAAAACAACACAAATTGTTGTTACACAAAACCAAGCTCTTGTAAAAATGTTTTCATCCGTAGCAACTCTTTACCATCTTTTGTTGCTGCAATCAACTCTACTTTGGTTATAGAAGTGTAATACATTTTTGCAACCTTGACTGCCAAGAAACAACCCCTCTTGAGAAAGTGATCAAATAACCTGAAGTAGACTTGTGGGTATCCATATCTCCAGCCATATCAGAATTTTTATAGCCAACCAACATTGGTTTGCCACTCCCAAAGCTAAGACTCAACTTGGAAGTGCCTCGCAGATATCTCATAATCCACTTTACCACATTCCAATGTTCCCTTCCCTGATTTGAGAGAAACCGACTAATTAACAATACCAACTACATACGCTATGTTTTGCCTCGTACAAACCATTACATGCATCAAGCTTCCTACTGCTGAGGCATATGGAATTCTTTTCATAATGTTGACCTTATAGGTCACGCCCGGTTTTGATAATGACAAATATTCATTGTATTTAATGCATGTTTGACGTTATGTGCAGGAACTCGAATTAGAAGATCATAATGATTGCACAAAAAAGAGATTGAAGTTGAAGACCCAATATATATATATATATATATATATATATATATATTGTATTTTACTTCATTTTTCATTCAAAGGGTTTGTAATAGTAATTAGGTTTTATGGCTTGTAATAATTGCATGCATCACCTGCATGATTTAATACGTAAGCTCAAAATGAAAATGACCTTAGACAGACCTTAGGGAACACCCTTCGATCGACCGACACCAGATTTTTTCGGTGCCCTAAAAAGGACCTAGAAATGACCCTAGGACACTCACTCATGCATACACATGTTTGATTATTTGGAATAAGGTGTTTATTGCATGAAACATGCTCGAAATGTACAAAATGTGAACCTTTGGTCGACCGGCACCTCACGTGTATTTTTCCCTCGGTCGACCAAACTTGGTCCAGGTCAACAAGTTGACCACAGCCCAGTCAACCAACCTATGTAGTTCATTTTGGCACCAGTCGACTGAACCCGGTCTGGGTCAGCCGGTTCAACAGCCCGGTCGACCGTGCCATGAAAGGTCATTTGGCCCTAGTCGATCGAACCTCTTAGGAGTCAACTTTTTGACCATGTGGTTGACCGAGCCTAAAATATACTTCAACGATTTGGTCGACCGAGGGTCCTCGGGAGATGTCCCAACGCTATGGTCGATCGAACTATCCAATTCAAATATTCTTGGTTGACCAAATTGCGCTAATTTGGAAAAATCGCCTCGGACATACTTGTCCGGTCGATTGAACCTGTAGTTCATTTTTGGCTCGGTCGACCGAATCCGTCCTAATCGACCAGTGCTCGCGGGTTGGTCCGAATTTTTACCATGGTTAACTATTTTAAACGAGGTTAATTAGGGTTAAAATGATTTTTAAAAAAATTAATAATACCCTACATGTCCTAACGACTAAAATTCTTCCAACTTTTATAAATAGCCCATCATTTGCAAAGATTAAGGGGGATTAGCCATTTTGATTAGGAGAGATTCTTTGAAATTCCTAAAATCTATAATCCTCATTTCTAAGCCCCAACTACTCATACTTACATTCTCTTATTGCCAAAAGTATTTTGTAAGTTGATTGAGTGATTATTCTTAAAGGTTTGTTCTCCTTATTTGTTTGATTGAAACAATTTTCTTGAGAGCTAAACTTAAGCGTCCTTAGGGGGCTGTGCTAATAAGTCTATCCTAAGAAGACTTACATTTAGCTTCTGAGTATTGCATTCATGTTGCAATATCTTAGAAATCTTGTATTTGTTTTTGGGTTGCAAAAACATTTTCAAAAACATTCTCAAATATCTTGTGTAATTTATATTGACATATTTTGAAAAGATATTTGTGTTTGTGATAGTGATCTTTGTTGTAATATTCATTGACTTACATATCTTTTTGTTGAATACAAAGATTAAATATCCTTTGCAAACCAAACATATACAGTACTTGAGCATCATACGATTGAGAAAATCTGCTGATTGAAATATATATATGTTGTTTAGCTGATATCTTTATTTGAGCACTTAGATTGAATACATCTTGTGATACAAAGACCATATAGATTTGCACTCTCACACACTCATTACATAGATAGTAAATATATTTGAGAGTTGAAATATTAGACCACACTGAGCTTACATATTAAATCACTTGTGGTGTATGTGACTGAGCGTATATAGGTACGCATCTGTTTTACTTGAAAGCATAATCACTATAACATTTTATTGATTGAGCAAAATTGTTGTATTCCAGGTATAGGCCTGAAGAGGGAGACTATCTCTGTGAAATAGTCCTAGATTAGCTTAGACCCGGTTAGGAAAGTTAGGTGCGCCATCCTATTAAGGCGTGTTGGTTAAAGTCAACCCCTTGAATTGACCTAGTTGTAAAGGTTGAGGTTAGCCCTATGGTAATTGACCTGGTTGTAATTGGTGCCGCTCCATCCGTTAAATGAGCTATTAGTGGAATCCTCCGGCTTGCGAGCTAAAGGCGGGGACGTAGGCACAATTGGCCAAACCCTGATAACATATCGTGATTTTATTTATATTTCCGCACTTTATGTTTACCGCATGTATATATTTTGGTGTGAATGATGCGCATAATTTAAATTTTCATATATTATATTAATCAGCGCATTAGAGATTGCTTAGAAAGACCCTAGGTTGTAATATCTTGCTAACATCTAGTTTTATCTAGGAGAAAAGTTTAAAAATTCCAATTCACCCTCCTTCTTGGGAATACACCAATTTTAACATCTTCCTTCTCTTCATCTGTTGAAGGGCTTTGCTTTGTGCTCAACTTAAAGTGTGTAGCAAGAGGAGAGTTAACCACTTTAGTCTTGCTTATGTTGAACCTCTTGAGCACTTTCTCAATGTATTGCACTTGTGATATAAACAAGCTTCTTCTCTTTTTTGCATCTATGAATGCAAACCCCAAGAATCTGCTTTGCTAGCCCCAAGTCCTTATTGCAAATGTCTGACTTCACTGCCTCTTCAACTTGTCCATTCTAGAAGAATTCATGCCAACGATCAACATATCATCAACGTAAAGCAATAGAATAATAAAATCGCCATCAGAAAAGTTTTGCACCAAAAAAAAAAAAAAATGGTCAGAAGTAGTCTTCCTGTAGCCTTGCTCATCCATAACAGACTCAAACTTCTTATACCATTGTTTGAGTATCTGCTTCAAACCATAAAGACTTTTCTTAAGCCAACACACATAGTCCTCTTTTCCTTTCACCCTGAAACCCTCTCGTTGTTCCATATATATCTCCTCCCCTAAATCATTATGTAGGAAGACAATTTTCATATATATATATATATATCCATCTGTTCAATCTCTAAGTCTAGGCTAGCGGTTAAAGCAAGAACCACACGAATGGATGACATCTTCACAAAAAGGGAAAAAATCTCATCGAAGTCAATACTTTTTCTCTATATGAATCCCTTGACAACCAGTCTAGTTTTGTATCGTGGTTGTGAAGTGTGTTCTTGTCGTTTCACCTTGTAAATCCACCTGTTTGTCAAAGCTCTCTTGCCCTTGGGAAAATTCATCAACTCAAAAGTGTGATTTTCGTGCAATGACCACATCTCATCCTACATAACATCAACCCACTTTGACTTATGTTCATCTTCCATGGCTTCTACATAACACTTGGGCTCTCCCCCGTTAGTTAGTAACACGAACTCAACTACAAAATACCGAGTGGAAGGATGTCGGTCTTTGGTAGACCTCTCGAGTGGAACATCTGATGGTATTGGCACCTGATCATAAGTCTCATCCTGTAAGGGAACATCAGTATCACTTGGACCTTGCTTGTCATTGTGAGCATCATGTTCAACTTGTGCTGGCAACTCTGTTAAAGGAGCCAGATCCAAGTCAATGAAACCATCACTGTATTAAGGCACTACTTTTTCAGTCTTCTCAATATCATGTATGATTTGATCTTCCATAAACACAACATCTCGGCTTCTCACAAGTTTCTTCTCAACTAGATCATACAACCTGTAGCCAAACTTATCTAGGCCATAGCCTAGGAAGATACATTGTCGAGTCTTCACATCTAGCTTATAACTCTCATCTTTGGGAATATGCACAAATGTATTACATCCAAAAACACGCAAATGATCATAATAAATATCTTTGCCAGTCCAAACCATGTTTGGTACATCAAACTGAAGAGGAACACATGGTGTGAGATAAGAACATGTACTGATGTACTCAAAGCCTCCCCCCAAAAGGAGTTTGGCAATTATTATTATGAAAGCAAACACCTTACTTTTTCAACTAGTGCTATGTTCATCCTTTCAGTTAAACCATTCAACTTAGGAGTCTTCAGAGGTGTCCTTTGATGCCAAATACCTTGTTGCTTGCAATATTCATCAAAAGGACCCAAATACTCTCCCCTATTATATGTTCTGATGCACGTTTGTCTCTTAATTGAAGCCTAAAACTGCTTAAACACATCCAATACCTGATCTTTTATTTTCAAGGTATATACCCATAACTTTCTTGAATGATCATCTATGAAGGTCACAAAGTAAAGGCAGCCACCAAGTGTTCTAGTCTTTATAGGCTCACGCACATCTGAATGTACAAGATCAAGTATACCTAACTTTCTTGTGGAAGGGGAACTCTTGAAGGAGACCCTATTTTGCTTCCTTGCCACACAATGTGTGCACTTTTTCAAAGGTGCACTATTCATCCCAAATAAAAGATTCTTCTTGGACAATATTGCCAAGCCTTTCTCACTCATGTGGGCGAGTCTCTTATGCCATAACTCTATTGAAATCTCATCATCCATTGCATTAATAATGTTTTGGGAGAGTTTTTCCTGCACCATGTACAAAGTTGAAAACTTATGTACTCGAGCAACAACCATAGCACCTATAGTGAGCTTCCACTAACTATTGCAAAAGGTGTTGCAGTACCCATCATCATCAAGTTTACCTACATAAATTAAGTTCAAACGGATGTCAGGAATATGCTTCACATTTCTAAGAACTAACTTCATGCCATTACTCATCTCCAAGCACACATCTCCAATACCAACAATTTTGGCCAAGCCACCATTGCCCATCTTCACTGTCCCAAAGTCACCTGCTTTATAGTACGTAAAGAAATCACGTAAAAATGTAACATGAGTTGAGGCACCACTATCAATCACTCAGTTGGTCTCATGGCATGCAAAATTAATGGCATCATCATTATAAACAGCGAAGAAGCCTCCGGAAGTAGTGATGGTAACTCGATCATCATTCTTGCCATCACCATTCTTCGTATCCTTCCCTTTCTCTTTGTTCTCTTTCTTCAACTATCTGCAATATTTCCTTATGTGGGCCGCAATGAAGACACTTAACATTAGAAAACATGTTAGACTTGTTTTTTCTTTTATCTCTATTCTTCGTAGCTTTGCTCTTACTCCTCGCCTTTTTTTCTGTTACCAAAACTTTTTACTATGAAGAGGATCCCTGTGATTTTATTCTTATCTCTTCATTCAATACACTGCTTTTAGTCATATCCATATTGATTACACCATTTGGAGCTGATTTAAATAATGACATTCTAAATGTCTCCCAAGAGTTCGACAATGTACCAAGTAAACACAAACCCAGAACCTCATCATCAAACTTAATACCCATCATAGCTAGTTGATTAACAATTCCTTTGAAAGTGTTCAAGTGATCTCTTAAGGGAGTTCCATCTTGGTATCTCAAATACATCAACTCCTTCGTCAGAAACATTTTATTATTTTCAATCTTGTGAGCATACAACGCCTCAAGTTTTTGCCAAAGTGTGCATGCATGTGTCACAATATCAATATGATTCAAAACATTATCATCTACCCACAGCCTAAGATATCGCCACAAACTTTTCTGTGCAACAAAGTCCATTTTTCATCAAATTTATTTTCTGGCTTCTCAGAACAAACACAGGTAAATGAAATTGTTTCACATAAAGTAGGTCTTCCATTTTTCCTTTCCATGTATGATAATTTGAACCATTCAAAGACACCATTCTACTTAGATCAGCCTTCATAATTCAACACAAGATATTTAACAGAATAATAACCACTTAAGAGCGCTCGATCAAACCTTACTCTGATACCGCTTTGTAGGGAGAAACAAAAATACTCAAACTCCCTCTTTGTGTGAATCTGTAGAAAACTATAAAAAAGAGCAATATATATGTAGAAAATATATATATATATATATATATATATATGTATATCCAAACACCACAAGCACAAGACACTATTTTTACGTGGAAAAAGTTCTCGGTGTGAGAAGGAAAAACCATGGGACCGTAGTCCACTCAAACAATTCCATTATCAACAATTACAGAAATACATGAGTCTTCTCTAGTTTCAACTAGAGGCATACAATCAGCAACTATCTTCAAGAAATAGAATTCCTTGGCATAAATCAAACTTCTACAAGAATTTAAAAAACATCACACCAAAACAGAGGCTGCTATTCACGGGCTGAAAAAATAACAAAAGAATGTTAAAAATCCAATCTCCACCGTTCACAATGAAGATTCACGTGTCATGAACATCCCTATAAAATTTCAGCTCAATCGAACCACAAATGCTTATTGATCGGTGTAGTTGATCAAGACTGGATTGCTCTCTCTCTCTCTCTCTCTCTCTCTCTCTCTCTCTCTCTCTCTCTCTCTCTCTCTCTCTCTCTGTGGTGATAAAAAATCGAGGCTACTGTTCATGGGCTGAAAACTGACACCAAATGCTCAGAATCCGATCTCCACCATTCACAATGAAGATTCACGTGTCATGAACATCTCTGTAAATTTTAAACTCAATCGGACCACAAATGCTCATTGATCATTATAGTTGATCAAGACTGGACAACTTTCTCTCTATGTGGCAGCCACCACTCTCTCTTCTTTTTCTTTCTTAATTTTAGATTGTTCTCCACACTTTGTAACAGCAAAAGATAGGGTTTAACTCTACTCTCCCAAATGGATCTCTCCACATATAGGCTCATATTGGGCAAGTTTGGGCCATCTTCACTTAGGAGGAAAACCCAACCAACACAGAGAAGTGGAAAAAGGTGCAAGAGAAAAAGAAGGAAAAGATAAAATTCTTGCTTTTGTTTCCGCACATTTTTCTGCTACTTTTTTGGAGTGATGGATTTTGAAATCAATCCTTACCAAAACAAATGGAAGTGAAAAAGAAAATATCTCCTTTCGTCTTTTGTTTTTTTTTCAACCTTCCTTTTATTTTTACCCAACCGAGTGTGTCAAAGAGGTTTGGCCCACTCCATCATGAGGTTGACCCTGCTGGGCCTGAATACTTCCTGCTGGGGCTCATCATTCTGTTAAAGAGGGATGCTAGCATCATGTGAGAAGGCATTCGGCCATGCCTTTACAGCATGATGGACACTCTAGTACCCGAATTTATATTTGGTTCATAGGAATGTTTGATACCAAAGAATATTACAAAACAAAAGTTGGGCAATTTTTATTTCATTCCAGTATTCCACTTTTTACTTAATTTATTTCAGGAATTCAAACCTTACATAAAAAACAAAAATAAGACTTATTCTGTCTCAATGTTTCAAACCTTACATAAAAGAGAAACATAACAAAGATTAAAAAATATGGCCTCATTTGGCTTGTCATATACCTGCAATATTTCCTCCCTTTCAAAACTAAAGTATTTACTGATTATGCTCCCTTCCAATGCTGCTTCTTCTTCATTGAGGAAGAAAAAAAAAGCGGAAATATCAGCTTCTCTATACAAATAGAAAGTATATTCACCTACAACCTTTTCCCCTCTAGAACTGACTTTTGTGGCATTATGGGGAAGTATCCAAATGACTCATGACATATGATTAATTTGTTAAGCCATAGTCAGTGACCATCAAAATCAATGAAGGCTAAAAGAACCAAATGACCTCTGATTCCTCCGAAGAATTTATGAGTCGGCAAAGATTGAAGGGAATAAAGCCATGCTGGCAGCCCCAAAATATCAAGGGATTCCAATCGACTGAAAAAACATTTTTGCAATAAAGTTGGTGACCATAATAATTTTACCTCAGCTGCTTTGACTAGTGTAAGTACTACTCCCATGACGCCAATGCACAAGAACGTCCCTTTTATCATCTTCACTCGTGGGGAAATTTCCACTAGGGAATCGGTTTGCTATCATGCATCTAAGACTGCCCTTGACGTCCTCAACCACATGTGGCTTCAATTCCATGTCCCTCAAAACATGCATGATACCAGCCAGTCCATGGACAGCACCCCACTACTTCTCACCATACCGTTCAAACATCAATGGGCATCTTCCCTTGTTCCCAGCTTTTGACCATTCTTGATAATTTCACGTGGATCCTATGACCAAGGTGCACCTCCTAGTGCCTCAACTACCTCCAAATAGCCCCCATAACCAAAGTGCACCTCTTTGAACCTTAACTATCTTCATGTGGACTCCAACCATGTTAAACTTAGTGAGCCAATCAGTAATGCTGGGGTGTTAAGCTTAGTAAAAAGAAAAACAGTGATTCAAGAACAAAGCATGGAAGAAGAAGATCTGCTGCCTGTGATATATTTTTTATAACCACTTGTAGCTTTAATAAAATATCTGTAACAGTTTTTTTTTTTAACAAGAAATTGTTTTATTTGTTTTTCTCTTTTCGTTAGCCAGCACTTGTATATAAAGCTGGCTGGGCATATGTAAAATTAATTACAGATTGTAACTTCATCTTGATAATCTAAAAAAAGATGTTCAGGTTCTTGATAGATGTTTAGTTTCTTTATATGGTATTAGAGCACTGCTAGCTGAAAAGCTCTTCCATTTCTTGATTTTTCTTCTTCCTCCTTATTTCCAATTGTTTTCTTCAATTGAATTCTCGAAGGTCATTCATGGCATCTCCTGAATCGAGTAATCCAAATGTTGAAACCAATTATTCAAATCTTACAAATCCATAATTTCTCAATTCGAATGAAAATCCAAGCAACATCTTGGTTACACAACCATTGCTTGGAATGAAGAATTATCATTCTTGGTCCAGGGCTATGATCTTAGCTCTCACTCCTAAGAAGAAGATAGGCTTCATTAATGGAAAAATTGTTGAGCCAGATTCAGAATCTCCCTTCTATGAAGATTGGTTAAGCTATAACATGATGGTGATTTCATGGATGATAAATTCCATGCACGTTGATGTATCTAGCAGCATGATGTATTGTCAAACTGCCAGAGAAATGTGGCTTGAATTGCAGAAACTTTTCTCACAAGGTAGTGGTCCCAAACTCTACAATCTTCAGAAAAAGATCTCTAATATATCACAAAACCAGATGACGATTACAGAATACTTCACAAGATTCAA
This sequence comes from Malania oleifera, assembly GCF_029873635.1. NCBI lineage: Eukaryota > Viridiplantae > Streptophyta > Magnoliopsida > Santalales > Ximeniaceae > Malania > Malania oleifera. Next base: position 71,391,928 of record NC_080418.1, on the reverse strand, counting down.
GAAATTATGGGATCAATTGCTGAATCAGGAGCCATTACCACAGTGTACTTGTGGAGCAATCAAAACCTTAAATGCTTCTCATGACAAGACTTATGCTATGAGATTTTTGATGGGTTTGAATGAGAATTTTGAGACTATAAGAACTCAAATTCTGATGCAGGAGCCTTTTCCTTCAATTAGCAAGATTTATGCTCTGGTTCTTCAAGAAGAGTCTCACAAGAATGTAAAACATGGAGGATATTACATTGCCAAGTCAGATTCAGTAGCAATGTATGCCAATTCAAAGGGAAGTAATTCTGGAAATTCTTGGAATAAAGGAAATAACAAAAGGGAGAGATTGTTATGCACTCACTGCAACATGCTTGGACATACAATTGATAAATGTTACAAGTTACATGGTTATCCACCGGGATATAAATCAAAAGGAAGACCAAGTGTTAATCAAGTTACTTGCAGCCCAGGAGCAGCAACTGAAAATGTGTCAATTCAATGTCCTATTTCTAAAGTACAATGTGAGCAATTGCTAACTTTTCTTAATACTGGAAATAATTCTGGTAAGAATTATCATGCAGCCAATATAAGTACTGGTAATGGACTGCAAAATTTGGTTTCTGGAGCTGTTGATGTGTGTTCATCTGCTAATGATCTTTCTGTTGCTGGTGTGACAGCTAATAAACCACATTCTCAAGCTAATAATTACCTTGAAACTATGTCAAGTGTTGTTTCTAATCCCATCTTAAATCCAAATTTAACACATTCCATTTTTTTAGCCAAACTAGTTAATCCAACTTGTTTCAAGACCACTGATTGGGTCATAGACACAGGAGCTACTGATCATATGGTACATTTTGTGTCTTGTTTCACCACTGTAATAGCCACAATAAATACTCATGTAAATTTGCCAAATGGTGAATTAGCTTTAGTCACACATATTGGAAATGTCAAAATCAATGAAAATCTCATCTTATATGATGTTCTTTGTGTTCCATCTTTTAATTTCAATCTTATATCAGTTAGCAAACTTACCAAATCTGATTCTTGTTGCCTTATGTTCTTTGGTAATTTGTGTTTCATCCAGGACCTTGCTCATTGGAACACACTTGGTTAGGGTAAAGAGTGCAATGGCCTATACCTGCTGGAAGATAGCAATTTTGTTTCTTCTTTTATTTCATCAGTTTCCTCTGTTAATAAAACTCAGCCACATATATGGCATTTGAGGTTGGGACATCCTTCCAATACCAAGTTGTCTTTACTCAAGTCAAATAATGTATAGATTTGTGATTCAAGTGAAGATTTTTTTTGTGATGTTTGTCCTCTTGCCAAACAAAAATGATTGCCTTTCAATAAAAAGTTTACATACTTCCCAGAATTGTTTTGACTTGATTCATTGTGATTTGTGGGGTCCATTTTCTGTATCTACTATTGATTCTTGCAAATATTTCCTCACTATAGTGGATGATTATTCTAGATGTACATGGGTTTACTTATTAAAACACAAATCACAAACTCAATCCATATTAGAACAATTTTGTACCATGGTTGAAACTCAATTTTCTAGAAGAGTGAAGATAATTCGAACTGATAATGGAACTGAATTTATTATGAGTGATTTTTTTTTGCTAAAAGAGGCATTTTGCATCATTTAAGCTGTGTTGAGACTCCTCAACAAAATGCAATTGTAGAAAGGAAACATCAACATATCTTAAATGTAGCTAGGTCACTTATGTTCCATTCACATTTACCTTTACATCTTTGGGGGCATTGTGTTTTAACTGTTGTATATCTGATCAATAGGATTCCCAGTACACCTTTATCACATAAAACTCCTTATGAGGTTCTTTATGGCAGTCCTCCTTCTTATGATCATCTAAGAATTTTTGGTTGTCTTTGTTATGCTTCTACATTAGCACATAACAGATCTAAATTTGCAGCAAGAGCAAGGAGATGTATCTTTCTAGGCTATCCTTTTGGCATAAAAGGTTACAAAGTCTTAGACTTGTCCACAAATTCAATTTTCATATCCAGAGATGTGTTTTTCATGAAAACATATTTCCTTACATTGAAGGTAAAGCTTCAATTTCAGATCCTTTTGATTCAGTTACTAAAATTAATAATCTTGCATCTTCCAGCTCAGGAAATGAATTTTTTGTCACTCCTATTCCTATCCAAGATGAGTCTATTAATTGTTCAAATTCTACTCCTAATTCTGCATCAGTTCAGGATTCTGAAGTATCTACTGCAGTTCCTTCTTTGCATATGCCTACAGTTTCTATTCCTATCACTTCAATACCTGTTTCTACACCAGCTCATGAATCACCATCAGCACCTATGAGAAGATCATCTCGACAATCTATTAAACCAACATATTTACAGGATTATGCTTGTGCTGCAACTCATGTTTCTGGAGCAGCTTATGATGTGGCTGATGGACTCACTTATTCCCATTTAGAATCTTCCTATCATTCATATCTACTGGCAGTTAATTCTTTACCTCAAGAGCCACAATTTTTCTTTCAAGCTGTTAAAAATCCTTTATGGAGATTAGTAATGGACAAAGAAATTCAAGCTCTTGAACAGAATCAAACTTGGGAACTTACCACATTACCTCCTGGAAAAACTCCTATTGGGTGTAAGTGGGTATCTAAGATTAAATTGAATTCTGATGGGATAGTGGAAAGGTACAAGGCTAGACTTGTGGCTAAAGGGTATACACAACAGGAAGGCATTGATTTTTTTGAAACATTTTCTCTAGTTGCTAAGACAGTAACTATTCGAGTACTTCTTGCTTTAGCAGCTGCCAGGTGTTGGCCTCTTCGCCAATTAGATATTAACAATGCTTTTTTACATGGGGATTTACATGAAGAGGTATATATGTCATTGCCTCCTGGTTTTCACAGTAAGGGGGGGCCTTCAATTGCTGCTTCTTCTTCACAATCATCTAATACTGTTGTCTGCAGGTTGCTTAAATCTCTTTATGGTATGAGACAAGCTTCAAGACAATGGTATACGAAACTGTCATCTGTTATTCAGCAACTTGGTTTTATTCAATCGACTGCTGATAATTCTCTTTTTGTTCATGCCAAAGGTTCCTCATTCACAGCTTTATTGGTTTATGTGGATGACGTGATCATAACAGGAAATGATCCCATTTGTGTAGCAAATTTAAAGACAGTTATGGATGCTAAATTTGGAATTAAAGATCTTGGATCACTTAAGTTCTTCTTAGGACTTGAAATTGCTAGAGGAAGAAAGGGAATAAGCTTAAATCAAAGAAAGTTTGCTTTAGAAATTTTAAAGGAGACAGGAATGATGGGTTGTAAACCTGCTAAGTCTCCAATGGAACAACAATTAAAATTGTCAAAGGACAATGGTGAACTTCTATCAGATTCAAGCAAGTATAGAAGGCTTATAGGAAAATTGATGTATTTAACACTTAGCAGACCAGATATTACATATGCTGTGAACAGGATGAGTCAGTTTTTGGCCAAACCAAGAGTTCCTCATATGCAAGCTGCAACAAGAATTCTGCAATACATCAAGGGGACACCTAGGCAAGGAATTTTATTTCCTAGTAGTTCAGATTTATAATTGAAGGCATATTGTGATGCTGATTGGGTTGGATGCCCAGATACAAGGAAGTCTCTTACTGGATATTGTGTTTTTCTTGGAAATGCTTTGATTTCTTGGAGATCAAAGAAGCAATCAGTGGTATCAAGATCTTTAGCTAAGACTGAATATAGATCAATGGCAAGCACTACTTGTGAAATTACTTGGATTTTATTTTTACTAAGAGATTTACAAGTTAAGCATGAAAAATCAGTTTTACTTTACTGTGACAACCAGGCAGCTTTGCATATAGCTGCAAATCCAGTATTCCATGAACGATCAAAACATATAGAAGATTGTCATATTGTTAGAAACAGAGTTCTAGATGGTATGATCAAAACTTTTCATGTTGCATCTAAAAATCAGTTGGCTGACATTTTTACTAAGGCACTTGGTGTAGACAATCATATTAGAATGATCAAGAAGTTGGGTTTAATTAATATCTTTGCTCATTGTAAACACCCCATTTTTACCCAGACCCAATATATGTATTACTATTATTATTATTATTGTTATTTTATTATTATTATTATTATTATTATTATTATTTTATTTATTCTTATTATTATTATTATTATTATTATTATTAATTTTCACTAATCTTATTATTATTATTATTATTATTATTATTATTATTATTATTATTATTATTATTATTATTTTTCATTAGTATTATTAATATTACTTTTATTTTTATTTTTTACGTCTATTTTATTGTTATTATTATTTATTATTTTCATTATTATTTTTATTATTTTTATTATCATTATTATTAGTATTTTTATTACTATTATTACTATTATCTTATTTTTTATTTTTATTATTATTATTATTATTTTTTTTTTTCATTAGTATTATTATTATTACTTTTATTTTTATTTCTATTGTTTATTATTATTATTATTATTATTTATTATTTTCATTATTATTGACATTATTTTTAATTATTATTATTATTAGTATTTTTACCTTTATTATTACTATTATTATTATTATTTTATTTATTTATCTTTGTTATTATTATTTTTACCTTATTATTATTATTATTATTATTATTATTATTATTATTATTATTATTATTATTTCCTTATAACCATAATAGTAGTATATATTATTTCCAAAAAAAGAAAAATACCAAAAACCAAAAAAGGAAATGTTTTTAGGGTTTTTTTTCAAAAATTATTTTTATAAGAGGGGGCGCTGCACACGGGCGCAGGGCAGAGGCAGAGACCAAAAAAAAAAACCCGAACCATCTTCTTCTTCCTCCGTCATCTCTCTGTCTCTCTTGTCACTCACCATCCAACCTAGCCCAGCCTCTGCAGAATTTATCTATAGCCACAACTCCGGCAGCCCTCTCCATCATCACAACCATCACGGCCATCCCCTCCACTCCATCGAGCACAACCCGAGCCACCTCTGAACCAGCAGATCCGACCTCTGCTCCACAATACAGCTGCAGCCCGTAGCACCCGTAGCCGGAAGCCCCGACCTCACACCAAACCGGCACTGCACCAGCGACGGGACTTCACAATGCCGTCGCCCTCCGCCACACACAGCAACTCGCAGACAGCACTCCTCTGCTCCAGCAAACTCCGGCCACTCATAGTCGCTGCCGCTTTCCCACGAGCCTCCGGCAACCATCGCTGTCTCCGGCACCCTCTCAGTTCTGCCGCGCCCCCCACTGTAAGCTATCCTATACACACACACCACACGCACACGCACACGCACACGGAACTCATGCATGCTGTTTCTCACACACACAATGCATATATATATATATTTATATATTTATTAGTGTTAATATATATATATATAGGTATATATTGGTTTTGTTGGGAGTTTTAATACTTAAAGTTTAAATGTTTATATATTTGCATCTATATGTATATACTATATTGACCATATTAGTATTATTATTTGTATATTATTGATAGTAAAATCATTATTATTTATATATTATGTTATTATGTTGTTTTGTATGTTATTATTAATAATGTTGTTAGATTGTTCGTATATTACCATTAATAATATTATTGTATGATTTGTATAATATTTCTAATATTGTTATCACATCATAGGTGTATTGTTATTATTAGTATTATATGATTTATATATCATTATTAGTAATATTATTACTTAGTTGGTTTATTAATATTAGCATTGTTATTATATTAATTATATTAGTATTAGTATTACGTAAGTTTGTATATTATTATTAATTACATGATCGCGTTATTCTTATGTTACTGGTTTGTATATTACTATTAGTAAAATTACGGTATAGTTTGGATGTTATTATTATATTAATTATTATATTGATTTTATTAGTATTAATATTCTATTGTTTGCATATGGTTGGTATTATTATTATGTGGATTGTTTTATTATTGTTATATGCTATTATTGGGTTTATTATGTAGATTGTTTCATTATTATGTTTAGGTTTATATAGTTGATTTGCATATTTTATATTTTGGTTACGGTTGGCATGTTGATATATCTAGTAATATTGTGTTTAGTATTTTAGTGTATTTAGCATGTTAGTTTTAAGGTATGTTCAATATTATAATGGATATTACATATTATATATTTATTACTATCATATTTGTAGTATTTTAATGTACACAATATCATTTATCTTGGTAACCTTAGTATTTTGAGATTATGTTATTATTGTATATTAGGGTACATTTAAAATTGCTGCCTTACTACTATATATTCTTAATATTGTATTCTCGTATTTTGATTTATTGTATCTTGATGTACTTTTAGGGTTGAAATTGCTTCCATATAAATTATGTACTTAGGGTTTTTGGTCATTATTGTACTCTCCTTGTATTTAATATTTGTATAGTTAAGGTTGCGTGTTAATTTTGGTTGCCATATTAAATAGGTAATTATTAATTTTAGAATTAACTTGTTTCCATAAATTCAATTATTTTCTTGCCCGTTTTAGTAGTTTACATATTTTAAATTCGATTTGTTTTCCTTAATTAATTGTTAGCATATGTATGTCTTGTGCATATCTTTGACAGCGTGTTAATATTAAGATAAATGTCATATTATTTAAATATGTATATTGTTAGTTAATGATATTTAGTATTGTTACTGTTAATATTATTATTGTTACCATTATTGTCATTTATTATTATTATTATTATTATTATTATCATATCTATTACTACTATTAATATTAGTATTGTTATTAGTATTAGTATTATTTATTAACGTTATCATTCTTATCATTATTAATAATATTATCACTATTTTTAGTATTTTCTTTATTCAATCTTATACGTACTATGGTATATATTTTGATAAAATATTTTCTTGATTTTTAAATCCCTATGATTTTATTGCGAGAGTATGAGCCTTCGGGCATCACGTACCCTAAGCTCTGAGGGAATATATATATATATATATTATCTTTATTTATTTATTATTTATTTATTTATTTTTTTTACATGTACTTATAAATTCATAAAAAGGAGTAATTTAAAGAATTATTAGATTAACTTAGGGATAATTTTAAATTAATTAGGTACCGTTCGTAAGAACGGGCGCGTAGGGGGTGCTCGTACCTTCCCCTCGCGTAACCGAACTCCCGAGCCTAACTCTGGTAATGTAGACCGATTCTATTCCTAACGGGGTAGTAATCATGTGTTCTAACCGCACTAAAGGTTAGTGGCGACTCCGACATTCCATGTTTTTCTATGAAAATATTAAATAGATTTTAATTTCGCCGCCCGGGACACACGCGCTCCCGGGACGTCGCGACACTCATCAAGTTGAATATCCGGATTGTACTCTGAAAGATCAAGCAGTAAGAGCTTTGCTCTTAAGGGAGGGTGTTAAACTTAGTGAGCCAATCAGTAATGCTGGGATGTTAAGCTCAATAAAAAGAAAAACAGTGATTCAAGAACAGAGCATGGAAGAAGAAGATCTGCTGTCTGTGATATATTTTTTATAACCATTGGTAGCTTTAATAAAATATCTATAACAATTTTTTTTTTTAACAATAAATTGTTTAATTTGTTTTTCTCTTTTCGTTAGCCGGCACTTGTATATAAAGTTGGCTGGGCATGTGTAAAATTAATTACATATTGTAACTTCATCTTGATAATTTGAAAGATGATGTTCAGGTTCTTGATAGATGTTCAGTTTCTTTATAAACCAGGATGCATATCTTTGAGCCTTAACTACCTCCACATGGCTCCCACGCCCAAGGTGCACCTCTTGGAGCCTTTACCACCTCCACATGGGCCCCATGACTGAGGTGCTCCTCTTGGAGCCTTAGTTACCTCCACATGGGCCTCACGATCGAGGTGTACCTCTTGGAGCCTTTACCACCTTCATGTGGACCCCACCATCGAGGTTCCACTCTCCCGGGGAGGGGGGCCCCATTAAAGGGGAGGTAAGTTAACTTAGAAAGGGAGATTCATTCTTTCCCAGTCCTTCTTACTCTCAGATATGCACTTGAAGTGACATAATTAGTAACTAATTTGGGCATTGCAGGGATCCCCCAGAGGCCACCGAGACCTCCTAAGAGCCCACTTCTGATTTTACATATTTGAAGTGAGACGAATACTTCATCAACTCTTAACTTAATCGACCTCTAAAGCTACTTCCTACCACCAAGAAGCAATAATTGACATCAAAATTTACAAGGACTCCTATCATATAAGTAGGGAAAATGTCACTACACTTGTTTGGGGTCTCAATCTTGCCTACTATTTCTTGTCTCTTGAACCCATTTATCTTGCATCCATCATATTAGTAGTCTAGGATTTATGTTTTAGTGTGAGTGGCATTTGGTTTATAAGTAGAGTATGACTTTTTTCTTTGTGTTAGAGACAGAATGGCCTAAAAACTGAAAGATCAATGTTCATTAATATTGGAGAACTTTTTCAATATGTATTGTGTTCATTTATGCATAGCCTAAAGCTTACTTGTCTTGCTCACTAAACACATTACACCCTCAAATATATAATAAAATCAACCAAATCATTTTTCCCTCTACCATATAATTCACTTTTTTAATTCATGCATAGTGCTTGTAGCTTCTTTCCTACTCTCTGCTTATAAAATTGTTCCTGTAATGGACTGCCATTAATTTTCGAATGACTAGTTAAAGTTTGTGTATTATAATGCAACCCGGTATTAAGGAAAGTATTTGGCCAGTGACACTAATGCTGCCATCTTGTCACAATAAATAAAGAAGTATATAAACACACTAAGTATTAATTAAGCAAACCCAAAATTATTTTCAGTCTGTTCCAGGAGAGGAAGGAACAGATTCTTGTTCAAGCATGGATGCATAAATCCTGCTCTGACTGCAAAGCAAGCTATAATTGACACAAAAAACAAGCTAGTCTCAAGCTTCAACAGTAAGCTATGCTAGATTTCTATTGTACTCCTTCCCTTCATTTCAATTTGTACACTTTTCCTACTTCTTAATTAAATTGCATCTAAAATCTTCCTAAAAAAGAAAAAAATCTTTCTTATTCAATCAATACCCTTCAAATTGTATATGTTTTTAAATAAAAATCAACTCATTAAAATAAGGATAAATATTAATAAGAGCCTGTTTAGTTGTAAAAAACAATTCTTATTTCTATTTTTATTTTTTCAAATAATTACAAAAAAAAAAAAGAGTCATCTAATTCCTTAGTTTTACAACATTTATATAAAAAATAATATATAATAATAAATGTCAACATTATTTGCTTGTGAAAATGGTTTTACTTTTTTTTTTTTTTTTTTTTAATTTTTGAAATAACTACAAAATTACTATCTTATTTTCCAAATTTTCTGCTTTATATAGGTAAGTTTGACAATATCTTTTTATTATTTTCTAGATTTCTAACTTTTTATCGTGCATTTGGAAGTATGAAATTGGATCTCGAATTAGAATGTATATCTAAACAAAATATAATATAAAATTATATGGAATTTCTCCCAAATCCACCAAAATTTATCTCATAAAACGTTTGGAAATTAAAAGACAAGTTGTTTCTTTTTTAATTGTTTTGAAACTTAGAAATTAAAAGAAAAATGAAAGGCTAGTTTACACAATTAAATAAATTCTTTATTTTCACATCTTTAATCTTAATTTTTAAAAACTAAAAAATTAATTAAAAAATTTATAATTCTTTAAAAAATAAAAAAAACAAAAACTATGGTTGGCATCCCAAATTTCTTATTTTGAGGTTAAATATTTTTAATTGTAAATTAGAATTGATAAACCAATTTTATTTTTTAAATCTTAAAATATCTCGACGCTATATGTGAGGCAGTGCGTGTGATGGAAACAAGGCAACCACTACAGCGTAGTTGACTGAACTTTGGAGCAGTTGTAACTTGCAACACAGCAGCTTTCTTAAAAAAATTTTGCTCCCCTTCTCTTCATCAAACTCGGATTTGATCTGTAGCTTGGATTTTGCAACGCCTCCGCCTCGATTATATAATTTGCACAAGCACAGCCAACGAAAACCACTTGACCACTGCCACAGCACTCTACTGCTGTACTACTTTTCTGCTGCATCAATAATGTTATAGAATAGTATAGGAATAAATAAAATTATTATTATTATTTAGCGGCAATCCCAGCACGCCCCTTATTATTATTATTGACTTAGTGGGAAGGGGCCTGTGATCCCTCTCTATGTACATGTAACTTGACCCACAGCGCTCTGCACCATTTGTTACTTCTCTGAGCTCTCTCTCTCTCCCCATCTCTCTCACACACACACAATTTGGTAATAATGGAGGAGATCCAGCACACTCGAGTGGAAGTAAGAGGGCTAAAGCTTCATGTGGCTGAGATCGGAACGGGTAGGATTCACCACCGGTTCTCCCCCCAACATACTTGTTCTAGCTAGCTATCTATTTTGCCTCTTTTTCCTTTTTCCTTTTTCTCTTTCATGATTCTTAATTCTAAGGGTGGGGAGTGTGTGTGCGCGTGGTGGGCGGGTGGTGCAGGTGCCAAGGTAGTGGTGTTCTTGCATGGATTCCCGGAGATTTGGTACTCGTGGAGGCACCAAATGGTTGCCGTTGCTAAAGCCGGCTATCGCGCAATCGCCATCGACTTCAGGGGATACGGTCTCTCCGATCAGCCCGCCCAACCCGAGGAAGCTAATTTCAACGATCTGGTTCTCGATCTTATTGCCCTCTTTGATTCCTATGACATCCCCAAGGTTAATTTTTTTTACTCTCTGTTCTTGATTCAGCTCACTTTTTTAACTCATAAAAAAAATTCCCATCCCCGACCCCTCCCCTGCGAAATATATGTATGATTCAAGCTATATATTAGGTTGAAAGTGGACTATTGTGGATACAGGCTTTTCTGGTTGGGAAGGACTTCGGAGCTGTACCAGCGTTTCAGGTAGCTGTGGAACACCCAGGCAGGGTGTGTGGCGTGGTAACTCTAGGCGTCCCTTTCATGCTACCAGGTTCCTCTGTCATCCAAGGCCATCTCTTTCCCAAAGGCTTCTACATGTTGAGGTGGCTGGTACGCATATGTATCATACCCATTCTTACCTGCCTTAATTGTCTCTTCATCCTCCATTGTCTGAAGTGAAACTAAAAACAGGAGCCAGGACGCGCTGAAGCTGATTTCGGCCGCTTCGAAGTGAAGACGGTGGTAAGACGAATTTACACTCTCTTCTCCGGCAGCGAACTTCCGGTGGCCAGCAGCGATGATCAGGAAATATTGGACCTGGCTGACCCGTCCACTCCTCTGCCCCCATGGTTCACCGAGAAAGACCTTGATGTTTATGCTACCTTATACGAGAAGTCCCGATTTCGGACTGCACTGCAAGTTCCCTACAGGTAATTACCCCAAAACTTCCCAATGCAGCGAGAACAAAACCCTCTCCCTCTCTCTCATTTCAAAATTTATGATAAAAATTTGCGTCATTAGAACCCAACTTCATTGGGCGTATGCTTGGATGGCAGGACTCTGAATGCAGATTGTGGTATAACTGACCCTAAAACTACAGCTCCGGCACTGCTAATAATGGGAGAGAAGGACTATGTCATAAAATTCCCAGGGATGGAGGAGTACGTGCGAAGTGGGAAAGTGAAGGAGTTCGTGCCCAATCTGGAAGTCATTTTCTTGGAAGAAGGAAGCCATTTTGTGCAGGAACAACTGCCAGAGCAGGTGAACAACCTTCTCATCTCCTTCCTCGACAAACATAATGTCTAATGGGGAGAGGAGTAGGGTTGCACCACTTATGGGATGCCATACAAATTAAGTGAATCCGCTCTAGGAATAAAGTGTAACCTATGGCAAGCTCTCAAATATTGCTGTATAAGACCTCTGCATCTCTACCTGGTTTGGAAATTTTATATTCATGAAGTTAAATTTTCAATCAATACTGCATTTGTGTTCCACGGTTTTATCAATCCATAGACTCAAGGTCCAATGCTAATTCTGTGACATCCCAATCAATTAACCTGAAAATGTATATATATATATATATATATATATATATATATATCTATATACTTAAAAACTTGCTTGATACGCCTGTCTAAGTTTTAAGAGCTATATGAATATTTCATCAACCACCAAGGTATAATTGAGACAGAAGCATCAGAGTCACAGATCTGTTGAACTCAACTCAACTTCACAATAGAGAACACTCTAAACTAGAGTGAGAACGAATATGATATCAACAAATATGGAATATGATATTAACAAATATCGTAGTGAGCTGTGTACAGAAGACACAAATCAAAGTTACTGTGTAAGATTGAGTAAAGGTGATCAGAGAAGTGAAAAAAAGTGCAAGAGAAAAAGAAGCAAAAGACAGAATTCTTGCTTTTGTTTCCGCACATTTTTCTCCTACTTTTTTGGAGTGGTGGATTTTGAAATCAATCCTTACCAAAATTAACGGAAGTAAAAAAGAAACAAATCTTCCTTTTCTCTTTGTTTTTAACCTTCCTTCTATTTTAACCCAACAGAGTGTCAAAGAGGTTTGGCCTACTCCATCATGAGGTTGACCCTGCTGGGCCTGAATACTTCCTGTTGGGGCTCAAATTTATAGTAGGTTCATCAGGCAGCTAGTATGTGAATCCCCCCAGACGTACAGCCCATCATTCTGTTAAAGAGGGGTGCTAGCATCATGTGAGAAGGCATTGGGCCATGCCTTCACAGCATGATGGACACTGCCCGAATTTATATTTGGTTCATGGGAAAAGAATGAACAATTTAATGTTTGATACCAAAGAATATAACAAAACAGATGTTGGGCAATTTTTATTTCATTCCAGTATTCCACTTTTTACTTAATTCTATTTGAGGAACTCAAACCTTACATAAAAGCAAAATAAAAATTATTCTGGCTCAAAGTTTCAAACCTTACATAAAAGCCAAACATAATATAAATTCTAAAATGAACATGCAGAAATTAACTAAGCAATTTCATTCCATTTCTTTCCGTCCATACACAACAAACATTGCATCACAATGTTCCTATTCTTCGATTCCTCCATGGTGTGAATATATAATTGTGCAGCACCTTCCAACATAAGGTCATTCTAAGCCTCGTCTTTACAGCTAGAATTTCTTGTGGTACGCCTTTCCCAGTTTGTAGGATTTAAAAAACAAACAAACAAACAACAACAACAATAATGATGAAAGTCCTCTACATTTTGATGCAGTTGCGCAAATCCCCTTCTATGAATATGTACAAAATTGATAACTGATAAAAAGTTCAAGCAACTGCAACATTTACTAGTCATTTTCATGTACATAATTTAATGTCCCTTTTCCATTACATATAATCTCAGAGTTCATAAGCTGGGAACCTAGCCTCCATGGGATTGACCATGTCTAAAAATAGATAAGCCATACCTCCAATGCCTTCAAAGATGGAGTAGGGAGTATCACCTCCATGCATCTCCCCCTTTGATATAAGCTCATGAGCCCTCTCAATTAAAAAGCATGCAAAAGCTTTAGCCCTGTATAAGAATTCCACATTCCGTGTCAGTCGGTAAAGCGAAAGGAATACGTAAGCATTTCCGCTGATGCCATGGCAAATCCCAACTCGCTTGAGCAATCCACGGTTCCAAACTGTCCGTGCTGCATCTACAGCTGCTTCCAGAAACTCTCTCTCTCCAAAAACCTGAGCATTTAATATTATCTTATGTCAAAGTCAATTAACAGCCACAAACTCGCAAACTAAAGAAACAAGGTGGCCTTTTTTTGTGGGAGAGATCAGGTACAAGAACAAAACAAACAAAAAAAAGGCTCATTTGGCTTGTTACATAACTAAAATATTTCCTCCCTTTCAAAACTAAAGTATGTACCGATTATGCTCCCTTCAAATGTCACTAAGTAGCAGATTAAAGAAAACCGAAAGGAAGAATGACTTTTCTTCTTCTTCTTCTTCTTCGTCATTGAGGAAGAAAAAACGGAAATATCAGCTTCGCTATACAAATAGAAAGTATATTCACCTACAACCTTTTCCCCTCTAGAACTGACTTTTGGGGCTTTGGGGGAAGTATCCAAAAGACTAGGGATTGAGGACATTCCAGTCTCAGTACTGTGATCATAATAATTTAAAACGGTACTCATGACATATGATTAATTTATTAAGCCATAGTCAGTGAACATCAAAATCAATGAAGGCTAAAAGAACTAAATGATCTCTGATTCCTCCGAAGAATTTCTGAGTCAGCAAAAATTGAAGGGAATAAAGCTATGCTGGCACCCCCAAAATATAGAGGGATTCCAATAGACTGAAAAAACATTTTTGCAATAAAGTTGGTGACCATAATAATTTTACCTCAGCTGCTTTGACTAGTGTAAGTGCTACTCCAGGAGCCCCATGACACCAATGCACAAGAACGTCCCTTTTATCATCTTCACTCGTGGGGAAATTTCCACTGCAGAATCGATTCGTTATCATGTATCTAAGAGTGCCCTTGACGTCCTCAGCCACATCTGGCTTCAATTCCATGTCCATCAAAACATGCATGATACCAGCCAGTCCATGGGCAGCACCCCAGTACTTCTCACCATACCATTCAAACATCAATGGGCATCTTCCATTGTTACCCAGCTTTCGACCATTCTTGATAATTTCACTAACAATTGCTTCCTGCATATATTACCAAAATATCTGAACTCTTATTCTCCTGTTCAACAAATAATATAATTATGCAAATCCATGGAAGACTTACCATGTAAGGAGGAGGAATTGTTCCCTCACCAATATGTTTGTTCAAGAAAGAACATGCCCACAAGTATCCGACTCGCCCATATAACAATTCATCAGGGAGATTCCTTGACAGTTTAATCTGTTTTCACCAGCCATTGCTCAAAACCAATAACGTAATAACATTAAACTCACGCAGCCATTGTCAGCTTGGTTTAACAAACTCATCAAAGTACCTCTTTAAATTGTGCAATATAATAATTCAGCAACTTTTCATCACCAGTGAGTTTGGACACAACCGCACCGAGAGCACAAATACCAGCTCGCCCACATATAAATGTCACATCCCTATGATCAAAGTATGACGAAGAACAAACAAAAAATTCCAATTTGTGAACTTCTTGTCACTTTGAGAAATTCAAAGCTAGCTGTTAGTTGTGTTTAAGAAAGAAGACATAAAAGAAAGATGATGAAGTTAATTTAGTTGGTTGTTTAATAAAAACCAAGCAAAGGCTTAAACTTAGATTAAATAAATGAGGAAAAGACTAAAAATATGATCGCAAAATTAGAGTAAAAAAACTTAAGCTTGCATTAAAAAAAATGAAAAGTGGAAAAGCTATAAGATTGTACGGCATCTGAATTGAAGTTTGAAAATACCTAGGTGATAACAGAATTATATAGCCAACTAACTTATATAACACAATTATAAAAAACTAAGAAAATGATTGACGAATGGAGGAAAAGCACTGCCAAACCTATATACAAAAATAAAAGAGAAATTCAAAATTGTAATCACTATCATGGTTATAAGTCATAAATGAAACAATGGATAGGGTAGTTGAACAAAGATTATTAAGATTGGAAATGAGGGTCTCAAAAAATCAATTTAGTTTTATGTCTAAAAGATCTGCCACAGAAGCTACATATTCTAAGAAAACTAATGGAAAAGTTTAGGGAAAAGAAAAAGGACTTGCATATAGTTTTTATTGACTTAGACAAAATGTATGATAAGGTACCAGTTACCTACTACATAGTTTTTATTGACTTAGACAAAATGTATGATAAGGTACCTAAGGAAGGTCTATAGAGGGCTTTAGAAAAATGGTATATGTAGTAGGTAATTGATGTAATTAAAGATATATATGATAGAATAATAACTAGCGTTAGAACTACAAGTGGAGAGGCTAAGAAAATTCCAATCACAATAGGTGTACAATAAGGATCTACTTTGAGTCCTTATCTTTTTACTTTAGTGATGGAGGAACTTACTAGGAGTATCTAAAATGAGGTTCCATGGTGCATATTGTTTGCAGATGATATTGTCTTGATTGATGAAACTAGGGATGGAGTAAAATCTAAGTTAGAATTATGGATATAAGCTTTAGATCCTAGAAGATTTAGGATAAGTAGAAATGCAACAAAACATATGAAGTTTTCCAATCATAGTAGGGCAAATAGTGGACAAAAGATTTAACTTAATGGTAATAAATAAATAATAAATAACACTAGTAAATTTCGATGCCTTAGATCTATTATGCAAGTTGAAGAAAAAATTTAAGATGTAATGCATAGAGTTAAAGCTGGTTAGATAAAATGGAAAAGTGCTTTGAACATGTTGTGCAACCATAAAATGTCCTTAAAATTAAAAGGGAAGTTCTATAGGATGACTCTAAGATTAGCTACGCTATATGGATTAGAATGTTGAGTGACTAAGAAACAACATATCCAAAAAATAAAAGTTGCCAAGATGAGAATGCTAAAATGGATGAATGGTACAACGTTAAAAGATAAATTAAGGAATGACCATATTCATGGTAAGTTAGGTACAACTCTTTTAGAATATAAGATAAGGGAGGTAAGACTCAGATGCCTTGGCATCTGCAATGTAGGTCAAATAGTGTGTCAATGAGCGGGAGTGATCTAGTTACTATGAAGGGCAATAGGAAGGAAAAAAAATAGACCTAAAATAATTTATGATGAGATAGTGAATAAGGATTTGACAAACCTAAATTTGTATCATGTAAATTAACAAAAAAGGATTCATCTAGCCGACCTCACCTAGTGGGATTTAGGGCTTGATTTGTTATTGTTAGTCATTTTATATAGGAAATAATCAAATATGCATAATAACGATTATTGGGAGTAAGAACAGACATATTAAGAACCCAAGGGCAAACACGAAACAAGTTATGTTCCACAATCATGGAGTCCCACTTAATTTATCAAAATTCAGAAGTACCTTGGAACCATTCCTAATATTATCATAGCTATTCCTAAATCCTAATACAAGTTAAAGGAACATACGGATAAATTAAGACTTTGTATGTGTTGATTTAGTTAGTGTTAGCGAAACCTGTAAGATAACAGAGGAAAGAGACGAGAGAGCTCATCGAGCGTGAGGCATGGAATTCTAGAAAGTTCTATATTGAATTAATTGAATTACTGTGCACGATACAAGCAGCTATCTTATACACATATTTCCTAACAAACTAACTAATTTACATACCAACAAAAAAACAGAAGGCATCTTAATATGGAAATATGTACAAATAATAATGAAAAGAATAATCAACAAATAAAAGGAATATAGTTGGTCATCCTTCTTCAGATTTCAACACTTATTCTAAACGACATGTAGCTGTTATGGGTGGATGACGACTTGCAGCTTGGTGTTGACTCTCATTATGTAATTGCCCACCCGCAAGATGGAGAATAGAGATTCACTATTCTCATCTTGGATAAATGCCTTTGGAGAAGGTAAGAAGGCAATGCCTTTGTAAAAATGTTGACTAGCTAGTATTGGGATGCAATATGAGCTGTGGTGACAGCTCCTTGAATTTTATCTCTTATTAGGTGACAATCCAACTCAATATGCTTAGTTCGTTCATGGAAAACTGGATTGGCAGCTATGTGAAGAGCAACTTGGTTGTCACAATAAAGTACTGCAGCTTGTGGATGTGGAATTCTGAGATCAGAAAGCAAGTAGCGCAACCAAGTGAGTTCGGAACAAGTTGAGGCCATGGAACAGTGTTTGGCTTTAGCCGATGAATGAGATACCACAGTTTGCTTTTTTGTTTTCCAAGAAACAAGTGAATCACCAACAAGGATACAATATCCTGTAATAGATCGACAAGTGTCGGGGCATGAAGCCCAATCTGAGTCGCAATAAGCTTTGAGTTGAAGTTGAGAGGTAGAGGGCAGCAAAATACCTTACCCCCGGGGCAGCTTTGATGTATCTCAGCACTTTGTGAGCAATGGATAAATGTTGAGTCCTCGGGTTGTCCATAAATTGACTAAGGAGCTGGACAACGTAGCACAAATCAGGCCGAGTGAGGGTTAGATACAATAAGTGACCAATGAGCCTCCTATAAGAGCTTGGATCTTAAATGGGGTCACCAGAATCCTTGCTCAATTTAAAATTCTGGTCAATAGGCAGCTTGGTGGGTTTGCTGCCAAAGGTTCCTGAGTCAGCCAAAATATCCAATGCATACTTGCATTGGCATATGTGAATTCCTTTAGAAGATCGGGCAACTTCCAAGCCAAGAAAATAGCATAAGGAACCAAGATCCTTGATCTTAAATTGGCTACTAAGGAAAGACTTGAGAGTTGTGATGGTTGTGGGACAATTTCCAGCCACAATAATATCGTCTACATAGACTAATAAGGCAGTAAAGACAGTACTATCAAGCTTGGTAAAAATTCTATAGTCGGCTCTAGATTGCTGAAAACCAAAAGCAATAAGAGAGGAGGAGAATTTTGAATACCATTGTCTTGAGGCATGCTTAAGGCCATAAAGGCTCTTAAGCAACTTGCATACTTGTTGAGGTCCTCCTCTGTTGTATTCCGGGGGTTTGCGCATGTAAATCTCCTCTTCTAAGTCGCCATGGAGAAAAGTGTTAACATCAAAGTGATGAAGAAACCATCCTTGAATGGTTGCCACCAAGAGCAAAACCCGCACTGTCACAAGTTTAGCTATGGGGGAAAAAGTCTCCATGTAATTTATGCCCTCTTCTTGTGTAAAACCTTTGGCAACAAGTATGGCTTTCAATCTCTCAACTGGCCCATCAGAATTAAACTTGGTTTTGTAGACATACTTGCAGTCAATGGCATCTTTTCCAGGAGGTAAATCAGTGATAATCCAAGTGCGGTTCTGTTTTAAAGCTTCCAGCTCGATATTCATGGGCTGACACCAGCCAGGGTGTTCCACTGCTTGCTTGTAGGTTTGAGGTTCAAACACAGTGGAAATAGAGGTGGAAAAAGCACTAAAGGTAGGTGAAAATTTCTGGTAAGACATAAAGTTTGATAGTCAACAGGGATTACCAGTAGGAGGTGCAGAACCTTGGACAACGATTTGTCTGAAGCTGAAAATGAGGCCTGGTCACAGTGGAATTCCGGCAAGTACTGGGGAGCTCTCCTTGGTCTAGTTGACCTGCGAAGTGGTGGAGTATTTGAAGGGCTAGGGAGTGATGGAGATGTATGAGAATTGATAAGAGATGTGCGAGAGTTGAAAGGAGATGTATGAGAAGATGTAGTGGGCAGAGATGGTGCTATGGTTTCTGGGAGGTCAGTGGGATTGGAGGGTGGAGTTGAGGTGGGAAAATCAATATTATTAGGTAAAGGTTAAGAGAAAATAAAGCTAGGATTAGAGGACGCGGTGGAAGTAGGGATGGGCAAGGATTGAAAAGGAAATATTGACTCGTGGAATATTACATCCTGAGAAATGAAAATGGTTTTGGACTCAATGTCAAGTAGTTTATACCCTTTGGTACCAAAGGGGTAACCAAGAAAAATGCACATGCGACCCCGGGGATCAATTTTTTCCCTACCATGGGAAAGGGTAGAAGCAAAACAGAGGGAACCGAAAATTTTTAGGTGAGAATAGGCGGGTGGAGTGTTGAATAAAAGTTCAAATGGAGTTTTATTTATGAGAAGTGGACTAGGGGTTTTATTTATCAAGTAGATTGCTGTCAACAAACAATCATTCCAATATTCAAGTGAGAGACCAACTTGGAGTTTTAAAGCATGAGCCACATTAAGTATGTGTTGTTGCTTCCTCACAACAATTCCATTTTGTTGAGGAGTGGCAACACAAGTGGTGTGATGCATACCTTTGGAGTTAAAAAAAATCTGTCATGAGAAATTCACTGCCATTGTCAGTTCTCAATATTTTGATTTCTAGTTCAAATTGAGCCTCAACCAGATTAGAGAAAGCTTCAATGGTTTTTCTTGTTTCTAATTTGCTTTTGAGAAGGTATAGCCATGTGCTTCTAATGAAATCATCCATTAAGGTGAGAAAAAATTTAGAACCATCATAAGCAGGATTTGAACATGGTCCCCATAGATCACAGTGCACTATTTGAAAAGGTGTTGAGGTTTTGTGGATGCTGTGAGAGAATGGAAACCGATGTAACTTAGCCAATGGACAAATGCAACAAGGCTTTTCATTAGAAGTAATATTTTGCTTTACGATAGGATCTGAAATTAAATGCAAAACAGAAAATGAAAGATGACCTAGGCGACGATGCTATAGGTCAGTGACACTAACAGGACTCAAAACTGATGCAGAAATTGAAGATTTGGCAGGGGAAAAATGTGAGAGAGTGGTAGCTAGAGTCGAAGGAGAGGCTGTAGTTCTGAGCAGGTAGTAGAGACCACTCCTCACTTCACCCTTCCCAATCGTTGTCCAAGATAAAAGGTCTTGGATAAGACAAAAATTAGAGAAGAAAACTAGGCAACATGTGAGTGCAGTAGCCAATTTCTTGGCTGAAATGAGATTAAATTGAAACGAAGGGACACATAAAACATCTGTGAGATATATTGAGGGTGTGAGTTGGGCACTACCTGTGTGAGTGACAGGGGCTTCAATCCCATTTGGTAGTTTGACAGAATAAGAAACCTGTGCAGTGATCTTTGTGAGGGAGGAGGTGCAGCAGACCATGTGGTCTGTTGCACCAGGGTCTATAATCCAAGGAGTGTCTCGGGTGTGCAATGAGTTGTGTGTGAATATGGATAAGCAAAAAGAGAAACCAAAAAGCTTAGAAGTCGAAGCTGGATGAATGTTGGACTGAATCTGATTAGCTGAGGGCTGAGCAGCAGTGGAAGACTCCCTTGGCTGAAGTAGGGTCATCAATTGTTGATACTGGGACTTAGTCAGACCAACTCGATCATCCATGAGATCATCAAGGTCAGAGACAGGACTTGGAGTAGTCTGAGTGGCAAACACAGCAGAGTTTGGGGTTTTATTATAGAATTTGTGGCCTAATGGGTACCCATTCAACATGTAACATTTCTTCATTTTGTGTCTAGATAAATGACAGTGAGAACACACAGGAGGCTCAGCATTTCCAGCTTTGAAACAATTATCAACAGAATGTCCAGTAATTTTGCAATGTGTGCAGTAAGTATGCTCCTTTCGGTTTGGTTTGGATTGGGGTGATGGTTTAGGGGTAAATTGGAAAGGTCTTTTGATGGCAAAAGCCATGGAATCAGGGGAAGGGTTTGAAGCTGGGAGAAGTTGGTGTTGGCATTCCTGCTGCTGGATAAGTGAGAAAACTTTTGTGATGGGAGGCAATGGGTCCAAGAGCATGATCTGATCCTGAACAGGGGAATAGGTGTCATTCAATCCCATGAGAAATTGAAATACACAGTCTCGTTGGTAACGGTCAATTAGGGATTTCAGAGAGTCACAAGTGCAAATGGGAAGGGGATCGTAAATTGACAGTTCATCCCAAAGCATTTTGAGTTTACCATAATAGATACTTACAGAATCATTCTCTTGGAGGAGGCGAGCTAGGGTTTGCTTGAGCTGGTAAATGTGAGGCCCATCTTGGTGAGAAAATCAATCCTGGAGATCTAGCCAGATGTCGTGAGCATCATCAACAAACACCACGCTGGACTTGACGGATGGGCTGATGGAGTTTTGAAGCCACGAAACTACCATGTCATTGCAATGTTCCCAGAGCTCAAGAAGAGGATCCTCTAGTTTGGTGGGTCGAGGGATAGTGCCAGTGATAAATCCCAATTTATTCTTGGCACGAAGGGAACGCTGCATAGCACGCGACCAGGTAGCATAGTTATCGGAGGTAAGCAAATCGGTGACCAAAATTGCCGCAGGATTGTCTTCGTTGTCCAATCGAAATGGGTTACTAGGGTCATTTAGGTTTAGGTGTTTGGTCGAATGGGTTGAATGGACAGAGTGGTTCGCAGAATGGTTTGAAGAAGAATCGGCTGAGCTTTATAGGGGATCTTCCATGAATGGTGCTCTCAGGCTCTGATACCATGTAAGATAACAGAGGAAAAAGACGAGAGAGCTCAGAGAGCGTGAGGAAAGTGCTATATTGAATTAATTGGATTACTATGCACGATACAAGCAGCTATCTTATACACATATTTCCTAACAAACTAACTGATTTACATACCAAAAAAAATAGAAGGCATCTTAATATGGAAATATGTACAAATAATAACGAAAAGAATAATCAACAAATAAAAGGAATATAGCTGGTCATCCTTCTTCAGATTTCAGCACTTCTTCTAAAGGACATGTAGCTGTTATGGGTGGATGACATACTGCAGCTTGGTGTTGATTCTCATTATGTAATAAAACCTAGGAAATGGTTTAATAATTATGTTTAACTGCATATAATTAAGCACTCTTTTTTGCGTAAATTGCCTTCGAGAATTGAAGGAAAAAAATCATGTGTCTGCGTTTGAGAGAGAGAGAGTACCGTGAACCAAAAGATGCAGAGTCACACGCCTTAACAATCTCAGCACACAGATTGAGGTCGCTGGTGTTTCTGGAGACTTGATAAGCTTTGAAGAGCAAGTAAGCGGTCCCAAGGGTACCACAGTAAAGAGTGAAGTCTTGCATTCTTTGCCCAGTCAGTCCCCATGTCTTTATGACAACCTAAAACAAAAACACAAACAGATGTTCTGCACTCCAATCTGAGAGACAGACGCATACGAATAAAATTCGAAAACCCTTCCGTGGGATACAGCCACTGCTTCATAAACCCAACAAGCAATCCCAAAGATGAAAATTAAATATGAGAGAGAGAGAGAGAGAGAGAGAGAGAGAGAGAGAGAGAGAGAGAGAGAGAGAGAGAGAGAGAGAGAGGATCAGAGGAACCGTTTCTTTAAGGTCCAGAGCAGCTCGTTTGAATCGCTCGGAGAGTGCTGGGTAGGGCATGCCCAGAAGCTTCATGAGCGGGTCTCCAACTCCAACACCTTCTACTTCTTCCATGGCGGTGATTGTTGATTCTGGAACAAAATCTGGCATTTCGTTGGGAAAGAAACGATCCGCCATTTTCTGCCACTGGGTTTATCCTGAGAGCAAGCTCAATTTCTCAACATTTTTACAGGAGAGAGATTTCGCAAATGTAATAACGTACAGGCTCGAAATTGGCTCCCGCAAGGCAGTCAACGAGTTGAAGAAACTCAAGCCTCTTACACCTGGAACTGCATATCAACGTGGCGAAAATGTGATGCCTGTTAAAGTTATGCGACACATTAGGGGTTTCACGATACAATAAATTCATTTTCATCCTGATTATCTTATAATGGGACATCATCTCTCATTTGTACACACACGTTACATGCTTAAACATACATTACAAGGATAAGAATAGAAGGGAGATAAAAATAAGAGAGATATTTTTTTATAAGGGATAAAAAAGAAGAGTGATATTTTGTACAAAAACGGTTATAAATCATCTTATAATTTCTTTTGAGATAGTGAAGTTTTTTTTTATTTAAGTCTGTTTAGACTTGTTTCTTAGTTGGCATTGTATGGATTTGTTGTTTTGGTTTTGGTTGGTTATTGGTGTTGTTTTGGAGAAGGTTTTATTTTCATTATCTATAATCTCTCAATTGTTTGTCTTGTAACCACTGTATTCCGCCGCTAAAAGTGATGGCATATCAATAAAGTTTTTCAATTTTGTTAAAAAAAAAAAAAAAAAACATATCCGAACTATGTAAAATCACTATCTCATCACTATTTTATTTTTCTGCATATTTTATAATACATTATTGGCACGAAACTCTAACAATTTGAGATATTTCTTTAAATCATATTTAATTTATTTTTTATAAGTTTTACTCTATAAGAACATAATATTCTTCAAAAGAGAATATGTCTTTTAATGTTTAAAGAGTATCAATCTCCAAAAGAGATGATAAGATAGTACTCATGAAGAAGTTACATTTAAATTTTTCATCTATATATTTAATCTCCCGAATAGATAGACCTCCTGAAAATGCTATGTATATAATCTCTAGAAGAGATGGTAAATATTTTCCTCCTGAAAATGGTATATTTTTGTTGACCTTATTGGTCATATCCGGTTTTGATTATGACAATTACTCAGGTATTTAATGTCTATCATGTTTGTGTGCAGGTTCATATTTGTAAGATCACTTGATGGCATGAGAAGACTTAAAGACTAAAGACCGAGAAGATTTATTCTTGTTGTAATTTATTTTATGCTCATTCAGGTCTGTAATAGTAATATAGGAAAAGGTCTATAATAATCACTGCATATCATACATGTAGATGCAATAAGCTCAAAAGACTTTAGAAAGGCCTTAGGTCCTTACACATACACATAAGATGTCCCCAAAAACACATATTGTAATGACCCGAAAAAATAATGGAATTAAAATAATAGAGAGAGGGAAATGGAATCAGTAACAAATGGAGGCGGTAGACTTCGTCGACGACATCGCACTTGGGAAGTAAATAATTTCAAGGAATTTCCAGGCCTCGTTGATGAATACAGGGGTTCGTCGACGAGGTCCCGTCTCGTCGACGAGGTCCCGTCTCGTCGACGAGAAAATACCGAGAGAAGAATTTGGGCTACTTTGAATTTCGTTGACGAAGGGTAAGGTTCGTCGAAAAAATTACTTAAGGACTCGTCAACGAAATGATGTGGCTCATCGACGAATCCTGCAGTATAAATAGTCCTAAATTGATTTTAATCGCAGAAATTCGCCATAGTCTCTCTCTCTCTCTCTACCTCTACGGCTCCTCCCTCTTCTTCCTTCGATTTCGGCCCCGTCAGTCGCCGGATCGACAATCCGAGGCCACCACGACATTCCTGGCGGAATTCTTTTCAAGTCTGCCGGAGCGGATCGTTGGTGAAACGAAGTTGGAATTCATCCCAAATCCAGAGTAAGGTCTTTTATTTAGTTTTTGTCCTTCTGACAGTTGTAGGAAATGATGTAGGCCAAGAAATATTGATGTTTTGTTCTGAAATTTATGGTTTTCAGGGTGTTGAGTGGAGAACCCTGCGGGTGTTGAACCCGTTATAGTAGGGGATTTTTAGTAGGAAACAGGTAAGGGAAATATGCTATGCTAAGTTATTTGAATATGTTTTCAATATTAAATTATAAATGTTCCATCAGAGTATTGTTTACAACAGAGATTTATATAGTTTATCAAATATAATTAATATGTTTTAAAATTATTTTGTGGCTTGAGAATATGGATATAGTACAGATACATGCTTTACATTTTTTTTTTTAGATATATTTTACAGAATATACAAACAGTAAATATATTTTACAGCAATTACAAAAATACCATGATTATATAGTTTTATAGTACCATGACATACAGATTTATAGTTAGCTACAAAAACACAGTTGATATAGATACAGTTTGTTATAGCGTCATGATTTATACAGTTATTATAGAATCATGGTAAAACAGATAGTTGTATATAGAGATGTATTATATAGTATCAGACCCTGTTGGACCATACAGTTTACAGAGCACAGTACCGTAACTACATATAGTATATAGAGTGCAACCACCTATTCAGATAATACATGGTATAAAGGTCGATCGCATACAGCCCACAAGTGGACAGGCTCCCCATCATATATGGGTTGAGGAGGGCTGATCAGACTATGGAGTATAATGATTTACTCCTGGTTGGCCAGCCAGGGTAAATCCCGTCTGTGGGCAGCACAATCCTGTCATGAGGGGTTAAATCATGACACACAGTTATCCACAGGGAAGTTTACAGTTATTCTTATGTTTATACAGGTTTATAGAAACATAAAAAATATATATACATATTAGCAGTATTTTGAGTATAAACCTAAAGTATAGAAATGTTAAGCAACAGGTAAGAGATGAAGATTTATATTACTGGTATTGTGCTTTACAGATTTAGTGATTCATGACAATATAGTAATAGATTTTCACAGTATTGTAACTCATTTGCAACACACTAGCAATAGCATATTTCGTTTTACTGAACGTTGGCTCATCCCAATTACTTTAACATTTTTCAGGTGATCCAGGTAGGCGAGCTGATCAAGCTCGCAGATAGAGGGGCCTCAGTATTACCCTGACAGTAGTGTGAGTATTTTTGGGAGTATTTTTGTATAGCCCTAGCCAGTTGAGGGTATTCTGGAAAACAGACATATATGTATATTTTGGGAAACACTTTAGCACTCTAGTATTGTATATAATTATGTATGGTTATGTTTATTTGATTTCTGCTTCTTGCTGCTTAGGTTGCTGATTTGGTTTAATTCAGTATGGTATCAGGGCATGTTAAATATTATGGTATAAAAAAAAAATCCCAAGTTAAATGGCAGGTCGTTACAATTTGGTATCAGAGCTTAGGTTGTTAGGTTCTGTAGACTTTAGAGTGTAGTAGAAGCAATACCCGAGTATAGGAAAAGGATTTGAGGTTTGTTCGGTTGTCTAGATACAGGATTTCTGTGGTGGTTTTTGTGTTTTTCCTAGAGTGACGATTTCAGGAAAACCACAGTAAACTATTGTCGGGTCGTGTGTCTAAGTGACAAAACTGGATATTAGGTAAAGTCAGGGAAGGTAAATAATTTTGAATTGGTATAGGATAGGTCCGTATAGGAGATAAAGTGTTTAAGTGTGTTTCTTGTTTTCAGGATGGACCAAGAAAGCAGTGGCACGAATGCTGGGGAGGATAGGCCAGGACCTTCCAGCATAAGTGGAGGAGATACAGATGTTGTACTGCGTACCGTCACTCATTAGGTGATGGCTGAGATGACTAGGAGCTCTAGGGAGCGTAACTGTTCGATCAAGTTGTTTACGCGGACGAAGCCCCCATCCTTTGCTGGAGGGGATGACCCGATTTTAGCTAAGAATTGGGTCCAAGATATCAAAGAGACATTGGCGGTGCTTCCATGTACGGATGAGCAGAAGGTAGCATTTGCAACATTTAAGTTGACAATGGAGGCGAAGCGCTGGTGGAAAGCAACGTGACTGATAGAGGAGTGGAGACTGGTTCCAGTGCCAATGACTTGGGATCGATTCAAGGAGCTGTTCTTCAAGCGATACTTTCCTTCTGTCGTTCAGAGTGCGAAGGCAGCAGAGTTTCTGTATCTAGTACAGGGGCAGATGACCGTATCCCAGTATTTGCCTCGCATTTAGTTGCTGTGAAGGCAGCAGAGTTTTTGCCTCGCATTTAGTACCTGATGAAGAGAAAAAGGCAGGGAAGTTTGAGGAGGGACTAAGGCAGAATTTGTTTGAGCAGGTGATTGGCTTCAGAGCTCAAACATTTACAAAGGTTGTAAATAGAGCTGCAGTCATTGAGAGTGGTATACAGAGGGGTGTAGCAGCTTAGAGTCAGAGGAAGAGGCCTGCGCCTTAGGGTTTTCAGGCTGGCTCTAGTAGGGGCCCATGGAGAGGAGGTTGTGATAGGGGAGATCAAAGGTAAATGGTTGGACCTCAGGGAAATCAAGGTGCTCCGATCGTCCCGGTATGTCAGACATGCGGGAGACGTCATTCGGGGAAGTGTCGGGTAGGGAGCGATGAATGCTATCGATGTGGGAGACCCGGCCAAATGGCACGTGCATGCCCAGGTCCGCCAGACCAGGTCCTAACTCCCAGCCCTATCGGGGAGGATATCAGGAAGCTCGAGGAGGATATCAGGCGCCTCGTGGTGGCCAGCAGAGGAATGTGGCCCCAACGAGAGTATACGCTCTAACGCCAGGTGATGCTGAGGTTGCTACGAATGTGGTGACAGGTGTATTTACAGTTTTATCATATCCAGTCATTGTTCTTTTTGACTCAGGTGCTACTCATTCTTTCATCTCTGCATCTTATGTTAAATTATCTAAGAGTGAGACCCAGTTATTAGATATAGCGTTGTCAGTAGCTACACCATCAGGGTCAGTGATCAAATGTCAGAGGGTACTTAGGGGCTATCTGATAGAAATTCAGGGGAAAGTGTTACCAGCGGACCTGATTGTGTTTGAGATGTGCAGTTTGATATAATACTAGGTA
This sequence comes from Malania oleifera, assembly GCF_029873635.1. NCBI lineage: Eukaryota > Viridiplantae > Streptophyta > Magnoliopsida > Santalales > Ximeniaceae > Malania > Malania oleifera. The sequence goes on along the minus strand of NC_080418.1, from coordinate 71,363,878 downwards.
TGGATTGGTTGGCTACCAATCACGCCAGCATTGATTGTCGTCGGAAGGAGGAAATTTTCAGACCCCCTGGTATGTAGGAATTCAGATTCGTTGGTTCATGGGTAGTTGCTCCAACGCAGTTGGTGTCAGCCGTGTAGGCGAGCAGATTACTCCTGGACGGAGGTCAGGGATTTATTGCGTTTGTGAAAGAAGTATTTGAAAATGAATTGAAGATTGACAGCACCCTAGTGGTACGAGAATTTTCAGATGTTTTTCCAGAGGAATTACCTGGGTTGCCTCCTATGCGCGAGGTAGATTTTCCTATAGATTTACCTCCAGGGACCGCGCTGATTTCTAAGGTTCCTTACCGTCCGGCTCTAGCTGAATTGGGAGAATTAAAGGAATAGTTGCAAGGCTTGTTGGACATGGGGTTTATACGACCCAGTGTGTCGTCGTGGGGAGCTCCGGTGTTGTTCATAAAGAAGAAATACGTGTCTATGAGGATGTGTATCGATTACAGAGAAATCAACAAGGTTACTATTAAGAATAAATATCCTCTACCCCGTATAGACGATTTGTTTGATCAGCTCCAGGGTACACGGGTATATTCCAAGATCGACCTCAGATCCGGGTATCATTAAGTGAGAATAAAAGCAGAGGTCGTCGCGAAGACAACCTTCAGGACCAAGTATGGGCACTACGAGTTCCTCGTTATGCCGTTTGGTCTGACGAATGCCCCAGCCGTGTTCATGGACTTGATGAACAAAGTTTTCCACCAGTATCTAGATCAGTTTGTAGTAGTTTTCATTGATGATATACTAGTGTACTCGAGGAGTTTTGAGGATCATGAGGTGCATTTGAGGTAGGTGCTGCAGACACTCAGAGAGGAGAAACTCTATGCCAAGTTTAGCAAGTATGAGTTCTGGCTTAAGAAGGTAGCATTTTTAGGCCACGTGATCTCAGGGGACAGTATTTTAGTGGATCCCAGCAAGATCGATACCGTGGTAAGTTAGGCCAGGCCGAGGAATGTGCAGGAAGTTAGGAGTTTCTTAGGACTGGCAGGTTATTACCGTTGTTTTGTTGAGGGGTTTTCGGCTTTGTTAGGACCACTCACGCAGTTGACTAGGAAAAATGCCAGATTTGCATGAGATGAAGAGTGTGAGCAGAGTTTCTAGGAATTAAAGCAGCGGCTCGTCACTACACCATTTTTGACAATTCCATCGATAGGTAATGGTTACGTTATCTACAGTGACGCGTCTTTGAAAGGGCTCGGTTGTGTACTGATTTTGCATGGTAGAGTGGTAGCATATGCGTCCAGGCAGTTGAAAGAATATGAAAAGAACTATCCTACTCACGATTAGGAATTGGCTGCGGTTGTACATGCACTAAAGATCTAGAGACATTACTTATATGGTGAGAGGTGTGAGATATTCTCTAATCATAAGAGCCTAAAGTATTTCTTCACACAAAAAGAGTTGAACATGCGACAAAGGAGGTAGTTGGAACTTATAAAGGATTACGACTATACAATCAGTTACCACCCAGGTAAAGAAAATGTGGTGGCTGATGCTTTGAGCCGTAAATCAGGAGATATAGCACAGTTAGTAGTTGTAGTTCAGCACCCAATTTGGATGGACTTGGAAAGACTCGGTGTGGAATTAGTGGAAGATTATCCTCAGGTGCTTATTGCCAATTTTTCATACAACCTACACTTTATAAGAAAATTAAAGCCGCTCAGAGGGATGATCCAGAATTGGCAGAAGTGATAGCCAGAATACAAGATGGTCAGGGGGAAGAATTCAACATTTCTGACGATGGGACTCTGAGATTTCACACCAGACTATGTGTGCCTATAGATGATAGTATCAGGATGACGATTTTAGAAGAGGCACACAGATCTCTATACATTGTCCATCCTGGCAGCACAAAAATGTATAGGGATTTGAGGGAGTATTTTTGGTGGAGTGGCATGAAAAGGGAGATAGCATAATTTGTGCAACAGTGTTTGACGTGTCACTAGGTTAAGGCTAAGCACAAGAGGTCGGTAGGGCAATTGCAGCCACTTTTCATTCCTGAATGAAAGTGGGACCACATATCCATGGATTTTGTTAATGGGCTACCGTCGGCGCCGCATGGTCAAAATACCATCTGGGTAATTGTTGATAGGTTAACGAAGACAACGCACTTTCTGCCCATTAAGATTAGCTACCCTATGAACAGGTTAGCAGAGATTTACATACAAAAGATTGTTCGACCTCATGGAGTGCTAGTATCCATAGTCTCGGACCGTGATCCACATTTTACATCATGGTTTAGGAGGAGCTTATAGGAGGCATTGGGGACTCAATTAGCATTCAGCACTACTTTCCACCCTCAGACCGATGGTCAGGCTGAGAGAACAATCCAGGTATTAGAAGATATGCTTCGTGCCTGTGTGCTAGACTTTGGAGGTAGCTGAATTTAGTTTTTGCCCCTAGTTAAATTTTCTTATAATAACAGTTATCAGACTAGCATCGGCATGGCACCCTACGAGGCATTATATGGTATGAGATGCCAATCTCCTCTTTTCTAGGATGAAGTAGGTGAAAGGCAAGTGTTGGGTCTAGAGATAATTCAGCAAGCATGTAATAAAGTCCGACTTATTCGAGATAGGATTAGTGTAGCGCAGAGTCGGTAGAAAAGCTACGCGGAGACTCGCCGCTGAGAACTGAAATTTGAAGTGGGTGATCATGTATTTCTGAGAATAACTTCATTGAAGGGGATCTTAAGATTTGGAAAGAAGGGTAAGTTGAGCCCTAGATTTATTGGCCCATTTGAGATACTTGAGAAGATTGGGTTAGTAGCCTGTCGACTAGCTTTACCGCCATCTCTATTTCGAGTTCATGACGTATTTCATGTTTCTATACTAAGGAAATACGTCCCAAATCCTTCCCATATCATCAATCATGCGGAACTAGAAGTCAATGACGCTTTAGCATATGAAGAAGCTCCAGTACAGATCCTAGATAGGAAAGAACAAGAATTGCGTAGCAAGAAGATACCACTAGTAAAAGTTCTATGAAGAAACCACACGATTGAAGAAGCCTCATGGGAGCTCGAAAATTAAATCAGATGGAAATATTCCCATTTGTTCGATGAAATATAGTATTGATGTATATGCTAAGATGATAATTTTATTTTGTTGAGTCCAGTGTAATTGTAATGTAGAGCATAGGTTAGGTAGTATTTTGGTTTTGGGGGAAATTTTCTTTCATGGTTGTAATCTCCCACACTACCCATGTAACAACGGTATTCCTCCGCCATAAGCGAGGGCAGGTAATAAAATAAGTAGACCATTTTCCTTTAGTGGATGATGGAGTGTATAGATAGTAAATTTCGAGGACGAATTTTTATAAGGGGGGGAGAATGTAATGACCCAAAAAATAATGGTATTTAAATAATTGAGAGAGGGAAATGGAATCAATAACAAAAGGAGGCAGTAGACTTCGTCGACGAATACGGAGCGTTCGTTGACAAAATTGCACTTGGGACATAAAAATAATTTCAAGGAATTTCTAGGTCTCGTCGACGAATACAAGGGTTCACCGAAAAGGGTTCTTTAGGACCTCGTCGACGAAATGACATGGCTCGTCAACGAATCCCACAGTATAAATAGCCCTAAATTGATTTTAATCGCAGAAATTTTCCGCAGTCTCTCTCTCTCTACCCCTACGGCTCCTCTCTCTTGTTAATTCGATTTCAGCCCTGTCAGTCGCCGGATCGACGATTTGAGGTCACCACGACGTTCTTAGCGGAGTTCTCTTTAAGTTTTCCGGAGTGGATCGTTGGTGAAACGAAGTTGGAATTCATCCCAAATCTAGGGTAAGGTTTTTTATTCAGTTTTTGGCCTTCTGGCAGTTGTAGGAAATGATGTAGGCCAAGAAACATTGATGTTTTGTTATGAGATTTATGGTTTTCAGGGTGTTGAGTGGAGAACCCTGCGGGTGTTGGACCCATTATAGTAGGGGATTTTTAGCAGGAAACAGGTAAGGGAAACATGCTATGGTAGGTTATTTGAATATGTTTTCAGTATAAAATTATAAATGTTCAACCAGAGTATTGTTTATAGCCGAGATTTATACAGTTTATCATGTATGATTAATATGTTTTAAAATTATTGTGTGGCTTGAGAATATAGATATAGTACAGATACATGCTTTACAGTATTTTTCAGAGATATGTTTTACAGAATATACATACAGTAAATATATTTTACAGCAAAACAGAAATACCATGATTATACAGTTTTATAGTACCATGACATACAGATTTATAGTTAGCTATAGAAACACAGTTGATATAGATACAGTTTGCTATAGCATCATGGTTTATACAGTTATTACAGAATCATGGTAAAACAGATAGTTGTATATAGAGATGTATTATATAGTATCAGACCCTCTTGGATCATACAGTTTACAGAGCATGGTATCGTAGCTACATACAGTATATAGAGTGCAACCACCTATTCAGATAATACGTGGTATAAAGGTCGATCGCATAGAGCCCACTAGTGGATAGGCTCCCCGTCAGATATGGGTTGAGGAGGGCTGATCAGACTATGGAGTATAGTGATTTATTCCTAGTTGGCCAGCTAGGGTAAATCCCGCATGCGGGCCACACAACCCTGTCATGAGGGGTTAAATCATGACACACAGTTATCCACAGAGAAGTTTACAGTTATTCTTATGTTTATACAGGTTTACAAAAATAGAAAAAATATATATACATATTAGCAGTATTTTGAGTATAAACCTAAAGTACAGAAATGTTAAGTAATAGGTAAGAGATGAAGATTTATATTACTGGTATTGTACTTTATAGATTCAATGATTCATGACTATATAATAATAGATTTTCACAGTATTGTAACTCATTTGTCACACACTAGTAATAGGACATTTCATTTTACTGAGCGTTGGCTCATCCCAATTACTTTAACATTTTTCAAGTGATCCAGGTAGGCGAGCAGATCAGGCTCGTAGATAGAGGGGCCTTGGTATTGCCCTGACAGTAGTGTGAGTATTTTTGGGAGTATTTTTGTACAGCCCTACCTAGTTGAGGGTATTTTGGAAAACCGACATATATGTATATTTTGGGAAACACTTTAGCACTCTGGTATTGTATATAATTACGTATGGTTATGTTTATTTGATTTCTGCTTCTTACTGCTTAGGTTGATGATTAGGTTTAATTCAGTATGGTATCAGGGCATGTTAAATATTACAATATAAAAAAAATTCCAAAGTTAAATGGAAGGTCGTTACACATATATTATCATAGAAATTAATTAAAGTAAAACTGAACTTATAGGGTAAAATCAATTAGGCTTCGGGCCGAATAGTTGTGTTCAAAACACTTTGGGTGACCGAACCATTAACCAGTCAAAGTATTGACTTAGTTTCAGGCGACCGAACCAAAAGGAACGTAGCATCCCCGGTCAATCAAACCACAATTCTGAATTTTCCTACCAACTCGGTAGCCCGAACTTCAGGTTCAAAAATGCCTCGGGCTACCGAACACATGAGTTCGGCAAACCAAACTCTGGACTAGGCGACTAAACCTCGGACATAATAGAAATCACCTTCGGTCAGCAAACCGAACCCACACTTAAGCACCCGAACTTCAAAAATCAAAATTTTCTATTGTGTCTGTTCGGGCGACCGAACCATAGGTTAGGCGCCCGAAACCCTTGAATTGTTTTAATTTTTACCGTGGTCATTTTAAGTTAAATAGGGTTAATTTTATTAAATGGTTTTAAAACAAATTTAATAATGCCCTACATATTCCCAATGGTTATAATTTTAACATATTCTATATGTAGGGGTTCATTTGCTTAGATTAGGAGGTGATTAGCCATTTGATTAGCAAAAAACTCTTTGAAAACTTTCAAATCCTATTTTCTCATACAAAGTCCATACACTCATAAACTCCCATTCCTTTGAGATATCTAGCATTGTGAGTGTTTTACTCATTGTTCTATATTGCTAGAAACCCTTATTTGTGTAGTGTTCACTTGATTTTTAGATTGAGGGTTTAGCTTGATTTTTCCCCTTGATTTTATTTAATAAATCTTTGATTGGGAAAAATCGTATAGATTTGTGGGTCTTTGCATTATTATTGCAAGACTCATTAGGGCTTGTAGTTTGGTGTGCAAAAATATTTTTACAAGTTCAAATATGAATATCTCCTTGTGCTTTCATTATGAGAAAACTATTTTTGAGATATTCTAAATTTCTATTGATTTGAATCTTTGAAACCCTAAACTGAGATTGAGATTTTATAATTACTTAATTTCAAAGATTTGCTTGTAGATACACTCTTGTGCTTGGTTTGAGATAATCACTATTCTGAGTGTTAGTTTCACATATACACCATTGAGCTTATTGTTCTTACATTATTGGTGTGTTTTTATTATTACTGGCGCAAATCTGCTTGATTAAGAAGCATTATATTTTGTACGTATCTTGTATTGAAATACTATTGTATTCTAGGTGTGGCCTGAGGGGGCGGTAATCTAGCCCGGAAGGATTGGTTGTGAAGGTTGAGGTCAGCCATGTACTAATTGACCTGGTTGTATTTAGGTGTCGCTCCACCTTTTAAATGAGCCCATAGTATAATCCTTGTGCTAGTGAACCAAGGCGGGGACGTAGGCAGTTTACCGAACCTTGATAACATTTCTGGTGTTGTCTCTCTTTACTGTTTTCCCTTGCATGCTTAATTAAATTACTTGTGTAGTTTAATTTCCACCGAATATATATTGATTTATTTTATCCGCACTAGATTGACCTTTTCTTGTGTAATACTGTTGCTAGTGATTTGACTTAGGGGATTAATTTTTAAAATACCAATTCACCCCCCCCCCCTTTTGGGATTACAATAAATCCAACAATTGGTATCAGAGCCTAGTAGCTTAAACTTAATAGTTATTTTGAAAAAGATCTAGATGGCTCATAATACTATAACCCCTTTCCCTGAAGGACCCTCTTCCACACGTCCTCCAGTTTTCAGTGGTGTCAATTACACCTTCTAGAAACAAAGGTTGTGCATCTATCTTCTGAATATTGACTGGAAGGTGTGGAGAGTTGTCTCAAAGAGAAACTATGCTCCTATGAAAACTGAAGGTACAACTAGAATTCCTAAGACTGAAGAGGAATATACTAATGATAATATGAAAGCAGTTATTTTAAATGCCTACTGCCATGAATAACATGTACTGTGGTCTTGATGTTAATGAATTTAATAGAGTTATGACATGTTCATCTGCTAAGGAGATATGGGATAAGTTAGAGGTCACATATGAGGGTACTAGAGATGTAAAAGATAGTAGGATTGATATGTTGACTAGTGAGTATGAAGCGTTTAGGATGAACACTGGTGAGTCCATTCAGAGCATGTACACTAGATTCACACACATAATTAATTCACTGCATGCATTAGGTAAAACCTATTTTACGTATGAAATGATTAGGAAAGTCCTTAGGGGTTTGCCTCCTATTTGGGAAGTAAAGGCTATGACCATATTTGAGGGTAGAGACCTTAAAGCTATGTCATTAGATGAATTGATAGCTTCACTTATCACCTATGAGTTATCTATTAATGAGACACTGAATGAGCACAATAGGATGAAAAAGGTGACTGCATTAAAAACGTCTACTAATAATTCTAGTGAGTACAGTGAACCTGAATCTAGAGATGACATAGCTATGCTTACTAGGAAATTTAGCAGGTTCTTCAGGAAGAACAGTAGGCATACAGAAAGTCTAGGGATTCTATATCTGAGAAGGGAGAGCCAAGTAGAAGAAAATAAAAATCAAATGCTCCCATGTGCTATAATTGCAACAAAGTTGGGCATGTCAAACCTGATTGCCTGTTGCTGAAAAAGGAGTCTAGGAAAAAGAAGAAAGCCATGAAAGTAGGTACCTCATGAGATAGACAAAACAATAAAAATTCAGATTCAGATTGTAGCGACTCTGAGATTGCAAACTTGTGCTTGATGGCACGGGATGATGAGGTGTTATCTTATTGTTCCTTATTCTCGTATTATTCTGATGATGATTGTGATTCTGATAGCATGCCTACTTTTAAAAGACTGCAATATGAATATATTTGTGTATCTAAATTGTTGAACAAAATGACTAAGGAAAATGATGTCTTGAAAAAGAAGTGTGAAAATTGGCCAAAACTGTTTGAAATTGCAAAGAATTCTCATGCATCGATTCTTAAAGAAAAAGATTTGAAAATTGCCGAGCTTGAAAGAAAATTAAAGGATGTTGATTTAGGTGTAATCCCAAGAGGAGGGTGAATTGGGTATTTTAAAATTCTTTGAAACTATTTATTACTTAATCCCTATTTGTATATTTAACAAGTCAATTGCAGGGATTTAAGACTGAATTAAATTTATTTTATCAATGAGTTCTTTTTACCCAATTAAGTGCGTGTAGAGTTATTCAACATACACATACACTACGATTAATGAAATATAGTGTGGAAAGTAAAGAGATAAGGCAAGAGAGAATGCAAACGTGATTTTACAAGTTTTAGCCAACCCGACCTACGTTCTCAACTTCCCTTAGATCCGCTTCTTATAAGAGGTACAACTTCTTCGTAATTTGCTGCTTACAAGAGATACAACTCTCTCCTCAAACCCAGTTCACAACCCGAACCATGATTACAATGAAATATGTAAAACACTTAAAGTTGCTTCTAACAAAGCTAGTGAGTACAGTTGAAATTCCTAATACATAATCATATGATGAAACTTGAAGTTCAGAATGAATGTAACGATAAAATCGTTATATGCAAAAATATGATTCACTAATTATTCCTTTTATCAAATCTCCGAAAAATATTTATATAAATCAATGCTTTGGAGAAATTAGGTTAAATCTTTGAATACAAAAAAAAAAAAAAAACTTTGAAGATTGCAATGATTTGAAATACACTTTGTCACAATAATATTTCTCTCAAGTTTTCAACCACAATATGATCTTTGTAATATGCAACTTAATATATATATATATATATATATATATATATATATATATATATATATATATATGATATGTATTCCAAAGATCAAAACACTGAATATAAAGTTTTCCAAAAAATATCCCTCAATACAATATATATATATATATATATATATATATATATATAGTTATGAGCTTCTAAGGATATTTAATCAAATGGTTTTGAAGTATTCAAAATATCGAGTCTTTAACTAGGGACACACTTGAATGATAACTATTTAATCAATGGCAAAAGAAAAAAACTTTCTCAAGTAATGAACTTGTCAAAAACACTCTCTATATGTATATGAAAACTGAAGATTGGTCTCTCTAAGGATATTCAATAACAGATGATGAGATGAGAAAATCTTGAAAATAATAAATCGATTTACCAAACCCAATACCAAGTTGAAATCAAGAAGTGTAAATGAAATCCCTTTCGTTTTTTTGAGTTGATTTTCCCAAGCTTGGTGAGTATATGTTGGAGTGCAGGCAACCGTATAACAATATGATTAAGTCTCTCAATTCTATGTCAAAAAATGTTCTCTTCTCTTCACGTTGCTCTTAGCTAACACACTAGGGTTTAGATGTTCAATATATAGGTATCTTGCCCTTAGAATAGATCTCAACCGTTAGATCAAAAAATATCTCGCAAGTTCTCTTATTAAAAATTAGATTTTTAAGTTTTCCCGCAAGTTCAGACGACTGAGGTTAAAGGCCTAGATGACTAAAGTTCCTTAGAGTTTCGAAAAAATAACCTAGACACAGGGTCAGATGACTGAGGTTAAAGGCCCAGACGACTGAAGTGTTGGGTTTAGACGATTGAAGTCTGAGTTCTGTCTTCTAAGGTGCTTCTACCAAATTCTGTGTTTCACCATAAATTATTCAGGCGACTGAACTTAATCTTTGGTCTTTTGAAGAAATTTCTTCAGACGACTGAGGCTAACTTCAGCCTTTTGAAGTTGTAACTTCAGGCGACTGACCGTTGACTTCAGTCTACTGAAGTTCCTTTTTCCTGAATTTTTTCTTTATATTTTGAAAAATTGCTTTACTTTCTTTCTTGTCCCTTTTATAAAAATATTTTCTAGGGTTTTAAATATATTTCTAAGTCCATGAATGTCCCCTAATGATGTTCATGAAATGCATGAGTCCTAAAGTCAGTCTAGGGTATATGTTGAGCCTCAAATTAAATCATATAAAGATGTAAATACATTAGCTCTAAGTACCCATTCCCATGACGTTTTTGAACTTGTTGCTTGCATCTTCATTCTTGTACTCTTTGAGTTCCATGAATTTTCCAAGTTGTGTATGCTTTACTCTTCATGGCTTCCATGACTTATTATCCTTTCGTGCATGCTTAATATAGTTCATGTTCACAATCTCAATGCGCAGATTAAATACCAAGTGATTTGTCATTATCAAAACAGGATTGGACTCAAAGAGTCAACAATCTCCCCCTTTTTTATGATGACGAATACACGAGTAAAAATATAGAATAAAGTGGGTTATGCCTAACAAGGCTCCCCCTCAAATAATGCATCAAATATTCAGTAAGTGAAATATGCTTATGCCAAATGAAATATGCTCATGTTCATACACACGTTGTTTAGCCTGATTCCAAATGAAATATGCTTATGTTCATACACAAGTTGTTGTTTAGCCTAATTCTTCTCATATAGTGTGATCCTTATAACCTGATTCTTCTCCCTCTTTACATGATTAGTGTTGTCAACCATTTTTGCCCATTTTTTCCTAAAGCCTGATTCCTCTCCTCCTTTTGACATCAATAAAAAGGTGTATAATATTAATACATGAGTGGACATAGTCTTATATTTTTCTCCCCTTTTAAGTCTTAAAGTTTTGAACTTATTCAACCATCAGATTTGACCCAAAAAAAAAAAATTTACTTCTCCCCCTTTTGACATCAACCATCCCCTTTGCTATTGCATAAATCTGTGTTGTGGACTGTAAATTGCATTGTGAAAATACACAGTGTGCCAAATGTCAAAGATTATGTGAGGATACCAATGTTGATTAATGTGATATCAAATGAGAACAAATGAGTCGAATTTGAAATTTTTAACAAATTGCAAATATCAAGTGATGTTGCTCCCCCTAAATTATGTCATCTATTATAATTCTAGGCAACCTCTCGACTATGCATCAAGCCTAATTCATGCCTAATTTGGATAAACCTATCCTCCGCAAGTGGTTTCATGAATATGCTTGCCCATTGTTCATTCGTGTATACAAACTCAAGTGTCACATCTCTTTTTTGTACATGATCACGAAGAAAGTGATGTCGTATTTCTATATGCTTAGTTCGTGAATGTAATATGGGATTCTTTGAGATGTTTATTGCACTCGTATTGTCGTATCTTATAGGAATTGTTTCATAGCTTAATCCAAAATTCGTCAATTGTCACTTCATGTATAGCGTTTAAGCACAACATCTACCTGCCGCTATGTATTCAACCTCAGCTATGGAAAGAGTAACTAAATTCTGCTTCTTGGAAAACCAAGAGACTAACGAATGTCCTAAGAAAGGACAAGTACCACTCGTGCTCTTCTTATCCACTTTGCTACCAGAAAAATCAGCATCTGAATAGCTGATAAACTCAAAAGATGTATAATTAGGATACCATACCCAAGTTCAACGGTTCTTATCAGGTATCTAAGTATTCGTTTGACAGCTAACAAATGTGACTCTTTTGGTGCTGCCTGAAATCTTGTGCACAAACATACACTAAACATTATATTAGGTCTACTGGCAGTCAGATATAATCAACTACCAATCATTCCACGACAAAACTTGACATCTACCGGTATACCTTGTTCATCTTTATCTAATTTCAAAGAAGTGCTCATAGGTGTACCTAGTATTTTTTCATCTTCCATATTAAACTTTTTGAATGTACTTCGATTGATTTATAAATATTCCATGTTTCGCTTGTTTGATCTGAAGTCCTAGGAAGAAATTTAGTTCATCCATCATGCTCATTTCAAATTCATTTTGCATAGTATTAGAAAATTCATTACACAATTCTTTATATGTAGCTCCAAATATGATATCATCTACATATACTTGAACTAGGAGAATGTCATCTTTCTTAGACTTTATTAACAGAGTTGTATCTATCTTTCCTCTGATAAATCAATTTTCTAATAGAAACCCGCTTAGCCTTTCATACCAAGTTCTAGGAGCTTGCTTTAAACCGCACAGGGCTTTTGTTAGTCTATACACGTGATGTGGATTCTTATAGTTTTCAAAACCTGGGGGTTATTCTACATATACTTCTTCATTTATGTAGCCATATAAAAATGCGCTTTTGACATCCTTTTGATATAGCTTGAAATCCTTAAAAGCTGCATAGGCTAAAAGCATTTGAATGGCTTCCATTCTAGCTACAGGTACAAAGGTTTCTTCAAAATCTATTCCTTCTTCCTGGTTATATCCCTGAGCTACTAGTCTAACTTTATTTCTAACAACTATCTCATGTTCATCTTTCTTGTTCTTATATATCCATTTTGTACCAATGATTGTCTTATCCTCAGGTCTAGGAACTAATGTCCATACTTTGTTTCTCTCAAACTGGTTTAACTCTTCTTGCATGGACAATACCCACGATTCATCCTCAATTGCTTCACTCACATTCTTAGGTTCTTCTTGAGATAGAAACACAAAATGACTAATCATATTCCTAAGTGAGGATCGTGTGGCTACTCCACGTAAAGGTTCACCTATTATTTGTTCAATGGGATGATTCTTTATGTACTTCCATTCTCTAGGTGGTTCATTAACCTCATTTTAAATGTGATTTGTTTCAATAAATGGTTCCTTAATTTCATTTTTCTCTTTTGAATCATTCTCAATGGATAGTTTCTCAAATTCCTTATTTATCTCAATTTCATCTTCATCAATTCTTTTGGAGAAGGGATTTGACTCATCGAGCACTACATGAATAGATTCTATAACCGTTAATGTTTGTTTGTTATATACTCTGTAGGCTTTACTATCTAAGGCATACCCTAGGAAGATACCTTCATCTGATTTCACATCAAATTTTCCTAAATGTTCATTGTCCCTAAGCACAAAACATTTACAGCCAAAGACATGAAAATATGATATGTTTGGTCTATAACCATTCCATAATTCGTATGGAGTCTTATTAAGAGATGGTCTAATCAAAACTCTATTTAGAACATAGCAGGCGGTATTCACTACCTCAGCCTAGAAATACTTAGGTAATTTATGTTCGTTAAGCATAGTTCTGGCCATTTCTTGTATAGATCTATACTTCCTTTTAACTACACCTTTCTGTTGTGGTGTTCTAGGGGCTGAAAAATTATGAGCAATTCCTAATGAATTACAGTAGTCTTCCATGCTTTGATTTTTGAATTCTCTACCCCTATCGCTTCGAATTTTAGTGATAGTATATCCCTTTTCATTTTGGATTTTCTTGCACAGGTTTATGAATTGTTCACACGCTTCATCTTTGTGACGTAAGAATAATACCCATGTATATCTTGAAAAATCATCAACTATGACAAATGCGTATGATTTTCCTCCTAAACTCTGAATTGAGTTTGGACCAAATAAATCTAAGTGTAGCATTTGAAGTGGCCTAGTAGAGGAGATTTCTTTCTTCTTCTTAAAGCTTGTTCTTGCTTTTTTTCTTAGTTGACACACCTCACAAATTTTATCTTTGACGAATTTTGTCTTAGCCAGTTCCTTAACTAAGTCTCCCTTAACTAGTTTAGATATTAAGTCCATGTTTGCGTGTCCTAGTCTCCTATGCCAAATCCAACTAATTTCATTCATAGCAGAGAAGCATGTCACACTTTGTGGTTAAGTTATCAAAAATTGTGGTGTATACGTTTTCATGATGCTCAGCAATGAATAATATCTTATTATCAGTTTTGTGTTCAACAATGCACCTGTCATGTTCAAAGGACACTTTGTAACCTTTATCACACAGTTGGCTTATACTCAATAAGTTGTGCTTTAGGCCATCAACCAGTAAAACATCATCTATAATCAGTGATGAATCATTACCAACTTTACCTACACCTATGATCCTTCCCTTAGCATTATTTCTAAAAGTAACAAATCCTTCATCCTTGGGTGTGATGGATGTGAACTTCGCTTTATCCCCGGTCATGTGACGTGAAAATCCGCTATCCATATACCATCTGTCTTTTGAGGATGATGATCTTAAGCATATCTGCAAGACACAATCAGACAACTGGCTTTGGTACCCAGATTTTCTTGGGTCTATGGGGGTAAGTGCTAGATTCTCCTCTAACCTTCCATACTTTTTTAATTTTGACATCTTTATTTTTGGAAGGATAGTCAAATTTTATGTAACCCAACCTCTTACATTTAAAACATGTAGTATTTCTATGATAATATTTAATTGGAACATATGATTTTGACTCTCTTATAAAATATCCCATGTAAAGATGTCTCTTCTTTAGATTTTCCTTCCCATTAAAACCACGCTCTTCCTTTTCTAGGGAATTTCTTTGAGCTCTTAGGAGTTTTTCAAAATTGTTTTGTCCTTCTGAAAATTTACAAATAATCCCAAATTTATCTTTCAAATTATTTTCTAACTCCTCAATTTTCAAATCCTTGTCTTTCATGAGAGATGCGTAAGATTCATTTTGGCTTTCAACTAAACTTAAAAGTTTGTTGACTTTATTTTTCAAATAAAAAATTTTCTTTGTTTTCTTTTCAAGCATTTTAATAGAGTACAGGTATTATTGTTTCAGTTCATCATATGAAATCATGTCATTTTCATTTTCAGAGTCACTAGAATAATAAGAAGATGATGAAAATGATGATTGTAGCTCAAGGTCATCGTGTGTCATTAGACACAGATTGGCAATCTCGTCATCACTAGTTTCAGATTCTGAACAACTTGTGTTGTGCGTATCCCAACCGAATTTTAGCGCCTTCTTCTTTTTCTTTGAGGCTTTCACTAGTTTGGGACACTCAGGTTTGATGTGCCCAACCTCTCTGCAGTTGTAGCATGTTGGTGGATCTTCCTTATTTTTCTTCATGCTTGACTCTTCTCTTTCTGATTTCGAGCTCGTAAATTTTCTGTTGAACTTTTTATTCTTCTTCAAGAACTTTCGGAACTTCTTTGTTAGCAAGGTCATGCCATCATCTGATTCTGAATCACTTCCCTCAGTAGAACAGTGAGATGATGCCTTAAGCGCTGTGGCTTTCTTTGCTTTGCTTTGCTCATTCTTCCTCTCATTTATTGCCAGCTCATAGGTGATGAGTGATCTAATGAGTTCGTCAATCGACATCTCCTTGAGATTTCTCCCTTCTGTTATTGCTGTAACTTTCGCTTCCCAAACTAGAGGTAGTCCCCTGAGTATTTTCCTGATCAACTCATAAGTAGGGTAAGTTTTTCCAAGTGCATTTAAAGAGTTTGTGATGTGTGTGAATCTAGTGTACATGGATTGAATAGATTCATCAGTAGTCATTTTAAATGCTTCATATTCACTGGTGAGCATGTCTATCCTACTATCTTTTACTTTCTTAGTGCCTTCATATGTAACTTCTAATTTTTCCCAAATTTCTTTAGCAGATTTACATGCTACTACCCTATTAAATTCATTTACATCTAACGCACATAAAAGCAAGTTCATTGCAGTAGCATTTATTTGTACCGATTTCCCGTCTTCCTCAATATATTCATCTTCAGCTTTAGATACATTTACCTTATCAATTACTTTCATGGGAACATGGTTTCCCTTAGTAACTATTTTCCATACATTCCAATCTACGTTGAACAAGTATATGCTCATCCTACGTTTCCAATAGGTGTAATTTACACCACAAAAAATTGGTCGTCTAGTGGACGAGTGTCCCTCACCGAATGGAATTACACCGATATGTCTCATGTGATCTTTTTACAAATGAACTATTAATTCTATGTAAACTCGCTCTGATACCAAATGTTGATTTAGGTATAATCCCAAGAGGGGGGTGAATTGGGTATTTTAAAATTCTTTGAAACTATTTACCACTTAATCCCTATTTGTATATTTAACAAATCAATTGCAGGGATTTAAGACTGAATTAAATTTATTTTATCAATGACTTCTTTTTACCCAATTAACTACTTGTAAAGTAATTCAACATACACATGCAATACGATTAATGAAATGTAGTGCGGAAAGTAAAGAGATAAGGGAAGAGAGAATGCAAATGCGATTTTACAAGGTTCAGCCAACCCCGCCTACGTCCTCACCTTAAGCAACCCACTCAAGGATTCCACTATAATCCCTGCTCCTTAAATTGGGACGGAGCTTCCCTTACATCCGCTGCTTACAAGAGGTACAACTTCCTTATAATCTGATGCTTACAAGAGATACAACTCTCTCCTCAAACCTGGTTCACAACCCGAACCGTGATTACAATGAAATCTGTAAAACACACTAAAGTTGCTTCTAACAAAGTTAGTGAGTACAATTGAAATTCCTAATACATAATCATATGATGAAACTTGAAGCTCAGAATGAATGTAACGATATAATCGTTATATGCAAAAATATGATTCACTAACTATCCCTTTTATCAAATCTCCCAGAAATATTTATATAAATCAATGCTTTAGAGAATTTAGATTAAATCTTTGAATACAAAAAAACTTTCAAGATTGCAAAGATTTGAAACACACTTTGTCACAACAATATTTTTCTCAAGTTTTCAACCACAATATGATCTTTGTAATATGCAACTTTATGTATATATACGATATGTATTCCAAAGATCAAAACACTGAATATAATGTTTTCCAAAAAACATCCCTCAATACAATATATATATATATATATATATATATATATATATATATATATATATATATATATACTTATGAGCTTATAAGGATATTTAATCAAATGGTTTTGAAGTATTCAAAATATCAAGTCTTTAACTAAGGACACACTTGAGTGATAACTATTTAATTAATGGCAAAAGAAAAAACTGTCTCAAGTAATGAAATTATAAAAAACACTCTCTATATGTATATGAAAACTCAAGATTGATCTCTCTAAGGATATCCAATAACAGATGATGAGATGAGAAACTCTTTAAAATAATAAATCAATTTACCAAAACTTAATACCAAGTTGAAATCAAGATGTGTAAATGAAATCCCTTTTGTTTTTTTGAGTTGATTTGCCCAAGCTTGGTGAGTATATGTTGGAGTGCAGGCAATCGTATAGCAATATGATCAAGTCTCTCAATTCTATGTCAAAAATATGTTCTCTTCTCTTCACGTTGATCTTAGCTAACACACTAGGGTTTAGATGTTCAATATATACATATCTTGCCCTTAGAATAGATCTCAACCATTATATCAAAAAACATCTCGCAAGTTCTCTTATTAAAAATTAGATTTTTATGTTCTCTTGCAAGTTCAGACAACTGAGGTTAAAAGCCCAGACGACTGAAGTTCCTTAGAGCTTCAAAAAAATAACCTGGACACAGGGTCAGATGACTAAGGTTAAAGGCCCAGACGACTTAAGTGTCGGGTTTAGACGACTGAAGTCTAAGTTCAGTCTTCTGAGGTGCTTCTGTAAGGTTCTGTGTTTCACTATAAATTCTTCAGGTGACTGAACTTAATCTTCGATTTTCTAATGAAATTCTTCAAATGACTAAGGTTAACTTCGGTCTTCTGAAGTTGTAACTTCAGGCGACTAACTGTTGACTTCAGTCTACTGAAGTTCTTATTTCCTGAATGTTTTCTTTGTATTTTGAAAAAATGCTTTGCTCTCTTTCTTGGCCCTTTTATAAAAATATTTTCCGGGGTTTTAGAAATATTTCTAAGTCCATGAATGTCTCCTAATGATGTTCATGAAATGCATGAGTCCTAAAGTCAGTCTAGGGTATATGTTAAGCCTCAAATTAAATCATATAAATATGTAAATACGTTAGCTCTAAGTACCCATTCGTATGAAGTTCTTGAACTTGTTGCTTGCATCTTCATTCTTGTACTCTTTGAGTTCCATGGATTTTCCAAGTTGTGTATGCTTTACTCTTTATGGCTTTCATAACTTGTTATCCTTCCGTGCATGCTTAATATAATTCCTGCTCACAATCTTAATGCACACATCAAATACCAAGTAATTTGTCAAACTACTTGGGGCCCAAAAAAACTCTCTTAGCAAAGAAGGTCTTGGATTTAATGGTATTAAAAATGTGTGACGACCTAATCTTTATTTGGGACATTTTACACGAGAATCAAAATCCCAAATTCCACCTAAAGATGCTTAGTGTCGAATGATATGCTTCAAATGTAAACAAATTGGTCATATCTAGTTTGACTATCCACTTAGAAATAAGCATGTAAGAATTAAAAAGGTGTGGAGAGTCAAAGGTGATCTAGGAACTAACCCTTGTGGACCCCACATAATTTGGGGACCAACGTTAGTTACTTAGTTTTTCTTGCAGGTGTGCTTGAGATCGTCCTCCTCTAAGGACAAGTGGTACCTAGATAGCGGGTGCTCACGACATGTGATCGGAAACAAGGCTAAGTTCGCATCCATCACTCCCAAGGATGGAGGATACGTGACATTCGGCGACAATGCAAAGGGGCGAATCATCGACGTAGGTAAGGTTGGTAAGGAACCTTCCCTGGTTATTGATAATGTACTGCTAGTTGATGGTTTGAAACATAATTTGTTAAGTATTAGCCAATAATGTGATAAAGGGTATAAAGTGTCTTTTGAAAATGATAAATGCATTGATGAGAGTAAATCTGAAAACAAAGTACTTTTTACTGATGAACGTCATGAAAATGTGTATATAACTAGCTTTGATAACTTAGCATCTCAACAGGTTACATGTTTTTCTGTAATAAATGAAGCTAGCTGGTTATGACATAGACGTTCAGGACATGCTAGTATGGATTTGTTATCAAAACTTGTGAAAAAAGATTTGGTCAAAGGCTTACCTAAAATACATTTTGTAAAAGATAAAATTTGTGATGCATATCAAATGGGTAAGCAAACAAAATCAAGTTTTAAGAAAAAGAAATTCATATTTACCACTAGACCACTTGAAATGTTACACTTAGATTTATTTGGTCCTAATCAAGTTCAAAGTTTAGGTGGAAAATTGTATGCCTTTGTTATTGTGGATGATTTTTCTAGGTTCACATGGGTGCTGTTTCTTTCTCATAAAGATGAATCATGTGAACAATTCACTAAATTATGTAGAAGAATTTAGAATGAAAAAGGCTACAAAATCACACACATAAGAAGTGATAGGGGAACTAAATTAAAAAATGATGGGATAGAAAACTATTGTGACCTAGAGGGAATTTCACATAATTTTTCTGCACCTAGGACCCCACAACAAAACGGTGTTGTAGAAAAAAAGAATAGGTCACTACAGGAAATGGGTAGGACTATGCTAAATGAACATAAATTACCAAAATATTTATGGGCTGAGGCTGTAAGTACTGCATGTTATGTCATGAATTGAGTATTAATCAGGTCTTCACTTAATAAGACTCCATATGAATTATGGAACAACCATAGACCTAATATTTCCTATTTTCATGTTTTTGGTTGAAAATGTTTTGTACTTAGAGATAATGAACATCTAGGGAAATTTGACTCTAAATCTGATGAAAGTATTTTCCTAGGCTATTCACTTAATAGTCAAGCATATAGAGTTTTTAACAAACGAACACTAACTGTTATTAAATTTGTTGGCCTAACTGGGTTTTTCAATTTTGTTTTGATTATAACAAAATGAAAGATGCTTTAACATATGTTGTTGAGTGGTTCTATTTCAGGTCTAAGCAAAATGACACTCACGGTTAATCATGAAAGTAAGCAGGAGATCAATGTCAATCAAGTGAAAGCCTCTCAGTATATTAAAGTAATGAACGACAAATGAAGAGCTTAAAGGCCAAGTAGACCCTGAAGTAAAAAGTGAACCTAAAGAGGCTGCAAGACTTAGTGATTAAGGAGATCATGCTTAGGAGGATATTTGTAAGTACTTCAAGCCATTACTATTTAGATATGTGAAGCTGCTTAAGATACAAAGACTTAGAGACCAACACTTGAAAAACTCTTGAAAATGTTTTTAAAAAGTTATAATTAAGTTTTTCAAATAAACTA
Organism: Malania oleifera; assembly: GCF_029873635.1. Lineage (NCBI taxonomy): Eukaryota > Viridiplantae > Streptophyta > Magnoliopsida > Santalales > Ximeniaceae > Malania > Malania oleifera. The sequence continues at coordinate 71,343,698 of NC_080418.1, read as the reverse complement.
GATTTTAAAGAGATCAAAAAATTAGAAAATATTTGAAAAGAGAGGACTGCCCAGCCGACTGACTCAATGAACTAAAAGTACCCAGCCAACTGACCATATTTGAATGTGGTTTAATCAGCCGACTAACAGGAAACCTTCAGCAAAGTTAACTATCCAGCCGACTGACTCAATGAACTAAAAACGCCCAATCGACTGACAGTGCCTAGCCGACGGACTATTTTGAAGGTGGTTCAGTCAACCGACTGACAATTTATCTGAATTAATTTTTAAGGGACAAAATGGTGTCAACTGCCTGTGCAGCCGACTGACTAGTGCAAAAAGTGACCTAGTGGAGTGAGTCAGTTGACTGACTCTATGGGGAATTTTTAAAATTCAAACCGATGGGAAGATTTTCAAAATTAACTCTTTGATTTTATATATTTTGAAAAGTTACCTAAATATTCTATGTTAAATGAGGAAACTTTTCTTTAAAAAAATCTATAAATATCTCCCTTACTCAATGAAAAATCCATTAATGCAATACACGACTGTTATGCTAAAACTCTCCTAAAAGTCATTCTTGCTCACATCTTTTCTTGGGGGGGGGGGGGGAACTCTACGAAATTGCTGAATTAAAAATAAGGGTTTGATTCTGAGTTGCCTCAAAATATTTAATGAAAGAACCTTTGGTGACTTCTAAACCTTGAGCTTCACATTTTTTTATTTAGTTTTGGTTTTGAAGTACGATTTGAGATTTAACTTGTACAACTTGCTCTATGGTTGAGAGTGTTTTTGTACGCAGAATTTATCTTGTACTTTTGTAGATTGTGATGAATCTAGGATTGTTGGATCGTTGGCTAAGCGAGGGTATATCGCTCAAAGGGGCGCTGCTCTAACCTATTTGAAGAAGTGACCAAGTGAGGGGATATCACTTGGAGAGGCGAGCTCTAGCCTACTGAAGCAGTCTGTAAAGGTTTTTGTTCCACTCGGAAGGAACAAATTATAGTGAAATCCTTAGGTGGTTAACCTAAGGCGACGACGTCGGCTGGGGTAAGCCAAACCTTGTAAAAATAGCGGTGTCACTCTTTTTCCCTTACTCTCTTTAAATTTCAGCAAAAATATAACCTACGTGGATGTTGTAAATCTTTCAATCATAAAAATAACGCATATTGGAAATTAAGTAAATCAATGCCTAATTTTTTCTTCAGCTTGCGGAAACCGAAAAGGAGTACGTTGGTTAATCAATTCTTTGCGAAAATCTTGAGGGAGTACGTTGATTGGTTAACAACCCAAAACTTCTTAGCTGAAGGTTTATTTAAATTCCGATCTTGAAAAAGTGTTTGGATGTTATTTTAATCTTCAGTTCAAAAGCCAACTATAGGACTCACACATTCATATATAGGGCTGCTGAATATTGCAAATCAAAAATTGATTACTTCTACTGTGGTTGTTTTGCTTGAATAGTTAATTAATTGGTTGTGTTTGTTGTGGTTGTGGATTGAGTAAGTTAGTGCTTGTGTGGATTGCTTAATCAACAAAAATATATGAAGTATTTAAAGGATTGTAAAAAGTCAAGAACTCTTAAAAAGACTCTAAGGAATTTTAAATAACCCAATTCACCCCCCCTTTTGGGACTACACCTTAGGTTTCAATTGGTATCAGAGCGTGGTTATAGAAAATCCTAACAAGTAGCTATATAAAGATCTAGATGGCACAAATAGGAGTATCTCCCTTTGGTGAAGGTCAATGACTCGTTCTGAGTTATGCTTCCAAGTGCAAAAGTGTCAAGTTGTATCAAGGATGAGTCCAGGATGGTATTCCACAGGGACCACTGAGTATCAAAGTATTTGTGAAAGTTTAGTGAAATCATGTTGCTGTAAAATGTGGGTTGAAAATATTTTTGGTCTTTTATGATTTTGAAAACAGTAAACAAAGTGGGAGATGCTTGAGTAAACTATCAAAATGAGACTGAAATTTTATCAATTTTCCAAAAAATGTAAATCTTATGACGCAACCAAAACTAAACAGATTAACTAAAACAATTTTACCAAACACTCGGGTTACGGGTTCAATGTCTGTTTGCTTCCACCGTTTACTAATTTCCTAGGCCTTACTTCTTTTCCTGTTAATCCAATCAAGGCATTAATAAGATAAAATTTTTTTACTAAAGCTCGAGTAAATTGGCCACATCCAAACAGAAGAAAATAAAAACTCTCATTAAGCATCAACTAATTGTCATGTAAAAATTAGTTGATGAAAATCCTAGATTAAATCATGGTTTTGATGTGCCTAACGTCAACAACAAAACAAGAAATAAGAGCCAGCAATTTATCAACGATGCCTTCAATTTTTGATTTCAACCAAATAAAAGTTTATCAATAATATCATAGGATAACTAATAAACCATGGAACGCAAACGACATTGACCCACAACCCGAGTTACCGAACTTAGCCACTCATGCTTGCAATAGCAAAAACAACGGAAACCCTATGTCTAATCAGGCAAGTATCGAAACATGTGTTAACTAAAAATGGTAATTTTAAACACATAACTAAAATATGCTCAAATGGAAACTCAATCAAACATATACGCAGACAATAAAAACCAAACCTTTAACAAAATTAAGAATAAAAATAATTAAATTAATACAAATAAAATTCACTGCTAAAATTACTTGAGAATTCAAATAAATAATTGAAATGCTATAACATTCAAAATCAATTTTTTCAATTAACTTCAATAAATAAAAACAATAATCATAACCAACTTAATAATAAAAGAAGAAAGAAAAGAAAAGCAAAGAGAGAGAGATAGAGAAGGAGGAAGCTGTGAGGAGTTCTCCAACATAGCAGCTACGATTGCTGTTCTTCCTCTTGTAGCAGTGCGCAGACCCCCAGCAGCCCCCCACACGGCTCCCTTTGAAAACCTCCCAAAAAAAACTCTACAAAACTAGTTTTTTTCTTTCCCTTTTCTAGCCCCTTTCTTTGACTTTTCAAAGCAAAAAAAGAAAAAGCACAAAATCACCCACACACCCAGCTCCCAGCACTCAAAAGAATGATCTAGCTGCATGGCCGGGTCAAATCAACTCATTTATTTATTTATTTTTTCTTCTTTCTTCTTTTTGTTAACACCTAATCCATTCTAAACTTTCAAAGGAAATTTTTACCTAGTAAACATCCATATCTCTCAAAACTAAAAAACAAAAATTGTAGAGCTCTTTTTCATCTTTCCCTAGACTTTTGAATCATCTCGATCGGAGCTTGGACGAGAAAGTTACGTACGAATTACAAACTAGTGCTGGTTTTGGCTCTCGAAAACTTTCCTGCGATAAAAAATTACCAAAAATTCATAAATTGTTCAGTAGAACTCAAAAATGATAAATAGGGCACATTTTTAAAATATTAGAAATAATTAGGTATTTAATTAAAAATATAATCCCTAATGACTGGATTAAGATGCCTAATTATGCAGTTTTAGCGCGTAATCAGTCAATCCTCAACTAGACCACCCATTTTTTTGTGGACTAAATTATACCTTTTGGAAGCCACGAATGAGTATCTACCTTCAAATGAATCCGATAATGAGAGTATGTCATCTTATGAATAACTTCAAAATGATTTATTCAAGGTTCATAAGATGTTAGTTAATGTGACTAAACGATACACATCATTGAAAAACAAGAATGAAGGAGTTATGAAAGAGTTAAAAGCTAAAAATTTTGCTGAAAAGGAAAAAGATTTGAAAATCAAGAAATTAGAAAGCAAGAATGAAAAATTGATGAAAGAAATAGAAGATCTAAGACTCCAAACTTCTATAGAAATTGAGAAAGACATATATATTGCTGAATTAAAAAGTAAAATCAATAACTTGTCTCAAGAAATAGTGAAATCACAAGTGAATGTTGATGGAAAGAAAGATATAGAGATAAATGATCTCAAAATACAAATTGAAGATAAAGAAAAGATCATTTACAAGTTTACTAGAGGGAAAGAAAATTTTGATAAAATAATTGGATCACATGTCCCTAAACAAAGAAGGCATAGGATTTAATGGAATTGAGAATAAAGGAAAAAATAATTTCTAGATGGGATACTTTACAAAAGCCTTAAAAAATTATGCTAGCACTTCTTCTAATGCCTATACCCACACTCTATGCTACCTATGTAAGAAGGAGGGACATATAAAGTTTTAATGTCCATTAAAGAGGAAAGATGTGAAAATTAAACAAGTCTGGAAAGTAAAAGAAACTTCTCTTGTTAAACCATCCACACCCAAGAAAATATGGGTACCAAGAAAAAAGTCAAGTTCATAAATCAAGGACTCCATAGATGTTAGGTATTCCTTTTAGAAATTAGGAAAGAAACTTAATCACATCTTCTACAAGGATATTGAATCGGTTGATAAGTTTTAAGAAGCCTAATGATGCTTATCATATTAAAATTAATAAAAATTATTGGTCTCAATCAATGAATTAATCGTACAAGGCTTAAGTCAGAAAACATTAAGATTTGAAAAGCAAATTTTGGAGCTCATATGAAATCAAAAGATAAGAAAATCTGAAGCAAATTGAGCTCATTGCGTAAGTATTTTAAAGAAGAGAGCTTAATAGAGAAGTGATCAGCTGACTGACCATAAGATCAGCCAACTAACTGAAGGAGTTTTTCCTGAAATAGAGAGTAGTCAGCCAACTAACCCTGAGGTCAGCTGACTGATTGAAGTAATTTTTCCTTGACTAGAGAGTAGTTAGCCAACCGATCCTGTGGTCAACCGACTGACTGACAGAGCAACCCTGGACTTGTTTATAAAACTCAAAGTTGTTAGTCAACTGACCTAGGGTTTGTCTCTTTGTATTCCCTAAGTTTGCTTTGGCATGTACTTTGATATATTGTGTGACACAATATTCAGCTTGGTTGCTTTCTTTCCTCTTGTTTCTTGAATAATAGACTTCATGCTTATATGATATACAATATGCTACATGTGTCATGCCCTGAACCCGGAAATGGGACCGAGGGGTGAAAATGTAAAACAACCTATCCCTGTATCATACAAAACATCCAAAGATACAGGACAATAGATGAGGGTCCGACCCCATGGGGTTCCCAGGCACCTTATACACATGCAAACATAACAGAATATACGCAGCGAAAAAATGTCATACTATATACATTCAGTACCATATCAGAGTCTATACAAGGATATAATCAAGGTTCCATCAAATAACGCACAAACGGGTGCCCCACATATCTCAAAACAGCAACCCGCACAAACATAAGTCCTAACATTTACCGCAGCACTACCCGTAGTGCACAAGCCACTAAGCTCCCGACCCAAGGATGCTAGTTCCGGTTACTCGAAGGACCTGAAAAATATGTATGTACAGCAAGGGTGAGACGCCTCTCAGTAAGGAAGAATACAAGTCATATCGGCGTATGACATTTGAGTGCTATCATGATGCAACATACACGCAATTAAATGCAGTTCTAGTACTAATTTCACAATCGTGCATACATGCACACACACACATGATCTGCAATCCCGGTGTCGTCACACCCATCAGCCCGAAGTCGGCCCATGACATACGGAGTTGGCCAGTAGCCAACCTGCGAACACGGTGCCATCGGCACATGGCTAGTCCCCAACTCCCATGGCATCGTACTAGCGCTAACTGGTGGATTCACACCCTTCAGCCTGATCTGTCGAAATAGGCTCACACCCTCGGATATAGAGCCGAAAACCTTTCCAATCTATGGCAAGCGATTTCATACGCCCTCAGATATAGAGCCGGACACTCTCAGTACTTGGAACAATTCCGAACCGCGTTCCTATTAGCATTTTAACCAATCACACACACATGCATGCTCATATAACCAAAAAAACCACACCCATTTGGTAATCTAAAATCATGGTTTTCCAAACACGTACAGTTTAAACAAGTCAAGGCACGACCATCCCTATAACACAGTATAAATCAACATATACGTTCGGTTTTCAACAAAACCAGGGATGTAGCCCGTCGCCCCTTTTTTTCCCAAAACTGTAATAATGAAAAGCCTATAGTTTTTCCCGTTAGATTCCCCCAAATGAGTAGACAAAACATACACACGACCGTGAACCACATTTCTACTGAGTCTGATTTCGAAAAACAACCGATATAAACACAATTCCCCTTACCTTTCCCCCAAATAGCAAATCCAGAACTCTAAGGCCCCTAAATAGGGAAACTGAGTTCCAAAACCTACAATCAACAGTACAGAAGATAGTCACAACCCCATCCTCTATCAAACTATCAAATCAGAAAAGAAAACCGAAGTTTACCTCGATTTTAAGCCAAAACCCGAAAATCTCCAAAATAGGATTCCGATCCGTAGGTTTTGTAGAGAATCCTTCCACGATCCTCGTGGTAACTTCAGCTTAATGATTATCGCGACAAACGATGAAGAAATATAGAGAGAGGAAGTGTAGGGAGAGTTCTAGAGAGAGAGAGAAGATTTTTAGATTTCTTATCTTGGAAGTAAAGAGAAATGATATTTATAGCCCTTTGACTCGGGTGTCTTCATTGACGAAATGGTGTCTTCGTTGACAAGGTTGTATAGACAGCTCGTCGACGAGATGGTGGATTCGTCGACGAATCCTGATATCACTGGTTTCCCGAAATCTCTCAACTTCTCCTTATCGATAAGCCTTTGAACTTCGTCAACAAGACTTACATGGACTTCATCAATGAACTTTGGCTTCGTCGACGAAATCTGCTAAATTCCTAATTTGCCCCTCTCTTATTTATTTAAACCCATATATCACGGTTCGGGTTCTTACAGTATCCCCTCCTTACAAAAATTTCATCCTCGAAATTTGTCGTCTCTCATTCACAACCTATACATACAACTGAACACCTACATACAACTCTAGAGAAAACTGGCGACTACTACAGCGTAGCCCCATCATACACATACATACACACCCTCACTTATGGCGGAGGAATACCGTGGTTACAACATAAACTGTCTCAGGAGTTCACAATATACACACTCCTGACGACCAACCACCTATCCCAACCCATAGTAGGATGACGTACAAGTACTCAAAACAACTGTGGATACTTCTGACGTATTTTCGTTTCCAGCTCCCAAGAAACTTCCTTAACCTCGTGGTTCCGCCATAATACCTTCACTAATGGTATCTCTTTGGTTCGAAGCTTTTGAACTTTATGGTCTAGAACCTGAACAGGTATCTCCTCATACGCTACAGTATCCCCAACTTCCAACTCATCATAGCTGATAACATGTGAAGGATCCAACATGTACCTCCTCAACATGGATATGTGAAACACATCGTGGACCCTCGAGAGTGCTGGGGGTAGTGCAATCCTGTAGGCTACCAGACCCACTCGCTCAAGAATCTCGAATGGTCCGATTTACCTCTGGCTTAGCTTGCCCTTCCTCCCAAATCTCATCACCCCTTTCATCGGAGCGATACGTAGAAATACCTTACCCCCCACCTCAAACTCTAACTCATGGTGGCGAACATCTGTATAACTATTCTGCCGACTCTGAGCTGATTTAATCCTCTCTCGGATCATACCCACCTTCTTAGACCTCTGCTGTACAAGTTCAAGTCCTAACACTTGACGTTCACCAACCTCACTCCAACACAAAGGAGATCGACACCTCTGACAATACAAAACCTCGAACAGTGCCATCTCGATACTAGCTTGGAAGCTATTATTATAAGTGAACTCTATTGGTGGCATAAACTGTATCCAGCTACCACCAAAGTCTAACACACAAGCTCACAACATATCTTCCAAGATCTGTATCCTCCTCTCCGACTGTCCATCAGTCTGGGGGTGGAACACTGTATTGAAAGTAAGCTTCATCCCCAGTGCCTTTTGCAAGCTCGTCTAGAATCAAGAAGTAAACCTCGGATCTCGATCTGACACAATGGACACTAGTACCCCTTGCATTCTCACAATCTCATGCACATACATATCTGCTAACCTATTCAGAGGATAGCCAACCTTCATCAATATGAAATGAGCAGATTTTGTCAACCTATCCATGATCTGGCAGCAATCGAGTCACAAAGTCCATGGAAATATGCTCCCATTTCCACACCGGAATAGGCAAAGGCTGCAATGGTCCTGCCAGCCTCTAATGTTCAGCTTTCACCTGCTGACATGTCAAACATTGCTCCACGAACTGAGCAATCTGCCTCTTCATACCAGACCACCAAAAGGTCTCGCACAAGTCTCGATACATCTTCGTACTACTAGGATGTACCATATACAAAGAGCGATGCGCTTCCTCCAGAATCGTCCTTTTGATCTCATCATTGTTCGGAACACATAGCCTGGTCCCAAACCTCAATATACCTCCCTCAAAGATGTTAAACTCTGTAGCCAATCCCTGTTATACTTTTTCCATAACCTCTGCCAACTCTGCATCACTAGCCTACGCGGCTTTTATACGCTCAAACAAAGTCGGCTAAATCACCAAACTAGTAAAGAAAGCTTGATGATCACCATGCACCAACTCCATACCTGAACTTTCCAGATCCTATTTGATGTGGTGCTGTGCGACAATTGCAGATACAGCTACAGGTTCTGACTTCCAACTCAACGCATCAGCCACCACATTAACTTTTCCCAGGTGATAGCTGATCGTGCAATCGTAGTCCTTAATCAACTGAAGTCACCATCTCTGGCTCATATTCAACTTCTTCTGTGTGAAGAAATACCTAAGGATTTTGTGGTCAGTAAAGATCTCACACTACACACCATATAGATAGTGTTGCCAAATCTTCAATGCATATACAACAACAACCAACTCCAAATCGTGAGTATGGTAATTCTTCTCATATTCCTTCAATTTTTGAGAAACATAAGCTACTACCTTACCCTGCTGCATAAGAACACATCCAAAACCTTTCAGAGACTCGTCACTATAGATCACAAACCCACCTTCCCCCGAAGGAATGATCAAAACTGGAGCAGTAAACAGCTGGTGCTTCAACTCCTAAAAGCACTGCTCACAATCACTGGTCCACTCAAACTGCACTTCCTTCCTAGTCAATCAAGTCAGAGGCCAAGACAGTTTAGAAAACCCCTCCACGAACCGACAATAATAACCCACTAGTCCTAGAAAACTTCGAACCTCCTGCACATTCTTCAGCCTCACCCAGTCAACCACAACTTCAATCTTGCTAGGATCAACTGATATACCATCACCTATCACCACATGGCCTAAGAATGCAATTTGACTCAACCAGAATTCATAATTTTTCAGTTTAACATACAGTAATCAATGCACATCCACATTGATTCGTCCTTCTTCTTCACAAACAATACTGGAGCTCCCCAGGGCGAAACACTAGGTCAAATGAAACCCTTGTCCAGTAATTTCTGCAACTGCTTCTTCAACTCCCGAAATTCTACTGGAGCCATCTGGTATGGAGCTTTAGAGATCGGTGCTTTGCCAGACAGCAACTCTATAGCGAACTCCACCTCACGATCCGAAGGTAAACTGGGTAAATCATCTGAAAACACATCCGAGAAATCGCTGACTACTCGAATATCCTCAAGCCTTAACTCATCCCACGACAGTTCTTTCACACAAGCTAGGTACCCCTAACATCCGTCCAAGAGTAGCCTCCTTACCTGCAATGCTGATAGAATCTGTGGTGTCGACCGCACACACGATCCCACAAATTCATACTCCTGCTCCCCAGGAGGTCTAAACAGTACTACCTTCCTACGATGGTCGATCACAGCATAACTGGAGAACAACCAATCCATCCCTAGAATAACATTGAACCTCGACATGTCATATACCACAAGATTTGCCGGTAGCAGCTTCCCCTGAATTATCACTTGGCAGTCCACCAACATCTATGACGCCCCAAAACCCGCCAAGTGGGGCCCGAGTGCCATGTGTTCCAATCACCTACATCTGATACCATAATTATCATGTACACAGCGGAACATAAATAAATTACCTCAAATAAATACCAGAGTTCTATATAGTAACCCAAAAACAAATACTACAACATCCAGATGTTTATCTCCACAACCAGTATTTAAAACATAATCCCGTACAAAAATATCTATACATATTTTGGTATCTCACAATACCCCCAAAAAGAAATCACCAAAAATAATCTCAGCCTAGGCCTTCAAACCCGGTCTCCAGAAGAACCTGAAAAATTGTTAATCCACTAGGATGAGACACTTCTCAGTAAGGGTGGAATAAATTATAACAATGTGTGACAATTGAGTTTTAATATTTACATATCAAAATAAACTGCTTCTCATATAATATCAATAACAATTGAGAAAATGTACCATTAATAACATCCCCAACATCTAATATCACACACATCCAATATGCACAAGTACATAATTTTTATGCTGGCGAAAGTCCCTATGGATAGGGAAGATTACGCGCCTATACAAGTAGCTTCCCTCTACTCTGGTACTAAAAACTACCTACCAGAGCACTCACCTTACTCAGTAAGCCCTTAGGTGAAGTATTACCTCGCCGCCAGTACACACATCTTTATTATTTTAAAGGTAAAGGTTTCCGAGGATTGGGATGTCTACCCGCCCATACAAGTAGCATCCTTTTGCACTGATACCAAGAAACTACCTAACAGAGCACTCGCTTTTCTCAGCAAGCCTTCGGTGGTATGTTTACCTCACTGCATGCACACACATGCATTCACAATATGCTATACCATTATTTTTATGCTATAATTAAATTCACATGCGCACAACACATCCACACAGGAATCATGCATCTCATACTTCATCTTCCAATGTCCTCAGTACGTGGCCCACACAGGCACCTACGTACTTCTTATCTACATGTGGGCCACACATGCACCACTACCGATATAGGGTACATAACATGGCCCACACAAGCGCCATTATCCACACAAGATATAACGTGGCCTACACAGGCACCACTACCCACATAGGGTATATAACATGGCTCACACAGACGCCATTATCCACACAGGATATAACGTGGCCCACACAGGCACCACTACCCACATAGGGTATATAACATGGCCCACATAGGTGCCATTATTCACCAGTATCCAATCTCCATGACCTATTCGTCATACATCAGTAGAACAAGCTCCTCGACCTGCCAATGTCCTATCCCATATAAATGACATATGACAAACTCCTCAACCTGCCAATGTCATATCATGATTTACATCTAGGCAATATAATAACCTCCTCATGCCAACGTTATATTGAGATGCATACGAATAACCACACCAGTTAGTTCACACAGACGCATTAATGCATTTCCACATAGGAATCCAACAGATTAATACATTTCCACACAGTAATCCAACAGATCAATACATTTTCACATAGTATCTCGATAGATCAATACATTTCCACACAAGAGTCAAACATAACAATCCATTCCTCATGTCATCATCATTCCATATATCCCCACATGCAAACCCAAATACCACAGAAATTCATATTAAATTTATTAGAAAAAAATTGTTCTCATGCCATACGGTTTTAATATCATAAGCAATTATCCCCAAATATAACCTTAAACCAAAATCATCATTTTTCCAATAATCAGGCTATTCCGAAAATCATATAGATAAATAATAAATTTCATACACTCGTAAATATCTGATTCACCTTAATAAAATACTGATATAACTTTATTCCCCCTTACTTGATTCCTTGAATCACGCCTGCAAGGCTCCCAAAATTATACCCGTAGTGCTCACCCGAACCCTGATTCAATCATATCAACCCCAATAAAATATTATTTTAACATTTCCTAATTTACAATAATTAAATAATAATTAATTTCTAAATAAACTATTTATCCTAATTTTGGGTTATTTCTACAATGACCCCACGAGAAACTCACTCCGTTAGACTTGTATAGAATCATCCCTAGATTCTCGTGGTGGTGTCCGATCGTCCATTTGGTTTAAAATTTAGGAAAAATTGAGATAAGAATGTGAATTTGGCTTACCCCACAAGATATGCTCACATTACTCCTACGACAAATCCACTTCGGTAGATATGTCGGTGGTGAAGAATGGAGTTCGGTGGTATCTTCGGATTTTCAATTGGACGAGAATCGGCCGCGAAATTGTAGAAAAAAGAAGAGTGGAGAGCGTGAGAGAATATATTTAATTTTTCTTTCTCTTTCTTTCTCTTTCCTTCTGTTCAGAGCGGGTGAATCTGTTTTTTTTTTTCTTTCCTTCTTCTCTTCCTGTTTCTTCGAAGACTTAACCTTTAAGTTTTTTTTCTTTCCTTTATCCTCTTTAACCTTTATCCTACTTTAACCTTATCATATACTTATATATACTTATATATATTACTTACATATATACTTATATATATATATATATATATAGATATATATATAATTAAATATACATATATATATATATATCCACAATCCTCAAATTTCTTAATTTAATTAATTTTCTTAATAATAATTAATAATTAATAACAATAATTTTTTGAATTAATAATTTTTTATTTTATTTTGGGTCGTTACAACATCTTCCTATAGAAAGATACACTCCCTGATGGCATAGTAATAGATAACACCTCGTTCATGTCTTGGGTCTCAACCCCACACAGTTTAACAAAACTCACAGATATAAAAGAATGGATTGCACCCGAATCGAACAAAACAAAAGCCTTATTTGAAAGCAATAATAAGGTACCCGTCACCACATTCCCTGCATGCTTAGCATCCGCTGGAGTAAGAGAGTATACTCTAGCCGGAGCTGTACTCGTCTGAATGGTTCCCTGAGATATCTGATTACTCCTTCGGTTTGCACTAGATGAAGGCACATCTCGCTTCGGTGCACAACAATCACGAAACATGTGGCTTGACTGGCTACAATTGTAACAATTACCCCCAAATGACCGGCACTCACCCTCGTGCCATTTGTGGCATCTGGTACAACGACCACTAGTCTAGCTTATCTGAGAACCTTGGCGCTCGGTATTCTGGCGGTAACTCGAGCCCTTATTCCTTTTCTTCCATGATCCCTGACGAGATCCTGACTGAGAACTAGAAGGTACTGTCCTCTTCCTCGATTCCAGATCCACTTCATCCTCTTGGATACCGATCTCAATCACCGTGGCTTTATCCACCAACACTGAGAACTAGCGGATCTGAAGCATAACTACTAGACTGCAGATATCCTTCCTCAAACCCTTCTTAAACCTCCGAGTCTTCTCATACTCACTCAAGATCAAACACGATGCAAACTGGGATAGCTCTATGTACCGAGCCGCATACTCCTGCACCATCATACTCCCCTCAGTTAGAGCAGAAAACTCATCTGCCTTCACATCACATACAGAAGCCGGGAAGTATTTGTCGAAGAATACCTCCTTGAAATGGCTCCATGACATCTCCTCAAGATTGCCCCTCTACTTCTCCAGTAGACTTACCGCAGTCCACCATCGACTCGCCTCCCCAAATAGCTGGAAGGTAGCATAGAGGACTCGCTACCTATCTGTGCAGTGCAGGACTTCTAGAATCCCCTCAGTCTTCTCTACCCAGTCCTCTGCTATCATTGGGTCAGGTCCTCCAGAAAACGTCGGAGCATGCATGTGTGCGAACCTCTCAATGGTACACCCCGCAGCAGTAGGAGAGCGCTTGCGTCTCCTCACCCTCTGCTTGATCTCCCACCTGCCTCATCAAACCTCGAGGCATATAAGGAGACTCATCACTCACAGTCTCCTCGGAGCCACTTCCCAGGTCATTACCCTTGGGCTCCATTCTGCATCACAATAAGAATCTATCAGTATCCATACAACACATACAGTTAACACAATGATCTACACTAATTGTATTAAGTACTCCCTGCCAGGTTTAAGTTTGTCCTATCACACTAACACGAAAGACATCAATGGTCTACCCTGCTTTTACTGAAATTGTCATTCCAGGAAAAACACGGAATACCACTGACAAGTCCCGGTCTAGCAACAGACAACCCTCAACCAACTCTACCCATATCCAACATCCTATACTCTGGTATGTACTCACAGCTAAGCCTAGCCAAGTCTACAAGATCTAACAACTTGGTTAGCTCTGTTATCAAGCTGTCACGCCCCGAACCTAGAAATGGGACCCAGGGGTGAAAACATAAACCAACCAGTCCCTGTATCATACAAAAAATCCAAAGATACAGGACAATAGATAAGGATCCGACCCCGTGGGGTTCCCAGGCACCCTATACATATCCAAACATAATAGAATATATACAGCGAAAAAAGGTCATACTATATACATGCAGTACCATACTAGAGTCTATACAAGGACAAAATCAAGGTTCCATCAAATAATGCACAAACGGGTGCCCCACATATCTCAAAACGACAACCTGCACAAACACAAGTCCTAGCACTTACCCCAGTGCTACCTGCAGTACACCGGACATTACGCTCCAAACCCAAGGACGCTAGTTCCGATTACTTGAAGGACCTGAAAAATATGTACATACAGCAAGGGTGAGACACCTCTCAGTAAGGAAGAATACAAGTTATATCAGTGTGTGGCATTTGAGTGTTATCATGATGCGATATACACGGCGCCACCGGCACATGGCTAGTCCCCAACTCCCATGGCATCGTACCAGCGCTAACTGGTGGATTCACACCCTTCGGCCTGATCTGTCGGAATAGGCTCACGCCCTTAGATAGAGAGCTTGACACTCTGCCAATCTATGGCCAGCGATTTCATACACCCTCGGATATAGAGCCGGACACTCTCAGTACCTAGAACAATTCGGAACCGCGTTCCTACTAGCATTTCAACTAATCACACACACATGCATGCTTATATAACCAAAAAAACCACACCCATTTGGTAATCTAAAATTATGGTTTTCCAAGCACGTACATTTTAAACAAATCAAGGCACGACCATCCCTATAACACAGTATAAATCAACATATACGTTCGGTTTTCAACAAAACCAGGGATGCAGCTTGTCGCCCCTTTCTTCTCAAAACTGTAATCATGAAAAACTTATAGTTTTTCTCATTAGATTCCCCCAAATGAGTAGCCCAAACACATATAGGGCCATGAACCACAGTTCTACCGAGTCCAATTTCTAAAAATAACTGATATAAACACAATTCCTTTTACCTTTCCCCTAAATAGCAAATCTCGAACTCTAAGGCCCCTAAATAGTGAACCAAGTTCCAAAACCTACAATCAACAGTACACAAGATACTCACAACCCCATTCTCTACCAAACTATCAAATCAGAAAAGAAAACCGAGGCTTACCTCTATTTTAAACTGAAACCCAAAAATCTCTGAAACAAGATTCCAATCCGTACGTTTTGTAGAGAATCCTTCCATAATCCTCGTGGTAACTTCAGCTTAACGATTATTGCGACAAACGGTGAAGAAATCTAGAGAGAGGAAGTGTAGGGAGAGTTCTAGAGAGAGAGAGAAGATTTTTAGATTTCTTAGCTTGGAAGTAAAGAGAAATGATATTTATAGCCCTTTGACTCAGGCGTCTTTGTCAACGAAATGGTGTCCTTGTTGACGAGGTCATATAGACAGCTCGTCGACGAGATGGTGAATTCGTCGACGAATCCTGATATCACCGGTTTCCTGAAATCTCTTAGCTTCTCCTTGTCGATGAGCCTCTAAACTTCATCGACGAACTCTGGCTTCATCGACAAAATCTGCTAAATTCCCAATTTGCCCCTCTCTTATTTATTTAAACCCATATATCATGGTTCGGGTTCTTTCAACATGTGTATATCTTGAAATTGATATTTTTAAAATCTGAGCATAAAGTTATTAAGCATGATTTAGAAACATGAATTTTGAAATGTCTTGACCATGTATGCTTATGATGGATCACATGAATAAATGAAAATTTGGCATCTATGAGCAGTGCATGATATTACATCAACATTAGTATCTAAGAAGTATATTGGAATCAATGAATATATCACTTGGTATTTGAGCAATACAACATAATTATGAGCATGTAATGATATTGATAATAGTGCCATGATCTTGGTATTTGAATTATGAATTATGAATGACAACTATGACTTTTGAAGTATTTTCCACAAATATGAATGTTGTATCTTACTCTTTTTGATTGATGTCAAAAGGGGGGAGTAGTATTTGATCAAAAATCGAGCGTGGTATTGAAAAAATTTGAACATGAGATATGTATAAAAAGGTAGAGGGATAAGTATTCGATATTGAATGAGCATAAGGCATAGGGACAAGTATTTGATATTGAATGAGCATGTTATTGTATAATGAGTACGATGAGAATGATATTGTAAGATGAGTATGATGAGCATGATATTGTATGATATTTATGATGAGCATGATATTGTATGATATTTATCATGAGCATGACATTGTATGACATTGAATATTGTAAGAGGGAGTAAAATGATGCTTGTTGTAAGGGGGAGTCTTTTTAAAGGCTTACTCATATTTTTGCTCCTCATTTGTCGTCATAAAAAAGGGGGAGATTGTTGGTCTAACTGGGTTTTTCAATCTTGTTTTGATGATAACAAAATGAAGGATTCTTTAACATGTGGTTGTTGAGTGGTTCTATTTCAGGTCTAAGCAAAAGGACACTCATGGTTAATCATGGAAGTAAGTAGGAGTTCAATGTCAATCAAGTGAAAGCCTCTCAGTATATTGAAGTAATGAACAACAAATGAAGAGCTTAAAGGCCATGCAGATCCTGAAGTAAAAAGTGAACCTAAAGAGGATAAAAGACTTAGTGATTAAGGAGATCATGCTTAGGAGAATATTTGTAAGTACTTCAGGCCATTACTATTTTGATATGCGAACCTCCTTAGGATACAAAGACTTAGAGACCAGCACTTGAAAAACTCTTGAAAATGTTTTTGAAAAGTTATAATTAAGTTTTTCAAGTAAACTAGATTTTAAAGAGATAAAAAAATAGAAAATATTTGAAAAAAGAGGACTGCCCAACCGACTGACTTAATGAACTAAAAGTACCTAGCCGATTGACAGTACCCAATCGACTGACCATATTTGAATATGGCTCAGTCAACCGATTGGCAGGAAATGTTCAGCAAAGTTAACTATCCAGCCGACTAACTCAATGAACTAAAAATGCCTAGTCGACTGACAGTGCCTAGCCGACTGACTATTTTGAAAGTGGTTCAGTCAGCTGACTGACAATTTATCAGAATTAATTTTTGAGAGACAAAATGGTGTCATCTACCTGTCCAACCGATGACTAGTGCAAAAAGTGACCTAGTCGAGTGAGTCAGCCGACTGACTCTGCGGAGAATTTTTAAAATTCAAACTTACGGGAAGATTTTAAAAATTCACTCTCTAATTTAATATCTTTTGAAAAGTTACCTAAATGCTCTATGTAAAATGAGAAAACTTTTCTTTAAAAAAGTCTATAAATACCTCCCTTGCTCAATGAAAAATATATTCATGCAATACACGATTGCTATGCTAAAACTCTCCTAAAGCTCATTCTTGCTCACATCTTTGCTGGGGGGAAAACTTTACAAAATTGCTGGATTAAAAATAAGGGTTTGGTTCTGAGTTGCATCAAAATCTTTAAGAAAGAACCTTTGGTGACTTCTAAACCTTGAGCTTCACATTTTCTATTTAGTTTTGGTTTTGAAGTACGATTTGAGATTTAACTTGTACAACTTGCTTTGTGGTTGAGAGTGCTTTTGTACGCAGAATTAACTTGTACTCTTGTAGATTGTGACGATTCTAGGATTGTTGGATCATTGGCTAAACGAGGGGATATCACTTAGAGATGTGCTGCTCTAACTTATTTGAAGGAGTGACCGAGTGAGGGGATATCACTTGGAGAGGTGGGCTCTAGTCTACTGAAGGAGTGTGTAAATGTTTTTATTCCACCTAGAGGGAACATGGTATAGTGAAATCCTTAGGTGGTTGACCTAAGGCGAGGACGTATACTGGGGTAAGCTGAACCTCGTAAAAACAACGGTGTCACTCTCTTTCCCTTACTCTTTTTAAATTTCAGAAAAAATATAACCTGCGTAGATGTTGTAATTCTTTCAATCATAAAAATAACTCATATTGGAAATTAAGTACACTAAAGCCTAAATTGTTCTTGGGCTTGCGAAAACCGAAAGGGAGTACGTTGGTTGATCAATTCTTTGCGAAAATCGTAAGGGAGTACGTGAATTGGTTAACAACCCAAAACCTATTAGCTGAAGGTTTATTTAAATTCTGATCTTGAAAAAGTGTTTGGATGTTATTTTAATTTTAGTTCAAAAGCTAACTATAGGACTCGCACATTCATATACAGGGCTGCAAAATATTGCAAATCAAAAATTGATTACTTGTATTGTGGTTGTTTTGCTTGAACAGTAATTAATTGGTTGTGTTTGTTGTGGTTGTGGATTGAATAAGTTAGTGCTTGTGTGGATTGCCTAATCAAAAAAATTATAATAAGTCTTTAAAGGATTGTAAAAAGTCAAGAACTTTTAAAAAGACTCTAAGGAATTTTAAATAACCTAATTCACCCCCTCTCTTGGGACTACACCTTAGGTTTCAATTTGTATCCGAGCGCGGTTATAGAAAATCCTAACAAATAGCTATATAAAGATCTAGATGGCACAAATAGGAGTAGCTCCCTTTCGTAAGGGTCAATCCTCAACTAGACCACCCATCTTTTGTGGACTAAATTACACCTTTTGGAAGCAACGAATGAGAATCTACCTTTAAGCAATGGACTGGAAGGCATGGAATGTTGTCACAAATGGAAATTTGATCCCTACTAAACTAGTAAATGGAAAATAAGTACCTAAAGAAGAAAACGAGCTAATTGATTCAGACTATAAAAAGCTGCAAATTAACTCAAGTGCAATAAACGCCCTATACTGTGCACTTGATGTAAATGAATTCAATAGAGTAATGGCGTGTAAAATGGCTGTGGAAAATTGGGATAAATTAGAAGTAACCTATGAAGGCATAGTAGATGTTAAGATAGTAGAATTGATATGTTAACTAGTGAATACGAAGCTTTTAGGATGAATTCCGATGAAACTATAACAGGTATGTACACTAGGTTCACACATATCATAAACTCACTAAGTGCCTTAGGAAAAACATATTCCATCCGTGAGATGATTCACAAAATTCTAAGAGCACTTCCTCCTATTTGAGAACCGAAAGCCATTGCAATAACAAAAGGTAGCAATCTTAAAACCACTTCTTTAGATGAACTAATAAGTTCTCTACTCACATATGAAATGTCAATGAATGAAAGGAATGATAAAACCAAATCTCAAGAATCTATAGCATTCAAAGCTTCAAAAGAAAACTGTAGTAGTGAAGAAGAGATGGACGAAGATGAACTAGCCTTCATATCTTAGAAACTTGCAAAAATCCTTAGAAGGAAAAATGAATTCAAAAGAAGAAACCAAAACTCTGAATCAGATGAAGAAAAAATTAGCAAAAAGAAATCAAGAAATAAAATTCCTACATGTTATAATTGCAACAAAGCTAGACTTATAAAACCAAAATGTCCACTACTTAAGACGGATTCCAAAAAAAAAAAAGGCAATGAAAGCCATTACTTCGGATAATCTAAGTACAAGTAGCTCCGATGATGAATCAAGTGACAAAGAGGTTGCTTATATGGCTTGGGTTGACAATGAAGAACATTGTTCCTCATCCAAATCGGATGATGAATATGGTAGTGCTTCATCTAATGAATTCGATGATGAGAGTATGCCATCTTATGAAGAAATTCAAAATGATTTATTCAAGGTTCATAAGATGTTAGTTAATGTGACTAAATGATACACGTAATTGAAAAACAAGAATGAAGGAGTTATGAAAGAGTTAGAAGCTAAAAATCTTGCTGAAAAGGAAAAAGATTTGAAAATCAAGAAATTAGAAAGCAAGAATGAAAAATTGATGAAGGAAATAGAAGATCTAAGATTCCAAACTTCTATAGAAATTGAGAAAGACATATATATATATATATATATATATATATATTTCTGAATTAAAAAGTAAAATCAATAACTTGTCTCAAGAAATAGTGAAATCACAAGTGAATGATTGAAAAATTGATGAAGGAAATAGAAGATCTAAGACTCCAAACTTCTATAGAAATTGAGAAAGACATATATATATATATATATATATATATATATATATATATTTCTAAATTAAAAAGTAAAATCAATAACTTGTCTCAAGAAATAGTGAAATCACAAGTGAATGTTGATGGAAAGAAAGATATAGAGATAAATGATCTTAAAAGACAAATTGAAGATAAAGAAAAGATCATTTACAATTTTACTAAAGGGAAAGAAAATTTTGATAAAATAATTGGATCACAAAGAATGTCCCTAAACAAAGAAAGCATAGGATTTAATGGAACTGAGAATAAAAGAAAAAAAAAATCTCTACATGGGATACTTTACAAAAGCCTCAAAAAATTATGCTAGTACCTCTTCTAATGCCTATACTCACACTATATGCTACCTATGTAAGAAGAAGGGACATATAAAGTTTGAATGCCCATTAAAGAGGAAAGACGTGAAAATTAGATGAGTCTGGAAAGTAAAAGAAACTTCTTTTGTTAAACCATCCATATCGAAGAAAATATGGGTACCAAGATAAAAGTCAAGTTCATAAATCAAGGACTCAATAGATGTTAGGTATTCCTTTTAAAATATAGGAAAGAAACTTAATCACATCTTCTACAAGGATGTTGAACCGACTAATGAGTTGTAAGAAGCCTAATGATGCTTATCATATTAAAACTAATAAAAATTGTTGGCTTTGTATGAGTCGTACAAGGCTTAAGTTAGAAAACATTAAGATTTACAATGCAAATTTTGGAGTTCATATCAAATCAAAAGATAAGAAAATCTGAAGCAAATTGAGCTTATTGCATAAGTATTTTAAAGAAGAGAGCTTGAAAGAGAAGTGATCAGCTGACTGACCATAAGATCAGCCGACTAACTGAAGGAGTTTTTCTTGAAATAAAGAGCTGTCAGCCAACTAACCCTGAGGTCAGTTGACTGACTGAAGTAATTTTTCCTAGACCAGAGAGCACTCAGTCAACTGACCTTGAGGTCAGCCGACTGACTGACAGAGCAACCCTAGACTTGTTTATAAAACTCAAAGTTGTCAGTCAACTGACCTAAGGTTTGTCTCTTTGTGTGCTCTAAGTTTGCTTTGGCGTGTACTTTGATATGTTGTGTGACACAACACTCAGCTTTGTTGCTTTCTTTCCCCTTGTTTCTTGAATAATAGACTTCATGCTTATGTGATATACAATATGCTACGTGTCCATATCTTGAAATTGATATTTTGAAAATATGAGCATAAAGTTATTAAGCATGATTTAGAAATATGAATTTTGAAATGTCGTGACCATGTATGCTTATGATGGATCACATGAATAAATTAAAAATTGGCATCTATGAGTAGTGCATGATATGACATCAACATTAGTATCTAAGAAGTATATTGGAATCTATGAATATATCACTTGGTATTTGAGCAATACAACATAATTATGAGTATGTAATGATATTGATAATATTGCCATGATCTTGGTATTTGACTGATGAATTATGAATGACAACTATGACTTTTGAAGTATTTTTCGCAAATATAAATGTTATATCTTACTATTTTTGATTGATGTCAAAAGGGGGAGTAGTATTTAAGCAAAATTTGAGCCTGGTATTGAAAAAAATTCGAACACAAGAATGTATCAAAAGGTAGAGGCAGAAGTATTTGATATTGAGCGAGCATGATATTGTATGATGAGTACGATGAGCATGATATTGTATAATGAGTATGATATTGTATGATATTTATGATGAGCATGATATTGTATGATATTTATCATGAGCATGATATTGTATGATATTGAATATTGTAAGAGGGAGTAAAATGATGCTTTTTGTAAGGGGGAGTCTTTTTAAAGGCTTACTCATATTTTTACTCCTCATTTGTCATCATCAAAAAGGGAGAGATTGTTGGCCTAACTGAGTTTTTCAATCTTGTTTTGATGATAAAAAAATGAAGGATGCTTTAATATGTGGTTGTTGACTGGTTCTATTTCAGGTCTAAGAGAAAGGACACTCATGGTTAATCATGGAAGTAAGCAGGAGATCAATGTCAATCAAGTGAAAGCCTCTCAGTATATTGAAGTAATGAACGACAAATAAAGAGCTTAAAGGCCAAGCAGATCCTGAAGTAAAAAGTGAACCTAAAGAGCCTGCAAGACTTAGTGATTAAGGAGATCATGCTTAGGAGGATATTTGTAAGTACTTCAAGCCATTACTATTTAGATATGCGAACCTCTTTAAGATACAAAGACTTAGAGACCAGCACTTGAAAAACTCTTGAAAATGTTTTTTAAAAAGTTATAATTAAGTTATCAAGTAAACGAGATTTTAAAGAGATCAAAAAATAGAAAATATTCTAAAAGAGAGGATTGCCCAGCCAACTGACTCAATGAACTAAAAGTACCTAGCTGACATACCATATTTGACCATAGTTTAGTCAACTGACTGGCAAGAAACCTTCAGCAAAGTTAACTGTCAAGCCGACTGACTCAATGAACTGAAAACGCCCAATCGACTGACAATGCCTAGCCGACTGACTATTTTGAACGTGGTTCAGTCAGCCGACTGACAATTCCGACTGACTAGTGCAAAAAGTGACCCAGTCGAGTGAGTCAGTCGACTAACTCTGCGGAGAATTTTTAAAATTCAAACCTATGGGAAGATTTTCAAAATTAACTCTCTAATTTAATATCTTTTGAAAAGTTATCTAAATGCTTTATGTTAAATTAGGAAACTTTTCTTTAAAAATATCTATAAATACCTCCCTTACTCAATGAAAAATACATTCATGCAATACATGATTGCTATGCTAAAACTTTCCTAAAGCTCATTCTTGCTCACATATTTGCTGGGGGGAAACTCTATGAAATTGCTGGATTAAAAATAAGGGTTTGGTTATGAGTTGCATCAAAATATTTAAGAAAGAACCATTGGTGACTTCTAAACCTTGAGCTTCACATTGACTATTTAGTTTTGGTTTTGAAGTACGATTTGAGATTTAACTTGTACAACTTGCTTTGCGATTGAGAGTGTTTTTGTACACAGAATTTATCTTGTACTCTTGTAGATTGTGATGATTCCAAGATTGTTGGATCGTTGGCTAAGCAAGGGGATATCGCTTAAAGGGGTGCTGCTCTAGTCTATTTGAAGGAGTGATTGAGTGAGGGGATATCACTTAAAGAGGCGGGCTCTAGCCTACTCAAAGAGTGTGTAAAGGTTTTTGTTCCACCCGAAAGGAACAGGGTATAGTGAAATCCTTAGGTAGCTGACCTAAGGTGAGGACGTAGGCTGGGGTAAGTCGAACCTCATAAAACAACGGTGTCACTCTTTTCCCCTTACTCTCTTTAAATTTTAGCAAAAATATAACCTGCGTGGATGTTGTAGTTCTTTCAAACATAAAAATAACGCATATTGGAAATTAAGTAAACCAAAGCCTAATTTGTTCTTGGGCTTGCGAAAATCGAAAGGGAGTATGTTGGTTAATCAATTCTTTACAAAAATCGTAAGGGAGTACATTGATTGGTTAACAACCGAAAACATATTAGCTGAAGGTTTATTTGAATTCTGATCTTGAAAAAGTGTTTGGATGTTATTTTAATCTTCAGTTCAGAAGCCAACTATAGGACTCGCACATTCATATACAGGGCTGCTGAATATTGCAAATCAAAAATTGATTACTTGTGTTGTGGTTGTTTTGCTTGAGCAGTTAATTAATTGGTTGTATTTGTTGTGGTTGTGGATTGAATAAGTTAGTGCTTGTGTGGATTGCCTAATCAACTAAAATATAAGAAGTCTTTAAAGGATTGTAAAAAGTCAAGAACTCTTAAAAAGACTCTAAGGAATTTTAAATAACCCAATTCACCCCCCCTCTTGGGACTACACCTTAGGTTTTGGAATCCATTCATGTTGTGTTTGATGAATCTAATCCATTTTCTAAAAAAGATGATGAAGATGATATTGATATTAGAAAAAGGTTTATATAAGCTATCTTTTGAAAATAATGTGGACATTAATTTAGAAGCAAATGATAAATCAATTGAAAATGATAAAGTTAAAAGTGAGGTTCAAGAACTTCCTAGGGATTGGAAATACATTTGAAACCATCCTTTAGATCAAATTATAGGTGAACCTTCACGTGGTGTAGCCTCACTATATTCCTTAAGAAACTTAGTTAGCCATTTTGTTTTCTTATCTCAGAAGGAGCCCAAAAATATTAAGGAAGCCATAGAGGATGAGTCTTGGGTGATGTCTATGCAGGGAGAGCTTAAGCAATTTGAAAGAAGCAAAGTCTAGAACCTAGTTCCTAGGCCTAATGATCATACAATTTGGAACTAAATGGGTATATAGAAATAAAAAAAGGATAAGAATGGGGTAGTAACCAGAAATAAAGTTAGACTAGTTTCCCGAGGATATAATTAGGAAGAGGGGATAGATTTTGATGAAACCTATGCTCCTGTAGCTATAATGGAAGCCATTCGTATGTTGCTTGCTTATGCCACTTTTAAGAACTTTAAATTGCATCAAATGGATGTTAAAAGAGCATTTCTTAGTGGCTACATTAATGAAGAAGTGTATGTAGAACAACGATCCGATTTTGAAAATCATAAATATCCTAATCATGTATACCGTTTGTCCAAAGTCTTGTACGAATTGAAACAAGCTCATAAAGCTTGGTATAAGTGGCTTAGTGGTTTTCTATTAGAAAATGGGTTTACCCACGGCAAAATTGACACTACACTTTTCATCAAATCTAAAAATGATGGTATGCTCCTTGTTCAAATTTATGTTGATGATATTATTTTTGGAGCAACTAATGATGATTTGTGTAATGAGTTTTCCAAATGTATGCAAAGTAAATTCGAAATGAGCATGATGGGTGAATTAAGTTTCTTCTTAAGACTACAAATTAAACAGGCTAAATATGAGACTTTCATTTGCCAATCTAAATATGTTAAGGACTTGCTAAAGAGATTTAATATGGAAGATGGTAAAATTCTTGGCACTCCTATGAGTTCTTTCATCAAACTTGATAAAGATGAGTAAGGAATCCCTGTAGATGTGAAATTATATCATTCCATGATTGGTAGTCTCCTATACCTCATAGCTAGTCGACCAGATAGCATGTTTTGTGTGTGCATGTGTGCTAGGTTTTAGGCCGCTCCTAAGGAGTATCATCTATTGGCAGTTAAACGCATTCTTAGGTACCTAGTTGGAACTATAGAATTAGGCTTATGGTACCCTAAGCATATGAAATTTGGGATTATTAGTTATACTGATGCTGACTTTACTGGTAGTAAGGTTGATAGGAAGAGTACTAGAGGCACCTGTCACTATTTAAGACAATCTCTAGTTTCTTGGTTTTCCAAGAAACAAAACTCAGTTGCCTTATCCACAACCGAAGCAGAATATATCGCGACTAGGAGTTGTTGTGCTCAAACGCTTTATATGAAACAACAACTTACGGATTTTAGATTGCGCTATGATACGGTTCCAATTAAATGTGATAATACTAGTGCAATTAATATTTCTAAAAATCCTATCTCACATTCACGAACTAAACATATTGAAATTAGACATTATTTCCTTCGCGATCATGTGTAGAAAGGGGATGTGGCACTTGAGTTTGTGTGCACCAATAAGCAGTGAGCTGATATTTCACCAAACCCCTTTTTGAAGATAGGTTCATACAAATTAAACGTGAGCTAGATCTAATGCATAGTAGAGATGCCTCCTAGATTTTTGATAGAATGCACAAACTTAGGGGGAGCTTCTTATCATAAGAAAACATACGACTTTGAACTTTAAATCTATCATTGCATTATACTTTATGAGTTTGTATGTGTTTTGCAAATGCATGACTATCATAACTATTGCATGTTGATAGTTATATTTATGTTTTATGTCTTGATCATAATGGACTATTTGAGTTGGTAGTTTTGGATAAATTGTTAATCTAAAACTCAATCAGGTCATTTCTATACAGGTATTTTTTTGGAAAAATGCTCTATTTTGAAACAGTATGCTACTGAAATTTCTAAAAACTTTGCCAAACATGTCTTGTATTTAAATGATTCATACTCAATGTCTATGCCTATGTGCTTTATGTTTATCATAACCCTTTTTACTGTTGCCAAAAGGGGGAGAAGAGGCAAAATTCAAAATTTGCTATATTTTAAAATTGGGTATATTTTTGAGAAATATTTGAACTTTTAAATCTTTAAAAATTCTCAATAGTGCATATTATTAGGGGGAGCTTTTCAAGGCTGTACCCACTTTTGCATGGTGTATTTGTCATCATCAAAAAGGGGGAGAATGTTGACCTTATTGGTCATACCTGATTTTTAATTATGACAAATACTCAGGTATTTAATGTCTATCAAGTTTGTGTGCAGATTCATATTTGTAAAATCACTTGATGGCATGAGAAGACTTAAAGTCTAAAGACCCAGAAGATTTATTTTTATTGTAATTTATTTTATGCTCATTCGAGTCTGTAGTAGTAATATAGGAAAAGGTCTGTAATAATCATTGCATATCATGAATGTAGATGCAATAAGCTTAAAAGACCTTAGAAAGACCTTTGGTCTTTGCACATACACATAAGATGTCCCCAAAAATACATATATTATCATGGGAATTAATTGAAGTAAAACTGGAATTATAAGGTAAAATCAGTGAGGCTTTAGGTGACCGAATAGTTGTGTTCAAAACACTTCGGGCGACCAAACCATTGACCAGTCAAAGTGCTGACTTGATTTCGGGCGACCAAACCAAAAGGAATGTAGCATCCTCGGTCAACCAAACCACTCTGACTTTTCCCACCAACTCGGCAACCCGAACTTTACGTTCAAAAATGCCTCAGGCTACCGAACATACGAGTTTGGTAAATCGAACTCTAGACCAGCCGACCGAACCTCGGACATAATAGAAATCACCTTCGATTAGCAAACCGAACCCGCACTCAGGCACCCGAACTTCAAAAATCAACTTTTTCTATTGTGACTGTTTGGGCGACCGAACCATAGGTCAGGCACTCGAAACTCTCCGGTTGTTTTAATTTTTAACATGGTTATTTTAAGTTAAACAGGGTTAATTTTATTAAATGGTTTTAAAACAAATTTAATAATGTCCTACATATCCCCAACAGTTATAATTTTAACATATTTTATAAATAGGGGTTCATTTGCTTGGATTAGGAGGTGATTAGCCATTTGATTAGCAAAAGACTCTCTGAAAATTTCCAAAACCTATGTTCTCATACAAAGTCCATACACTCATATACTCCCATTCCTTTGAGATATCTAGCATTGTGAGTGTTTTATTCATTATTCTATATTGCTAGAAACCCTCTTTTTTGTAGTATTCACTTGATTTTTGGATTGAGGGTTTAGCTTGATTTTTCCCCTTGATTTTATTTAATAATCTTTGGTTGGGAAAAATCTTATAGCTTTGTGGGTCTTTGCATTCTTATTGCATGACTCATTAGGGCTTGTATTTTTGTGTGCAAAAATATTTTTACAAGCTCAGATTTGAATATCTCCTTGTGCTTTGATATTGAGAAAATTATTTTTTAGATATTCTAAATTTCTATTGGTTTGAAACCCTAAACTAAGATTGAGATTTTATCATTAATTAGTTTCAAAGATTTTCTTGTAGATACACTCTTGTGCTTGATTTGAGATAATCAATATTTTGAGTGTTGATTGCACATATACACCACTGAGCTTATTATTCTTACATTATTGGTGTGTTTTGATTATTACTGGTGCAAATTTTCTTGATTAAGAAGCATTATATTTGTACGTGTCTTGTATTGAAATACTACTGTATTCCAAGCGTGGCTTGAGGGGGTGGTAATCCAGCCCGAAAGGATTGGTTGTGAAGGTTGAGGTCAGCCCTATGCTAATTGACCTGATTGTATTTAGGTGTCGTTCCACCCGTTAAATGAGCCCATAGTGTAATCCTTGTGCTAGTGAGCCAAGGCGGGGACGTAGGCAATTTGCCGAACCTCAATAACATTTCTGGTGTTGTCTCTCTTTACTGCTTTCCCTTGCATGCTTAGTTAGATTACTTGTGCAGTTTAATTTCCGCCGAATATATATATTGATTTATTTTATTCGCATTAGATTGACCTTAAGCTTGTGTGATACTGCTGTTAGTGGTTTAACCTAGGAGATTAATTTTTAAAATACCAATTCACCCCCTCTTGGGATTACAGAAAAGCTAACAATTTTTCACCTCCCGAAGAGATGTTAAATTTGACCTCCTGAAGAGATGAAACATTTGTCCTCTAGATAAGGTAGTATATTTAACCTCTAGAAGAGGTGGTAAATCTTTACCCAATTTAATATTGTAAATTGGAATCATTCTCATAAAGAGTACAAATTGAGAAAAATAATATAATGTTCCTGAAAAAAAACATATTTAAGTATCCCAAAAGGGTGGAAATAATTTTATATTATTATCTCAGTTTTATTTTAGTTTTTACATTTTATTTTCTAAATTGTCTTATTATTGTTAATTTATTCAGATGTCGAACCCAAGCAAATTTGAATTTGTTCCCCTTGATATCAAAGGCAACAATTATTTATCATGGATTCTTGATATTGATATCCATCTAAATGCAATGCCCTTGGGAAACACTATTTTAGATGGAAATATTGCATCCCTGCAAGATCGCACAAAAGTTATGATCTTCATCCATCATTATTTAGATGAAAAATTAAAGACTGAATACCTCACTATTAGAAACCCATTTATCCTATGAAAAATTTAAAGGATAGATTTGACAAAAAAAAAAAACTATGATTTTACCAAAAGCTCGATATGAATGGTTGTACATGAGGTTGTAAGACTTTAAAACACTCAGCAAATATAACTCAGTTCTATATAAGATTAGTTCAAAGTTAAAATTATGTGGTGAAAATATTATTGATGAAAACATGCTAGAAAAAACTTTTACTACTTTCCATTCCACTAATGTGCTTCTGCAGTAGCAATATAAGGAGAGAAAATTTACTAAATTTTCTGAACTTATTTCATGTCTTCTTGTCGCTGAGCAAAATAATGAGTTTTTGATGAAAAATCACCAAACTCATCCAATTGGTTCGACCTCATTCCCTGAAGTGAATATGAACACATCTCGTGGTCGAAAATGAGATCGCAGGTATAGTCATGGCTCTGGTCAAAATAATCATTGGCATCAACATGAGATTATAATCCCCCAAAAGAAGGATGACCCCCAGAAGAGGGATGACCTCTAGAAGCGTGTTAATGATCAAAATCAGAGAGTCAGGCATCATGAAACTAAATGTTATAGATGCGGAGGAAAAGGTCATTGGTTGCGTACCTATCATATGCCCAAAAACTTGGTAGATCTAAATAGATCTTAATGTTGGACCATCCAACTTTGTTTATCTTGATGTTGTTGATTTCCTTGTAAATCAAGATGAAAATAATGATGTAATATTTTAAGATGTAAAGTAATCAATATTGTATTTTTATTTTAATAAATAAATTATCATATTTATTGTTGCTATGATCAATTATAATAATGGGCTTTTAAAATGTGTTGTAGTGTGAATTGTCTTAAAGATTTGATCGATCCTAAGATGTCTTTAAAAGAAGTTTGTTTAGATGACAGTATTATAAGACACACAATTCTTGGAGATAGGAAATATTTCCATTACTTGAATAGATCTTCAACAAATGTTAATATATTACAAATTTGATTGAAGGCTCCGGAAAAGCTAATATAAAGTTATCCAACGGTACTTTATTACAAATTGATGAAGTTTTATATTCCAACGGATCCAAAAGAAATATTTTAAGCTTTAATGATTTAAGACTCAATGGATATCACATTGAAGCTACAAATGAAGATAGTAAAGAATTCATTTATATTACTTCTATTGTTTCTGGGAAGAAACAAAATTTAGAAAAACTATCAACTTTATCTTCTAGATTGTATTATACAAAGATTAAAGTAGTTGAATCATATAATATCTAGCACTAGAAGTGCAATGATTCAAAGTTATTTATACTTTGGCATGATCATCTTGGAAATCCTAGATATGTAATGATACGAAGAATCATTAAGAATTCTCATGATCATCCACTAAAGAACCAGAAGATTCTTTTATCAAATGATTTCATGTGTACTGCTTGCTCTCAAGGGAAATTAATTGTCAAACCATCTGTTTCAAAAGTAAGTCTTGAATTTCTCAATTTCTTACAAAGAATTCATGGTGATGTATACGGACCAATACATCCTCCATCTGGACCATTAAAGATATTTCATTGTCTTAATCGATGCATCTATTAGATGGTCACATGTTTCTTTTCTTTCTACTCCTCATATTGCATTTGCGAGACTTCTTTCTCAACTGATTAAATTACGAACTCATTTTCCCGATTATCCAATTAAATCAATTCGTTTGGATAATGCTGGTGAATTTAAATCCTAAACTTTTGATAACTATTATATGTCACTTGGAATAGATGTTGAACATCCCGTTGCTCATACCCATACACAAAATGGTTTAACTAAAGATTTTATTAAAAGACTTCAACTCATTGTTATACCTATGATTATGAGAACTAAATTGTCTTTATTTGTTTGGCGACATGTTATTCTTCATGCTGCATGTTTAGTTCATATAAGGTTAACTACTTGCAATAAACTTTCACTCGTGCAATTAGTTTCTTGGTAATAACTTGATATTTCTTATTTAAGAACTTTTGATTGTGCAGTATATGTTCCTATTGCCCCTCCTTAAAGAACTAAAATGGGTCATCAACATAAGCTTGGTATCTATGTTGGCTTTGATTCCCCTTCTATGATTAGATATCTTGAACCTTTAACAAGTGATTTTTTTAAAGCACGGTTTCAAGATTTTCATTTTGATGTAGTATTCCCTAGATTAGGAGGAGAAAAATCAGTGTATGAAGCACAACATGAAATCACATAGAATGCTATGAGTTTATCTCATTTAGATTCTCACACAAATCAAAGTGAACTTGAAGTTCAAAAGATTATACATTTGCAAGGGATTGCAAATCAGTTACTAGATTCTTTTGCAGATACCAAGGTCATATTATAATCTCATATACCTATTGCAAATAGTCCAGCATGTATTGATGTCTCTGAAGGACAACAACCAACTAATGAACCTAAATTACAAGTTAAGTGTGGAAGGCCTATTGGTGCAAAAGATAAAACTACCGTAAGGAGAAAAATGAAATCTGTAAACACTTCAAAAATGGTTACAGAGGTAGATAATCCATTCGACATTCACAAACTCATTTCTCCTGAAAATAAAATCCCTATTATGGAACCTCCTGAAGAGGAATCTATAGAGACCTAAAAAATTATTGAAATTGAGTAAATAAAAGAAAGGAGAGAAAAAGATTTTTTCTTTTTTCAAAAAAAAAAAAGGGATTCAGTAGGGTCTCATCGACGAGGGCAGAGTGTTCGTTGACGAACAGGCCTCTTGGGCTCATCGACATGGACACATGTCTCGTTAACAAGACATTACTGAAAGGGCTAATTTTAGGGCCTAAAAATCATTGACGAGGAGTAAGTGTTCATCGACGAACTCCCTTCATGGACTCGTCAACGAGGTGACGTGTCTCGTTGACGAATCTGTGTTTTATAAATACACCAACCTTGGGATTTCAGCGTGAAATTTTGCATCAAATTCTTTCTCTCTCTCTCTCTCTCTTTCTCTCTCTCTCTCTCTCTCTCTCTCTCTCTCTCTCTAAGTTTCATCTTCCTCTTCTTCTCTTTTCATTTTCGGCTTCAATTCTTGTCAGATCGGTGATTGGAAGCCGCCACGCTACTCTTGGAAAGATTCTCTTCAAGTCTGACAGACTAGATTGTTGGTTAGGCCAACTTGTGCACAATCCCAAAATCTGGGTAAGTTGGGTATTTTAAGTTTTATAAAGTATTTGGTGTTTATGGACTGAGGAAAATTCTTTAAATAGAATAATACTAAAGTTTTGTCGAGAAAAATGCAATTTCAGAGTGTTGAGCTAGGGAATACATGGGTGTAGGTTTGTAATATTTTGTGGGCTTCTCAGTAAGTCAGGTAAGGGGATAAATTTAGTCAGCATTTTTCATGAAATTATTTATTATTATACAGCATTTATTTTCAGGAAAATATGTATGATATAGAATTATGTTTAGGAATACTGTTATTGAATAGGGAAATTATTTTAACACAGTTTATATGGAAATAAGATTCTAGAATAAATTATGAATTTATAAGGCTATGTACATTTGTGTGGCATGAGGATAAAATTTCCACGAAAATTATTTTATATTGAAATATTATGGTTTTCCGAAGATAAGTATGTTATGATAGTTTCAAGAAAACCTTAAAAACAGTACAGGAACTATGGTTTTAAGATTATGTTAAATAGTGCAAGAATCTATGTTTATTACGTTATGAATTATGTTAGCGTAAATGTCGTGATTTTTACATTATGAATTATGCCGGCGTAAATGCCGTGAGTTTTAACGTTATGAATTATGCCAGCGTAAATGCCATGATTTTTTACGTTATGACTTATGCCGGTGTTGATGCCGTGATTAAGTACGATATGTAAGAAATCATGAAATATGTTGATATTAAATGTTACTCTAAATTACGAAACAACTATGTTTTAATACAGAATATATTATATGTTATCAGAACCCAGATAGCTTAGTTCAGTTTTATGAAACATTGTACCGTAGCTGTATGTTCATGTTTACGTTTATGTTAGTGCTACAACACATCTTATGTAGAGTGTGGGAGATGGCAGTCGATGTGGCTTTATGGGAGTGTCGCAGTTCTCCTGGTAGTCCAGGACATGTGGAACAGGCCCATCATACTTATACTGTAACCGATATTTGACTTAGCATGATCAGTCAGCCATTGCTAGGTCCCGCCTTTAGGCCGCACAAACCTGTCATGTAGGGGGTAAGATATGACAATAGCTAACTAACTATCTATCTTGGGTAATAATTCAAGTATGATATGTTTATATAAGATGGTTTTTTCAGTACAGGAATTTAGTATGTTAAACTATGTTATGTTAAATCATGTTTTATTCAAATATGATACAACTGTTTATACTTGATATGAATTATGTACTGTTTATATGTATATCACGAAAAATACTCATGTTGCCACACATTGATATTAGTTTATCTTCCTTACTAAGAGGTGTCTCACCCCAGCATTACAAACATCTCAGGAAGTCTAGGTAGGAGGGCGGATAAAGCCCCACAGCAGTAGAAGTGGACTAAGCTACCTTCTCTGTAGGGTAAGTGGGTGAGCTAAGGTCAAATGGATTTTTGGATTATGACCCTAGGATACTTTTTGGTCTTTTTTGGATCTATGTACATGTATATGAAAGATTTAGTAGAACTCTGATATGGTTTCTAGTGTTTTATGGCAAGTATGTAATTTTATGTTTTCCGCTGCTTTGGTATCAGAGTTGCATAATAGATATTTCCCTAGTACCCATGGGTCCAGGTTGATCACGACTAGGACAACTTAGCAAGATTATTATGTATGTTATTATGTTGAAAAGAAAAAAAAAATATATGCATATATATATATATATATATATATATATATATGGAAAAATAGGCAAGTCATTACAGTTTTGTTTCAGAGCCTAGCTTGCTAGGTTCTATAAACTCTAGAGTGCAACAGAAACAATACTGGAGTATAGGAAAAAGGATTTGAGGTTTTTTTTCTACATTCTGGAGGCAGGATTCCGTGGTGGTTTCTGTGTCTTTCTTGGGGTGACAATTTCAGGAAAGTCATAGTAAACTATTGCTAGGTTGTGTTTCTAAAGTGTGAGACTAAATCTTAAATTTGGATAAGAATGTGAAGTTAGGGGGAAAATATGAGATTTTGGTTAAATATGTAAATTATAAGGATAGGGTCCCTAAGTCATGTTTATTTTCTTTTCAGGATGGACCTTGGTGGTGGCAGTGCTCATGTGAATGGTAGCGAGGGTGTGGGGCCCTTGGGTGCAGGCGGGGTTGATTCAAATGCGATACTATGCTGTGTAGCTCATCAGGTCATGAATGAGATTGCACGGAGCTTTAAAGAGCAGGGAGGCCCGTCTGCAGGCCTTGGGTGTACGATAGAGAAATTCACCAAGATGAATCCTTTGGCATTCTTAGGAGGGGCTGATCGTGCAGTCGCTGAGAGTTGGATGCATGAAATAGAGAAAGTATTGGCGGTGGTGTAGTGCACAGAGGAGCAGAGGGTATTATTTGCCACCTATAAACTGACAGGAGAGGCTAAAAGATGGTGGACTGCGGTGAAACTGTTGCAGGAACTAAGGGCGGTGCCTATAACTATAACCTAGTGCCATTTTAAAGATTTGTTCTTTGACAGATACTTTTCGGCCACTACCAGAGAGGCCAAAGTGAAGGAGTTCCTAAATTTGAAGCAGGGACAACAGTCAGTCCAGCAGTACGTGATGAGGTTCATGGAATTATCCCGCTTTGCCCCGTATATTGTTCCCGATGAAGTAAAGAAAGCGAGATAGTTTGAAAGAGGTCTGAGGCGAGAAATTTATAAGCAGGTAGCAATTTTGAAAGTGTAGGACTTTTCCGAATTGGTGGACCAAGTAGTTGTGGCTGAGGCTAGTGAGCAGATGGGTGCGGAGGAGTAGGGGCAGAAGAAGAGGTCCACACTTTTAGGCTTACAGACAGGCTCTAGTCAGAGCCAAAGGAGGAGAGGTAATTATGGCAGGGGACAGAGGCAGGAGACGAGCGGTCATGAGACTCAGGGTGTGCAGATCTACCCAATTTGTCAGACATGTGGAAAGAGACACTTGGAAGAGTGTCGAACAGGGAGAGGCATCTGTTATCGCTGCGATGTACCGAGACATTTAGTATGAGATTGCCCTACACCACCTGGTACCACACCTGCTCCCAGACCGCACCAAGGAGGTTATCAGGTGCCTCGTGGAGGCCAACAGAGGAATGTAGCCCTGGCAAGGATTTATGCTTTTATGTCGGGAGACGTGGAGGCCACTGATGACGTCGTGACAGGTACCTTTACTACTTTATCATATCAAGCTATTGTTTTATTTGAAACAAGTGCCACCCACTCTTTTGTGTCTATGGGGTCTGTTAAATTGGCTAGTGTTAAGACACAGTTATTAGATGTTGAATTGTCAGTAGCAACACCGACAGGGTCAGTGGTGAGGTCGGTAGGGTGTTCAGGGGCTATCCAGTAGAAATTCAGAGGAAAGTATTACTAGCTGACCTAATTGTGTTAAATTTGCATGGATTCAATGTATATTGGGTGTGGACTGGCTGGCTACTAACCATACTAGTATCGACTGTCATTTGAAAGAGGTAATTTTCAGACCACCAGGAAAGCCAAAATTTAGATTTGTGGGGTCGCGGGTGCATTCCCCACCCCAGTTAGTGTCAACCATGCAGGTGAGAAGACTACTTCTGGATGAATGTCAGGGGTTTATGGCTTATGTAAAGGAGGTGACAGAAAATGAATTGAAACTTGTCAGTACACCAGTGGTTAAGGAGTTTCCAGACTTTTTTCTAGAGGAACTCCCTAGATTGCCTGCCGACTACGAGATAGATTTTACTATCAACTTACTTTAGGGATGGCGTTGATCTTTAAAAGTCCTTACCGAATGGATCTATCAGAATTGAGAGAATTAAAGGATCATTTGCAGGATTTATTGAATAAAGGGTTTATCAGATCTAGTGTGTCACCCTGGGGAGCTTTAGTGTTATTTGTAAAAAAGAAGGACATGTCTATGAGGATGTGCATAGATTACAGGGAAATAAACAAAGTAACAATTAAGAACAGGTATCCTCTACCCCATATAGATGACTTATTTGATTAGTTTCAGGGTACACAGGTCTATTCCAAGATTGACCTCAAGTCAGGTTATCCCTAGGTGAAAGTTAAAATCAAAGATATTTCAATGACAGCATTCAGGACCAGGTATAGGCATTATGAATTTCTAGTTATGCCATTTGGTCTGACGAATGCTCCTACGGTATTCTTGGATTTGATGAATAGAATCTTTCACCAGTATTTAGACCAGTTCATTGTGATTTTCATTGATGACATGCTGGTCTACTCAAAGAGTTTTGAGGATCTTGAGATGCACCTAAGGCTAGTACTTCATATGCTTAGGGGAAAAAAATTGTATGTCAAGCTTAGCAAATGTGAATTCTAGTTAGAAAAGGTTACGTTTTTGGGGCATGTTATATCAGGAGATGGAATCTCATTAGATCCCAATAAGATAAAGGTAGTGGTGAATTTGGCTAAGCTGAGGAACGTTCAAGAAATCAGGAGTTTCTTGGGACTAGGGGGATATTACCTTCGGTTTGTAGAAGGATTCTCAGCATTATTAGGGCCTCTGACACGACTAACCAGAAAGAATGTCAAGTTTGAATGGGATGACAATTCTGAGCAGAGCTTCTAGGAATTGAAACAAAGGCTTATCAAAGCACCAATATTGACTATTCCATTAGGAGGTGATGGTTACGTGATCTACTGTGACGCGTCTTTGAGGAGGCTCAGATGTGTATTGATGTAGCAGGGCAGAGTAGTAGCATATGCCTCTAGACAATTGAAAGAATATGAAAAGAATTATCCCACCCATGATCTAGAATTGATTGCAGTGCTTCATGCATTGAAAATTTGGAGGCATTATTTGTATGGTGAAAGATGTGAAATATTTTCAGACCATAAAAGTTTAAAGTACGTATTCACACAAAAGGAGCTGAACATGCGGCAAAGAAGATGGTTAGAGCTCATAAAGGATTATGATTGTACTATCAGCTACCATCCAGGTAAAGCAAATGTGGTGGCTGATGTGCTGAGCTGAAAATCCATTATAGCAGTGTTGTCAGCAGCGAAAATTCAGTACCCAATCAGATGGACTTGGAGAGACTTGGCATGGAATTAGTAAAAAATGATCACCAATCACTTATTGCCAAGTTGGTGGTGCAGCTTACCCTATTGGAAAGGATTAAAGCAATCTATAAAAATGACGTTGAGTTGGTGGAGCTGATAGCTAAAGTGCAGGATGGATAGGGAGAGGAGCTCAGTATTTCTGATTACGGAGCTCTACGATTCCGTACTAGATTGTGCGTGCCTACAGATAAGGATATCAGAAGGAAGATCCTTGAGGAGGCTCACAGGTCCCTATACACGGTACATCCAGGTAGCACTAAAATGTAATAGGATCTGCGAGAGTATTTCTAGTGGAGCAGTATGAAGAGAGAGATTGCCGAATATGTGCAGCAGTGTTTGACGTACCAGCTGGTGCACTAGAGGTCGGCGGGGCAGTTACAACCACTTTACATCTAAGAGTTGAAATGGGATCACATTTCTATGGACTTTGTGATGGGTTTACCGCTAGTACGACAGGGGCAGAATGCTATTTGGGTGGTTGTAGATTGATTGACAAAGACCACTCACTTTATTCCTATTAAAGTCAGCTACTCCATGGACAGACTGATAGAAAAATATATTCAAGAGATAGTACGATCACATGGTATGCCAATGTCTATAGTATTAGACCGAGACCCACGTTTCACATCACAATTTTGGAGGAGTTTGTAGGAGGGTCTGGGGTCTCAGTTGTCATTCAGTACGACATTTCATCTTCAGATGGATGGGTAGTCAGAAAGGATGATTCAGATATTAGATGATATGCTACGGGCATGTGTGCTGGATTTTGGGGGTAGTTGGACCCAATATCTGCCGTTGGTAGAGTTTGCATACAATAACGGTCATTAAACCAATATCAGCATGGCACCTTACAAGGCGTTATATGGTAGGAGATGTCGTTCTCTTCTATACTGGGATGAGGTAGGTGAGAGGTGAGTTTTGGGACCAGAAATAGTGCAGCAGACATACGATAAAGTCTGGCTTA
The DNA here is from genome assembly GCF_029873635.1 of Malania oleifera. Taxonomy (NCBI): domain Eukaryota; kingdom Viridiplantae; phylum Streptophyta; class Magnoliopsida; order Santalales; family Ximeniaceae; genus Malania; species Malania oleifera. Next base: position 71,305,658 of record NC_080418.1, on the reverse strand, counting down.
TTAGAGAAAGAATCAGTGTAGCTCAGAGTCGACAGAAAAGCTATGCAGATAATCACCATAAAAAATTGGAATTCGAAGTAGGAGACCAAGTATTTCTAAAAATAGCATCATTGAAAGGTATTATGAGGTTTGGGAGGAAGGATAAACTGAACCCTAGGTTTATTGGTCCTTTCAAGATACTTAAGAGAGTGGGGTCAGTTGCCTACCGGCTAGCCTTACCACCAGTTTTATCTAGAATACATGACGTGTTTCATGTTTGTATGCTGAAGAAATACGTCCAGATCCTCCCACATGGTCAGTTATACAGGGATAAAACTCAGAGATTCACTAGTTTATGTGGAGATACCAGTGCAGATCTTAGACAGGAAAGAATAGGAATTGCGTGATAAGAGAATTCTATTCGTAAAATTCCTTTGGAGGAATCATGTGGTGGAAGAAGTTTCATGAGAACTTGAGGAAGAAATATGACAAAAATGCACGCACTTATTTAGTGAGGACCAGCGGTAATCAGGGAAAGATGCAGGTAAGTATGTTAAATTTATTTTGTGCAGGTTAGTTAGTACATGTAATAATTTTTAGTTAGTGGGTAGTATTTTGGTTTGGGAGAATTTTTCTTTTATGTATTTGTAATCTCCCAGAACCCTAAATTTAACCATGGTATTTCTTCGCCAGAAGTGAGGGTAAATAATAAAATAAGTAGCCTATTTTCCTCAAAGGATGGTGTTCAATATAGGTAGTAAATTTTGAGGAAGAAATTTTATAAGGAGGGGAGAATGTAAAGACCTGAAGAATTATAGAAATTAAGTAAATAAAAGAAAGCAGAGAAAAGGATTATTTTTTTTTTTCAAAAAAAAGGGGATTCAGCAGGGTCTCGTCAACGAGTGCAGAGTGCTCGTCGACGAACAGGCCTCTTGGCCTCGTCGACATGGACGCGTGTCTCGTCGACGAGACATTATCGAGAAGGCCGATTTCAGGGCCTGAAACTTGTTGATGGGGAGTAAGTGTACGTCGACAAACTCCCTTCATGGACTCGTCGACGAGGTGACGTGTCTCGTTGACGAATCTGTGTTTTATAAATACACCAACCTCAGGATTTCAGCGTGAAATTTTGCATGAAATTCTTTCTCTCCCTCTCTCTCTCTCTCTCTCTTTCTCTCTAAGTTTCATCTTCCCCTCCTTCTCTCTTCATTTTCGGCTTTAATTCTCGTTGGATCGATAATCGGAAGCCGCCACGCTACTCCTGGGAAGATTTTCTTCAAGTCTACCAGAGTAGATTGTTGGTTAGGCCAATTTGGGCACCATCCCAAAATCTGGGTAAGTTGGGTATTTTAAGTTTTATAAGGTATTTGGTGTTTCTGGACTAAGGAAAATGCTTTAGATAGAATAATACTGAAGTTTTGTTGGGAAAAATGTAATTTCAGGGTGTTGACCTGGGGAATACACAGGCGTAGGTTTGAAATATTTTGTGGGCTTCTCAATAAGTCAGGGTAAGAGGATAAATTAAGTCAGCCTTTTTCATGAAATTATTTATTATATGCAACATTTATTTTCAGGAAAGTATGTATGATATAGAATTATGTTTGGGAATACTGCTATTGAACATGGAAATTATTTTAACACATTTTATATGGAAATAAGATTTCAGAATAAATTATGAGTTTATAAGGCTATGTACATTTGTGTGGCATGAGTATAACATTTCCATGAAAATTATGTTATATTGAAATATTATGGTTTTTTCGAGATAAGTATGTTATGACAGTTTCAAGAAAACCCTAAAAACAGTACAGGAACTATGGTTTTAAGATTATGTTAAATAGTGCAAGAATCTATGTTTATTACGTTATGAATTATGTCGGCATAAATGCCGTGATTTTTACATTATGAATTATGTCGGCGTAAATGCTGTCATTTTTACATTATAAATTATGTCAACGTAAATGCAGTGAGTTTTACGTTATGAATTATGCCGGCGTAAATGCCGTGATTTTTTACGTTATGAATTATGCTGATGTTGATGTCGTGATTAAGTACGATATGTAAGAAATCATGAAATATATTTATGTTAAATATTACTCTAAATTACGAAACAGCTATGTTTTAATACAAAATATATTATATGTTATCAGAACCCCAATAGCTTAGTTCAGTTTTATGAAACATGGTACCGTAGCTGTATGTTCATGTTTACATTTATGTTAGTGCTATCACACATCTTATGTAGAATGTGGGAGATGGCAGTCGATGTGGCTTTATGGGAGTTTTGTAGTTCTCCTGGTAGTCCGACACAGGTGGAATAGGCCCATCGTACTTAAACTATAACTGATATTTGACTTAGCATGGTCAGTCAGCCATTGCTAGGTCCCGCCTTTGGGCTGCACAACCCTGTCATGTGGGGGGTAAGACATGACAATAGCTAACTAACTATCTATCCTAGGTAATAATTCAAGTATGATATGTTTATATAAGATGATTTTTTCAGTATAGGAATTTAGTATGTTAAACTATGTTATGTTAAATCATGTTTTATTCAAATATGATACAATTGTTTATGCCTGATATGAATTATGTACTATTTATATGTATATCACGAAAAATACTCGTGTTGTCACACACTGATATTAGTTTATCTCCATTACTGAGAGGTGTCTCACCCCAGCATTACAAACATTCAGGAAATCCAGGTAGGAGGGCGGATAAAGCCCCGCAGCAGTAGAAGTGGACTGAGCTATTTTGTCTGTAGGGTAAGTGGGTGAGCTTGGGTGAAATGGATTTTTGGGTTATGACCTTAGGATACTTTTTGGTCTTTTTGGGATGTCTGTATATATATATATGACAAATTTAGTAGAACTCTGGTATGGTTTCTAGTGTTTTATGGCATGTATGTAATTTTATGTTTTCTACTGCTTAGGTATCAGAGTTGTATGACAAATATTTCCTTGATGCCCATGAGTCCAGGTTGATCACAGTTAGGACAGCTTAGCAGGATTATTATGCATGTTATTATGTGGAAAAGAAAAAAATATATATGGAAAAATAGGCAGGTCGTTACAGAATCTCCTGGAGAGAAAACTATTGAAGAGACATCCCTTGATAAGGGATAGGTACCTGGAAATAATGATGAGATATTAATTCATTACATAGGAGAAACAACACTTTTGAATATGCAGTAGCTATTGAAATTACTAGAAGTAATGAGGATCCTAAATCTAAATCTGTTAATAAATGTCGATATAGAAGTGATTGGCCAAAATAGAAAGAGGATTACATTAGAATTAAACTCTTGATCAAAAAGAGAAGTTTTTGGACTTGTAGTCCAGATAGCAAAAGATGTCCAACCTATTGGATACAAATGGGTATTTGTGCGCAAGAAAAATGAAAACAATGAAATTACTCGATATAAAGGCTTGTGGCACAAGGTTTCTCACTGAAACCCGGAATTGATTATGTGCAAACATATTCTCCCATAATGGATAGAATCACTTTTAGATTCTTAATTGGCATAGTAGTCGCTGAACGACTGAGCATGTATCTTATAGACATAGTAACAACATACTTATATGGATCGTTGGATGGTAAAATTTATATGAAAATCCCTAAAGGATTTAAATTACCTGAAGCAAAACTCAGAAATTTATATTCAGTAAAACTCCAATGTTCTTTATATGGATTAAAGCAATCTAGACTCATGTGGTACAATCGATTAAGTGAGTACCTTATGAAAGAAGAATTCATAAATGATTCCATTTGTCTATGCATTTTTATTAAAAGAACAGAATCTGAATTTGTTGTAATTGTTGTTTATGCTGATGATTTGAATTTAGTTAGGACTGCTGAAGAACTCCTAAAGCTGCTAATTATTTAATGGCAGAATTTAAGATGAAAGATTTAGGAAAGACAAAATATTTTCTTGTCCTACAGATTGAACATGTAAATGGTGGAATTCTTGTTCATAAATCTAAATATACCGAAAAGATGTTAAAACAATTCTATATGGACAAAGTTCATCCTTTGGGTTCTCCAGTGATGGTGCAATCTGTTGGCTTTTTGAATCCGATCTCTGTTTTAATGTTGACAAAACACTAGTATCTTATGTGTGTACTCAGTATGTGAACAAATCTTTATTTCAAACACACACATAAGGAAAGGAAATGGAGACCAAATAGGACTTAAAGCTCACATCATATGGAAAATTCCACAAAAAGTTTAAGAGCAAAAGAAGAAGAAGAAGAAGAAGAAGACACATATTTCTACTGTAAATGCATTTTTGGTTTTCGTTTGTAATAATTGTATGTCATGCATGATATGGATTGGCAAGCTCAGAATGACCATAGTCTGACCGTAAGGATCCAAACCTGACCTTAGGGGACCCAACCTAAACTCAAAACCTTTTTCTTAAAAGCTAAATTGATACAAAGGATTTTTAAATAACTTAAGGTCAAAAACAGGGTTCACAAAAGTCAATCGACATTGGATTTTTGGGCTTAATTTAAAAGCTCGGTCGACTGACTCCTTCTAGTATAAATTAGCTCAGTCAACCAAACAGACTGTAGGCCAGAAAGTCAAAAGTTTGACTAAGCTTAGATCGATCGACCAATTTGCGTTATAAACGCTTCGATCGACCGAACGAGTGAAAGTCAAATAATTGACTTCTCTCGTTCAACCGACCCATTTTTGAACTAATCGTCCACAATTGACCAAACCTTGAAAGTGACTTTTTCTATCACCCTTAGCCGACCAAACCTTTAGGTCAAAATTACTTTGGTCAACCGAAATTCAAAGTTTGGCAAACCGAACCTTTCTTTGGGCGATCGAAAGCCCGAAGGCTCGAGAAATCGCCTGGCTCAGCCAACCGAACCCTTCCCTCAGCCGACCGAACTAGTTTTAAGCTTCCAATTCTTTATGAGTGTTCGGGCGACCGGCCTCAACCTCAATCCACCAAACCTTTCGGGTTGGCCAAGTTTTATCGCGTTAAACAGGAGTTAATTTTAATTAAACTTAATTAAAATTTTTCTAAAATTCCCTTTGTGTCCCAAACGGTCATATTTTACAAGAGATCTATAAATTGCCCCTCACAAATCATTTTTAAGCATGAGCTTAGATTATAATATCCTCCCAAATATTTTTTTTGGCCTTAAATTTTTTATACTCTCTTATACACATTCCATTCAATTTTTATTAAGAAAGCATTCACTTTGGGCATTGATTTTTTCATATAAAAAACATCTACTCTCTTATATATTTCATTTCAAAATTCTTTGAGAGTTGATTTTAAGTTTTCTCTCCATTAGTTTTATTGATAAATTTTCTTGGAGAAAACTTGTCTTAACTTAAGATTCTTGCACATCTATTGCAAGATTCCAAACGTTCACTTGTCTTTATTGCAAAAATATTTTTAAGTTTAAAACCCTAAATCTCTAGCATTATATTTTTTCAACAATATATCTAGGAGATATTATTTGGGGATTTGTGAGATCCTTGAAAAGCATATATTTCATACTTTATTTTTATCAAAGATCATATTAGTTTATTGTTGGGCAAAAATTATTTGAAAGCTAATACCGTAAGTTCTCCTAATATTATTTGAGATAATTTTTATGGGAGAAAAATTGTATTAGGATTGAATCTTTGAAGTTCTTATCATATACAATATTTTCAAAGATAACAAAATCATTTTGGGAAATACCCATACTCATATTTAGCTTCATTTCATATCATACGTGAGGGCATTGTGCTTATTGTTGTACACATCTGCTTTTTAGAAGCACCTTGGTTGTACCAAAAATATTTTATTTGAATATCCTTGTATTCTTGACATGTGGTCGGAAGAGAGAGACTAGCCCTGTGAATAGTTTCGAATTGCTTTGACTCAGTTAGGAGAGTATCAGACTAGTTCAGACCCGATTAAGAGAACGAGGTCCACCATCCTGTAAGGTCTTGTAATCGGTGTCACTCCATTCGTTAAGCGAGTATTAGTGGAATCCTCTTACTTGTAGCTTGAGGCAGGGACGTAGGCAGTATTAGACGAACCCTAATATCATATCTGGTGTCAGCTTTATTTATCTACAATTTATTTTTTGCACCTATATAATATTTTTCATTGCTCTTATTATATTATTTATATGCATTGAATGATTGGTAATATTGAGATTGATTTATTTGTTTAAATATTTGCTTAGTAGATTGATTTATTTGTTTAAATATTTGCTTAGTAGTTTATATATTGAATTGGTGTATGTTCTAGACAGACCCTAAGTTGGGTATACTACTCTTGGATTAGTTACACCTAGGAAGAAATTTTTTTAATACCCAATTCACCCCCTCTTGGGAATACACCAATTCCAACAATTGGTATTAGAGCCTCATTGCACTAGACTTAAACGTTTTTTGAAAAAGATCGCAATGGCACACATTGGTGTATCCCCATTTGGAGAGGGACGATCACCTTCCAATCCTCCATTATTTTGTGGTGTCGACTTCACCATTTGGAAAATCAAAATGAGTGTTTTTATAAAGTCAATGAATTGGAGGGCCTGACAAGTGATTGTTAAGGGAATTTATATGTCTGCTAATGAAAATGATATTAATTTAATGCATGCAAATTCACATGCCATGGATTTATTGTATTACGCTTTAGATTTTAATACTCTAATTGAGATTATGGCATGTTCTAGTGCAAAGGATATATGGGAAGAGTTGGATAGGAAATATAGAGAGGAAAAAGAAAAGGAGACCATCACTCTGAAGGATTTAAGCTCAAATGGTCCAGAGGAGATAGATTATGCATTAATAATGCCAATAAATGAAGAGGTATATGATTCACCTCCTATTTCAATTTATGATGCAGTTAATGATTCTTGTGTTAAATGTTGCAAAATATCATGTGTTGAATCATCTGTCAAACTTTGTGATAATACTGTAAATGATTCATGCGATGTTTATTATGAAAAATCTTGTGATGAATCATATGTTGAATTATATGATGAAAGCATGCCTGTATATAGAAAACTAGAAAATGTTTCATCTAAACTATATAAGTTTCTTGTTAGGATGCCTAAACATAAAACCTTCTTGAAAAATGAAAATAGAAGGTTGAAAAAACAATTAAAAGATCTAAGAAAATATCATGTTGCCTTGGAAAAGAAAAAGATTATGAAAGTATTGAAAATCATCTGTTTAGAAAGAAAAATTAAAGATAATTCTGAAATAATTTTCAAATCCAAAAATGAGAAGTGTAGTTCAAATAAACCCTTTGGAGTAGAAAGAAATATATATATTTCAAAAAGGGTTCATTTTTCAAATCTCATTGTCTTGTTCATGCCTCATCACGTAAAAATAGAATTAATAAGAAAAATCTTTCACATGCACATAAAGTTTGCCTACACTATGAAAGAAAAGGGCATATCTATTTTACATGTCTATGTAGAGGTGCCAGAGGCATTAACAAAGAAAGGAAATGGGTAATCATGATGGCAAACCCCTCTGAATCAAAATACGAATTGGTTCTAATAGAAATTATATAACTAGTTAATTCTTCCTTAGATCCTAGGTTTAGTCGGGATAATGGTGACTCTAGGCTTAGGATGTGGTATTTGCTTAAAATGAAAAATCTTAGTATATGCCTTCACTATACACCTTTTGTATACTAAGAATCTTAGAAAATCAAACCTATTGAAGAATTCAAGTAACCTATCCAATCTAAACTTTATATGATTATGTCATAATGATAGAGTAAAATGTGAAACTATTGGATATAGCTTGCTTGAATGAAATCCACCTCCAAATGAACAAGGCATCAGTGCTTATTTAAAAAAGACATTTTTTTCTTTCTAATCAAAATTAGAGGTTTTCCACTAAGGGATTCAAGTTTTATTTATTCAAAATATTCCTTTGATTTTAAAATGTAAATCCTCTAATCTTGATTTATCTTCTCCTCCATAGGAGAACTTTACCACTCTATGATCACATCCGGTAAAGATTCACTTTTTCATTGGTTCGTATCCTTGCTCCAAATCATAATTATATCTAAAGGATACCTTCCAATCTCCAAAGAGTTGTGTTCAAAAATTCATATACTCCTAAAACGCTCTTTGCCTAAGCAGCCTAGACATATTCGCTAGCACAAAAATATTTCAAATAGTGTCTTGCATCTTATAAATACTCTCCTGAACTTAAAGATAATTTAATCTTTAAGAGTATTTATCCTTACTCCCTTCACGAGCTCTCAAACTTTAAGTTAAATCTTTTAGAGCTCTGTACCTTAAAATGTGTAGAATGGCTAAAATAATTGCACTCGGTTTCAATTTAAAGAAAATTCATATTTCAAAAGAAACCTATGCACAAGCAGTTAAATTTGAAAACCATTTGGACCCGTGCCTCTCATGTATTAAAGTTTATAAGAAAGGAGGCAAAAGTTGGCTTATGACCCTAAGAAATATCGTTTATGACTGTCCTCTAAGCCCAAGCTTCCAAAGCCAAGTCCAAGTTATTGAAAGTCTTAAGAACACTTGGCTAAGAATTTAAAGAATTGAAAAGGTATAAGATAGTAAGTGTGCACAACTCAGGGGGAGCACTTATCTTTCATGACTATATAAATTAAAATGCTCTCATTTTTATATGTGCATATATCATTTATGCCTAAATGTTCATGTGAATATTGCAATGAATTTATAACTATCCTCTGTGGTTTATTGATAATACTATCTTTAATGAAAAATACCTCCTGCATGACAGATGCAATGGATGTGAATTGCATGCTGGTAGTGGATTATAGGTTGTTGCATGCTTTGTATGATCTATTTTGTTGAAAACAACCTATTATCAGGTACAGGTTTTATAGGAAAATGTCTAATTTATAGACGGCGTACTGTCGAAATTTCTTCAGAATTTCCCCAAAATAAAACCATATACAAAGATGATTATGATAATTTAATGTTAGATATTTTTTAAAGGATCAGTGAAAACTAAATGAATATTAAACTTCATCCTTACATAATCATCACATATTCAGGGTAGCTGTGCTACATCCCTATAGAAAGAACTAAAGGGAATCACATGCATCACTTTTACTTTTTGAATATTGAGACTCTTCCGAGAACCCTGAACATCATATGCTGCCCTTAAAGCTATACGAATAGGTATGGAATGTTCTTGGGTCATGAACTATATAGCATGCCTTAATTTACATTCTCTGATGCCTCTATGGTCTATAGGGACAACTATACTAATTAGCAAATATTCAATATAGTTGTTTTAAGGAATGAAAAAAATAGTTGCTCATACTCCTTGGCGTGCTTAATAAGATTAATCTTGACTAGTATAAGCAGTTTATTTCATTTAAGCCAGGATTCAAATCAATAGGGAGAGCATCCAAAATTAAATCCTATTCAGTTTTGCTCACCAATATGTTTAGCTTATATCTTGAATGAATTCATTGTGGCATGTGCTAAAATATATTGACTTTATTGAAAATCTTAAGTTGAAATATATTATTTTGCCACAGTCTTCTATTTGCCATATGATCTAAACTTGAATTACTATATTTTTCTTAGATCCATATAGTTGTTTTTCTGAAACATATTTTATTCTGTGCTTAAAATGACTACCAGAAAAATTATGCTTACATGATCTTTAAAGTTTCTTTTTAAACAAGCACACCCCTGAAAGTTCTTCAAAATATCATAAGGGGATATATATATATATATATATATATATATATATGTATATATATATACATTCATATTTTTTCTTTTTTTGGGAAGAAATGCTATCAAACTAAAAGTCATTATGATTCACCTTCTTGTTTGTTTGTTTATATTCAAAATGGATAATTGGTTCCATGATTATATGTGGAAATGCATGTTAACCAGTTAGACCGAATTTTTTCCCAAACCTACACTTGCTATCACATGCCATACGCCTTTTACGGGTCTTATGATATGGTTGAATTGAAATGGTTTGAAAATTTTTCTGGTCTAAATATGTTTAGTATGTCATTTTTTATCTTTCATGACCAGTTATATTGTTGTGTGTGCTTATATGCTATATTTCTCAAAACAGTTATAATTTTTTTTTTCTGCTCAGCTGCCTTTCATATTTTTATGCTCAAACATTATATCACAAAGGGGGAGTTTTCTTTTTTTAAAAAAAAAAAAAAAAACAGGGGAGAATTTTTCTAAGCAAAATTGAAGTTATCTCAAAATGGGGGAGTGCTATTTTTAAGCTAATATTGCTTTTAAAATGATCAAATATTTTTCTTAACTTAACCCTTTTGTTGATGCCAAAAGGGGGAGAGGGAGAGCAAAATGATAAAATTCTGAGTTACATTGCATGCTACATTTTTGTGCCTTATTGTCAAACCAAAATGCATATTATGTGAAATGTCTTCCTTCTAAAATATGCCCAAGCTATATTGATGTTTTTTGTTTTTTTATTTTTTTTATTTTTTATGTTATGCATACTCTTAGGAGGAGTCTTTTTCAGGCTATACCTATTTTGCTCATGGGTGTTTGTCATCATTGAAAATGGGGAGATTGTTGGCCTTTTAAGTTCGATCTCTGTTTTGATGCTGACATAACACCAGTATCTTATGTGTGTACTCAGTATGTGAATAGATCTTTATTTTAAACACACACATAAGGAAAGGAAATGGAGGCCATACAGGACTTAAAGCTCACATCATATGGCAAATTCCATAAAAAGTTTAAGAGAAAAAGAAGAAGAAGAAGAAGACACATATTTCTACTGTAAATGCATTTTTGTTTTTCGTCTATAATAATTGCATGTCATCCATAATATGGATTGGCAAGCTCAGAATGACTATAGTTTGACTGTAGGGATCCAAACCTGACCTTAGGGGACCCAACCTAAACTTTAAACCTTTTTCTTAAAAGCTGAAATTCATACAAAGATTTTTAAAATAACTTAAGGTCAAAAACATGGTTTTCAAAGACTTCGGACGACTTTCGGTCGATCAACGTTGGATTTTTTATCTTAATTTAAAAGTCCGGTAGACCGAACCCTTCCAGTATAAATTAGCTCAGTCGACCGAACAGATCGTAGCCCAAAAAGTCAAAAGTTTAACTAAGCCTCGGTCGACCGACCGATTTGCATTATAAACGCTTCGGTCGACCGCACGGGTGAAAGTCAAATATTTGACTTTTCTCATTCAACTGACCCATTTTTGAACTAATCGTCCACAATCGACCGAACCTTGAAAGTGACCTTTTCTATCGCCCTCAGCTAACCAAGCCTTTAGGACAAAATTACTTCGATCGACCGAAATTCAAAGTTCAGTAGATCGAACCTTTCTTCGAGTGACCGAAAGCATAAAGGCTCAGGAAATCACCTGGCTCAGCCAACTAAAACCTTCCCTTAGCCGACCGAACTAGTTTTAAGCTTCAAATTCTTTATGAGTGTTTGGGTGACCGACCTCAACCTCAATCCACCAAACCTCTTGGGTTAGCCAAGTTTTATCGCGTTAAACAGGGTTTAATTTTAATTAAACTTAATCAAGCTGTTTCTAAAGTTCCCTTTGTGTCCCAATCATTTTTAAGCATGAGCTTAGATTAAAAAATTCTCCCAAATATTTTTTTTGGCATTAAATTTTTTATACTCTCCTATACAGATTCCATTCAATTTTTATTAAGAGAGCATTCACTTTGGGAATTGATTTCTTCAAATAAAAAACATGTACTCTCTATATATTTCATATCAAAATTCTTTTAGAGTTGATTTTAAGTTTTCTCTCCATTAGTTTCATTGATAAATTTTCTTGGAGAAAACTTGTCTTTGCTTGAGATTCTTGCACATCTATTGCAAGATTCCAAAAGCTCACTTGTCTTTATTGCAAAAATATTTTTGAGTTTAAAACCCTAAATCTCCCGCACTTTATTTTTTCAACAATATATCTGGGAGATATTATTTGGGGTGTTTTTGAGGTCTTTGAAAAGCATATATTTCATACTTTATTTTTATCAAAGACCATATTAGTTTATTGTTGGGCAAAAATTATTTGAAAGCAAATATCGTAAGTTCTCCTATTATTGTTTGAGATATTTGTTTGGGAAAAAAATTATATTAGGATTGAATCTTTGAAGTGCTTATCATATGAAATTGGAATAGCTTTCCCAAGAGGGGGGTGAATTGGGATTTTTAAAAATTCATTTCCCTTTTTAATACTTTTGTGTTATAACAATAATCAATGCTCAACCACAATCACAAAATTGAATCAGAGAAATTTCAACCAAAAACAAAATAATCAATCACTTAATAAAAGCCATGTAGTAATGTGAAAAGTTTGCTGAATTTGTATAAGCCCTGTTGTTAATTTCCACAAACAACCTTCTTCCCAATGTTCAGCTTTTAAATAAAATTTTAGTTTAATAAGTCAAGGATGATCAACCAACGTAGTCTCTTTCAGTTTCCGCAATCAATGTTGATTAAAACCAAAACAGATTAACTTCCGGTCTATTTAACAACCAAACACTTAGAATTTAGAGTTTGATATAGCATCCACGCAATTTATAAATTTTGTTGAAAAGTAAAGAGTAGGGAAGAAAGAAGAACACAAGATTTTACGAGGTTCGGCTTCAACACAACATACGTCCTCACCCTTGGCAAAACCACCAAAGGATTCACTATCATCGTTCCTTTACCAGGTGGAACAATACCAATTACAGCACTCCTTGGTTAAAGCTAAAGCCCGCCTTCTCCAAACAATATCCCCTTGTTTGGTCCAACGATTCAACACTCGAACCATCAATCAATCTGCTGCAAAGATTTAAAAACAAGGAGCATAAGAATTTGCTCCTCAAGAGCTGATTAGTACAGATAAAAGTATATACCTCAGTAAATTCACAGAACGAAATTCAGATTGAAGCTCTGGAGTTTTATCACGATAGGAATCTTTCAATAGATGAAAGAATTAACAATTGAAACACAATCTCAGTAAGACAATCTGCAGAGCTTTTGAGAATTTCGTGGATGTTGAGAGCAATGAAGAGATTTCAAAAATTTAGAGTGCTTAAGAGAGAGTTTGATTGCTGATTTGAAATCTTGGTGTTTAAATCAATGCATCTTGAGGGTATTTATAGATGAGGAAAGGTTTCTCTATTGTTCCCCAAGTTTACTTGGAGTAGCGTCCAAGTTTTAAAATAATTTGAGTTTCAAATAATTGAAATTTTAAAAATATGCCCGTTGAGAAATTTGAAATTTACCGCGAGCCAGACGACTGTGGGATCTCTGGCAGTCGTCTGTCCATGTATTTCATGCATATTTTTCACACACAGAAAGGTGGTAGTGGGCTGTCCTCAGGGTGGCAGTCGTCTATCACTGAACAACTCGGTTTTAAAAAACATCCAGAATGGTGGTAGTCGGCTGGAAGAACACACACATTCGTCCCATTTGTCACTGGCAATCGTCTGTCATGCTACTGAATTCTTAATTTAAGTTCTTTAGTTGGTCAGCCATCTATCCATAGACAGACAGTCGTCTGTCCAGCAGACATTCCTTCTTTTAAAAACATTTTTAACTCTCTCATTTATGCTTAGATATTCTTGAAATATAAACTTGTTTAACTTTGAAAACCATGTTCCAAGACTTTAAAACTTCAGGTTTCTAAGTGTGTCTTTTCCTAATGAGCTTCAAAACAAAATTTCATACTTGAATCAACTAGAAGTACTTACAAAGCTTTGTTCTAAAAAAAAATTTGACATTTTCTTTGTGAAATTAAGAATAGCTTCCCAAGAGGGGGGGTGAATTGGATTTTTAAAAAATTTCTTTCAATTCCTTTCAAGAATACTTAACATCTTTTATTGTTTAACCAATTCTTTAACTTGTTTGTTTAGTTTTTCAAGCACATAATAACTCGGTTTCCTTTATACAATCAACAACACAACTTATTAATTTAAACCAACCAATCAAGCACAATGTTCAAACCAAACAACCAATTTATTTGCCAAGTTAAGTTAACTATAGGACTATTAGATTGATGGAAGATTCAGCACTCTTTGGAATATAAACACAATCCACTCAATATCAAACTTTAAACCATACAATCACAATATAGCTTTTGTTGTCAGCCCTGGATATGTAAATTTGAATCAAGCCCTATATGAATGAATTTGCTTCTTTAATATGATGTGTAATATAAAATCCAACACTCTTTCCAAAATTCAAAATTCAAATAAACTCTTTGTTAATTTTATCTTTGGGATGTTAACAAAGTAACGTACTCTCGTATGGTTTCCGCAAAATATGGTTTAACCAACGTACTCCCTTTTGATCTCCGCAACCCAAATCAAAATTATACCCTAAGTTTATTAAACTTCCAAATTACGTAGTTTGTATGATTTAGATATTTAAAACATCCACGCAATTGTATATGTACTGAAAATAAAGAGTAAGGGAAAGAGAGAATCAGACCGGGATTTTTACGAGGTTCGGCTTCGACACAGCCTACGTCCTCGCCTTTGGCAAGACCCCCAATGGATTCACTAAACCTGTTCCATTAACAGGTGGAACAAACCTTTACACAATCCTTTGTTTAATCTAGAGCCCACCTTCTCCAAGTGATATTTCCTCACTCGGTCACTCCTTCAAATAGGCTAGAGCCCGCCTCTCTAAGCAATAACTCCTTGCTTAGCCAATGATCCAAAAAATCCTTGGATTCATCAATCTACAAGATAAAAATCAAATAGATGTGTACAAAGAGCTTGCTCCTCAAAGAGTTGATTAGTACAATTTACAAACTAGTATACTTCAAAGTAAATAACAATATGGAATTTTAACTTCGAAGCTCAAGGAAGTATATCACCAATTAATTCTTTCAATGATTGAAATATTTAGAATTTGTAGCACAATTCCGATGGAAGAAGATGAGTAAAAACTCAGTTCAATTTGTGCACAAGGTATGAGCAAGAGAGCCTTTCAATGAAGAGAGCACTTGAGAGAGTTTGATGGTTGATTTTGATTCTTGTTTCTTGGTTCTTGGTTCAATGATCTTGAGGCTTATTTATAGACTTGAAAAAATTATGTTACTTGCTCCCCAAGTGACTTGGAGTATCCCCCAAGTTTTCATAACATTTAGATTTAAAAAACTAAATTTTAGATTTTTCCCGTTGGAGGTCAAAATTTGAATTTCCGTAGGGTCAGTTGGCTGACCAGGCGGCTGGGAGGGTGTTTATGTAGGGTCAGCCGACTGGATAGGCAACTGGGTACATTCTATCTCCCAAATTTCAATTCTGTTAACTAGCCAGTAGGCTAACTAAACACAGTTCATTCTGGTCAGCCGTCTGACTAGACCAGATTACTGTGTTGCTGACAGCTTTAACCCCTCTTCAATAATTTGATTATAACGTTTTCTATATAGCTCCAAAGTTAACATTCTTTATATCAAAAGAACGATAAGATAAAATCCTACAACTTCCACGTTGAACACATTTTAAAATAATGAGTGTTTGATAGAGAAAAATGCTCATCAATACCAATGTATAAAAATTAACTAAATTTGGAAAAATCCCATTTTAGTGCTTTTCATTCCAAAAACAATTTTAACCTTTTTGAAACAACTTTGGACCTTATAAAAATATTTTCCAAGTATGTTAAAAGGTATTTAGGTCCAAGTAATTAATCCTAAAAGTTTCACGCATCCATGTTGAATTTACTTGAAGTACTTACATGAAATTTCCTTAAGATTCTAAATCCTTCATCTCTTGAAGTCTTCATGCATGTACATGCTTTGAGTCCATCATTTCTTCAAGCTTTCATATCAAGTTCATCCTCTCATATTCATAAAACTTTAATATATCATCCATTCCTTTAAGTTTTCTTTAAGTTTCATATGTTCATGTTCCTTTGTGAGTACTTGACCTTGCTTTCACATATGTGAGATCTAAATATCATCACTCAATCAAATATGTTAAGTTCCACTTGTTTGTTAGCATCAAAATAGGATATTAAGCCTTGTAAGGCCAACAATATCCCCCTTTTTGATGATGACAAACAATGAGCAAAAATATGAGTAAGCATTAAAAAGACTCCCCCTTTCAATAAACATCATCTTCAACATATTTGTAAAGATCATTCAATATCATGCATATCAATTCCAATTTCAAGATCATTCAATATCATGTACTTCTCCCCTTCATCAAATACTTCTCTCCCTTTTGAAATATAATTCATGTTGCAAAATTTCAAAATATTTCATACCAAACTCAATTTTCAATTTTTGCTCAAAAACTTCTCCCCCTTTTGACATTAATCAAAAAGAGTAGGATATAAACAAAATAAATCATATTTTTGAGCATATGAATATCAATCATGCATATCAAGTATATGATACCAATTTAGATTTTCATTAATTCTAATTGCTATTGAACTTTTGAATTTTTAATACCAAACTCAAATTTAAAATTTTTAATACCAATTGAAGATTTATGATACCAATAAAAAATAATTCATGATACCAAAAAAACAAAATTAGGGAGAAACAAAATACAAGTTATGAGTCATGATACTCCCCCTTTGATATTATTCAAGATACCAATTTTTCATACCAATTGATGATTTTATGATACCAATTTAAAATTTAAAATTTAATTCATGATATCAATTGATTAATAGGGAAATTATCATAATATAAGCAGTAAGTCATAACTCCCTCTAAATTCAATACATTCAGTTTTGTTACCAACTTTGCATTTATCATCTCATGTTTCAAAACATTTAATCATGTCATGTATCAAATATCAACATCATGCTAATATCATCAATGTAACGACTCGAAGAATAATGGTATTTAAATAATAAAAGAAAAGGAAATAGAAACCGGAAATAGAAGGAGGCAGTCGACGACATTGCATTTTGGAAAGGATAATCCCGAGAATTTTGTAGCTCCTCGTTGACGAATACAGGGGACTCATCGACAAGGGTACAATAGGAGCTCGTTGACGAGGCTAGGATTCGTCGACGAAATTTCTACAGGACTCGTCGATGAGGAAATGCCGAGAGGGGTCTTGGGGTAGTCCGAATTTCGTCGACGAGGAGTGGGTTTTGTCAATGAAATTATTGAAGGACTCATTGACGAGATAACGTGACTCGTCGACGAATCCAGCCCTATAAATAGTGAAAAACTCAAATTTTTGATGGAAAATCAACGCAGAAACCCTCTCTCTCTCTCTCTCTCTCTCTCTCTCTCTCTCTCATCCTTCATTCCTTCCCCCTTCTTTCTTCGATTTTGGGCCGAATTTCCACCGGTTCGACAATCTGAAGCCACCACGACACTCTTGGGAAAGTTCTTTACAAGTTTGCCAGAGCGAATCGTCGGTGGGGCTAAGGTGGAAACCATCCCAAATCTAGGGTAAGGCTTTCTACTCAGTATTTGGTTATTTGACAGTTGTAGGAAGTGTTATACACGTAGAAATACTGAACTTTAGTTCTGGGGAATGCTGTTTCTAGGGTGTTGAGTTGGGAACCCTGCGGGTGCGGGACGGATTTTCTTAAGGGCTTTTCAAAACACAGGTAAGAGGATAAACTAAGCTAATTCTTTTTAAGAAAATGTATGTATATATAACATTTTATTTCAGGAAAGTAATTATGTTTATATATTTGAAAAAACACTGTTGAAAATGATGGTATGTTGAATATATAAAAAACCCATTCAGTGTGGCATGAGTAGAAATTGCTATGAAATACTGTGCTCTGGAAATGTGATTATGATATTTATGTTTATAATGGAAAACCGGCATACGGGACGAGATTTTTATATATGATTTGACGGCATACGGACGGGCTATGTGTATGATTTGTTGGCATACAGACTGAGCTATGGATATGTTTGCCAGTGTACGGGTCGAGCTATGTGTATGATTTTCTGGCATACAGGCCGAGCTATGGAAATGATTTGCCAACATACAGGCTGTGCTATTATTTGGCAACGTACGTGCCGAGTTATGGTAAAATGTGTAATACCGACGTACCGGCCGATGATTTTCATGATATACGTATATATGCAAAATGATATGATTGATTTAAAAATTAATGATATGAAATATCCACGTATCACAGTTTCAGTATATGTTATATGATATCAGAACCTGGTTGGTTTGGTCTAGGCTAACACTTGCACGATATCGTTGCTATGTGTCAATTGTCTTCGTGATCATGATATTTATGTTAATGCCGCTGTACAGAGTGGTGTGAGATTGGATGGTCGATGTGGTTTTTAAGAAGTGTGTGAGCACCCCTAGTGTACGGACTAGGTTTGGAAAACCCATCAGACTTACATACTGTACTTTTGACTTGGCAGTGGTCGGCCAACCATTGTCAAGTCCCGCCTTTGGGCCACACAACCCAGTCATATGGGGGTAATACATGATAACAGTCAGCTAACCTACCAGGAATATTTTTGTATTATTATTATATGAGATGAAATATGTTTATGAAAATGCAGTATGTTCTGTCATGTTTTGATGATATATATATATATATATATATATATGTATATATATATGTTTTCCCAGATTTGACAAAACAGTTACTGAATATGTTTTGT
Organism: Malania oleifera; assembly: GCF_029873635.1. Classification (NCBI taxonomy): domain Eukaryota; kingdom Viridiplantae; phylum Streptophyta; class Magnoliopsida; order Santalales; family Ximeniaceae; genus Malania; species Malania oleifera. Next base: position 71,287,105 of record NC_080418.1, on the reverse strand, counting down.
GTGGTATATGTATAACACAGAATACTCATGTTACCACACACTGGTATTAGTTTATTTCCCTTACTGAGAGGTGTCTCACCCCAAAATTTTATAAATATTTCAAGAGCCCCTGATAGGAGAGCGGGTAAAGCCCTGCTGATCTAGTACGGTAGATCTGCCCTTCCAGAAGGGTAAGTATTTTGATAGGGTTGGTTGTATTTTGTGGAATGGCCCTAAGATATCTTTTTGGGTTGAGTGTTGTGTATATATATACAGTGATTGTAGTAACTCTGGTATTGTGAGGTATGGTATAATGAGATGTATAAGATTATATGTTTCTTACTGCTTAAGCTTCTGTTATGTGTTCTGATATATCCCTGGTACCCACGGGTCCAAGTGGATAATAATCTGTTGAGTAGAGATTTATGATATTGTATTTATTTATTTTTTAAAAAAAATTTGGAAATTAAACAGGTCGTCACAATTAATGTCATACCATGCTCATAGACATAATCCTACTTGTCATGCTCAAAGACAAATTGATCTTTTAGATTGTGATACTAAGTGAGCTTTTAAATTTTGATACCAATTAAAATTTTTAAATTGTGATGCCAAAAATACTTTATAGATACCAAAGTCATTATCACATCATGCATAGTTCATGGATACGAATATTACTGTTATATCTTTCATAGCTCATAGATATCAATAGTAAAAGTAGTAAGTTTATCCATATGATTCATCAATAGCATGCATGATCAAGAATTAATCTCATATCAAAATACATGCTTATACACAACAATCTCATGCTCAAATTTTCAACATAGTGAGCCATAAATTATCAATATAAGTCAAGTCATGTAGCTTATAACATATTAGCACATCACATAAACAGGGAGCATATCATATAGGCATGTAAGCATGTAGTATATAGGCTTTCATTCTCAAATATCTTCTTCTTAATCAAGTTATTTATGTAATAAGCTTAATTTGATATTTTCTTAATATTTTCTTAAGTTTAAGCCTTGTAAAAAATCATCCTATGATTTTGGACCAACAATGCTATTTTCTTTATGTTTGTATGAAGTTATTATTTCACTTTTGGTACCCATACCTTTTTGGGTACGGTAGGTTTCACAATGGATGTTTCTTTTATCTTCCATACTTGTTTTGTTTTAACACCCTTTCTTTTAAATGGACATTCAAACTTCACATGCCCCTTTTTCTTACATTGATAGCATATGGTGTTAGTGTAGGCATTAGAAGACGTGTTTGCATAGTCTTTAAATCCTTTTGAGAAATATCCCATGTACAGATTCTTTTTCCTTTTATTTTCAACTCCATTGAAACCAATGCCTTCTTTGTTCAATGACATTCTTTGTAAGCCAATTACCTTATCAAGATTTTCTTTTCCTTTAGTAAAGTTATAAATGATCTTATCTTTATCTTTGATTTGACTCTTGAGATCGTTTATCTCCATCTCTTTCTTGTTGTCAACTTTCTTTAATGATTTCTCTAACTCTAGAGATAATTTTCTGATTCTATCCTCTAATTCAGAAATATACATATCTTTCTTATATACCGTAGAGGATAGGGATCGAAGGTCTTCTATCATTTGCTCATTCTTGCTTTCTAAATTCTTGATTTTCAAGTCGTTTCCTTTTTCAGCAAGAGTTTTAGCTTCTATTTCTTTTATTGCAGCTTCATACTTATTTTCTATTTTCTTGATCCTTGAATCCTTTTCTCTTCTAGCATTTCTAAGGGATTCTAACTCTTTCATTAATCCTTCATTCTTATTCTTCAATGAAGCATTTTTTTTATTTACTTTGATAAGCATCTTATGTACTTTGAATAGATCATTTTGTAGTTCATCATAAGATGGTATACCCTCATCATTGGATTCACTAGATGAATTACTACAAGAATTATCTAAGGGTTTTACTGGAGATCTTTCCTAATCGTCCCAAGCCATAAAGAAAGTATAAGCAACCTCTTGGTCACTTGATTCATTTTTCGAACTACTTGTACTCATCATGTTCCAAGTAATGGCTTTCATGGCCTTTATCTTTTTCTTCTTAGATTCTTTCTTAAGTAGAGGACATTCTAGTTTTAAATCTCCAACTTTGTTGCAATTATAGCATGTAGGAGTTTTACTTTTAGATTTCTTTTTGCTGATTTCTTCTCCTTCTTCATCTGATTTGGAGTTTTGGTCTCTTCTTTTAAATTTGTTTCTCCTTCTTAGTATCCTTGCTAGCTTTTTAGATATGAAGGCTTCTTCATCTTCGTCTATTTCACTACTTGAGTTTTCTTTTAAGGCTTTAAAGGCTATTGATTCTTGGGCATTGGTTTTTCCACTCTTTTCATTTATTGCCATTTCGTATGTGAGTAGAACCTATTAGCTCATCTAAAGAAGCCTTTTTAAGGTTTCTTCCTTCAGTTATGGTAGTGGCTTTTGGTTCCCGTATAGTTGGAAGCCCTCTAAGAATTTTCCTTATCATCTCATAAGTAGTGTAGGTTTTTCCTAGTACATTTAAGGAATTTATTATGTAAGTGAACCTAGTAAACATGCTAGTTATAGATTCATCTGGGTTCATCTTAAAAGCTTCATATTCACTCATAAGAATATCGATCCTATTATCCCTAACATCTATAGTGCCTTCGTAAGTGACTTCTAGCTTGTCCCATATTTCCTTAGCTGATTTGCAAGCTATTACTTTATTAAATTCATTGGCATCTATAGCACAATATAGAGCATTTATAGCACCAGAGTTTATTTGCAACATTTTATAATCTCTTTCAGTCATGTTTTTATTTTCCTTAGGTATTTGTTTTCCATCTACTAATGTGGTAGGAATTAGATCACCATCCGTGACAACCTCCCAGGCTTTCCAATCCAAGATTTGAAGGTATATTTGCATTCTTTTTTTCCAAAATGTATAGTTGTGTCCACAAAAGATTGGTGGCCTAGTTGAAGATTGTCCCTCTCCAAAGGGAGCTACACCCATGTTTGCCATATAGATCTTTTTATAACTACTTGTTAGGATTTGTTATAACCCTGCTTTGATACCAATTGAAATTAGGAATAGCTTCCCAAGAGAGAGGGGGGGGGGGGGAGGTGAATTGGATTTTAAAAAAATTTCTTTCAATTCCTTTTAAGAATACTTAACTTCTTTTATTATTTAACTAATTCTTTAACTTGTTTGTTTAATTTTTCAAGCACATAATAACTTGGTTTCCTTTATACAATCAACAACACAACTTATTAATTTAAACCAACCAATCAAGCACAATGTTCAAACCAAACAACCAATTTAATTGCCAAGTTAAGTTAACTACAGGACTATTAGATTGATGGAAGATTTAGCACTCTTTGGAATATAAACACAATCCACTCAATATCAAACTTTAAACCATTCAATCACAATATAGCTTTTGTTGTCAGCCCTGGATATGTAAATTGGAATCAAGCCCTGTATGAATGAATTTGCTTCTTTGATATGATGTGTAATATAAAATTCAACACTCTTTCCAAAATTCAAAATTCAAATAAACTCTTAGTTAATTTTATCTTTGGGATGTTAACCAAGTAACGTACTCCCGTATGGTTTTTACAAAATATGGTTTAACCAACGTACTCCCTTTCGATTTCCGCAACCCAAATCAAAATTATACCTTAAGTTTATTCAACTTCCAAATTACGTAGTTTGTATGACTTATATATTTAAAACATCCACGCAATTGTATATATACTGAAAATAAAGAGTAAGGGAAAGAGAGAATCAGACCGGGATTTTTACGAGGTTCGGCTTCGACACAGCCTACGTCCTCGCCTTTGGCAAGACCCCCAATGGATTCACTAAACCTGTTCCATTAACAGGTGGAACAAACCTTTACACAATCCTTTGTTTAATCTAGAGCCCACCTTCTCCAAGTGATATTTCCTCGCTCAGTCACTCCTTCAAATAGGCTAGAGCCCGCCTCTCTAAGCAATAACTCCTTGCTTAGCCAATGATCCAAAAAATCCTTGGATTCATCAATCTACAAGATAAAAATCAAATAGATGTGTACAAAGAGCTTGCTCCTCAAAGAGTTGATTAATACAATTTACAAACTAGTATACTTCAAAGTAAATAACAATATGGAATTTTAACTTTGAAGCTCAAGGAAGTATATCACCGATTAATTCTTTCGATGATTGAAAGATTTAGAATTTGTATCACAATTCTTGTGGAAGAAGATCAGTAAAAATGCAATTGAATTCGTGCACAAGGTATGAGCAAGAGAGCCTTTCAATGAAGAGAGCACTTGAGAGAGTTTGATGGCTGATTTTGATTTTTGGTTCTTGGCTCTTGGTTCAATGATCTTGAGGCTTATTTATAGACTTGAAAAAAGTATGTTACTTGCTCTGCAAGTGGCTTGGAGTATCCCCCAAGTTTTCATAACATTTAGATTTAAAAAACTAAATTTTAGATTTTTCCCGTTGGAGGTCAAAATTTGAATTTCCGTAGGGTCAGTGGCTAACCAGGCGGCTGGGAGGGTGTTTATGCAGGGTCATCCGACTGGATAGGCGAGTGGGTGCATTATGTCTCCCAAATTTCAGTTCTATTAACTGGCTAGTCGGCTGACTAAACACAGTTCATTCTAGTCAGCCGTCTGACTAGACCAGATTACTGTGTTGCTGACAACTTTGACCCCTCTTCAGTAATATGATTATAACATTTTCTATATAGCTCCAAAGTTAACGTTCTTGGTGTGAAAAGAAAGCTAAGAGAGACTCCTACAACTTTTATGTTGAACACATTTTAAAATAATGAGATTTTGATAGATAAAAATGCTCATCAATACCAATGTATACAAATTAACTGAATTTGGAAAATCCCATTTTAGTGCTTTTCATTCCAAAAACAATTTTAACCTTTTTGAAACAACTTCGGACCTTATAAAAATATTTTCCAAGTATGTTAAAAGGTATTTAGGTCCAAGTAATTAATCCTAAGAGCTTCACGCATCCATATTGAATTTACTTGAAGTACTTACATGAAATTTCCTTAAGATTTTAAATCCTTCATCTCTTGAAGTCTTCATGCATGTCCATGCTTGGAGTCCATCATTTCTTCAAGCTTTCATATCAAGTTCATCCTCTCATATTCGTCAAGCTTTAATATATCATCCATTCCTTTAAGTATTCTTTAAGCTTCATATGATCATGTTCCTTTGTGAGTACTTGACTTTACTTTCACATATGTGAGATCTGAAATATCATCACTCAATCGAATATGTTAAGTTCCACTTGTTTGTTAGCATCAAAATAGGATGTTAAGACTTGTAAGGCCAACACTTTGCTTTGAGACACTTCTTTGCTTTGAATTCTTTTTGTCACTGATCTTGGATCTTTCAGACTTCCCTGAGCTTTATTGGATCACTTTATGTAAGGTTTTCCTTGTTCCTTGATCCTTGTGAGCTTTCATGTTAGGGTATTTGAAATTTTGAGCAAATCATCTTTGCCTAAAATAGTATCACTTGGAAACACATTAGATAACCTTACTTTGTTATCATCAAAATCAAGAGTTGTAAGCCTAGCTAGGTCAACAATCTCCCCCTTTTTGATGATGACAAAGAAAGAGCAAAGATACAAAAATAATACTCCCCCTGTCAATATGCATAGTCTGAAAATAATTTCATTAAGACATAAGTTCAAAAGGTTCAAAGTTTTAGTTTCAGATTTAACATTGAAAAAACAAATACATAGAACTTATAATACATAGAACTCATAATACATCAAACTAGAAACAAATACATAAACAAATACATACATAGACTCATAGACTTTGCTCACACACATACTCCCCCTTTTGACATCAACAAAAAGGCATAATACATTCAGAAACTGAGCATGTGTAGCATACAAAGTAGCAAAAAGTTCAAATATCATCAAAAGTCTATAGTAAAGTGTCAAAGGCTGTGTCACTATCTTCAACAATTCCTTTTCCTTTGGATTGATGTGATCCTTCTTCTTCTTCTTCTTCTTCTTCTTCTTCTTCAACTTCTTCTTCTTCTTCAGCTTCGGCAGTGTCTTCTTCTGATTTTGTCTGAGAGTCTTCATCATCATTTTCATTACTCTCTTTATCTGAATTAGTGTCATTTTGTGTGACACATTGCTCGATTTTGTCAATACGCTTATCTAGTAAAGTATATTTATCATTAATATTTGCGATCTTGTCTTGAAGCGAAGCAAAACCATCCCTCATTTCAGAACTGAAACTCATATAGTGCTGATAAAAAGGAAGAAACCAAGGAGGCATATCAACTTCTTCAGGAGTTGGATTACGTTCTTCTGGTGCTGGTCGTGTAGGTCTATTACCCCTAAACATCCATCCCTCGGTGTACTTATTATAACCCATTCTATTTAAAGTAATGGAGGAGAATAAGTTGTGATGGGTTCGCTTTACTAGTTTGGAAGATGGAGTAAGGACTTGAAAGTGAGCAAAAACTAAGGAAAGAATGCCACCATATGGAAGCCCAATTCTAGGAGATTTGAGCTTCATAATCATCCATTTGAGTACAAGGCTAGCTAAATCCAATTTCTTTCCTTTTAGTATACACCACATAATGAAGCAGTCAAAGAAAGAGATATGATCAATGGATCCTAATCTTGGAATTATATTATAAGCAATGATCTTATGAAGAATTTGTGCTTGTAGATTGAGTTGTTTGTATTGTGGAGGGTTTCCAAAATATACAGGTTGATCGTTCATCACAAGAGGCAGAAATTCTTATGGGGAAAAACCCTGCTCCATTGTCCATTGTTCATTGTTTTTCTATTGGATTGCACTCAAAATCTCCATGCTTAATGTAGACACCCCATTTTTACCCAGGCCCAATGTATGTATTATTATTATTATTTTTCACTAATCTTATTATTATTATTATTATTGTTATTATTATTTTCTTTATATTATTATTATTATTATTATTATTTTTCATTAGTATTATTATTATTACTTATTTTTACTTCTATTATTATTATTATTTATTATTTTCATTATTATTTTTATTATCATTATTATCAGTGTTTTTTATTACTATTATTACTATTATTTTATTTGTTATTATTACTATTATTATTTTTCGCTAATCTTATTATTATTATTATTATTGTTATTATTATTTTCTTTATATTATTCTTATTATTATTATTATTATTATTGTTATTATTTTTCATTAGTATTATTATTATTACTTATTTTTACTTCTATTATTATTATTATTTTTAATTTTTATTATCATTAAGGTTTTTTTTATTACTATTATTTTATTTATTATTATTTTTATTTTTATTTATTATTATTATTACCTTATTATTATTATTATTTTTGTTTCCTTATAACCATAGTGGTAGTATATCTTATTTCCAAAAAAAGAGAAAATACCAAAAGTTGAAAAAGGAAATATTGCTAGGGTTCTTTTTTAAAAAAAATTTTATAAGAAGGGGGATCCGGCGCTGCACAGAGGGGGACGGCACAGGAAACCAAAAAAAAAAATAAAAAAAATCTGCCGCATTCTTCTTCATCTCCTTCTTCTTCCGGCCAACCGGAGCGTCTCCAACCCTCATTCTCCCATCTCTCTCACACTCTCTCTGCACAGCCACGGCGCTGCACATAGCCAAAAAAAAAAAAGCACTCCTTCATTCTTCTTCTTCTTCTTCTTCTTCTCCCCGAGCCCTGCACCACCGACTCGTGGCCTGACCTCGCTGTTCCATCCATCATCTCCGACAGCCAATCACCGTCGCAACACTCCGCAACCGGTCCCCTAGCAACCTCCACTTCGACCACCCTCTGCTCCTCTCCCCTGTTCCAGCCACACACCCGCGGCCACAGCCACCGGCAACACGCCTTAATCTCAGATCCAGAACGACATTGGCGTCACCATCTTCCCCTGCTCACAGTCCGGCGAACTTCTGCTCCAACGCCAACTCAGGCCGACTCCTCCAGCCATCAACTCCGCGAACCTGCACAACCTCCATCGACGCCACGCCTGAGCTCCGACCACCGCCACACACACAGCCGCAACTAAACTCCATTCCACCACAGAAGTCCACTGCTGCAGGAGAGAGTCGCTGGAACCTTCACCGCCGTTGTCGTCTCCGGCGGTCCTTGCCGTCCTCCACCGCCGTCGTCGTCTTCGGCAGCCCTTGCTGTCATCGCCGTTTCCAATCTCCGTTCTCCGGCGGTGCCCCCCTCTGTAAGTCCTTCTGCTCGTGCACACACATGCACAGAACACACACACACACACACATGCAATTTTATTTTATTTTTTGTTATTTTGTTTTATTTTATTTCTATTTATTTCTCTTCTGATTTTTGGTCATTACTAATATCTAATATTCGGTTTTTCTTTTTCTTTTTTTGTTTTTTTTTTTGTTTTTATTTATTTATGCAGATATGTGTAATATTTAATCTTTTATTTATTCATTTATTTATTGTAATATATAGTCTTCATGTTTACACTTTTATTATATATGTACATAAATATTATTATTATTATTATTATTATTATTATTATTACATGTCTATATTTATTGTTGAATATTGGTTTAAAGTGTTTATGTTATCATTGTATTGTCAATCATTGTAATATACTCATTTATTATTTAGGGTGTCTATATTATTGTATACTATCTTGTGGTATGTTATTTATTTTAGTATATATTATGTATTTAGAGTTTAAATTATTACATGTTGTATTTAGGGTTTTAATTGTATACTTAGGGTTTTGTTCATCATATGCTTTATTTAGGGTTTGATTGGTCTCTCATATTGTCATGATATATTAATTTTTAAAATTATTTCCATAATTATTGTATAGCTTGTCTATTAATTATAGGGTTTAAATTGTTTCCCGTAATTTTACTTGTATAATAGTTTCCATTATTGTATATATTACATGTGTATTATAGGGTTAATTTGTGTCCACATTGTTATTGTACATTAATTGTAAGACCCTAATTATTTCCAAGTTATTATTATTATTATACATATTGCCTATTAGATTTAGGGTTTTGATTGATTTCCATGCTATTAATATTTTTAGGGTTTAGTTGCTTCTATAGAGATTGTTTATTAATCTTAGGGTTATGAGTGTTTCCATATTGTTATCACATTTCAAATTTTAGGGTTTTATATGTTTCCAAATTATTAGTACATATTTCAGGATTTTTGATTTATTTCCATATTATTGCACGTTTGATTATTTCCATATTATTGTATATATTATTACGGGTTTGATTGACATTGTATACTTATTTTAGGGTTTGTCTAATTCCATAATTTCGTCTTATTTGTTTCCATGTTTGTTTATATTACCTTTAACTTTTAGGGTTTGACCTATTGTCATATTTCCTTTATTGTTAATATTAGAGTGTTGTTAGTGTCATGTCAAAATCTTGATTATTTATAATTAGGGCTTTTGCCTGTATTTATTAGGATATGTTATTATATTGTATAGTTATTTAAATTATGATGTATATGCATTATTAGTCTAGTAGTATTATTATGGTATAATATTAATATTTATGTGTTATGGTATATATATAAATATTAAAGTGGTATTATAATATTGTATTGGTATTTATGTGTTATTAATATTGTGAGATATACATGTGTTATTATTATAGTAGTATTGTTATTGTAGGTAAAGTATTATCATTATAATATATTAGAGCTATTATTATCACATATTTCTGGAATTTTCAACTATATCTTATGTTTATACTTAGAATCGTAGTATCTTAATATTTTAGTATTACTATTTTTTTTATCTTTGTTATTAAGTTTAAATTATTATATCTATTATCCAAAACCTCCCAAACTAGTATCATAAAATTTCTAAAATTTGGGAGCGTATTTTATAGAGTATTTTTGATTTTTAATCCCTATGATTTTATTGCGGGGGTATGAGCCTTCGGGCTTCACGTACGTTAAGCTCTGAGGGAATATTTGTATATATTTATTTATTTATTCATTTTTCATGTGTGTTTATTAATTCATAAAAGGAGTAGTTTAAAGACTTATTAAATTAACTTAGGGATAATTTAAAATTAATTAGGTACCGTTCGTAAGAACGGGCGCGTAGGGGGTGCTCGTACCTTCCCCTCGCGTAACTGAACTCCCGACCCCAACTCTGGTAATGTAGACCGATTCTACCCCTAACGGGGTAGTAATAATGTGTTCTAACCGCACTAAAGGTTAGTGGCGACTCCTACACCATGTTTTTCCATGAAAATATTAAATTGATTTTTAATTTCGCCGCCCGGGGCACACGCGACCACGGGACGTCGCGACACTTAATACGAAGTATTTTCTTTAGTGAGTGTGGAGTAAGTGTGATCTTTAGGCCAAATACTTCGGTGTCAAATCCAACATCTTTCTTAACCAAGTTTGAGTAGAAAAGCTTAATCTGATCAGGGTAATATCCCTTAACTTGGTGAAGAACAAACTTATCCCATCCAATATTTTTGAACAACTCAAGAATCTTAGGAAAATTTTCTTCAAAGAAAGAGATATCTAGCACCTTACAAAACATTGGATCGATTGTAGAGATGTGATTTTGGTACAAAGCTTTTGCATGAGATGAAACTAACCATTTTTCAATTTCATTGTTGCTAACAAGTCTTGAAGAAGAAGCTTTGTCCTTTTTCCCAACTGATTTGGTTCTTAGCATATTGATGTAGCAGAAATTTGAGAAACCCTAGATGTGAAGGATTTAGGGTTTTTATGAAGTGACGTTGGGAAGAGGTTTGGAGAGGAGAAACTTAGGGAAGAGATTAAGAGAGGCCATTTTCGTGAAGGGTAGACGAGTGGACAGGCGTCTGGGCTTTTAAAAGAGTTTTTTTTATGTTAGATGAACATGAACCGCTGCGAGACAGTCATATGTCATCAAGTTGACAGTCGGTTGTCAACTATCTTTCCAGATAGACAGTAGCCTATCTGGTGCCTGCCTAGTGTCTGGCAGTCGTCTGCCCTTAAGAAGTTCTTTTCTCTCTTTAGTTAACCTCTTGTATATGTAACATTCCTAATTCCCGTCGGATAAATACAAATTGATCTTCAACTAGTGGTTTTGTTAATATATCAGCTAATTGATCATGAGTGTTAACAAATTCAAGAACTATTTCTTTCTTATCTACATTATCTCTTAGAAAATGATGACGTATATCAATATGTTTGGTTCTTGAATGTGATACTGGATTCTTTGAAATATTTATAGCGCTTGTATTATCACACTTTATAGGGACTGTTTAATATTGAATTTTGAAGTCCCTTAATTGTTGTTTCATATATAAAGTTTGAGCACAACAGCTCCCAGCTGCTATGTATTCTGCTTCAGCTGTAGATAATGCTACGAAATTTTGTTTCTTTGAAAACCAAGAAACTAGTGAGTGTCCTAGAAAGTGACAAGTCCTACTAGTGCCCTTTTTATCTATTTTGCATCCCGCATAATCCACATCTGAATAACTTATCATTTCGAAATCAGTTCCCTTTGGATATCACAAACCTAGATCAAGTGTGCCTAGTAAATATCTAAGGATTCGTTTAACTGCGATTTGATGTGATTCCTTAGGAGTCGATTGAAACCTAGTACACATCCATACACTAAACATGATATCTGGTCTACTTGCTGTTAAATAAAGTAAGCTTCCTATCATTCCTCGGTAATGTTTTGTATCTACTTGTTTTCCTTTTTCATCCTTGTCAAGACTTGTTGAGGTGTTCATGGGAGTTCCTATGGGTTTACTTTCCTCCATATCAAAATTTTTTTAACATGTCTTTGATATATTTAGTTTGATTTATGAATGTTCCATTTTTAACTTGTTTAATTTGTAACCCTAGGAAGTAATTTAATTCTCCCATCATGCTCATTTCAAACTCTCTTTGCATAGTTGTAGAAAATTCATTACATAAATCTTTATGAGTTGCTCCAAATATGATATTGTCAACATAAATTTGTAATATAAGCATATCATTATTTTTTATTTTTTTAAATAAAGTGTTATCTATCTTTCCTCTTGAAAAATTGTTTTGGAGTATAAACTTACTTAGTCTTTCATACCAAGCTCTAGGAGCTTCTTTCAATCCATATAAGCCTTTAGTTAACTTGAATACATGATTTGGGTTTTTAGAGTCTTCAAATCCTGGAGGTTGTTTAACATAAACTTCTTCATTTATATAACCATTTAGGAATGCACTTTTTACATCCATTTGGTATAATTTAAAGTCTTTATTGGCTGCATAGGCAAGAAGCATCCTTATAGCTTCCATTCTTGCTACGGGAGCAAAGGTTTCTTCGTAATCAATACCTTCTTCTTGATTATAGCCTTGTGCTACTAGCCTAACTTTATTTCTTACAACTACCCCATTTTCATCCTTTTTATTTCTAAACACCCATTTGGTTCCTATGATTGATTTATCTTTTGGTTTAGGTATAAGTTCTCATACTTGACTCTTTTCAAATTGATTTAGTTCCTCCTGCATAGCTATGATCCAAGAATCATCTTTTAAGGCTTCTTCTATATTCTTGGGTTCATCTTGATACAAAAAAGCATAATGGTTACAAATATTTTTCAATGAGGCTCTAGTGGTTATTCCTTTTGATGGTTCACCAAGAATTTGGTCTCTTGGGTGACTTTTAGCATATCTCCATTCTTTAGGTAGTTCTAGATTTTCTATGGTGTTTTCATTTGAAGCTTCATTATTATTTTCTTCTTTTATTTCCAAATTTTCTACTTTTTGTGAAATATCTTCTTTTTCATCATTCTTAACTTTATTTTCATTATTATTTGATTCATGAAACGTTATGTGTACTGATTCAATAATAGTAAGAGTCCTTTTATTATAAACCCTATAAGCTTTACTATTTGTAGAATAACTTAAGAAGATACCCTCATCAGATTTTGCATCGAACTTTCCTAAATCATCTTTAGTATTAAGAATAAAACATTTACACCCAAATATATGAAAGTAGGAAATGTTGGGTTTTCTACCTTTCCATAATTCATACGGTGTTTTGTCTATACTTGATCTTATGGATACTCTATTTATAATATAACAAGTTGTATTCACAGCTTCTGCCCCAAAGTATTTAGGTAGATTATTTTTGTTTATCATAGTTCTTGCCATTTCTTGGAGGGTTCTATTTTTTCTTTCTACAACTCCATTTTGTTGTACAGTCCTAGGTGCTGAAAAATTATGGTTTATTCCATGTTCATTACAGAATTTATCAACGTCTTTGTTTTTAAATTCTCTACCTTCATCACTTCTAAAATTTGTTATATTATAGCCTTTTTCATTTTGTAATTTCTTGCATAAGGTGATTAGCATGTCACAAGCTTCGTCTTTGTTTGCTAAGAATAATACCCAAGTAAATCTTGAATGGTCATCTACTATTACAAAATCATATTGTTTGCCTCCTAAGCTTAAGGTTCTAGTTTGACCAAATAAGTCTAAGTGCAAGAGTTCTAGGGGCCTTTTAGTAGATATGTATTTTTTTTTTTTTTGAAGCTTATTTTGACTTGCTTTCCCTTTTGGCATGCATCACACACTTTGTCTTTTATGAATTTAGTATTTAGTAATCCTTTTACAATATTTTTCATAGATAATTTGGATAAAAGATCCATACTAGCATGTCCTAGTTTCCTATGCCAAAGCCAACTCATTTCATTCATTGCAGCTAAACAAGTTACATTTTGATTTATTAAGTTCTCAAGGTTTATGCAATATATATTATTCATCCTATGAGCTATAAACAAGGTTTTATTGTTCTTGGGGTTTTGAATAACACATTTTTCTTTCTTAAAAGTTATTTCAAACTCTTTGTCATTTAATTGGCTTATGCTTAAAAGATTGTGTTTTAATCCTTTTACCAATAGCACATTATCAATGGTAAGAAAAGGTTCTTTACCTATATTTCCAATGGCAATAATTTTACCTTTGCCATTGTCGCCGAAGGTGACGTATCCCCCATCCTTTTGTTTTAATGTGGCGAACTTGGTTCTATCACCTGTCATGTGCCTTGAACACCCATTGTCCAAGTACCATTTATTCGTTGACGATGTAGTCCTAAAGCATACGTATAATGAGGGATTCATTGTATTAGTCTTTGGAACCCAAATTCTCTTAACTTTCTTTGAATTGTTTTTAGTTCCATTATTTACTTTCCATTCACCTTGTACTTTGACATATTTTCTTTTTAGTGGGCAATTGAACATTACATGACCCTTAGTCTTGCACATGTAGCAAGTGGTGTGTTCATGTTTATTGTTTGAAGAAGTACTAGCATAGTGCTTGGCTTCTTTGACAAAAAATCTGATGTATAATTTTTTATTCCTTTTTTTTTTTTTTGTTTTTCCATTATAACCCATCCCTTCTTTGTTTCCATTTAGTCTTTGTTGTCCAATCATGTTTTCAAAATTTTCTTTTCCTTTGGTAAAGTTATATATAATTTTCTCTTTATCCTCTACTGATTTTTTAAGTTCGTTTATCTCTAACTCCTTTTTATTTAAATCATCTTCTTTAATTTTTTCTATCTCTTGAGTAATTTCTTTTATTTCATCCTCTAATTTTTCAATACAAGAATCTTTCTCCTTTTCACTAGTTTTAGATGTTTCAAGTTGCTTCATTAATTATTTATTTTGATCTTTTAAAGTTATATTTCTCTTGGAAATTTTTATGAATCTTTTATGTAAAGAAAACAACTCAACTTGTAATTCCTTATAGGAGGGCATGTTGTCACAAGACTCATCACAAGACTCATTGTAAGATTTTTTTGAGGAGTAGTAGGAATTTACCTCTTCATTATTCGCCATGAAGCATATATTTGCCATCTCTTGTCCACTTGACTCGTTTTCCGTCTCGCTGGAGCTTGAATCATCCCAAGTGGCATTCATAGCTTCCTTCTTTTTCTTCTTGTCTTTCTTGAGTAACGGGCAGTCCGGCTTGATATGCCCTGGTTTCTTGCAATGATAGCATATAGGAGGTTCATTTTTACTTTTATTTTATTTTCTATTTGTCTTTCCTTTTTCAGGTTTCTTTTTATTAATCTTTCTAGGAAACCATTTATTTCTCCTATAGAATTTGCCTAATCTTTTAGTAATGAATGCTAATTCATCTTGATCTAAGTCGCTTGATTCACTTTCTTCTTCACTTGAGCTGTTACTAGAAGCTTTTAATGCAATGGACCTTTTATGCTTGAGTTCAAGATTTCTTTCTGTTAAAGTCATTTCATAGGTAAGTAGTGAACCTAT
This sequence comes from Malania oleifera, assembly GCF_029873635.1. Classification (NCBI taxonomy): domain Eukaryota; kingdom Viridiplantae; phylum Streptophyta; class Magnoliopsida; order Santalales; family Ximeniaceae; genus Malania; species Malania oleifera. The sequence continues at coordinate 71,271,831 of NC_080418.1, read as the reverse complement.
GAGTTCATCTAGAGAGGTGGTCTTAAGGTTTCTACCTTCCGTGATAGCAGTAGCCTTTGGTTCCCATATGAAGGGAAGGCCTCTTAGAATTTTTCTAATAATTTCGTAGGTAGTATAAGTCTTTCCTAAGACACTTAAGGAGTTGATTATGTGGGTAAACCTGGTGTACATACTTAAGATTGTTTTATCTGAATTCATTTTAAATGCTTCATACTCACTCGTTAACATATCTATCATGTTGTCCCTAACATCTTTTGTTCCTTCATATGTCACTTCTAATTTGTCCTATATTTCTTTAGCCGTCTTGCAGGCCATGACCCTATTGAACTCATTAGCATCTAAAGCATAGTATAGGGCATTTATAGCACTTGAATTTCTTTGGAGCATCTTATAGTCTATATCGGTCATATCTTTTTTCTCTTTGGGAATTTGTTTTCCATCTATTATCTTAGTAGGAATTAGGTCTTCATCCATAACTACTTCCCAAGCTTTCCAATCCATGTGTTGGAGATATATTTGCATTCTCTTTTTCTAAAAGGTATAGTTATGTCCACAAAAGATTGGTGGATGGGTTTAGGATTGGCCCTAACCAAAGGGTGCTACTCCTATATTTGTCATTTGATCTTTTTATAGTTTCTTGTTAAGAATTACTATAACTAGGCTCTAATACCAATTGAAATTGGAATAGCTTTCCCAAGAGGGGGGTGAATTGGGATTTTAAAAAATTTATTTCCCTTTTTAGTACTTTTGTGTTATAACAATAATCTATGCTCAACCACAATCACCAAATTGAATCAGAGAAATTTCAACCAAAAACAAAATATTTAATCACTTAATAAAAGCCATGTAGAAATGTGAAAAGCTTGCTGAATTTGCATAAGCCCTGTTGTTAATTTCCACAAATAACCTTCTTCCCAATGTTCAGCTTTTAAATAAACTTTTAATTTAATAAGTCAAGAATGATCAACCAATGTAGTCCATTTCGGTTTCCGCAATCAATGCTGATCAAAACCAAAACAAATTAACTTCTGGTCTATTTAACAACCAAACACTTAGAATTCAGAGTTTGATATAGCATCCACGCAATTTATAAATTTTGCTGAAAAGTAAAGAGTAGGGAAGAAAAAAGAACACAAGATTTTATGAGGTTCGACTTCAACACAGCCTACGTCCTCGCCCTTGGCAAAACCACCAAAGGATTCACTATCACTGTTCCTTTACCAAGTGGAACAATACCAATTACAACACTCCTTGGTTAAGGCTAGAGCCCGCCTTCTCCAAACAATATCCCCTTGTTTGGTCTAATGATTCAACACTCGAACCGTCAATCAATCTGCTGCAAAGATTTAAAAACAAGGCGTACAAGAATTTGCTCCTCAAGAGCTGATTAGTACAAATAAAACTATATACCTCAGTAAATTCGCAGAACAAAATTCAGATTAAAGCTCTAGAGTTTTATCATCATAGGAATCTTTCAATAGATGAAAGAATTAACAATTGAAGCACAATCTCAGTAAGACAATCAGCAGAGCTTTTGAGAATTTCGTGAATGTTGAGAGCAATGAAGAGCTTTCAAAATTTTAAAGTGCTTGAGAGAGAGTTTGATTGCTGATTTGAAATCTTGGTATTTAAATCAAAGCATCTTAAGGGTATTTATAGATAAGGAAAGGTTTCTTGCTTGTTCCCCAAGTTTACTTGGAGTAGGGTCCAAGTTTTGAAATAATGTGAGTTTCAAATAACTGAATTTTTAAAAATATGCCCGTTGAGAAATTTGAAATTTGCCACGAGCTAGACGACTGTGGGATCTCTGGCAGTCGTCTGTCCATGTATTTCATGCATATTTTTCACACACAAAAAAGTTGGCAATCAGCTGTCCTCAGGGTGGCAGTCGTCTGTCATTGAACAACTCAGTTTTAAAAAACATCCAGAATGGTGGCAGTCGGTTGACAGAACACACACAGACATCTCATTTGTCACTGGCAGTCGTCTATCAACAACTTGATAGTCGTCTGTCATGCTACTAACTTCTTAATTTAAGTTCTTTAATTGGTCAACCGTCTGTCCATAGACAAACAGTCGTTTGTCCAGCAAACATTTCTTCTTTTAAAAAACATTTTTAACTCTCTCATTTATTCTTAGATATTCTTGGAATATAAACTTGTTTAAATTTGAAAACCATGTTCCAAGACTTTAAAACTTTAGGTTTCTAAGTGTGTCTTTGCCTAATTAGCTTCAAAATGAAATTTCATACTTGAATCAACTTGAAGTACTTACAAAGTTTTGTTCTAAAAATAAATTTGACATTTTCTTTGCTTTGAGACACTTCTTTGCTTTGAGTTCTTTTTGTCACTGATATTGGATCTTTCAGACTTCCCTAAGCTTTATTGGATCCCTTTATGTAAGGCTTTCTTTGTTCCTTGATCCTTGTGAGCTTTCATGCTAGGGTATTTGAAGTTTTGAGCAAATCATCTTTGCCTAAAATAGTATCACTTGGAAACACATTAGATAACCTTACTTTGTTATCATCAAAATCAAGAGTTGTAAGCCTAGCTAGGCCAACATCATATACATTATTTTCAAAGATAACAAAATCATTTTGAGAAATACCCATACTCACATTGAGCTTCATTTCATATCATACATGAGGACATTGTGCTTATTGTTGTACACATCTGCTTTTTAGAAGCACCTTGGTTGTACAAAAAATATTTTATTTGAATATTGTTGTATTCCCGATGTGTGGTCGAAAGAGGGAGACTAGTCTTGTGAATAGTCCCAAATTGCTATGACTCGGTTAGGAGAGCACCAGACAACATTCAAGAAATTGGTTCATCTCATCGGAATGAGACATCTTAAAGATTTTAGCATAATGAGTTAATATATGGGTGACATCCAAGGGCGAGTGTTATGAAAATCATAAGGGATTAATGACTGTCACCCCTTAATTTTTTCCACCACCATAAATTCATTCCCATCCTTAATTCCCTATAAAAGGGCACCATCTCTGTAACAACCTACCTAATTTACCATAATTTTTTTTCCATAATAATATCCAATATTAAAATCCTAACAAATCATAATAAACCTAGATACCTAAGCAAAAGGAAACGTAAAATCATATACATATCAAATTATCCAACCAGCACAATACCAGAGTTTTACTACCCCTGTCATATACATACACGTATCCCAAAATATCCAAAAGTCGCCTAGGGTCGCCACCCAAAAATCTGTCAAACCCTAGTAAAATGACTTACCCTTCAAACAGGGTAGAACAACTGAACTCTAATGCTGCAAAGCTATATCCGCTCTTCTATCTGGGGCTCCTGAAATATTTATATAGCTGGGGTGAGACACCTTTTAGTAAACGAAATAAGATAATATCAGTGTGTGGCAATATGAGTATTTTCATGTTATACATATAACAGTACATAAATCATACTTGATAAAAATACCTGTATCATAACTGAGAAAACATATTTTATCATAACATGGTATAACATACTTAATTTCTATGCATATAAATCATCTCATATAACTGTACATGGAAAACACCCTGGATGGATAGCTGGCTAGTGTCATGTCTTACCCCCATATGACTGGATTGTGCGGCCCGAAGGTGGGACCTAACAATGGCTGGCCGACCACGTTAGATCAATATAAGTCTATAAGTACGATAGGTCTGCCCCTCTTAGTTCGGACACCAGAGGGATGCCTACACTACAATAAACCACATCAACTGCTGATCTCTCACTCCCCTTATGGCAAGCAGTAGCACTAACATATATATGATCGTGATCATATAGCTACGATACCGTGCTTCGTGAAAGCCTAAACCATGCCAACCAGGTTTTGATAACATATAGTATTTTTCCAAATAATGATACATGACTATTTCATAATAATATCTGCCATGTTAATATTTTCATAAAACCTTACATAACATATCATATAAAATTCACAACCTTTACGCCGGCATAACATATCATATAAAACCACAGCCCTTACACCTGCATATCATATAAAACCCTCGGCCCTTACGCCGATATATCATATAAAATCCTCGGTTTGCAAATCCCTATATCATTTTATTATTTTCCTGAAAGCAGTAATAACATACTTACTTTGTAAACATAATATTTCATCATCGTAATTTCCATGATAAATAATACCCATGCCACACAAAAAGGGGTAATATTCATATCATAAAACCTGTTCTAAAATCATATTTCTGATATTATACATGAAAACCATATTTATGATTAACAACATAATTTCAAACATAATTTTAGAATATACATATTTATATAAAATTCAATGTTGTAAAATAGTAAATACATTTTCATAAAATCCTGACTTAGTTTATCTCCTTACCTGACTTTCTGGGAAGCCCACAAAATAACTAATCCTGCACCTGCAGGGTTCCCCGTTTAACACCCTGAAAACAACATTGCCCCGAACAAAACTTTAGTATTTCTTCAAATACTACCTTTTTCTACATTTGTAGGAAAGCCAAATATTCAACATAAAACCTTACCCTAAACTTGGGATGGAGTCCAAGTTAGCCCCACCAATGATCTACTCCAGTAGATGATTGGTGCAAAACTGCAAGTGTACAGTATCGTAGTTTTATAATATAATGATGTGTAGAGTATCGTCATCAGGGATTGATGTCTTAATTTTACCAAGTACCGAAATTTTACTAACCTTGATTTTATTTGGAAAGATTAATAATTTTAGACTACAAAATTTAAATAAAGCTACTTTAAATAAATTATTCAAGAGAATTTAAAACTCAATGCCGCGTATCAAATTATTGATGGTGAAAACTTCTAAGAAACCGATTTCACGTAGTTTCTCACTATGCTTTACTCATCTAGCTAATTCGATTTCGTTTTCTCTGTTTGTTAGCAAATCTCCAATTTTTCCAAAGGCCTCTTTCGATAGCCAATTAGAACCTATTCTTGTTTATTATTTAACATAAGATTATGCAAATTCATAACGCAATAATGCAATAAGACCCTTGATTTTTAATGTTACGTAGGTTCATACAAGTCTTTCAATCTATATATTTACCTACACTGAATTACCCAAGATTTATCTTATAATCCCCCCTTTCGGTAGCAAATCACAAGACTAGTATCATTTAATTAATGACCAGTTAATTAAAAGCATTAAGCATAGAATAACTCAAACAAACAATAAAGGAAACTACTTTAGATTAGCATTAACGAGCAAGCATAGTTCGAAACTGGACTACATCGTTTTCCTAGAATACAAAAATTTAGTTCATTATGAAAATTAAATCCAACAATAAAAATTTCACCATGTTTTCTTTTACTTGGAGAGTAAAGGAAAAATCAACACTCGTAGCACCGCCGTCGCTCACCGCGAACACCCCTGTTGACGTTATTGGTCATATCCCGTTTTGATTATGACAAATACTCTGATATTTAATGGTTGATGAGTTTGTGTGCCGGACTAATCAGAAGTATCATATAGTGCATGCACATGGCACATGAAGTGAATACCTAAAGACCGTGAAAATTATTTCATGTTGTATTGTAATTTAATCATTTATCTGGGTCTATAATAGTAACATAAGAACATGGTCTATAATAATTAATGTCTTACCTGCATGGTAGGATGGATAAGCTCAAGACCATAGATGGACCTTAGGGAACACCCTTCGGTCGACTGAGGCCGGATTTTTTCAATGACCTCAAAAAGACCCAGAATGACCCTAGGATCCACATGCATGCATAAACATATATGCTTATATGGATAGGGTCAATGTATAAGGGAGTTAGAATCGAAATGCATTAAAAATGCATGTTCGGTCAACCGAACCTTCACAGTGTAAATCATTCGGTTGACCGAACCAGTCGAGCGGTCAACATTTTGACCATAGCTCGGTCGATCGTACTGTACGAAGTTCATATGACTTGGTTGACCGATCTCCCACTGAGTCAACCTTTGACTCATCAATTGACCAACCAAATTTAAATGGGCAAGGCCCTGGTTGACCGAACCCACACATGGGAAAATCCAACGCCCTGGTCAACCGAACTTCATAGTTCAAAATCACCTGGTCAACTGAACCGCGCAGAAATGGAAAAATCGCCTTGAGACCCTTAGTTCGGTCAACCAAAACTTTAGTTCAAATTTCGTCCGGTTGACTAAACTCAGTCACTTGGTCAACCAAACCTCGCGTCTAGTCGACCGGTGCTCTCAAGTTGGACATTATTTTTTACTACGGTTAAATTTTTAAATAGGGTTAATTATACTAAAATGTTTTTAAACAATCTTAATAATACCCTACATGTCCTGAACGGTTATATTTTTTGGGAACTCTATATATAGCCCTTCATTTGCAAAAATTAGTATGAGATTAGCAAAATAATTAGAAAATATCTTCTAAATCTCAAAAAGTCTATTTTTCATAGTCAAGCTATATACTCCCATTCTTACTCATCCATATTGCAAATACCACTTAGTAAGAGTGCTCTTCTGTTCATCTCACCAAGCTTAAACTTTCACTTGCTCGCTTTGATTGAGATTAATTTTTCTTTGAGAGTAAGCTTCTAGTTTTTCTAGGGGGATTCGTAAATTAGCCTTCCATAGAAAAACTTGTTTGAACTTCTGAGTTTTGCATTTTCATTGCAATACTCAAGAGTTCATATTGTATTTTGGTTGAGAAATAATATTTTACAAATCGATTTCAAATATCTTTTGTGGTTTATTTTGAGAAAAATAATTGTTGAAGGTATTTGAAATGTTCTTGAAGATAAATACTATTTTACAAACTAATTTCAAATATCTCTTGTGATTTATCTTGAGAAAATTATTTTGAGATATTTGGTAGCATGCTGAAGATCTTTGTTGCTATATCTTTTGATTGATAATCTCATCTTGATGCAAAGATCAAATAAATTTTTGCAAACCATTTTTGAATATCTTTTGTGGTTTATATTGAGAAAAATTATTTGTTGAGATATTTGACGTGTGCTTGTGATCTTTGTTTGTGCATTGTGATTGAAATCATAATTTGACACAAAGATCATATCATTTACACTCTCACGCACTGATTGCAATATTTGCATAAATATTTGAGAGTAGACACTTAGACTACACTAAGCTTATCAAATCCTATCTTTTGGTAGTACATTGATTATGTTGTGCGTATTGTAGTACATATCTACTTAGTTAAGAAGCACATTTGTTGTACACAAATTTTAATGAGAAATATGTTGTATTCCAGGCATGGCCTGAGGGGGCGGTACTCCAGCCCAGAAGGATTGTGTAGGTTGAGGTCAGCCCTGTGTTAATTGACCTGGTTATAAAGGTTGAGATCAGCCCTGTACTAATTGACATGGTTGTTTAGGTGCCACTCCATCCGTTAAGTGAGCCTATAGTGGTAATCCTTGTACTTGTTAGCCAAGGCGGGGACGTATGCACTTTGGCCGAACCTCGATAACATATCGTGTGTATCATTTACTTTTTTCACACTTTACTTTACTGTACGTGTATGCTTATTTATTGATTGCATAGATTGACCCTAGGTTGTGTAATACTGTTGTTAAACCGATTGACCTAGGTGATAATTTTTAAATTCCCAATTCACCCCCCCCCCTCTTGGGGTTGCACCAAAGCTAACAATTGGTATCAAAGCCTCGTAACTTAGACTTAAACATAATTTAGTAAAAGATCATGATGTCTCGTGTTAGTGTATCCCCTTCATATGAGGGAAGATTGGTCAAACACCCACTAGTATTCTGTGGTGATAACTATGTTGTATAGAAATTCAGAATGACTGTGTATGTGAAAGCTTGAAATTGGAAATTTTGGAATGTCATTGGTTAGGGTGATAGTGTGCCTATTAAATCCATTGGTTGTACTATTGTTCCTAAATCTGAGTGTGAATTGAATGATTATGATGGGAACTTAGTGCAGGTAGACTTTGATGCCATGAATATTATACTACTTGCTTTGGATTCTAATGTTTTATGAGAGGTTATGGCGTGTAGTAATACTAAGTAGATCTTTGATGAACTTGAGAGGAGATATGGAGCACCCATGCAAAACAAAGTGAACTCTCCATGTGACTCAAGCTCTACTGATCTTGAAGGAGGTAACCAGTGTTTTGTTGCTTTAACTAATAATGAGGTTATCTCTATTCCTTCAACTTTAGTAGATAAATCTTGAAATGATTCATATGATGATTTGAATGATGTGTCTGATTGTGAATCATATGATAGTAGTGATAGTGAGAGCATGCCCACTTATGAAGAATTGCAAATTGAATATATTAGAATTCATAAGTCACTTGTTAAAGCTAACAAAAGTTATACTGCTTTGAAAAACAAGTATGAGGCATCTTTGAAAGAATGTGAATCAAAAGTTCTTATTGAAAGGGAAAATGATTTAAAAATCAAACAGTTAGTAAACAGGAATGAAAAATTAGAAAAAGATTTGAATGTTGTAAGATCTCAAATTTCTAGTGATAATAAAAAGGATCTTCTCATTTCAGAACTTGAATGTAATGCGAACACAATGTCCAATAAATTCATAAAATTACAAAGTGTTTGCAAAGACTTGAAAAATTCAAAAATTCAAGATCTAGAAAAGAAAACAGAATACCTGTCTAAGATCATCCATATATTCACTAGAGGTAAATAAAATTTTGACAAACTTTTAGGTTCACAAAAGATGACCTTAGATAAGGAAGGTATAGGTTTTAATGGAGTTGAAAATAGGAAAAGGAAGAACCTATACATGGGGTACTTTGTAAAAGAATCGAAACATTATGCTAGTACCTCCTCCAATCCATACACCCACATGTGTCTTATGTAAAAAGAAGGGGCACATAAAATTTGATTGTCCTTTTAAAAGAAAATGTGTGAAACCCAAATGAGTATGGAAAGTCAGAGAATCACAGACTCCTAACCCATCAAGAATGAAAGATAGAAAAATGGTATGGGTTATTAAGAAATCAAACCCCTTGAAATTCAAGGAAGAATTTACTCAAACAGGAATTACATGATCACATAATTCTTCCTTAGCATTTAGGATTAGCCATAGGGGGTAGTGTTGACTAAAGGCTTAGGAAGTGATTAGGGCTGAAAATGTAAAATCTTAGTATATGTCCACTATTTAAATCTTTACATACTAAGTATTTTAAAAAATCAAGCCAATCCGCAAATCCAAGTATATAACCAATCTGAACTTAATGCTTATATTCATTAGTTAAAATATGAAATCATTGGCTACAGCTTAATTAAAATTCGCTTCCAAATGGACAAAAGCATCCTTGCTGGGTATAAAATTCTTAATGCTTATTCAGTGCTTGAATTCTTATGTTAAGCATACTCTATCCATGGCACAAGTTTTGAGTTGTAGGAAATGAATTCTTCTAGTTTAACATCTTATCCTAAACTCATATTGAAAGCCTAAAATGTCTAATAAATTTATTTTGTCATCACTTTAGGCTTTAGTACTTTTGATCATAACCCCTTATTTATTTGGTACTTATTAATAGACATTCCTCTTGAAATCAAAATTAAAGGCATTCACTAAAGAATTCAAGTTTTATTGACAAATCAAGATATCTTCTTTGAACTTTAAATGTGAAAATCCTCTAATTTTAGTTCATCTCCTCCATAGGAAATCTTTACCTTACCACGATCACATCAGGTAAAGATCCATCCTCTCATTGGTTTGTATCCTTGCTCCAAATTTGTGATCATATCTAAAGGATACATTCCAACCACCAAAGAGTGTCGGTTACTAGTTATTCATATCCTCCACAATGCTCTTTGCCAGAATACGTTAGGACATATTCTTTAGTATGCTTATCTTGTACAACGTCCTGCTACTACAAAAATACTCTTTCGAACATAATAGATATTAAAACTATAAGAGTATTTATTTTAATTCGCTTCATAAGCTCTCAAACATTAAATAAAATTCATTAGAGCTTCATCCTCATGAATTAAGTTGAATGGCTAAATTGGTTACCTAGGTCTCAATCTAGATGAATGTATCAAAATTCAAGTAGTCCTATGCACATGTAGTTTAAATCAAAAGTCATTCCAACTTGGGGCCTCTCACGTATTGTAAATCACAAGAAAAGAGGCAAATATAGGCTTAGACCTCTTAAAGAAATATCTATTGTGACCTTTTGATTAAGTTGAAAGCATCTAAAGCCAAGATATATATCATTGAAAATCTTAACACACTTGGCTGAAGAACTTGAAAAATAAGAAAAGGCATAAAATGAATTAGCCCATAACTTAGGGGGAGCATATATTCTTTCATGGTTATATAAATCAAAATGCTCTCATATTTTTATTTCATGCCTAAATGTCCATATGAGTACTGCACTGAATTCCTAACTATCCATGGTTATTTATTGTTCATGGTATCTAGTTGGATGGTTTACATTTTATATGGACAGTTGATTATACTACTTGATTGCATGCTTAATTTAGAATGCCTCCTGCATGGCGGATGCAGTTGATATGAATTGCATGCTAGCAATGAATTATAGGTTCTTGCATGCTCAAATTGAACTATATATTGCTTGCTTGAATCTATTAGGTATAGGTTTTATGGGAAAACGTCCGAAATTTTGCCAGGATTTTCCCATATAAAACTTGTGTTAAAGATGATTTTAATAAAATTAACCTTAAAATATTTTTAAAAAGATGAGTGAAAACTAATAAAAAATTAAGTTTCATCCTAACATAATCATCAGGTAGTTAGAGGAGCTCAACTCCATTCCTATAGAAAGATCATAAACGATTCATATGCATCAATTTACATTTTTTAATATTGAGACTCTTTTAAGAATCTTGAACATCATATCCAGCTCTTAAGGCTATATATTTAGATATGGATTGTTCTCGGTTATATGCTTTATTTCATGCCTTAACATATATTCTCTGATGCATTTTGAAGATTCTAGGGAGACTATACTGGTTACCATGTTTGAAATAAATCAGCTAATATCCAACGTAGTTATGTTAAAAGTTTTAAAATGATGGCTTATACAACTGAGCATAATGAAATTAAACCTTGATTAGTATAAGTAGTTAAAGAATCTAAGCACGTACTCAAATTGATAGGGGGAGCATCTGAAATTAAATGGCTATCATATTATGCTCACAAAATTTTTAGCTTAGATATGGTGTTGAATCAAATGTGGCATATGCTTGAATGAAATGGTTATATTGAAAATTTTTAAGTTGAAATATGTTATTTTGCCACAGTCAGTTGTGTAGCCATATGATCCTTGTTTTGAATTGCCTAATGTCTTTAGGATCTTTATGGTTGGTTTTTCTGGTTATATTTTAGTTTGTGCTTCATTGTCAAACTAGAAAATTTTTGCTTGCTTGCATTAAATTAAAGTCTCGTTTCAGCAAGCAACCCCCAACACCATTTTGCAAACATCATAAAGGGGATATATATTTATATATATACATATATATTTATTGTAATACTTTATGGCAAGAACTATTTTCAAAACTCAATTCTCTTGCCTCATTATTATTATTATATACATATAAGTTATAAAATTACATAACTGGTTCGGTAACTTCACATAAAAATGTATACGAACTAGTTAGACTGTGTTTATGCTCAAACTTCCTTTTGGTATCATATGTTGTGTGCTTTTAACTCAAATCTTTCACGGGTTTTATGACATGTGTCAATTGAAGTGGTTTGTGCATATATATGGTCTAATTCTGTTTTTCATGTCATCTAAATCATTTAAATGACCAGTTGTATTGTTTGTGTACTAAATTGCTGAAGTTATCTTTGTCATTCATTTTGCATTGTATGACTATTCTATCTCTTGAATGACAAAAAGTTATACTTCTATTTCATGTTTTAAGAATACTATACTGGTTAAGTAAATTATTGTGGATATATTGTCAATATATTAATCATTCAGCTCACTTGTTTATAGAGATTTTTGGGAAATGTTCCATTTTCAAAGGGCATACTACCGAATTTTCTAAAAACCTTTTCCCAAACATTTCCTGTATTCAAGTGATTATTTGCCTATATGCTTAAATGTTTATTTAGGCCCTTTTTGCTATTTCCAAAAGGGGGAGAAGTAGGCAAGTATTTGTCATCATCAAAAAGGGGGAGATTGTTGACCATATTGGTCATATCCTGTTTTGATTATGACAAATACTATGATATTTAAAGGTTGATGAGTTTGTGTGCAGGACTAGTCGGAAGTATCATATGGTGCACGCACATGAAATATGAAGTGAAGACCAAAAGACCCTGAAAATTATTTCATGTTGTATTGTAATTTAATCATTTATCTGGATTTGTAATAGTAACATAGGAACATGGTTTGTAATAATTAATGTCTTACCTATATGGTCGGATGGATAAGCTCAAGACCATAGATGGACCTTAGGGAACACCCTTCAGTTGACTGAGGCCAGATTTTTTTGATTTCCTCAAAAAGACCTAGAATGACCCTAGGATCCACATGCATGCATAAACATATATGCTTATATGGATAGGGTAAATGTATAAGGGAGTTAGAAATGAAATGCAATAAAAATGCATGTTCGGTCGATCGAAACTTCACAGTGTAAATCATTCGATCGACCAAACTGGTCAAGCGATCAACATTTTGCCCATAGCTCGATCGACCAGACTGTACCAAGTTCATATGACTTAGTCGACCGATCTCCCACCGAGTCAACCTTTGACTTGTCGATCGACTGACCAAATTTAAATGGGCAACACTCTGGTCGACCGAACCCACATGTGGGAAAATCCAATGCCCTGGTCGACCGAACATCATGGTTCAAAATCACCTGGTCGACCGAACTGTGCGAAAATGGAAAAATCGCCTTGAGACCCTTAGTTCGGTCGACCGAACTTTCAGTTCAAATTTCACCCAGTCGACTGAACTCAGTCACTTGGTCAATCGAACCTTGTGTCTGGTAGACCGGTGCTCTTGGGTTGGACATTATTTTTTACCGCAATTAAATTTTTAAACAGGGTTAATTATGCTAAAATGTTTTTAAACAATCTTAATAATACCCTACATGTCCTCAACAATTATATTTTTAGGGAACTCTATATATACCCCTTCATTTACAAAAATTAGTATGAGATTAGAAAAATAATTCGAAAATATCTTCTGAATCTCAAAAAGCCTATTTTTCATATTCATGTTATATACTCACATTCTTACTCATCCATATTGCAAATACCACTTAATAAGAGTGCTCTTTTGTTCATCTCACAAAGCTTAAACTCTCACTTGCTCGTTTTGATTGAGATTGATTTTTTCTTTGAGAGTAAGCTTCTAATTTTTCTAGGGGGTTTCGTAAATAAGCCTTTCATAGAAAAACTTCTTAGAACTTCTGAGTTTTTCATTTTCATTGCAAACCAATTTCAAATATCTCTTGTGATTTATCTTGAGAAAAATATTTTGAGATATTTGTTAGCGTGTTGAAGATCTTTGTTGTTGTATCTTTTGATTGATAATCTCATCTTGATACAAAGATCAAATAAATTTTTGCAAACCATTTTTGAATATCTCTTGTGGTTTATATTGAGAAAAATTATTTGTTGAGATATTTGAAGTGTGCTTGTGATCTTTGTTTGTGCACTATGATTGAAATCATTATTTGACACAAAGATCATATCATTTACACTCTCACGCACTGATTGCAATATTTGCATAAATATTTTAGAGTAGACACTTAGACTACACTGAGCTTATCAAATCCTATCTTTTGGTAGTGCATTGATTATACTGTGCGTATTGTAGTACATATCTGCTTAGTTGAGAAGCACATTTCTTGTACACAAATTTTAATGAGAAATATGTTGTATTCCAAGTGTGACCTGAGGGGGCGGTAATCCAATCCGGAAGGAGTGTGTAGGTTGAGGTCAACCCTGTGCTAATTGACCTGGTTGTTTAGGTGTCGCTCCACCCGTTAAGTAAGCCTATAGTGGTAATCCTTGTGCTTTTTAGTCAAGGCAGTGATGTAGGCACTTTGGCCGAACCTTGATAACATATCGCGTGTATCATTTACTTTTTTCACACTTTTCTTTTTTACACGTGTATGTTTATTTATTGATTGCATAGACTGACCCTAAGTTGTGTAATACTGTTGTTAAACCGATTGACCTAGGTGATCATTTTTAAACTCTCAATTCACCCCCCCCCCCCTCTTGGGGTTGCACCAAAGCTAACAACCCCGAGCACTGTTGTTGTTCACCGCCTTCCGATTCCGAAAAGATTTTAATTTACTGCGCGCCACCACCTCTTCTTTTCCGCTGTTCGTATTGTTTTTTTCCTACAGTGCCGCCTCTCTAAGATCCAAGAACGACTCCAAGAAAGCCTCCATGGGCATAGCCTCCACCAAAAGACAATCTTTGCGTGTGTGGCTTCCACCCAAGAAAAAAAATCCCCTTTTTGTCTCCTTTTCCAAACCTCCCAGCAAGAAGAAATATTTTCAAGCCTCCCTGTTTGCTTCTTGTGCCTGGCCTCCCCAATAGGGTTCTCCTCCTGCTACTCTAAAAAATATTAATATATATACCTATTTACCCTACAAACCCCATGCCTCATTCATTCCTTTTCCTTGCACGACCTCCTTTAGAAAAAACCCAGCGCACGACCTCTAATCTCCAATTAAAAGCCCCCCAGAAGAAGTTCCCAAGTGGCCTACCATCTTTGACTTTTCAAAATCTTAATCTTTCCTTTCTTTCCTTTTCTTTCTTTTCTTTTCTTTCTTTCCTTTCTTTTGTTCCTCACCCAGCGTGTTGCTAAGATGACCCGGCTACATAGCCGGGTCACATCATCTTTAATAATTTTTTTATTTTTTTATTTTCTTTTCTTTTTTTTCAAAAGCATATGGTCTGCCCTCGACTTTCAAGCCCGCTTTCTACCCTCCTACAGCCCGTAACTCTCAAGGCTTAAAACACAAAAATTGTTGAAAATTTCCTCAGCTTTCCACTGCATTTTGAATCGTCTAAATCAAATCCCGGATGAGAAAGTTTGCTCAGATTATGAAGTAGTGCCGAAATAATCTACAAAAACAGCGTATGGTAACTTCACGTCCAATTTCAACCTTGATACATCCAATTTTTCTCAAAACGCAAAACATGAAAGTTGTAGAGGGTTCTCTTAGCTTTATATATCATCTTGAATCATCTGAATCAGAGGTCAGATGAGAGCGTTACACATAGATTACAAAATAATATAAAAAATGGCCTCTCTTTGCGTGCATGACTCGGCTTCCGCAAATTATCCTTAAAATGTTCATGAAAATCCCGGATGCTCACAGTCTTGATTTAGACTCCACCTCATATACATGGCACCTCTTCATGCTCATGACCCATGTACATTCTAATTTCAAATTTAATGTTCAAAAAAACTATCTTGCAATAATCAAACAAGAGTGTCCATAAATGTTCGGCAACAGATAGGGTAATTATCTTAAAATTATCGGGTGAGCTCAATGATTAAACTATTAGAAAAAATTGGGCATTTTAATTAAAATTATGATCTTGAATGCATGAAACTAAATGCATAATTACGCAACTGTGGCGCATAATCACACCCCTCAACTAACGTTTTACTAGTCCCTAGCAAATAACGTGAATGCAATTCAAGGTGGTACCCACAAATTTCAATGAATGAATGCACATGCTACACAGCCATACTATTTCACATACATGAATATCACCAAATTACACATAAGATCATTCATACATAATGCACGCAACTCCGAAGTAAGTCATTTATGCAAGTATCATCATTATATAACCATTAAGAATAGTAAACTCATGTAAAATTAACCAACGAGCACAATTCAGATTTAATGTAGCCATATAAATTCAGGTATAAATAGGCGAAATCTTAAAGCATGTGTAATGTGTGTGTGACTCGTTACACCCAAGATATCCGTGGACACCTAAAGAACTGTCGCTTTGACTAGGCCTAAATAGTATACCCTCAAAAACACTCAAAAAGGATGGGTTCACTTATCGTACGTAAGGAGGAGTGCCATGATCAAACATCCCATGTACTATAAGGAACAAACACTAAATGTATGGAGTGGACCAGTATGAAAAGGATCCAGCTTATTTACGAGGTGTCGGGTCCTTCACCCTAACATCTTCTCACCTACTCGCCATATCCAATCAAGACCACCCTAGATCAACTTATTCACAAACCAGGCGTGAATACATCTGAGGCACTAGGCGGGTGAAGAGTCTTCATATGTGGAGAACATGTGTCATGTCCCTAACTTTTGTTGTAGTTGTGTGGAGCAGGTATTAATCTTTCACCTGTTCTAGGGTATTTCTATTTCTCTTTTTCTTTCTTCTGTTCATTTTTTAATTTCTTTAATTTCATGGTTAGTTAGTACAATCATAACACTTCTTTTTGTTGTTTTCATACCACCCATGTGCATCAAGCTCGAATAAGAGTCCATGAAATAAGTATATTTCTAGGGGTGACTTAGCCTTCACATCTTGAGTAGGCTACAAGACCTAGGTTTTTATCTCCCCACTAGATGTCACCTCTAGGCTAGCAATTCAAAAACTAAGACTAGTGTACAAAGAATATCCAAAAAAAAATAGGAAAAGTAGAGTTTTATGAACTCTGAGTTGATGTTAAAAACTCAAAAGAATGATAAATGGCTCAACAGTATCTCACAAGGTGTCACAGTCGCCACGAGCGTTCTCTCAATGTTCACAAGGAACCCTAAGTACTTCAAGTCACGTGAATGTGTATTTTTTTAAGCCTCAAGAGACACCATGTAGATACAAGAGTTTATATAGCCAAATTAACACAATTGAACTACCAATCAACTTTCAATGAGTTACGATTCCTAGTTTAGCCATATAAATAGAAACTACACATAAATGACCCAAGTGTGTACTCTTAGGTTATATGCAAGTATACGAAGGGCATAAATAGTGTCACACATGGCCTAATCATCCATATTCACACTTTTTTTTTCCAATGTAATTCAAAAATGAGAAAGAGTGAAGAAAAGGAGGAAACTTCCCTGGTGTTTTGGTGAATTCATCAAGGAATTAAATTTTCAACTTTGTACTCGTGCCAAATAAACCTGCGTCAAAAATCTAAATTAGTCAAAAGTGAATAGATAAATAAATAAAGTAATAAAGATAAAATAAAATAAAATAAAATAAACAAAAGAAAAACTCTTTGGGTTGCCTCCTATAAGCGCTTGTTTTAACGTCTCCAACCAGACTTTTCAATCTTCATCAACCAGGATCTCCAAAAGAAATAAATGCACAGTTCCTCTCCATTTGTTCTCCATAGTAGTGCTTCAGCTTCTAACCATTAACTCTAAATATTTTTCCTATCTTGTCCTTCAAGTCTATTGCTCCAAAAGGGAAAACTTTGTCAATTGTATAAGGACCTGTCCATCTTGATCTCAACTTACCCGGGAGGAGTTTTAATCTTGAGTTGAAGAGTAGAACTTGTTGTCCTAGAGCAAACTCATGCCTAAGAATCCGTTTGTCATACCACTTCTTCGTCTGCTCTTTGTAGATTTTTGCATTTTCATATGCATCACTTGAGAACGCATAGCGAAGATGCTCAGGGAATTGCTTCAACTTTGGAGATATAGGTTGCTGCATCTTTTCTTTAGAGATTATAGAATCCGTCTTTGCTACCATAGGTTCTAGCCTCCCCACACGCTATTGTGTTGTAATTTGCTGCAAGGATCGTTCTAGGTGATTAGCTGGTACATCTTTTTGAAAGGCTTTTTCTACACCTTACTGAATGACATCATTCCGAACTAGATTATCACCCCTTCAGGCCACGCCTGGAATGCAACAAATTCACTATACAGTTTGTGTACAAAATATATGCTTCTCAAACAAGCAGGTTTGTACCAATATAATCAACACACTACAGTATGATAGGATATGATAAGTTCAATGTAGTCTCAATATCTAATCTCAAAATAATGCTAGTATATCAATCAGAATGTGAGAGTGTATGTGTTAGGATCTTTGTGACAAGATAATAATACTAATCATAAGATGCAGCAACCAAGATCTTCAGTACACAAGCAAATATCTCAAAAAAATATATATTTTTCTCAAAATCACCCACAAGAGATATTTGAAATTGGTTTGTAAAATATTATTTCACAAAAAAAATACAATAAAAGTTCTTGAGTATTGCAATGATAATGCAAAACACACAAGCTCTAAGGAGTTTTTCCGAGGAAGACTTATTAACAAAGTCTCCAAGAAAAACTTAAAGCTTACTCTAAATAAAATAAATCTCAATCAAATAGATCAAATGAGAGTGTAAGTTTTATAAGATAATCACAAGAACACTCTTACTAAACGATTTTTGCAATAAGAATGAGTAAGAATGGAATAGGAGAGCTTGAATGTGAAAAATAGGGTTTTGGAATTTCAGAGAGAATTTGCTAATGATGTTTGCTAATTGGGTGCTAATCAAACCAAATGAGGGGGTATATATAGACATCCCAAAAAATATAACTGTTCGGGACCTATTTGGTATTTTTGAGAAATTTTAAATAGGGTTAATAAAAATTAACCATGTTTTAACCTCGATAAAATTCGAGCAACCCAAGAGTTTTGGTTGACCATTTTTAAGGTTCGGTTGACCAAATTTGTAAAGACCCGGAAGTTTAAAAGGATTAAAATAATTTAGAAATAAATAAAATAACAAATAAATAAATAAAAGGAATGATATGGGAAAAAAAATTAAAAAAAATTAATTAAGTAACTAAATTATTAGTTGTTAAATTAAATATTATCACATTGGATTTAAATAATAATAATAATTAAAATAAGATATATATATATATATATATATATATATAAGTAAGTTAATATATATATAAACATATAAGTTAAAGTAATATAATATAATATATATAAAGTAAGAAGAAGATAAGAAGAGAAGAAAGAAGAAGTAGAGAAGCAGCACGCGGCCCCCCACCCTCCTGAAAAATTTTATTTCTCCTGCACGCGAGCCACTCCCATCTCCGCCTCTCTCCTTCTCTCAATTTCTCAGTGAATTGGCAGCGGATTAGGAAACGGAAGGTGCCGTTGGAATCCTGGTTCCGCTGCCGACATTTCTATTGGAACAGATTGGTCGTGGGAATGACTTAGGCACTGCTCTTGGGGAAAGGTAATTTTTCCTCATTTTCTCAATTTTACTTTAAATCTGCTGTTAAATCGGCGAACGGGTACCACCACGTGGTCCTAGTCATCTTCGTTGTCATTTTGACGTAGGTAATTTTTCAATTGGGATTTTCTAAGCCCTACTTCAAAATAAGAGTGGGATTTGGGAAATTTGGCAAATTAGTTAAATATGCGGGTATAACTGTAAATTGAAAATTATGACCCTAGAAAATATTTAAATAGTATGTTATTTAGAAATAATTTAAATGAAATTAGGATTTTTGAATCAGAGTTCGGGTAAGCGCCGTAGGTATAATTTTGGGCCCCGTAGGCATAATTTAGAAAATTAAGTGGGAGTGTTAAATATTAGTTTAAATGTTAATTTGAGGTGTGTGAAGCCTAGGGAAGGCTAGATGGGTAGTATTTTGGGGAAATGAATTAATTAATTTGGGAAATTTGTTAATTTGGCTATATTTAAGGATATATTTATTTATTTAGAATTTATGGGCTTAGAAAATATTAAAATAATATTTTATTCGGGATTAATTACATGGGATTAGAATTTTTGAATCAGGAACCGGGTGAGCACCGCAAGTATTTTTCCGGAGTCCCTGTCGGTGTAGTTCAAGAAATAAAGTAAGGGAGAAATTTATATATTAAATCAGGTTTTTCATGAATCAAAAATGAACACGTGTTATTTATGTACATATGATTTTATGTGGGTTTAAAATGCCAGCCATGAAATTTATGTTTTTTGAGCCTAGGATTGTCGATATAGTTATGTATGTGTGAAAGTAAACAAACAAAAGTGAAAGGAATTTTCTAAGGAATTATGTAAGAAATGAAGTGTATTTTAAGCATGTAAATGTTAAATGTGGGTTGGCTTATTTTATGGGAAATATGTATGAATTTTACTGCTAAATTGTGTGGCATGAGAATATGTGCAAATTATATGTTAAATGTATGAGATGCAGGCTAAGTATGTAAAACAATGAGAATAAAATATGATATGGACAATGTTGCCTATGTATGTTAAATGCAACCAAGTAAATGTAAAACAGCTGAAAGACAGCCATGTTAGCAGATCTAGCACACTTCTATGTAGACTAACTGATGACAGATAAAAGGAGCTGTGTTAGCAGATCTAACACGTTTCTACGTAGACTAACTGATGATGGCTAAAGACCAGTTGTAGTATGAAGTAATGAAATGAAATGATATGCAATGAAATGACGATGAAAAGGCAATGAAATGAAATGACAAAGGTAAATGATGTAAATGGGAAAGAGTCACTTAAAGTGAAACGAAATGCAAAGTTAAGTTATGAACAAGAATGAATGTGCATGAATGTATAATGACAGAACATAATGATGTATTATGATAATAGAAGTATGTATGTACATAGAACATGTTACGATTGGGCGAGGCATACTCTTCGCCTGAGGGCTTGTTGAGTAAGGCGAGTGCACTAGTAGCTTCAGATGTGGCAGTAGCTGCATAACACACTAGGGCAGAGGGAACCTACTTGTATGGGCGGGTAGGATTCCCTATCCTTAGGCCCTTTGTCGGTAAACTATTGTTGAACTGTGTGAGTACGAGATTAATCTACCACTTGAGGGCTTACTAAGTAAGATGAGTGTTCTGATATGTTTTAATTGTGACCTTAGGGTTACCTAAGTATCAGAGCAGAGGGGTGCTACTTGTATGAGTGGGTAATCACCCCTATCCTTGGGTAATCTCGTGGGTTAAATATTTTCATGTGATTGTTTAGGTTCAGAAAACGATTTCAATGTTATATGATGATTTGCAAATGAAATAAAAATGATATCTATCTATCTCATGTTGGTCACACGCTGTTTTAATATGTATATTTCTTCCCTTACTGAGATGTGTCTCACCCGAATATGATTATTTCTTTTTCAGGACATCCTCGAGGTCGAGCTTAGGGAGCTCGAGGGTATTTAGCATTTTGAGGGACTTAAATAGAAAGGGTATATTTTCGAAACACTTTGGGGGAATGTAAATATTTATGTTTTAAGTTTTTATGTTTTAATCCTGTTGAGAACAGGATGGTTGTGAAAATACTAAAATGCTTTTGGAGATGTATGTATATATGGGAATACAGGTGTTGGATGGATACTTTCGATTATAGATAGAAATTAGTAAACTCTGGTATTGTATTATATGGAGATTTTGTTTATGTTTTCCGTTGTGTATGTTAGGTTAATTATGGATTATCAAGGATTTTATCCGGTATAACGCGCCGGACCCGGGTTTAAAGGGTCGGGGCGTTACAAAATTACTGGGTTTGGTCGACCAGGACATTTTTGAACTGAGGTTTCGGTTGACCATTTTTTAGGTGATTTTGGACCTCCGAGGTTCGGTTGACCAAGTCAAGTTCGGTTGACCAAATTTTATGGATTCAGTCGACCAAGTCATTTTATAACTAGATGTTCGGTCGACTAGGGTGTTAGGAAATCCCCACGTGCCAGTTCGGTCGATCAGAGCGTTGATGTTCATTTTAAGATTGGTCAACCAGATGGTCAACTGTTTGACCTTGGGGAGGTTCGGTCGACCGAAGTTGCTCTGTATGTTAGGGTTCGGTCGGCCAAACACACTAACTTTGTGCATTCAAGTCTTAATCTTATTTGAAGTCACCCCTATTCACATAGTAATTAATTCTTAATTATAGGGGGCTTTTTCATGCGATGTTTTGGGTCCTATGGTCAGTCTAAGGTCTTTGAGCTTATCTGTATTATCATGTATGCAATGCATTAATTATTACAGACCATTAATATTTAAATATTATAGACCAAAATAAAACTTAATTAAATTACAACAAATAAATATTTTGGGCTTTTATCTTCTTCAATTCCATATGCACCATATGAAACTTCTAATTGATCCTACACACAAACTCATCAAACATAAAATACCAAAGTATTTGTCATAATCAAAATGGGATTTGACCTATAAGGTCAACAATCTCCCTCTTTTTGATGATAAAAGATACCTTATGCAAAAGTGGGTACAGCCAAGAAAGGCTCCCCCTAAAATAATGCATAAAACAAAATTTAAAGATTTTAAAAGTTCAAACACATTTTCCTAAGGTACCCAATTTTTTCTAACTTCTCCCCTTTTTGGCAACAACAAAAAGGGTCATAATAAATTTGAAGCATATAGGCAAGACAATGAGTGAGAATTATTTAAATACAAGATATGGTTGGGAAGAATTTTAGAAATTTCAGCAGCATGCTGTTTGAAAATAGAGCATTTCCCAAAAATATCTGTATAGAAATGACCTGATTGAGTTCAAATTTACAATATATCCACAACAACTAATCCAAGCAGTCCAGTATGAATCAAAACGGAAAACATAAGTATAATTATCAACATGCAAAAGATATGATGGCCATGCAACATAAATAAATTCACAAGATATAAGGCAATGATAGATTTAAAGTTTTCAGAGCCATATGTTTCTAGGTGAGTAGCTCCCCCTAAGTTTATGCACTCTATCAAAAATCTATGTGGCCTCTCTATTATGCATTAGACCTAGCTTACATCTAATCTGTATGAACCTATCTTCCTGAAGAGGTTTGGTGAAAATATCAACTCACTACTCACTAGTACACACAAACTCAAGTGCCACATCCCCTTTCTACACATGATCACGAATGAAATGGTGTCTAATCTCAATATGTTTGGTTGGTGAATGTGAGATAGGATTTTTAGAGATATTAATTGTCTAGTATTATCACATTTAATTAGAACCGTATCGTAATGCAATCCAAAATCCATGAGTTGTTGCTTCATATAAAGCATTTGGGCACAACAACTTCCAGCCGCAATATATTCATCTTTGGCTGTGGATAAGGAAAATGAGTTATGTTTCTTGGAGAACCAAGAAACTAGAGATTGTCCTAAATAGTGACAAGTGCCGCTAGTACTCTTCCTATCAATCTTACTATTGGCAAAGTCAACATCAGTGTAGCTAACAATTTCAAATGTTGTATACTTAAGGTACCATAAGCCTAATTCTACAGTCCCAATTAGGTACCTAAGTATTCTTTTCATGGCTAACAAATGAAACTCCTTAGGAGCGGCTTGAAACCTAGCACACATACACATGCTAAACATGATATCAGGTTGACTAGCTGTAAGGTATAGGAGACTACCAATCATGCCACAATATAATTTCACATCAATAGGGATGCCTCGCTCATCATTATTAAGTTTCGTGGGAGAACTCATAGGAGTTCCCAAAATGTTGCCATCTTCCATATTAAATTTCTTTAGCAAGTCCCTAACATATTTAGATTGGCATATAAAGGTTCCATGTTTAGCTTGTTTAATTTGAAGTCCTAAGAAGAAACTCAGTTCACCCATCATGCTCATTTCAAATTCACTTCTCATGCATTTGGCAAACTCATTACACAATTCATCATTAGTTGCTCCAAAGATGATATCATCAACATATATTTGGACAAAGAGCAGATCATTTTTAGTTTTGATAAAAAGTGTAGTGTCAATTTTGCCCTTGGTAAAACCATTATCTAGGAGGAAACCACTAAACCTTTCATACCAAGGTCTAGGAGCTTGTTTCAATCCGTACAAGGCTTTGGACAACCGGTAAACATGATTAGGATATTTATGATTTTCAAACCCTGGGGGTTGTTCTACATATACTTCTTCATTTATATAGCCATTTAAGAATGCGCTTTTAACATCCATTTGGTACAATTTTAAGTTCTTAAAAGCAGCATAAGCAAGCAACATACGAATGGCTTCCATTCAAGCTACGGGAGGATAAGTTTCCTCAAAATCTATCCCTTCTTCCTGATTATATCCCTGGGCAACAAGTCTAACTTTGTTTCTAGTAACTACCCCATTTTCATCCTTTTTATTTATATAAACTCATGAAACTCTTCCTGCATAGACATTACCCACGATTCATCATCTATGGTTCCTTAATATTTTTGGGTTCTTCCTGGGATAAAATGCAAAATGACTTACTAGGTTTCTTAAGGAAGATTGGGTGGCTACACCACATGAAGGTCACCTATAATTTGATCTAAAGGATGGTTCCTAATGAATTTCCAATCCCTAGGCAGTTCATAAACCTCACTTTCAACTTTATTTTCTTCAATTGATTTATCATTGATTTTTGAATTTTTGTCAACATTATTTTCAATAGATAGCTTATCTAATCCCTTTCTAATATCAATATCAACTTCATCAACTCTTTTAGAAAAAGAATTAGATTCATCAAACACAACATGAATAGATTCAATAACAGGTAATGTTCTTTTATTAAAAACTCTATATGCTTTACTGTTAAGTGAGTAACCTAGGAAAATACCTTCATCAAATTTAGAGTCAAATTCCCCTAGGTGTTCATTATCTCTAAGTACAAAGCACTTACAACCAAATACATGAAAATAGGAAATGTTAGGTCTATGGTTATTCCACAATTCATATGGAGTCTTATTAAGTGAGGGCCTGATTAATACCCTGTTCATTACATAACAAGCAGTGTTCACTGCTTCGGCCCAGAAATATTTGGGTAATTTGTGTTTATTAAGCATAGTCCTACCCATTTCTTGCAAGGATCTATTTTTCCTTTCTACAACACCATTTTCTTGTGGAGTCCTAGGTGTAGAAAAATTATGTGAAATGCCCTCTAGGTCTCAATAGTTTTCCGTGCCATCATTTTTGAATTCAGTTCTCCTATCACTTCTTATGTGTGTGATTTTATAGCCTTTTTCATTTTGAATTCTTCTACATAATTTAGTGAATTGTTCACATAATTCATCTTTATGAGAAAGAAATAGCACCCAAGTGAACTTAGAAAAATCATCCACAATAACAAAAGCATACAATTTTCCACCTAGACTTTGAACTTGATTAGGACCAAATAAATCTAAGTGTAGCATTTCAAGTGGTCTAGTGGTGGATATGAATTTCTTTTTCCTAAAACTTGATTTAGTTTGCTTACCCATCTGACAGACATCACAACTTTTATCTTTCATAAAATGTATTTTTGGTAAGCCTTTAACTAAATCCTTTTTCACAAGTTTTGATAAGAGATCCATGCTAGCATGTCCTAGACGTCTATGCCACAACTAACTACCTTCATTTATAGCAGAAAAGCATGTAACTTGTTGAGAAACTAAATTATCAAAACTAGTGGTGTATACATTTTCATAACGTTCAGCAGTAAAAAGTACTTTATTATCAGATTTACTCTCAATGCATTAATCATTTTCAAAAGATACTTTATACCCTTTATCACACAATTAGCTAATACTTAACAAATCATGTTTCAAGCCATCAACAAGCAATACATTATCAATAACAAGAGAAGGTTCCTTACCAACCTTACCTACGCCGATGATTTTCCTTTTGTGTTGTCCCCGAATGTCACGAATCCTCCTTCATTGGGAGCGATGGATGCAAACTTGGCCTTGTCGCTGGTCATGTGCCGTGAGTAGTCGCTATCCAAGTACCATTTATCCTTGGAAGAGGACGACCTTAAACGCACCTACAAAAAAATCTAAGTAACTGATACTGGTCCCCAAATTCTGTTAGGTCCAAAGGGGTTAGTTCTTGATTCACCTTTGACTCTCCACACCTTTTTAATTTTTACATGCTTGTTTCTAAATGGATAGTCAAATTGAATGTGACCAATCTGTTTGCATTTAAAACATATCAATCAACACCGAGGATCTTTAGGTGAAATTTGGGAGTTTGATTTTCAAGTAAATTGTCCCAAGTAAAGATTAGGTCATCTCACATTTTCAATACCATTAAATCTGAGACCTTTTTTACTAAGAGAGTTTCTTTGGGCCCCAAGGAGTTTTTCAAAATTGTATTGGCCCTCAATGAATTTATAAATAATTTTGGAGCTATCCTCCAATTTTTTTTCAAGTTCAGCCATTTTCACATTCTTTTCTTCTTGCCAAGTGGAATGAACAGATTTTCCCATTTCAACAAGCTTTGAATAATTTTCACATTTTTTTTTCAAAAAATCATTTTCCTTAGTCATGTTATCTAGCAATTTTGACATGCGAATATATTCATATTGCAATTCTTTATAAGTAGGAATGCTATCAAAATCACAATCATCATCATCATAATAATATGAAGATAAGGAGCAGGAAGACAATACTTCATCACCGTGTGCCATCAAACACAGGTTAGCAACCTCTGAATCACTGCAATCTAAATCAGAATCATTGTTACTTTGTAACGAGGTTCCTGCTTTCATGGCTTTCTTCTTTTTCCTAGATTCCTTCTTCAGCAACAGGCAGTCGGGCTTGATGTGCTCGACCTTGTTACAATTGTAACACATGGGAGCATTTGATTTTTCTTTTCTTCTTTTGGATTCTCCCTTCTCAGATACTGAATCTCTGAACTTTCTATATGGCCTACTGTTCTTTTTAAAGAACCTGCTGAACTTCTGAGTAAGCATAGTCATATCATCTCTAGATTCAGGTTCACTGCACTCACTAGAAGTATTAGTAAACGTTTTTAAGGCAGACACTTTCTTCATTCTATTGTGCTAATTTAGTCTCTCATTAATAGCTAACTTATAGGTGATAAATGAACCTATTAGTTCATCTAGTGACATAGCCTTAAGGTCTCTACCCTCAAATATGGCCTTAGCCTTTGCTTCCCAAACAGGAGGCAAACCCCTAAGTATTTTTCTGATCATTTCATAAGTGGGATAGGTATTACCTAATGCATGCAGTGAATTAATAATGTGTATGAAGCGAGTGTACATACTCTGAATGGACTCACCTGTATTCATTCTAAATGTTTCATACTCACTGGTCAACATGTCTATCCTACTATCCTTAACGTCTCTAGTACCCTCATAGGTGACCTCTAACTTATCCCAAATCTCCTTAGCAGAAGAACAAGTCATAACTCTGTTAAATTCATTAACATCAAGTCCATACTAGAGATTATTCATGGCAGTAGCATTTAAACTAATAGCTTTCATAACTTCATCAGTATATTCATCTTTTGTCTTAGGAACTTTAGTTTCACCTTCAGTTTTCATGGGGACATAGTTTCCTTTAGAGACAACTCTCCACACTTTCCAGTCAATATTCTGCAGATAAATAAGCATCATTTGTTTCCAGAAAGTGTAATTAACACCGCTGAAAACAAAAGGACGTGTGGAAGAGGGTCCCTTAGGGAAATGGGTTATAGTATTATGAGCCATTTCGATCTTTTGCAGAAAAATGGTTAAGTCTAAGCAACCTGGCTTTGATGCCAATTATTGGTTTTACTGTGATCCCAATAAGGGGATGAATTGGTATTTTAAAATTTTTCTCTCCAAGGTCAGATATCTAGCACCAGTATTATACAACCCTAGGGTCGATCTAAAGCAGATAATTAAATGAATCAACAAATGCAGCTGAAATTAAAATGTGTAAATAAATTACTCAAGCAAGCACAGTAAATCAAGTAGGACACCAGATATGTTATCGAGGTTTGGAAAATGTGCCTACGTCCTCGCCTTGGCTCACAAGCACAAGGATTCCACTACGGCTCACTTAACGAGTGGATGGGCACCTAATACAACCACATCAATTAATGGGGCTAACCTTAACCTATACAATCATTTCGGGCTAGATTATCACCCCTTCAAGCCACGCCTGGAATACAATAAATTCACAATATAATTTGTGTACAAAATATATGTGTTGACTCTATGAGTCAAATCCTGTTTTGATAATGACAAATCACTCGGTATTTGATCTGTGCTTTGAGAATGTGAGCAGGAACATTACTTAGCATGCACGGAACGTGATGAAGTTATGGAAGCCACGAAGATTAAAGCATACATATATATATATATATATATATATATATATATATATATATATATACTGGCACAAGCTATGGAACTAAGAAGAGTAGAAGAATGAAGATGCAAGCATCAAGTTCAAGATCGTCATGAGAATGGGTATTTAGAATTGATGTATGTGCATATTTTATATGATATTGCTAGAAGCTCAAAATATATACACATGCATCTCATGAAAACCTTCTAAAGTTAAATATGGATTTAGAGAATTTATTTTTAAACCTTGGAAAATGTTTTATAAGAGGTTAAAGCAAGAGAGCTCAAATGATTTTAAAAAACTAAACTAAAAATTCTGAAGAGGGTCTGCCCAGACGACTGAGGATTACCCTTAGAAGTCTAAAGATTCAACTTCAAACAACTAAAGTTTTTCTTCAGACATCTGAAGAATTTCCTCAGAAGATTGAAGAATTAGTTCAGTCATCTAAAGATTTAATTACTGAAACACAGAACAAGCATAACACCCTCAGATGTCTAAACCTACAGTTTAGTCATCTAAACGAGGGACTGCAGAAGACGGAACCCTCAGTTCAGTCATTTGACCCTGTGTCCAGACTATAATTTTCAATGCTTTAAGGAACATTAGACGTCTAAACCCGAATCTTCAGTCGTCTACACCTGCAGGAATTTTAAAAATCAAATCTTTATCGAGAGAACACGCGGGTTATACACTTGACCAAATTGATCCAATGGTCAGGACTTATCCTAAGGCCGAGATTACCTATATAATCAACCTCTAAACCATAGTGCCTCAATTTTTGCAATAGAATTGGGAGCCTTGAATGTATACACATCTCTGAACATTGTTAAACTTATTGCTAAGCTCTTGTCTACGATTTCAAAGCATTTACATCATATTAAAGCTTGTGCTACGTTGATTTTCAAAAGGGGTTCCAGCAACTATTGTGCAAATAACTTTGGTATTAAGGTTTGGTGATCAAACTAAGTTTTTGCTTGTTCTCAAAGAGTTTTTCATCTCACAAACTTATCATTAAATATTCATTTTGAGAAGTTGATCTTGAGTTATTATCTATATATATATATATATATATATATATATATATATATATATATTTGTGGAAGATCACTACTTGAGAAAAGTTTTTGTTTAAAACTAAAATCTTGAAGAAAGTTTTAAATATATCTTCATTCAAAGGGTTGCATTTTGATTAGTGTAAGAAGTATTTGATTGCAAATCCTAAGAACCTCTAAGTACATATTATTGAGGGATATTATTTTTCAAACATAGTGTTTAAATCTTTGCTATATTCAAAGTTGTTTATTTATTTATTCAAAGATCCAACGTTACAGATTATTGATAACAAGAATTTAGATCTGCGTATTATCAAAGATTATTTTTGAAAGGATCTTGTTTTCTAATCTTACGTAAAGTATTCTGAAATTGAACCTTATTTTTTTCTCCAAATATTTATGAAATCATATTTAGGAGATATTGATTTAAAGGATTGATTTGTAAAGCATATCATTCATATAACGATATCATCGTTACATACATACTGAGCTTCAAGTTTTATCATATGGATATGTGTTAGGTTTTCCATTGTACTCACTAGCTTTGTTAGAAGCAATATTGAGTTTTTGAAAATTTTAAATTTTATATTGTAATCACGGTTCGTATTGTGAACCAGGTGAGGAGAAAGTTGTGCCTCTTGTAAGCAGCGGATTGTAAGGGAAGCTCCATCCCGGTTAAAGGAGCAGAGATTTAGTGGAATCCTTGAGTGGGTTGCTAAAGGCGAGGATGTAGGCTGGGTTGGCTGAACCTTGTAAAATCGTGTTTGCCTTCTCTCTTCCCTTATCTTTTTAATTTTCGCTTGCATTTATTATCAACTTTTGTATGGTTGTATAATGATTTATATTATATGCACTTGATAATTAATTGGGTAAAATAGAATTTATTGAGATAATAATTTGAATTAATTTCAAGCCCCTGCAATTAATTTGTTAAATATTGAAATAGGGATTAAGTGGTAAAATAAACTTAAAGATTTTTAAAATACCCAATTCACCCCCCTTCTTGGGATTGCACCTAAATTAATATTTGGTATAAGAGAGGGTTTACATAGACTTAACTATTCATTTTGTAAAAAGATCACATGGCACACATCGGTGTAAATCCATTCGTCGAGGGACACTCGTCCACAAGACCACCAATTTTCTACGGTGTAAATTACACCTATTGGAAACGTAGGATGAGTATATATCTTTTGAATATTGATTGGAAAGTATGGAAAATAGTTTCCAAGGGAAACCATGTTCCTATAAAAGTAGTTGACAAGGTAAATGTTCCTAAGACTGAAGATGAATATACAGAGGAAGACTGGAAATCTATGCAAATAAATGCTATTGCAATGAACTTGTTATTCTGTGCACTAGATGTAAATGAATTTAATAGGGTGATGGCCTGTAACACTGCTAAAGAGATTTGGGAAATATTAGAAGTCACATATGAAGGTACTAAGGAAGGGTACTAAGGAAGTAAAAGATAGTAGGATAGACATGCTCACTAGTGAATATGAGGCATTTAAAATGACTACTGATGAATCCATTCAATCCATGTACACTAGATTCACACACATCACAAATTCTTTAAATGCTCTTGGTAAATCTTACCCTCCTTATGAGTTGATCAGGAAAATACTTAGGGGACTACCTCCAGTTTGGGAAGCTAAAGCTACTGCAATAGCAGAAGGGAGAAATCTGAAGGAGATGTCTATTGATGAATTAATTGGATCGCTCATCACCTATGAGCTTGCAATAAATGAGAGGAAGAATAAGTAAACTAAAGCAAAGAAAGTTACAGCACTTAAGGCATCATCTCACTGCTCCAATGACGGAAGTGATTCAGAATCGGATGAAAACATGGCACTTATCACTAAGAAATTTGGAGAGTTCATGAGAAAGAACGAGAAATACACTAGAAAATTCAAGGGCTCAAAAACAGAAAAGGGAGAGTCAAGCAGAAGGAAGCAAACGGATGATCCTCCTATGTGTTATAACTGTAGAGAATTTGGACATATCAAGCTAGATTGTCCCCAGTTGAAGAAAGTGTCTAAGAAGAAGAAGAAGAAGAAGAAGAAGAAGGCTCTAAAGGTAGGCTGGGACACTTACAGTACTAGTAGTTCAGAATCTGAATACAGTGATGATGAGATTGCGAATCTATGTCTGATGGCTCATGATGACCACGAGGTACAATCTTTTTGTTCTACTTCATCTTACTATTCAATGATCCAGAAAATCAAAGTAGCATGCTTTCTTATGATGAATTACATCAGGAATATCTGTATACCCTTAAAATGTTTGAGAAAATGAATAAGAAAAATTCTGGTTTGAAATTAAAATTGAAAGAATTTTCGAAGTTAATTGAAAGTCAAAATGAATCTTATGCATCTCTAATGAAAGACAAGGATATGAAAATTGAGGAGTTAGAAAAGAATTTGAAAGATAAATCTAAGATTATTTGTAAATTTAAAAAAGGTCAAAAGAATTTTGAAAAACTCCTAGGAGCTCAAAGAAATTCCCTAGATAAGGAATGTAACGACCCAAAAAAAAAATAATGATGTTTAAATAATAAAGAGAGAGGGAAATGGAAATAAAAATAGAAGGAGGCAGTAGGCTTCATCGACGAACGCTTCGCGTTCGTCGACAACATTGCACTTTGAAGATAATAACCCAAAAGATTTTTCCACAGGGCCTTATCGACGAGAGCATAAAGGGACCTCGTCGACGAAGCCATGCCTCATTGACAAGAAGATACAAAGAAGGCTTTTTAGGACAGCCTGAAATTCATCGACAATGGAGGAAATTCGTCGACGAAACTATTAAAGGACTCATCGACGAAGTGACGTGTCTCGTCGACGAATTTGGCTCTATAAATAGTGAAAACCTAGATTTTTAATGAAATTTCAGCGCAGGAAACCCTCTCCTCTCTCTCTCTACGTCCCTCTCTCCTTCTCTCTTTGATTACAGGTCCGTTTTACACTGGATCGACGATCTGAAGCCACCACGACGCTCCTAGCGAAATTCTCTCCAAGTCTGCTGGAGCTGATCGTTGGTGGAGTTGGTTTGGATTTCGTCCCAATCTCAAGGTAAGACATTTTCTTCAGTATTTTTCTTTTCCTCAGTTATAAGTAATACAATACACGAAGAAATACTGATGTTTTGTTCTGGGGGATTTTATTTTCAAGGTGTTGAGTGGAGAACCTTGTGGGTATAGGGTTAAAGTACAGTAGGGACCTTTCAGAGATAAGGTAAGGGAAATATTCTATGCTAGGAATTGTTATAATGTTTATAGAGATTTTACACATATGTATACACCAGCTTATTGCCTAGTTTTACAGAATATGAGATTTAAATGCTTATGTGGCCTGAGTAGATATTTATGTGATGAAGAACTTATATAGTTTTTATAGTATATCATACTATACTGAATACACAGATATAGACAGCATATACAGTTTATATAGTTTTTCCTAGTATATGGAGTTATACAAAATATACAGATATAACTATATATTCACAGAGATTATACAGAAAGATATACATACATATACAACTTTTATTCGAATAGTTTCATAAAACATATATATATATATATGTATATATATATATATATATATATATATATATATACATACATACATATACATGTATACAGTTTTACTCATATCAGTATATTACAGCTTTATTCAGAACAGTATATAAAGTGTTTATAGTATGTCATGTTTCCTATTACCATAACATACAAAGTATACAGACAGAGTAAATAGACAGAGTATACAGAAAAATATACAAAGATAGCATCAAGATGCTACTGATACAGAATATAGAGATTACAGAGTTTACAGTACAAAAAAATAGCGTTATGGTAATTTTGGAAACATGATGAAAATAGTAAAAGAGTATATATGTGTATATATAGTATCGGATCCCTAAAGAAGATTACAGACAAATATAGTACAGTAAAGAATATAGAGCACGGTACCATTGCTAGATACAAATAGAGTGCAACCACATATCTTAGATAGTGTGTGGGTACCGTCGATCGTGCTCGAAGAGTATGCAGCTCCCCAGTTCATTGGGTGGAGGGGGCCGGTTTGATGAGGTAGCAGCTAGTCCCGTGCCTAGGAGAGTATGCAGTTTGGTCGGGCAGAGGTAGTGTAGAGTATATTGACTTATTTGGAGGGCCGACCATATTATGTCCCGCCTACGGGCCACACAACCCTATCATGAGGGGTCAAATCATGACATACAAAGTTCCAGGGATAAAGCACAGTTATGTATATGTATACAGTTTTACAGTATCTGATGAGTATAGTATGATATTAGCAATATGAAAAGGAGAAAATACAGAAGATATATTTATATTTTAAATTTTGAAAAGAAAGATATGCTTTACAGATTTACTATTGTATTATAGTTCAGTTGTTATTTAAACAGTGCTCCTAACTTAGTTGCCACACACTAGTAATAGCATATTTCCACTTACTGAGCGTCGACTCACCCCATGACTTTAACATTTTTCAGGTGAGCCAGCTGGGCGAGCAGATCAGGCTCACAGATAGAGAGTATATTAATTACCCTAGTTTAGAGGGTAAGTTTGTGTTGGGTTTTGTATTTTGGGACATATATTTTGGAGAGAGATGTATTATATAGTTATGGTTTAGAAATACAGATTCTTGGTATTGTATGATGTGTATGGACGTATGGATTACGTTTCCGCTACATAGGTATGATTTTATATTCAGATTTACCCAGGTGCCTTCCGAGGCACGAGTTCCATAGCAGGGGGTATCAGAACAGTTAATATATATATATATATATATATATATATATATAATGATGTAAATTTTAAGGGTGTCATAATTTGGTATGAGAACCTAGTTTGCTAGGTTCTGTAGACTTTAGAGTGCACCAAAAAATAATACCAGAATATACAAAAAGAATTTTAGGTTTTGTTCTGTGATCTGGATACAAGACTTTTGTGGTGGTTTCTATGTTTTTCCTGGGATGACGACTTTAGGAAAGTCATAGTAAACTATCGATGAGTTATGTATTTAGGTTATGGGATGTGATTTGGGGTTAGGATCAAAAGGGATGGTTAATAGAGAGTTTGGAGTTTCAGTTGAATAAGTTGGGTCTGTAGGAAAATAGAATTCTAAAATGATGTTCTATGTGTTTGCAGGATGGACCAAGGAGGCAATAGCACTCACGCTAGTGGGGATGATGGTGCTAGTTTTTCTAGCACAGCAGGTGGGGATTCAGATGTTGTGCTACGTAGTGTGGCTCAGCAAGTTATGGCTGAGATTGCATGGACCTCTAGAGAGCAGGAAGGTCCATCTTTGGCTTAGGGATGTACCATAGAGAAATTCATGAAGATTCTGATGGTACATCATTGCACCGATGAGTAGAGAGTTTTATATGCTACGAATAGGCTGGCGGGGGAGGTCGAGAGATGGTGTTCAGCCACCAGACTTGTTCTTCGATAGATATTACCCTGCCTCAATCAGAGAGGCTCGAGTACAGGATTTTCTAAGCTTGTCCCAGGGATCATTGACTGTCTAGTAGTACACGGTGAGATTTATTGAGCTCTCGCATTTCTGCCCATATATTGTCCCCGATGGGGTGAAGAAGGCCAAAATGTTCGAGAGGAACTTAAGGCAAGATATTTACAGGCAGGTGGCAATACTGAGGATCCAGGATTTTGTAGAGTTGGTTGACAGGGCCACTATAGCAGAGGAGAGTCTATCTAGAAAGATGAAGACACGGAGTTAGAGGAAGAGGACTGCGCCCTTGAGTTTTCAGGCGGGTCCCAGCCGAGGCCCTTGGAGAGGAGGTAGATCTGGCGAAGGCCAGAGGCAGATGGTAGAGCATGGGGGATTTCAGAGTGGACAACTTCCTACTATTTGTCCTAGATACGGATGGAGACATCCTGGTCAGTGCTTATTGGGGGAGAATTTCTATTATTGTTGCGGGAGACCCAACCATATGGCTCAATCGTGTCGGATGCTGTCGAATTATGCACTGGCTCCCAGACCATTTTAAGGTGGATATCAAGCACCCCGCGGAGGTCAGCAGAGAAATACTGCATAGGCGAAAGTCTATGCGTTGACGCCGGGAGACACTGAGACGACTGGAGATGTGGTCACAGGTACCCTTACTGCTTTACCATATAAAATTGTTGTTTTTTTTTATATAGGTGCCACCCACTCTTTTATATCGGTAGGGTATGTCAGAATAACTGGGGTAGAGACTCAGCTACTAGATGTAGAATTATCTGTGGGTACACCGATGGGATCAGTGGTAAAATGCAGGAAGGTGCAACGAAATTTTCCAGTAAGTATTCAAGGGAGGGTGTTGTTAGCTGATCTAGTAGTTCTAGATATGCAGGGGTTTGATGTGATATTGGGCATGGATTGGCTAGCTACTTATTATGCTAGCACAGAGTGACATCAGAAAGAAGTGATTTTTAGACCCCTGAGTGAGCAAGAGTACGGATTCGTAGGATCACGCGTATGTGCCACACCACAGCTGGTGTCAGCTATTCAGGTGAGAGGCTACTGTAGGGTGGTTGTCAGGGGTATATCGCATACCTAAAAGAATTTCCAAAAGAAGAATTGAGACAAGCTGACATACCAGAAGTGAGAGAGTTTCCAGATGTATTTCTAGAAGAACTACCTGGTGTGCCACCTGATCATGAGATTGAGTTCACTATAGACCTGTTGCCGGGATCTGCGCCAGTATCTAAAGCACCATACCTTATGGCCCCAGTCGAGTTGAAAGAACTGAAAGATCAGCTATAGGAATTACTAGATAAAGGTTTTATCAGGCCCAGTGTGTCGCCCTGGGGAGTGCCAGTTTTATTCGTGAAAAAGAAAGATGGAACCATGAGATTATGCATCGATTATAAGGAGATAAACATATTGACAGTCAAAAATAAATATCCTCTCCCTAGGATTGATGACTTGTTTGATCAGCTTCAGGGGACACAAAAAAACTCTAAAATTCATTTGCAGTCAGACTACCATCAGGTGAAAGTTAGAGCAGAGGATATTTTGAAGACCGCGTTTCATACCAGGTATGGGCATTATGAGTTCTTAGTGATGCCATTCAGGTTGACTAATGCACCAGCAGTATTTATGGATTTGATGAATCGGGTGTTTCATCAGTATTTGGACCAATTTGTTGTTGTATTTATTGATGATATACTAGTCTATTCGAGGAGTTTTGAGGAGCACGAGCATCATTTGAGGCTGGTGTTGTAGATATTAAGAGAAAGGAAATTGTATGCAAAATTAAAGAAATGTGAGTTCTAGTTAAGGAAGGTTACTTTTCTCGGCCATGTGATCTCTAAAGCAGGTGTATCAGTTGATCCAAGTAAAATAAAGGCAGTGGTGAGTTGGGAAAGGCCGAGAAATGTTCAGGAAGTTAGGAGTTTTCTGGGATTAGTAGGTTATTACTGGCGCTTTGTGGATGGTTTCTCCAGGCTATCAGATTTATTAACACGACTTACAAGGAAAAATATAAAGTTTGACTGGACCGACGACTATGAGCAGAGTTTTCAGGAGTTAAAGCGGCGGTTAGCTTCAACTCCAGTACTGGCTATTCCTTCATAGAAGGATGGGTTTGTAATATACAGTGATGCCTCTTTGAAGGGTCTTAGATGCGTGTTGATACAGCACAGCAGGGTTATTGCATATGCTTCTAGGCAGCTTAAAGAATATGAGAAAAATTATCCTGTCCATGATTTAGAGCTTGCTGCAGTGGTGTATGCTCTTAAAGATTGGAGGCATTATCTATATGGTGGAAAGTGCAAGATTTTCACGGATCACAAGAGCCTGAAATATTTCTTTACCCAGAAAGAGTTGAATATGAGAAAAAGAAGGTGGCTAGAGCTTATTAAAGACTATGATTGCATGATTAGTTACCACCCAGGAAAAGTGAATGTAGTGGCAGATGTTCTAAGTAGGAAATCAGTGGGTCCAGTGTTAGCAGCCATGGAGATTTAGCACTCGATTCTAATGGATTTAAAGAGACTCGGTATAGAATTGGTGGAAGATAGTCCTCAGGCATTTGTTGCCAGTCTAGTGGTTCAGCCTACGCTATACGAGAGGATTAAAACAACTCAAGGTGATGATGCGGAGTTGGTAGAGGTAATGGCTAGAGTGCGGGAGGGTCAAGGAGAGGAGTTCAGCATTTCAGATGACGAAGCCATGTGATTCCGTGCTAGGCTCTGTGTTCCTACAGATACCGAGATCAGGAAAACTATATTAGAGGAGGCTCACAGATCCCTATACACCATACATCCAGGTAGCACTAAAATGTATCAGGATCTGCGGGAGTACTTCTGGTGGAGTGGGATGAAGAGAGAGATAGCCGAGTTTATTTAGCAATGTTTGACGTGTCAGCAGGTTAAAGCTGAGCACTAGAGGCCAGAAGGGTAGTTACACAGCCATTGTTTATTCCGTAGTGGAAGTGGGACCACGTCTTTATGGATTTTGTTACGGGGTTACCACCAATGCGATAGGGGTTGAATGCGATTTGGGTGGTTGTTGATCGTTGGATGAAGACTGCACATTTCACCCCTATTAAAGTTGGTTATTCCATGGACAGGTTGGCATAAATTTACGTTCAAGAGATACTTCGCATCCACGGTGTGCCAATATCCATAGTCTCAGACCGAGATCCTCGGTTTACTTTATGATTCTGGAAAAGTTTTCAGAAGAATATGGGTACACAGTTAGCTTTTAGCACTGCTTTCCATCCCCAAACAGATGGTCAGACTGAGAGGACGATTCAGACATTAGAAGATATGCTTCAGGCTTGCGTGCTGGATTTTGGGGGTAGCTAGACTCAGTTTCTACCGCTAGTTGAATTTGCTTATAATAACAGCTACCAAGCTAGTATTGGCATGGCTCCCTATGAGGCATTGTATGGTAGGAGATGTCGTTCTCCTCTCTTCTAGGACGAGGTAGGCGAAAGGTGAGTTTTGGGTCTAGAGATAGTACAGCAAGTTTGTGACAAGGTCCGACTAATTAAAGAAAGAATTAGTACAACATAGAGTCGACAGAAAAGCTACGCAGATATTCCTCGCCGAGAGTTAGAGTTTGATGTGGGAGATCGAGTAGTTTTGAAGATAACTCCTCTGAAAGGAGTTATGAGGTTTGGAAAGAAGGGCAAGTTGAGCCCTGGGTATATTGGCCCTTTTGAGATACTAGAGAGAATAAGGTTAGTTGCCTATAGTCTAGCTTTGTCGCCAGTTGTGGCTCGAATTCATGACGTGTTTCATGTTGTTATGTTAAGGAAATACGTCCCAAACCCATCCCACATCATTAGTTATGCAAAGATAGAGCTTAAGGATTCGTTGGCATATGAAGAAGTACCAGTTCAGATTTTAGACAGAAAGACACAAGTACTGCATACTAAAGGAATACAGCTAGTTAAAGTTTTGTGGAGGAATCACCCCATAGAGGAAGCTCCTTGGGAGCTTGAGCAGTAGATCAGACAGAAATACCTACAGTTGTTCCAAGAGGTATAGAGGTAATCAAGTAAAGTATAATAGTTAGATAGTGTTTCTTTTGCAAGTACATGTATTGATTTTAGTTAGTAGATAGTTTTTAGCTTTTATATGTGTAATCTCCCAAAACATAAAATGTAACTACGGTATTCCTCTACCATAAGTGAGGGCAGGTAATAAAATAAGTAGACCTTTTGCCTTTATGGGATGATGGATGGAGATACATATAGTAAATTTCGAGGACGAAATTTTATAAGGAGGGGAGAATGTAACAACCCAAAAAAAATAAATAATGATGTTTAAATAATAAAAAGAGAGGGAAATGGAAACAGAAACAGAAGGAGGCAGTAGACTTCATTGACGAACGCTTCACGTTTTTTGATGACATTGGACTTCAAAGATAATAACCCAAAAGATTTTTCCACGAGGCCTCATTGACGAACACAAAGAGTTCATCGACGAGCGCATAAGGGCACCTCGTCAACGAAGCCATGCCTCGTTGACGAGAAGATACTGAGAATGGTTTTTGGGACAGTCTGAAATTCGTCGACAAGGGAGGAAGTTCGTCGACGAAATTATAAAAGGACTCGTCAACGAGGTGACATGTCTCGTCGATGAATCCGGCTCTATAAATAGTGAAAACCTGGATTTTTAATGAAATTTCAGCGTAGGAAACCCTCTCTCTCTCTCTCTCTCTCTCTCTCTCTCTCTCTCTACGTCCCTCTCTCCTTCTCTCTTTGATTCCGGGTCTGTTTTACACTAAATCGATAAGAAGCCACCACGACGCTCCTAGCGAAGTTCTCTGCAAGTTTGCTGGAGCTGAACGTTGGTGGAGTTAGTTTGAATTTTGTCCCAATCTTAGGGTAAGACATTTTATTCAGTATTTGTCTTTCCTTTAGTTATAAGAAATACAATACACGAAGAAATACTGATGTTTTGTTCTGGGGGATTTTATTTTCAAGGTGTTGAGTGGAGAACCCTGCGAGTATAGGGCTAGAGTACAGTAGAGACCTTTCAGAGATAAGGTCAGGGAAATATGCTATGCTAGGAATTGTTATAATGTTAACAGAGATTTTACACATATGTATATACTAGCTTATTACCTAGTTTTACAGAATATGAGTTTTAAATGCTTGTGTGGCCTGAGTAGATATTTATGTGATGAAAAACTTATATAGTTTTTATAGTATATCATACTATACTGAATACACAGATATAGACAGTATATACAGTTTATATAGTTTTTCCTAGTATATGGAGTTATACAGAATATACAGATATAACTATATATTCACAGAGATTATACAAAAAGATATACATACATATACAACTTTTATTCGAATAGTTTCATAAAACAGATATATATATATATATATATATATATATATACATACATACATATGCATGTATACAGTTTTACTCAGATCAGTATATTACAGCTTTATTCATAACAGTACATACAGTGTTTATAATATGTCATGTTTCCTATTACCATAACATACAGAGTATACAGACAGAGTAAATAGGCAGAGTATACAGACAGATATACAGAGATAGCATCAAGATGCTACTGATACAGAATATAGAGATTACAAAGTTTACAGTACAGAAAGATAGCATTATGGTAATTTTGGAAACATGATGAAAACAGTAAAAGAGTATATATATATATAGTATCAGATCCCTGAGGAAGATTATAGACAGATACAGTACAGATAAAGAATACAGAGCACCGTACCGTTGCTAGATACAGAAAGAGTGCAACAACATATCTCAGATAGTGTGTGGGTACCGTCGACTGGGCTCGAAGAGTATGCAGCTCCCCAGTTCGCTGGGTGGAGGGGGCCGGTTTGACGAGGTAGCAGCCAGTCCTGCACCTAGGAGAGTATGCAGTTTGGCCGTACTAAGGTAGTGTAGAGTATATTGACTTATCTGGAGGGCAGACCAAATTATGTCCCACCTACGGGCCGCACAACCCTGTCATGAGGGGTCAAATCATGACATATAGAGTTCTAGGGATCAAGCACAGTTATGTATATGTATACAGTTTTACAGTATCTGATGAGTATAGTATGATATTAGCAGTATAAAAAGTAGAACATACAGAAGATATAGTTA
Source organism: Malania oleifera (assembly GCF_029873635.1). Lineage (NCBI taxonomy): Eukaryota > Viridiplantae > Streptophyta > Magnoliopsida > Santalales > Ximeniaceae > Malania > Malania oleifera. The sequence goes on along the minus strand of NC_080418.1, from coordinate 71,231,110 downwards.
TATTTTAAATTCTGAAAAGAAAGATATGCTTTACAGATTTACTATTGTATTATAGTTCAGTTGTTATTTAAACAGTGCTCCTAACTTAGTTGCCACACACTAGTAATAGCATATTTCCACTTACTGAGCGTCGACTCACCCCATGACTTTAACATTTTTCAGGTGAGCCAGTTAGGCGAGCAGATCAGGCTCGTGAATAGAGAGTATATTGATCACCCTAGTTTAGAGGGTAAGTTTGTGTGGGATTTGTATTTTGGGACATATATTTTGGAGAGAGATGTATTATATAGTTATGGTTTAGAAATACAGATTCCTGGTATTGTATGATGTGTATGGATGTATGGATTACATTTCCAATGCATAGGTATGATTTTATATTCAGATTTACCCCGGTGCCTTCCGAGGCATGAGTTCCAAAGCAAGGGGTATCAGAACAGTTAATATATATATATATATATAATGATGTAAATTTTGAGGTCATCACAAGGAAGGTCTTGGTTTTAATGGGAAGGAGAATCTAAAATGGAGACATCTCTACATGGGATATTTTATAATAGAGTCAAAATCATATGTTCCAACTAAAGACTATCATAGAAATATTACATGTTTTAAATGTAAGAGGTTGGGTCACATAAAATTTGACTGTTCTTTCCAAAATAAAGATGTCAAAATTAATAAAGTCTAGAAAGTCAAAGGAGAATCTAGTACTAACCCCTATAGACCCAAGAAAATCAGGGTACCAAAAGTAGTTATCTGATTATGTCCTGTAGATGTGCTTAAGATTGTCCTCCTCGAAGGACAAGTGGTATATGGATAACGAATACTCGTGACATATGACAGTAGATAAAGCTAAATTTGCATCTATCATATCCAAAGATGAAGGATTCGTTACATTTTGGGATAACTCTAAAGGTAAAATCATTGGAGTTAGTAAGGTTGGTAAGGAACCTTCACTTGTCATTGATAACGTATTATTAGTTGATGGATTGAAACGTAACTCATTAAGTATAAGTCAACCATGTGATAAAGGTTATAAATCTCATTTGAACATGACAAATGCACTGTAGAGAACAAATCTGAAAACAAAATATTATTTACTGCTGATCGTCATGAAAATGTCTACACCACTAGCCTTGACAATCTTGCTTCTCAACATGTTACTTGTTTTTCTGTTATAAATGAGATTAGTTAGATTTGGCATAGGAGACTAGGACACGCAAACATGAACTTAATATCTAAACTTGTTAAGTGAGAATTAGTTAAGGAATTGCCTAAAACTAAATTTGTGAAAGATAAAATCTGTGATGCATGCCAACTAGGAAAACAAGTAAGAACTAACTTTAAGAAGAAGAAAGTAATCTCTACTACTAGGCCACTTCAAATGCTACACTTAGATTTATTTGGTCCAAACCCAACTCAGAGTTTAGGAGGAAAATCATACGCATTCATCATAGTTGATGATTATTCAAGATATACATGTGTACTATTTTTAGGTCACAAAGATGAAGCGTATGAACAATTCATTAAACTGTGTAAAAAAATTCAAAATGAAAAGGGTTATACTGTCACTAAAATCTAAAGTGATAGGGGTTGAGAATTTAAAAATCAAGGCATGGAAGACTACTGCAATTCATTAGGAATAGCTCATAATTTTTCGGCTCCTAGAACACCACAGCAGAATGGTGTAGTTGAAAGAAAGAATAGGTCTATACAAGAAATGGCCAAAACTATGCTTAATGAACATAAACTACCTAAGTACTTCTGGGCTGAGGCAGTAAATACCACCTGCTATGTTCTAAATAGAGTTTTGATAAGACCATCTCTAAATAAGACTCCTTACGAATTATGGAATGGCAATAGACCAAACATATCATATTTTCATGTCTTTGACTGTAAATGCTTTGTGCTTAGAGACAATGAACATTTAGGAAAGTTTGATGTGAAATCAAATGAAGGTATCTTTCTAAGGAATGCCTTAGATAGTAAAGCCTACAGAGTATATAATAAACGAACATTAACCGTTATAGACTCCATTCATGTAGTATTCGATGAGTCAAATCGCTTCTCTAAAAGGACTGATGAAGATGAAATTGAGAAAAATAAGGAATTTGAAAAACTGTCTATTGAAAATGATTCATAAAAGAGAAATGAAATTAAGGAACCATCTGTTGAAACTAATCAAATTGAAAATGATGCTAATGAACTACCTAGAGAATGGAAGTACATAAAGAGTCATCCCATTGATCAAATAATAGGTGAACCATTATGTGGAGTAGTCACACGATCCTCACTTAAGAATATGATTAGTCATTTTTCCTTTCTATCTCAAGAAAAACCTAGGAATGTGAGTGAAGCAATTGAGGATGAATCTTGGGTGATGTCCATGTAAGAAGAGTTAAACCAATTTGAGAGAAATAAAGTATGGACATTAGTTCCTAGACCTGAGGATAAGACAATTATTGGAACAAAATGGATGTATAAGAACAAGAAAGATGAACATGTGATAGTTGTTAGAAATAAGGCAATACTAGTAGCTCAGAGATATAACCAGAAAGAAGGAATAGATTTGGAAGAAACCTTTGCACCTGTAGCTAGAATGGAAGCCATTCGAATGCTTTTAGCCTATGTTGCTTTTAAGGATTTCAAGTTGTATCAAATGGATGTCAAAAACGCATTTTTAAATAGCTACATAAGTGAAGAGGTATATATAGAACAACCTCTAGGTTTTGAAAACCATAAGTATCGAAAACATATTTATAGACTAACTAAAGCCTTGTACAGTTTAAAGCAAGCTCCTAGAGCTTGGTATGAAAGGTTAGGCGGTTTTCTACTAGATAATGGATTCATCAGAGGAAGGATAGACAACACTTTTAATAAAGTTTAAGAAAGATGACATGATCCTAGTTCAAGTATACATAGATGATATCATATTTGGAGCAACAAATAAAGACTTGGGCAATGAGTTTGCAAGCACTATGCAAAATGAATTTGAGATGAGCATGATGGGTGAACTAAATTTCTTCCTAGGACTTCAGATCAAACAAGTGAAACATGGAATTTTTATAAATCAATCGAAGTACATTAAAGATCAGCTCAAAAATTTTAATATGGAAGATGGAAAAATACTAGGGACACCTATGAGCTCTTTCTTGAAATTAGACAAATATGAACAAGGTATACCAATAGATGTCAAGCTCTATTGTGGAATGATTGGTAGCTTACTATATCTGACTACCAACAGACTTGACATAATGTTCAACGTATGTTTGTGCGAAAGATTTTTGGTTGCGCCAAAAGAGTCACATTTGTTAGCTGTCAAATAAATACTTAGATACTTGATAGGAACTATTGAACTAGGGTTATGGTATCCTAAGAGATTATCAGCTATTCAGATGCTGCCTTTTGCTAGTGGATAGGAAGAGCACGAGTGGCACATGTAATTTCTTAGGACATTCCTTAGTCTCTTGGTTTTTCAAGAAGCAAAATTCAGTTGTTCTTTCCACAGTTAAGGTAGAATACATAGCGGCATGAAGTTGTTGTACTCAAGCACTATACATAAAGCAACAACTGACGGATTTTGGATTAAACTATGACACAATTCCTATAAGATGCGACAATATGAGTGCAATAAACATCTCAAAGAACCCTATATCACATTCACGAACTAAACATATAGAAATTAGACATCATTTTTTTCGTGATTATGTGCAAGAAGGAGATGTGACACTTGAGTTTGTATGCATAGATGAACAATGGGCAAACATATTCATGAAACCACTTGCGGATGATAGGTTTATCCAAATTAGACGTGAATTAGGCCTAATGCATAGTCGAGAAATTGCCTAGAATTATATTAGATGACATAATTCAGGGGGGAGCAACATCACTTAATATTCACAATTGGTTAAAAATTTCAAATTCATCTCGTTTGCTCCCATTTGGTATCACATTTGTTCACATTTGGTGTTAAAATCATATCATGATGAGTGCATGTTAATTGACACATGTTAATCCTCACATAACCTTTGAACTTTAGTGACTGTTTTTGCTTATCCGTGTCTATGAAATTTGACACACTGTGTATGTTCACATTGCAATTTAATTCAACAACACAATTTTTTTGCATTAGCAATGGGGAGAAGTAAATTAAATTAACACAGGAAGACATATTTCACAGTACAATTTTTGAAATCTAAAGGTTGCATATTTTTTTAAAAAAATTGAGATTTAATTATGTTCGAACATTTTTGTAATATACCTTTTTATTGATGCCAAAAGGGGGAGAAGAATATAAGGGTATAGAAAAAATAGTTGGCAAAAGTACATAAGTGCATGAGCTATACATGCAAAACTATTGCCTATTTTCAAGTACATGAGTTATACGTGCAAAACTATTGCCTATTTTCAATTGTGTATGAGCATATTTCATATTGCTGAATATTTGATTGTGCATTATTTGAGGGGGAGCCTTGTTAGGCATAACCCATTTTATATTTTTGCTCCAGTATTTGTCTTCATCAAAAAGGGGGAGATTGTTGACTCTATGAGTCCAATCCTATTTTGATAATGACAAATCACTTGGTATTTGATCTGTGCATTGAGAATGTGAGCAGGAAGATTACTTAGCTTGCACGGAAGGTGGTGAAGTCATGGAATCCATGAGGATTAAAGCATATATATAACTTGGCACAAGCTATGGAACTAAGAAGAGTAGAAGAATAAAGATGCAAGCATCTTATGCAAGCATCAAGTTCAAGATCATCATGGAAATAGGTATTTAGAATTGATGTATGTGCATATTTTATATGATATAGCTAGAAGCTCAAAATATATACACACGCATCTCATGAAAACCTTCTAGGGTTAAATATGGATTTAGAGAACTTATTTTTAAACCTTGGAAAATGTTTTATAAGAGGTTAAAGCAAGAGAGCTCAAATGATTTTGAAAAACTAAACAGAAAATTCTGAAGAGGGCTTGCCTAGATGACCGAGGATTACCCTCAGAAGTCTGAAGATTCAACTTCAGATGATTAAAGTTTTTCTTCAAACGTCTGAAGAATTTCCTTAGAAGACTGAAGAATTAGTTTATTCATCTAAAGATTTAATTACTGAAACACAGAACAGGCAGAACACCCTCAAACCTCTGAATCTTCAGTTCAGTCGCCTGAACTAGGGACTTTAGAAGACTGAACCCTCAGTTCAGTTGTCTGACTCTGTGTCCAGACTATAATTTTCAGTGCTTTAAGGAACATCAGATGTCTGAACTCGAATCTTCAATCGTCTGAACCCACGAAAAGTTTAAAAATCTAATCTTTAGCGAGAGAACACGTGGGTTATACACTTGATCAAATTGATGCAACGGTTAGGACTTATCCTAAGGCCGAGATTACCTATATAATCAACCTTTAAACCCTAGTGCCTCAATTTTTGCAATAGAATTGGGAGCCTTGAACGTATACACATCTCTAAACATTGTTGAACTTATTGCTAAGCTCTTGTCTGTGATTTCAAAGCGTTTACATCATATTAAAGTTTGGGCTACATTGATTTTCAAAAGGGGTTCCAGCAACTATTGTGCAAACAACTTTGGTATTAAGGTTTGGCAATCAAACTAAGTGTTTGCTTGTTCTCAAAGAGTTTTTCATCTCACGAACTTATCATTGAATATTAATTTTGAGAAGTTGATCTTAAGTTATTATCTATATATATATTTGTGGAAGATCACTACTTGAGAAAAGTTTTTGTTTAAAACTAAAATCTTGAAGAAAGTTTTAAATATATCTTCATTCAAAGGGTTGCTATTTGATTAGTGTAAGAAGTATTTGATTGCAAATCCTAAGAACCTCTAAATACATATTATTGAGGGATATTATTTTTCAAACATAGTGTTTAAATCTTTGCTATATTCAAAACTATTTATTTATTCAAAGATCCAACATTACAGATTATTGATAGCAAGAATTTAGATCTGCGCATTATCAAAGATTATTTTTGAAAGGATCTTGTTTTCTAATCTTGCGCATTATCTAAGATTATTTTTTAAAGGATCTTGTTTTCTAATCTTGCTTAAAGTATTATGAAATCGAACCTTATTTTTTTTCTCCAAAGCATTTATTTATAAAATCATATTTGGGAGATATTGATTTAAAGGATTGATTTGTAAAGCATGTCATTTATATAACGATATCATCGTTACATACATATTGAGTTTCAAGTTTTATCATATGGATATGTGTTAGGTTTTCCATTGTACTCACTAGCTTTGTTAGAAGTAATATTAAGTTTTTACAGATTTTAAATTTTATATTGTAATCACGGTTCGGATTGTGAACCAGGTGAGGAGGAAGTTGTGCCTCTTGTAAGCATTGGATTGTAAGGGAAGCTCTATACCGGTTAAAGGAGCAGGGATTTAGTGGAATCCTTGAGTGGGTTGCTCAAGGCAAGGACGTAGGTCGAGTTGGCTGAACCTCGTAAAATCGTGTTTGCCTTCTCTCTTCCCTTATCTTTTTAATTTTCGCTTGCATTCATTATCAGCTTTTACATGGTTGTATGTTGATTTATATTATATGCATTTGATAATTAATTGGGTAAAATAGAATAATTTGAATTAACTTCAAGACCCTTCAATTAATTTGTTAAATATTGAAATAGGGATTAAGTGGTAAAATAAACTTAAAGATTTTTAAAATACCCAATTCACCCCCCTCTTGGGATTACTCGTGAATTAACAATATGCTTCTCAAACAAGTAGGTTTGTACCAATATAATCAACACACTACAGTATGATAGGATATGATAAGCTCAATGTAGTCTCAATGTCTACTCTCAAAATAATGCTAGTATATCAATCAGAATGTGAGAGTGTATGTGTTAGGATCTTTGTGTCAAGATAATAATACTAATCACAAGATGCAGCAACAAAGATCTTCAGTACACAAGCAAATATCTCAAAAAAAAAGTATTTTTCTCAAAATCACCCACAAGAGATATTTGAAATCAGTTTGTAAAAATTATTTCACAAACAAAATACAATACAAGCTCTTGAGTATTGCAATGATAATGCAAAACTCACAAGCTCTAAGGAGTTTTTCCGATGAAGACTTATTAACAAAGTCTCCAAGAAAAACTCAAAGCTTACTCTCAAATAAAATAAATCTCAATCAAATAGATCAAATGAGAGTGTAAGTTTTATAAGATAATCACAAGAACACTCTTACTAAACGATTTTTGCAATAAGAATGAGTATGAATGGAAGAGGAGAGCTTGAATGTGAAAAATAGGGTTTTGGAATTTCAGAGAGAATTTGATAATGATGTTTGCTAATTGGGTGCTAATCAAACCAAATGAGGGTGCTAATCGGGACCTATTTGGTATTTTTGAGAAAGTTTAAATAGGGTTAATAAAAATTGACCACGTTTTAACCTCGATAAAATTTAAGCAACCCGAGAGTTTTGGTCTACTATTTTTAAGGTTCGGTCGACCAGATTACTGGGTTCGGTCGATTAGGACATTTTTGAACTTAGGTTTTAGTCAACCATTTTTATGGCGATTTTGGACCCCCGATGTTCGATCGACCAGGTCAAGTTCAGTTGACCAAATTTCATGGGTTCGGTAGACCAAGTTATTTTATAACTAGAGGTTCAATCGACCAGGGCGTTAGGAAATCCTCACGTGCCAGTTCGTTCAACCAGAGCGTTGATGTTCATTTTAAGATTGGTCAACCAAATGGTTAACTGTTTGACCCTAAGGAGGTTGGTCAACCAAAGTTGCTCTGTATGTTAGTGTTTGGTCAACCGAACACACTAACTTTGTGCATTCAAGTCCTAGTCTCATTTTAAGTCACCCCTATTCACATAATAATTAATTCTAAGTTATAAGGGCTTTTTCATGCCATGTTTTGGGACCTATGGTCTATAGCGACCTAAAGAATTTATAATATTTAAAAAATGAAAGGAAGGGAGAAAAGGAAATTAAAAAAGGGGCAAAGCAGGTCTTCATCGACGACGTGGCATATTGGGCTCGTCGACGAAGGTGTGGTTCGTTGAAGAGAAAATACCGAGAGAGGATTTGGGTGATTCTGAATTTCATCGACGAACTGTCTTCTTGACCTCATCGATGAGGTGACGTGGCTCGTCGTCACCTCGTCGACGAAGGCCAGTGTATAAGTATGCTAAAACCGAATTTTTTAGTAGAATTTATGTGAGGAACTCCTTCTCTCTCTAGATTTTCGTCCCTCTTTCCTTCTCTCTAAGTTCTCGGGCCGGATTCTTGCCGGTTCGATGATTCGAAGCTACCACGACACTCTTAGGGAAGTTCTCTGCATATCTACTGGAGTAGATCGTTGGTGGGGTTAGTTCGAAATCCATACCAAATCTAGGGTAAGGCTTTCTACTCAATATTTGATTTTTTGACAGTTGTAGAAAATGTAGTACGTGTAAAGATACTGAAGTTTAGTTCTGGTAAATGTTATTTTCAGGGTGTTGAACGGGGAACCCTGCTGGTGCAGGACTAGCTGTTTCGTGGGCTTTTTCAAGAATCAGGTAAAGGGATAAACTAAGCTAGTTATTTTATGACAATGTATGTATATTATTACAGCATCTAATTTCAAGAAAATAAATATACTTATATATACTTTATGTTGGGAAATACTGTTGAAAATGATAATATGTTCTGATTGTACAAAAATACCCATTTTGTGTGGCATGAGTAGAATTTACAATGAAATATTGTTTTCTGATAATATGATAAAGATATGGATTTTTATAATGAAAATGAGTCGAGAATTTTATATGATTTGCTGGTGTACGGGCCGAGCTATGTATATGATTTGCCAGCGTATGGGCTGAGCTATGTATATGATTTGCCGGCATATGGGCCGAGCTATGGATATGATTTGCTGGCATACCGGGCGAGCTATGTATATGATTTGTCATCGTACGGGTCGAGCTATGGATATAATCGCCGGCGTACAAGCCGAGCTATGGTAAAATATGTAATGCAAGTGTACGGGGCGATGATTTTTATGATATATATATAAATATGAAAAATGATGTGATGATATTAATTTGGAAAATATTAGTATGAAATACTCATGTATCACAGTTTGATTATATGCTATATGTTATCAGAACCTGGTTGGCTTGGTTTAGGCTAACACTTGCACGGTACCGATGCTATGTGTTCATGATCATCATGATATTGTGTTAATGTTGTTGTACGGAGTAGCATGAGGACGAATAGTCGATGTAATTTTAAGAGCGCCCCTGGTGTACGGACCAGGTCTGGAAAACCCATCGGACTTACAGACTGTACTTTTGACTTGGCAGTGGTCGGCCAACCATTGTCAGGTCCCGCTTTCGGGCCACACAACCCAGTCATATGGGGGTAATACATGATAACAGCCAGCTAATCTATCAGGATTGTTTTCGTATTATATTATATGAGATGAATTATGTTTATGAAAACCATGCATATTCTTCCATGATATGAGAATATATGTTTCGCAGATATGATACAGATAGTTATACTGATATGTTTATGTATGATTTTATATAGAACACGGAAATGCTTATGTTGCCACACACTAATATTAGTTTATTTCCCTTATTGAGAGATGTCTCCCCCCGAATTACATGAAATTTTTAGGAGCTCCTGATAGGAGAGCGGATAAAGCTCTATTGAGATAGTATTGTTGATCTGCCCTCTCTAAAGGGTAAGTTTTGGAAGGGACGGTTGGATTTTGTGGGAAATGTCCTTAAGACTTTCTTTTTGGGATGTGTATATAAATAAAATGGATGTAGTAACTCTGGTATTGTGATGGATGGTTTTTTGTTTATGATATTATGATTTTATGTTTTTTGCTGCTTAGGCTTCCGTTTTGTGCTTCTATTATATCTCTGGTAGCCACGGGTCCAGGTTGATTATGATCTGCTGGATAGGCTATAATGGTTAAATATATATAATAATAATAATAATAATAATAATAATAATAATAATAATAATAATAATAATAATAAATATGTGGAAATTAAGTAGGTCGTTACATGGTCAGTTTAAGGTCTTTGAACTTATATGTCCTATCATGCATGCAATGCATTAATTATTATAGACCATCAATATTTAAAAATTACAGACCCAAATAAAACTTAATTAAATTATAACAAATAAATATTCTGGATCTTTATCTTCTTCATGTCCATGTGCACCATATGAAACTTCTAATTGATCCTGCACACAAACTCATCAAATATAAAATACTAAAGTATTTGTCATAATCAAAACGGGATATGACTTATAAGGTCAACACTTAGGATTAAGAAGAACTATTTCTTTCAAAAAGAGTTCATCTCTTAAATCTAATAATCTTTTTCATGCCTCATTGAGCAAGAACAAAATATATAAGCATAATCCTTCACGTAAATACAAAACATGCTTATTCTGGAAAAAGAAAGGGGGCATATGGCCCAATTGTTTACTTAGAAGTGCCAGAAGCATTTGACAAGGGAATGATGTGGGTAATCATGAAAACAAACAATTAGGACTTGAGGGAGAGTGGGTTCAAATAAGAATTAAATATTCATTTTTAAATTCTTCCTTAAGTTCCTAGGTGTAAGGGGTAATGTTGACCAAAAGGCTAGGAAGTGGTCTATGCTTAAAATGTCAAATCTTAATATATGCATTCACTATACACTATATCAAATACTAGGATCATCAAGAAATCAAGCCAATACGAATATTCAAGCTACATATCCAATCTGAATCCAATACATACATATCATAATGATTGGGTAAAATATAAAAACATTAGCTATAGCATGCTAGAGTAAATCCACTTCCAAATGGACATGACATCTTTGCTAGGTAAATATTTCTTAATACTTAACTCATGCTTAAATATGAATATCTAAAGTTAAACATACTCTATCCATTGCACAAGTTTGAGTTTTATGAAATGAATTCTTCTATTTAAACATCTTCTCCTAACCTCATTTTGAAAGCCTTAAATGCCTAATAAAATGTCTAGTCATCACTCTAGTCTTAAGCACTATTAATTATCAAGCTCCCATTCCATCAAGTGCTTATTTAAAAGACATCATTCATAACCAAATCTGGAGGCATCTTCTAAGGGATTCATATTCCCTTTGAGCTTTAAATATAAAATTCTCTAATTTTGATTCATGATAATGCCTTCCTTGTCAAGTGAAAAACTTTACCCTCCATGAACATATTTGGTAAAGTGTTTTTCACTTCTTGGTTGGTATCCCTGCTCAATGTGATCATATCTAAAGGATACTTTCCAATCACCAAAGAGCATCGTTCAAGAACGCTCTTATACTCATAATGCTCTTTGCTCAATCTGTTTGGACATGTTCTCTTCCAAGAATATATCTTGAATTTTGTCCATTCGCAATCACTTCTGAATACTCTTCTGAACATAATAGAAATTTAACCCTTAAGAGTATTCATTTTTTTTTTCTTCTTCTTACAAGCTCTCAAACTTCATTAAAATCTTACAAGAGCTTCAAATGATGCTGAATGGCTAAATTCGGTTGCACTAGGTCTCAATCTAGATGAATGCATAAAATTTAAGTAGACCTATGCACATGTAGTTTAAATCAAAAGTCATTCCAACTCGTGCCTCTCACGTTTTGAAGATCATAAGAAAAGAGGTAGACATAGGCTTATCACCTAAATGAATATTCGTTGTGACTTTTTGGTCCTCTAAGCCCAAACTTCTAAATCCAAGTTCAAGTCATTTGAAAATCCTAAGAACACTTGGTTAAGAATTTGAAGAATTGAAAAGGCATAAGAAAGTAAGTGTGCGCAACTCAGGGGGAGCACTTATCTTTCATGACTATATAAATTAAAATGCTCTCATTTTTATATGTGCATATATTATTTATGCCTAAATATTCATTTGAATATTGCAATGAATTTATAACTGTCCTCTGTGGTTTATTGATAATGTTATCTTTAATGGATAGTTTATATTTTTGTATAAACTATTGATTGCTACCTAATTGCATGCGTAGTTTAAAATGCCTCTTGCATGGCGGATGCAGTGATGAGAATTGCATGTTGGTAGTGGATTTTAGGTTATTGCATGCCTTATATGAATATTTTGTTAAAAACAACCAACTATTAGGTACAGGTTTATGGGTAAATGTCCGATTTATAGACGACATGCTACCGAAATTTTGATAGAATTTTCCCAAAATAAAAACCTTGTACATAGATGATTATGATAAAATTAATGTTAAAATCTTTTTGAAAGGATGAGTGAAAAATGAAAATTTTGAATTTCATTCTTACATAATCATTAGGTTTTTAAAGAGCTAAGCTCCTTCCCTATAGAAAGAACTTAAAGGAAACACATCACTTTCATTTATTGAAATATTGAGGCTCTTCTGAGAACTTTGAACATCATATCCAATGCTTAAATTTTTATGAACAGATATAGATTGTTCTTGGTTATGGAGATTATTGTATGCCTTTGTATATATTCTTTAATGCATCCGTAACCTATAGGTATGATTATACTGGTTACATAGTAAAATGAATAAATCTTAATCTAGTATACTCATTTTAAAAGACTTAATGTTGAATGACCTTAATCTTGGACTAGTATAAGTAGTTCTCTGTATCTAAGTTAGAATTCAAATTGATAGGGAGAGCATCCAAAATTAAAATGTCTATCATATTATGCTCACAAATTTTTACTTAGATCAGTTCTTGAATTCTTAGTGGTTTATGCGTAAAAGTGATGCTTTTATTGGAAATCATAATCAGAAATATATTACTTAGCCACAATGGTTCTTCTTTGCCATATGATCCTGCATTTGACTGTCAATATTTTCTTTGGATCCATATCGTTATGATTTTGGTTATATTATGAAGTTATATTTAAATGCCAACCAGACAAACTTTGATTGCTTGAGCATGCATGATTTTTAAAGTTCTTTTTGCAAGCATAACCCCTCAGTACTTCTTGATAAAATCATAAGGGGAATATATATTAATACACATACATACATACATACATATATATATATATATATACATATATTTTTATTATTTGGCAAGAAATGATTTTATATGTGACATATCTTATTTTCTTACTTATGTGTCTAAATGTTATATCTTTAAAATAGTTTTATTGCCCAAATTTTTTAAAAAGGGGGGGGGGGTGGGTTTGTTCTCTTAAGCTAATTTTTTTTGAAAAAAAAATACTCAAATTATTTTACTTAATCCTTTTTGTTGATACCAAAAGGGGGAGAAATACTCTTGCAAAATTGAGTACTCTTGATATTTAAACTTAAATGACAAACTTGAATGCATTTTGTACTTGAAATGTCTTCCTTTCTAGATATGCTTGATCTGCATTGAAATTTTGAAATTATGCATATTCTTAAGGGGAGTCTTCTTTGACTTTACCCACTTTTGCATTTGTATTTGCCATCATCAAAAAGGGAGAAATTGTTGACTTTTTGAGTTGTTTGAACAAAATCATTCTTTGCATGCACTAAGGGTAGGAATACAAGGAAGCCATATGGACCATAAAGTTCAAGCTTTATATGGCTCTTGAAGAAGCAAAAAGAATGAAGACATTTTTGTGTTGTATTGTAATGCATTTAATATTTGGTTTGTAATTTACTATGGTTTGTAATAACTGCATCATGCATGATAGGGTTTAATGCTCAAGATTATAGATTGGCCTTAGGGGTCACCTTCGGTCAACCAACGTCGGATTTTTGGGGTTAATTCTCAAGAGACCAAAGACTGACCACTAGGACCCTAAAACCTTAGCACAAAATGTTATAACTTATTCATGCATGGTTGAATAAGTTCAAGGACAAAATTAGGGTTTTAGGCGACCGAACTAAGAGTGTTAAAAATGGTTCGGGTGACCAAATGTGCAAAGGGTCAACAGTTGACGATGGCCTAGGCGACCGAACCTAATTTGAACTCAATGCCCATGGTCGACCGAACATAAGAACAGTCACTTTTCACCTTTCCCGGGTGCCCAAACCTTATGTTCAAATATACCTTGGGCGACTGAAATGAGAAGTTCGGTAGACCGAACTATGAACTGGGTAACCGAACCTCGAGCATTTGGAAAATCGCTTTGGTTCGGCCACTTGAACCTGTCCTTGGGTACTCGAAGTTGAAAATTCAACTTTTCCAATTGTGAGTGTTCGGGCGACTGAAACTCTTGAGTTGCCTTATTTTTACCGTGGTTAATTAGGGATAATTGGGGTTAATTTTTAATTAAACTTTTTCAAAATCCCCAATAGGTCTCCAACGGTCAAAATTTGAGGGATATCTATATATACCCCTCATTTGCTTAGATTAGTAACTAATTAGTAAAGTGATTAAGCAAATTTTCTCTCACATTTTTTATCCATTTGCTATATACTCAAACTTTTCAAGCATAATTTCATATACTCTCTTACATACTTATTTGCACATATCATTTTGAAATAGAGAGTTCTTTTTTATTGTTCTCCTAACTTGCAAATCAATTGCAAAGTGTAACTCACTTGATTGTGTTTTTGTGCATCATTTCAAATCATTTTCTTGGCATTACTCTCACATATTCACATATATTTGAAAAATCTTTTTGAGAGTCTTGCTTGATTGTTTATTCCCATTATATTTCGTATATAAATATTTGATTGGGAATAACTCGTTTTAGCTTCTTAGTCTTGGCATTCAAATTGCAAGATTTGAGAGCTTGCATACTTCATTTGAAAAATCTTTTGCAAGCATAAACCCTGAGTATTTGATGTGATTATATTTGATAAAATATTTTTGTGATACTTGATTAGGGTTTTAAGGTAAACTTGAATATTCCTTTGTCGAATATATTATCTTGAATTAAAATTTTAAGATATCACTTGAGCATTAATTCCTTATCATACGTGAGTGTATTAAGCATATTGCAGTACACATCTGCTCGTATTAAAAGCATTTTTTTGTACACAAAATTTATATCTGTGTTGTATTCCTGATGTGTTGGTCGGAAGATGGAGACTAGTCTTCTAAATAGTCCTGGACCGGTATAGATTCGGTTAAGAGAACTAGGTGCACCATCCTGGTAAAGTGTTGTATTAGGTGCTGCTCCACCCATTAAGCGAGCCACGATATCATTTTTTGTGTTGGCTCTCTATTTTATTTCTGCACTTTCAATTTTAGCACATGTATGCTTTATGTTTGATTTATTATATGCAGTATATGTGGTTAATTGTTTGAATATTTAATTAGGTTTATGATAATATAAAAATACCCTAGGTTTGTGTAATACTATTTGTGAAATCAGAATTTAACCTAAGTAGAAACTTTTAAATACCCAATTCACTCCCGTCTTGGGAATACACCAAGATCAACAAATTCATTAATTTATTTTTTGAATTTATTATTATTTTTTTGAATTCACTCATTTGGCTTTACAAGAGTGCAGTAGATGCGGGTATACCGTTGCTTGAAAACTTTGAAGTGGCATAGCATTAAATTTCATTTAACATTACACTTTCTCGTAATACATGGATTTTATGGGGCTGATTATAGTTTATTTTTCTAAAGGTTTTTTTTTTTTTTTTTGAAAATTTTGAAAGTTTATGCACCATCTTTTTTTTTTTTTTCTTTTTTTGAATAATAGTATATTTTATTTTAAAAATAGTTCACTCTTGTAAAAAGGGACCTTTCAATTTTATTAAAAGGTATTATTAAATTTGAAGAAGCGAAGAGAATTAACAGAGACAATGAAACAAGTTTGTTTTTAATTTTAGAAACAGAATTAAAAAGGTTGACACTTTTTGCTTTTAATTAATATTTTATTTATATGTTTTCATTTCTATTTTTGATTTTTTAAAATTTTGGATAATGATACTAGAGACACTAAAAAGAATAATATTATTGAAGAAGTGAGGCTGTTGTCCCATTATGGATCTGGACCCTATGCTATCATCTCGGCCCAACTACTCCGGACAATGCTAATCAACTCCCCAAGCATTGGACCATCTTGATAGGCCCATAATGATCGGTGTTGTTGAGGTCAGTAATCTTGAAACGACGTAGTTTTTGTAGGAAGTTAATGAAACGATACCGTTCTGTTGTCCTATAATCTGATTTATTAATGGCACGTTTGAATCATGATACCCGAAAGACGCTCTTTGTTTTCCAGACAGATACCTAACAATATAAATATGGAACGCTCGTTTTTCTAAGCTTGTTTCCATCCCAACACACCACAAAGAGAGAGAAAATCTCACTCCGAAAGACAAATCTAGGAAGAGAGAGAAAATAGCCTAATACATATCTAGAGAGACAGCTGAGAGCCCCAGAAGATATATCTAGAGAGTAGATACAGAGAGAGAGAGAGAGAGAGAGAGAGAGAGAGAGAGCTTCAGAAATGGCTTCGTTCGACACATTCAGCAATGACGGAGACGACGTCAGGCCGACCACTCGTCCCTTCGACGACGACGGCTACATCGGCTACGATCCCCGCCTCCCTTCCCAGCGTTACGATCCTTCTTCCTTCTCCACCTTTGACCCGGTCGACGTCGACCCCGATACTGACCTCCCTCCTGCCGCCGCCGCCGCCGTTGCCGACGACGAGGGCGTGGCTGTCGAGCATGTGCCTCTCGACGGCGGTCACTCGCATTCCCCGGACGCTTATGGCTTTGCCTCTTCCCCAAACCCTGAGTACTCTTCCTCGCCGTTCGAGGCGACCTTGCCGGAGTCGAACGGCCATGGGAAACCGTACGACATTGGTGAGGATACGGATGGAATTTTCACGACCGACGGGCCGATGCTGCCGCCCCCGGGCGAGATGCAGCCGGAGGAAGGGGTTGCGCTCCGCGAGTGGCGTCGGTGAGTGGTTGAATTCTTAGATTTAGTGAATCTTCGCGGTTTGAATATACATTTGCCATGATATATTCAACTATTTCAAATTTGAGTTTTTTGGGATAAATTGCGTTTTGACTTTGATTGGATGCTGCTTAGGCATGCGGTTTGCTTATTGATCTGACGAGATCTTGCTTCACGATTGGGGAGACATGCTTTAATATTTGTAGATTTTGTCGTTGAAACTGTTTTTTGGAGCTAATTTTTCTAAAGTCATGTCTACTTTTTGCGAAGTTTGCTTAGCTAGGAAGTCAACAGCAGATGAAATTTTGGTAACCAAGCGATTGTTTAATGGATGCTTGTTTGGAAATATTTCATGGTCTGTGGACACGACATATTTGACATGCTCCAACCTGCAGGCTGTTGGGCTTTCTGACTTCACAAAATTTAGTTATGCTACTGTTTGATAGGAAAACACGCCATTAGGATGTATAAGATTTTTCCCCCTTTCTCTGTGTATGTGCCTGTGAGATGCTTGCTGAGTTTTGGTTATTGATAGGTTAGCTAACTGAATCAGCCTTTGCTCCTTGAACTGTTAAGAGGCTGACACTGCATTTGCTTACTGTGGTTGTCTTAACATTGTAAAACCATTAGAATGAGCTGTATAATATCCTGCATAACATTTACCATTAGCGAAGAAACCACATCATCTACATGGGTTGGTTCCATGTGACACAAGTCTCTAGTTGAGTAGAGGGATTGGTGAAAATAGTAGTTGGCCCTTCCCTGGATGCTTTTTCATGAGTTTTTTTCTCCCTCTTCCATGCCCATAGTTTTGATGTTAAACCTTGGAGGCAGATTGATGTATGACTACAGAAATGGACACAGTAAGAGAGAATTAAGGGAGAGAAACAGAGAGTAGGGAGGAATATGAAGAAGAAAGGAGGAGGGGGTAGGCAGAAGAAACAGCGGTAAGGATGACGCAGAAGCGCAGCATGGATGCTGCCCCGAGGGATGTAAGGGCAGACATTGAGGAGAGTAGAGGAGAAGAAAGCAGAAGGGGGGAGGAAGAAGACGGTTGGAGAGAGGGGTGGGGGGGGAGAGGTCTGAGAAAAATAGAGAGGGAGAGAAAGAGTGGGAAACTAATTGTGAAGTGTGAACTCAAATGTGGTAACTGTCTAGCACAATGCACAAAGTATTTATGCACCCAGTATTACAACTAAAACAGGTAATTACAAAATAACCTTAAAACACATAAAATACAAAAATAACCTAAAATTTAATTAACTTTTAAAATAACTTAAATTTTCCAAACCAAATAATAATCTTAATTTCTAAAGCTATAACTACAACATAAGTAGCAATAGAAGTTTTCCATTGATGGTCCTATATCAAACTCTCCTTGTTAGAGAGAGCATGGCACGACAAGAGTAGGAAACATGTACCATGAGCCATTGTAATTTCTTTTTGCCCATTTTTCAACGGGCATGCAAATATCATTGACAAATTACTGACATTCTCCTTAAAATTCCCAATCCCAACAAAGTTGATAAGTGGACAATTATCACACTTTGGAAGATGATTCAAGCCTTGAGGCCTGTATGTCACAAACTTACTGATTCAATAATTTCATCCTCTGAAAAGTTCTTGCTTTGATTTGAATTGAATTCCTATTTTAAACAATGAATTTTGTTGCCTGTTCTTGGACTCTTCTATGACTTGAAGAATGCTTTGTCCCATTGCATTGGCGTGCTCTTCAAGGATGACATGATGTGATCTACCATTCACACAATACATGGAGCTTTTGTTTCCATATTGATAATCCATGCCAACCTATGTTCAGGTTGACTTGCAATTTCCTCCTCCATATAATTAAATGTGTAGTTCATAGTCACAATACTTTCTGTTTTGTCTTTAATAGGCTGTTTTAAGATAGGAAACTCATGTTGTCCAAAATAAGATCTCATCTCTTGAGATGGAATTTCTCATCAGAAGATTCTGGGAAAATTCTTATATTAGCAGACTTTTCATTCTAAACCAAAGGTTTGACTTTCACAGTTTTTACCTTGTTGTCTCTAGTAGTATTTTATTCCATCCCACCACTCAACCTCATAGCTCACAAGCTTAGAAGATGCAAATCTTGCTCTTCTTCTCATATCCCATTGTATTCAAAATAAAATCAAGACACAGCCAATCAATGAATTCTCTATTGTGGAAATTATCATTGGAACAGGGAATATCCTGAAGATAAGACATGGAAGCTCATGTTACGTTTTCCAAAATTTCATATCTTGCCAAGTATTAAAAATATTGGGGTATTTGTAATTTCTTCAAATGTCTACTAGATACTCAGATTTCAGAATTAAACCTGAGTGCTGATATCACTGAATTCTTTTTCCAAATAAATATGTGTTTGTGCTTGCGCATGTATCTAACAAATATTTGGATTTATCATTATCAAAATCTCATAAAGGGGAAAGCCGATAAATTGCAGTAAGTCTTAAAATATCACATCTGATCTAAACTTGAACTTTGATTGACTTAATTCATCCTCCGAAGCACTGAAATTTGCATTGATAGTCCAGGATCCTTGTGTTGTAGGTCAAAACTCCACACATGCAAGTAAAAATATCACAAATACTAACAGATCATGGCTAGAATCAATTTCTTGTAGTTCTGGAGGCTGCAAAAGGCATTGGAAGTTTCACATGCGCCTCACCGGCGTGTGGGATGCATGAGCTGCAGTGAATGTCCTCCAGCAGTGGCCTTTCGCCTGCTGGTGTATTGAGGGGTGGTGACCATGGTGAGTAAATTGGTGGCAGTGGTGATGTGTCAAGAAAACTTGAGTAAAAGTAGTATTTTGAAGCTAAGTTAGCTGGAAGAGATTCATATGGTGCGTAGATCCACACGCCTTGTCAGATTCTGGTGAGAGACTTTTGGAAGTGCCGATGGTGATGGAGAGGGGGCAAAATAATGTCTGGAAGTAGTGCTTGAAATCAAGGGGCGCAAATGTAATTTTGGAGAACTGCAGATTGATGGCCGGTGCTTCGAATTTCTAACTTGATTGCTTTGTGTTGATTGTTCAGGATTCTTTGTTTTGAAACAATGTTGGCTGCAATGGAAGAGAATTGCAGCAGTTTTGATCTTCAAGAGTGATTGTAGGAGATAGAACTAGAACAGTTATGGTGGATTTGTTACAAAGGAAGAATGTGGGTGATTGGATTTGCTCTGATACCAAATTGATGTAGGACACGAAATAACCCTAAATAAACCAAACTTTTAAAATAACAAAAAATTTCCAACTAAAATAATAATCTTACTTTCTATAGCTATAGTTACAATATAAGCACATCTATAATTCAGTGGTGGTCTTCCATGACAGATCCTACAATTTTTCTGGGTACCTTTATCGTCTTAATTTTTTTTCCTTTATTTACCTTGCTTGTAATTTTGATAGCAGGGAGTAGTTCCTCACTTAGCTCTTGCTGCAAATGCATGCTTATTTCTTGAGAAAATAAGCTGCCATCTGCACCCCAACTCCCCTCTTATTTTTTTCCTTTAATTTTTTTTTTTCCAGATCCAGATCCAGTTCCCCCTTTCAGGCTTCTCTATTTCTCATGAAACTATGTTCATAACTGAATTTGATTTATGATAAGTTCATATTGATTTGTAGCATTGGGTTAAGTAATGGAGTAATCTGAACATGGCCAGAGGCTGGCGGTTTTCTTTCATTAACTTGTCCCACTGGGACCTTTACTAAACTTCACGAAGGTTTCTTTCTGCAATATATTGTTGTTTATCTCCTCATTTTTATCTTTCCATAGGTTATCTTTTTATTTTTTTATTTATTTTTTATTTTTTTACATGAGATGTGTGGGTGACAATATGGGGGTGGACAGGATGGGAAGCGAAGGTATTGTAGGTCCCATGGTGATGGATGTAGTGGAAATGCCTGAATTATAAATTTTGTGATGCCAACATTTATGATGGAGGCATCATTGGTACAATGTGAGAGAATCCTGTGAAAACATGATTGCCTTCCATTGCCAGTGAAAATGATTGCATTTGGTGGTAATGGGAAGGTATAGGTTGGCTCATTGCTAGCCTTTCAAATCCCATGTGAAGAGTGGAGCTTAAATTTAATCTTTTTATGAGTCACAGGGGGCTCTAATCAATTTATTGACTGCTTCATGATTGGAATTAGATTTGAACTATTGAACGAGTTGATCACATTAAATGTGTTATAAAAGTGTGAGTTTATTGCTATGAATTAAGAATAAAATATTTCACACCACATGTTTGCGCAATTACTAGGATCAATTACAATAGCACATAGTTCATAGTTATTTTTGACAAATCATTTGAGTTTGAACATTTTGATTCTCCTCCCATCTTCACTTTCTTCAGCCTCTAGTGAGAAGATAGTATCTTTTCTGTATCTTTTCTTTCTCCATGTATACTTCCATCTTCATGTACCTACTTAGGACTTAAGGCTCACCAATCAGCATGAATCACTTGGATTTCATAATCATCTTCCTTTTCTTTAATTGTCATAGCTTGATTAGGACGTTGTGCAGCGCAATGGCCAATGCCGCATTTAAAATGATGAATTGTTGGATAAATGTTAGAAGTTGATTTAGTGTGTGTTTTTTTTAGTGGCTTGAAATGCTTTTGGAGATTGCAAGTAGTATTTTAGCAGTTCAAGTGTTTGGTAATCTTTAGTGGTTAGCAAATGCTAAGATGTACTTTTTCTAAGTGTTTGGTAATGGTCTAGCTTTTGTGTTTTGCAGTTGCCAAAAGCTAATAAAATATTTAAACTCACGTGTTGGCAACAACAACAACAAAATTAAGCTTTTAGTTTCACTAGGTGAGGTTCGCTATATGAATCATTTTCCGTCAATTTATGCGATCATGGACCATTTCTTTTGACAAATTCAGGGCTATTAAATCCTTACTCACTATCTCATTATAAGTTATTTTAGGTATACTCATACCCTTTCTATTGTACCCCACTGTAACTAACTCATTCTTCCTCACTGGCGTACTATGTGGCCTACGTTGTAAGTGCCCAAACCATCTAAGTAGTCCCTCCCTTATCTTATCATCTATGGGAGCTACACCTAATCTACTGCAAATATATTCATTCTTTAATTAATCTTTCAGTACCACTCATCCGTCTAAGCATTCTCATTTTGACAACTTTTACTTTTTAGATATTCTATTTCTTTGTTGCCCAACATTTTGATCCATATAACATAGCTGGTCTTATAGTTTTCTTATAAAACTTACCTTTTAATTTTAAGGGTATTCTATGATCACGAAACTTGAAGCACTTTTTCATTTTACCCAACCTGACTCTATGCATTACATCATCTTTAATTTCTCCTTTAGCTTGCATAATAGATCAAAGGTATCGAAATCTACAAGTGTTATTTATTTCTTCATCATCAAGTTTAACTTTGTCTTCAATATTCCTCCTACCATTACTGAAATTACATTTCATATATTTTGTCTTATTTCTACTTATCCTAAAGCTTCTAGATTCCAAATTTTCTCTCCATAATTCTAACTTAGTCCCTCCTCCCCCCCCCTAGCTTCATCAAGTAATACAATATCATCTACAAATAACTTACAACATGGAACCTCATTTTGAATGCTTTTAGTCAGTTGGTCCATCACTAAAGTAAAAAGATAAGGGCTCAAAGAAGATCCTTGATGTAGACCTATGGTGATTGAAAATTCTCTAGTTTCTTCATCCATAGTTCTCATACTAGTCATTACTCCATCATACATATCCTTAATGACTTTAGTATACCTAATACATACACTTTTTTTTTTTTCCTGAAAACCACCATAGAACTTTCCTTGTTACACTATATGTTTTCTCTAAGTTAATAAATACCATATGCAATCCCCTCTTCTTTTCCCTAAATTTTTCCATTAATCTTCTTAAAAATAAACAACTTCTGTGGTAGATCTCCCAAGCATTAAACCAAGTTGATTTTCTGAGACCTTTGTGTCTAGCCGTAATCTTTATTCAATTATCCTTTCCCACAATTTCATCGTATGACTCATAAGTTTAATTCCACGATAATTATTACAATATTGAATATCTTCTTTATTTTTGTATATAGGTATTAAAGTGCTTTTCCTCCATTCATCTGACATTTTCTTAATTTTTATAATTGTGTTAAATAAATTAGTTAACCATATAATTCTGTTATCACCTAAAAATTTCCAAACTTCATTTGGGATGTTATTTGGTCCTATAGCTTTTCTATTATTCATATTTTTTAGTGCAAACTTAACTTCATTAACTCTAATTTTGCGAATAAATCTCATATTTTTAGTCTTTTTCTCATTTGCCAATTTTAAGTTTAAGCTTTCTATTTGGTTTTCATTAAACAACTTACTAAAGTTACTTCACCATCTATCTTTTATGTCTTCGTCCTTGACCAAGACAATATCATCCTTACTGTTTATACATTTTACATTTCCTAAGTCCTTACTCTTCCTTTCTCTAGCTTTAACAAGTTGAAATATATCTCTTTCCCCTTCTTTTGTATCTAATCTATCATACAAACTATTAAATGATCTATTAAATGATCTATGTTTAGCTTCACGAACAATATTTTTTGCATCTTTTCTCACCTCTTTATATTTTTCAAAGTTGTCCATGTTTTTACATTTTTGCCACGTTTTATTGCCAAATTATTTTTCTTTACAGTTTTTTTGACATCTTTATCTCATCATCAACTTTCTTTGCTATTCAAGAATTTTCCCATTGATTTACTTAAAATCTCTTTTGCTATCTTTTTAATAGAGCTAGCTAATCTACTCCACGAAGTATTTGTATCTATCCCATCCTCTATAGTCCAATCCTCATCTTTGATCATTTTTTTTTTAAAATTTATTATATTTTCTTCTTTTAGGTTCCACTACCTAGTTCTCTTACATTGGTTTATTTTATCTTTTTTCTTCCATTTTTTAATACATATATTTAACACTAAGACTCTATGTCATGTGGTTAGGCTTTCATTTGGAATAACTTTATGATGTTTGCATGATAAACAATCTTCTCTCCTAGTTAAAAAAAAATTTATTTGACTTCTATTTTGTCCACTTTTAAAGGTATTTAAGTGTTCTCTCTTCTTAAGGCAAGTATTCATTGTAATAAAATCATATGAAATAGCGAAGTCTAAGATCATCTCCCCAAGCTCATTTTTGTCTTCATATTCATATCCTCTATGTGTCCTCTCATAACTTTTATTATCCCTTCCAATGTGTCTATTCAGATCTCCTCCTATGAATATTTTCTTAGTCCTTGGTATGCCTTGTATAATACTATCCATATTTTTCCAAAATTGTCTCTTAAGATTTTCTGCAAAGCCTACTTGGAGATCATAAGCACTAATGATATTTATTATCGCTTGGCCTAATACCACCTTGATTTTTATAATTCTATCCTCTACTCTCTTTACATAAAAAATATTATCTTTTAAGTTTTCGTCTACAATAATTCCAACTCCATTCTCATGTTTTTCTTTTTTAGTGTACCAAAGTTTAAATCCTGATTTATCAATTTCTCTAGCTTTTTTCCCCACCCACTTAGTTTCTTGAAGGCAAATTATATTAATTTTTCTTCGAATCATTGTGTCCTCGATTTCCATGCTTTTACCTGCCCTAATCTAATCGTAGTTTCCTAAACTAGCTTCGTTATCTGCCCACATCCAGAACGATGTAGGAACCCTTGCATGTTTGACACCCTACCTGGGTGCCGGCACGGCGTGTCGCTTTGAGGCGACAATCTAGCCCATCCTCGCTCACTTTTCACTACATCTGCGTGGTACAAGTGTAACACGTCACTCGTAGGGGATTCTCAACAAATATTTGGTAAGAATTCATATCATAGTGATTTGACATATATTACTCTGATTGTTAGCTACCTAATGAAACCTTTTATCCGAGCTTGGGACCGGCTGTGTGTGATAAAATTAGGACTTAAGTGCATCACAGGCGGAGTTTAAACTCAATTGTTGGCAAAAGTTTCAAATTGTAGTTGTAGCTCTTTTCAATCACAGCCTCCAGCAATAGTAGCAACAGCCACCACCAACCCACTACTAGTACCAATTGCAAGAGCAATTATTAACTAGAATTGCAATACCAAATGAACTCTTATTACTTGAACCTTCCATGAGGTTGTGGCCAAACCATATTATTGGATCTTTCCACCTACCTTGAAATTGTGGTTAGGCATCCTATTCCCAAGGTATGGTACCTTTTTCATCTAGATCATGGCTTTAATAGTGGCAGTGGGTAGTGTAGCATAACGATAACAGGTGTAGCATGAAGCAGGTGTGAGTCGTGTGACAACAATGAATTTTTTTCAAGCATGCACGACTTTATAGATATTAGTATATTTGCATATTTTAAGCTCTTAACCCTTCTTAGAAAGAGTTTTAGTGTATTTTGGATCCTTTAGTTCAACTAAATTGTTTGGTAAGGGCAACTAATTTACATATCTTTTAAACCTCCATGGGCAAAAAAATTATGTGTGCTGTGTATTTCTACTTTTTCATTATTCTTACATGTGATAAATTAATTAATAGAACAAAATATATAAATACATTCCATTAACCTATTAGACACATAAGGCATACAAATAATACAAATATGCAATAAATTGAACAAGTTCAATTATTTTATTTGTTTAAGTAATAAAAATTAGCCAAATTTAGACCAGCAAGTTTTATTGTATAGCTATAATCTTTAAAATATTAACATTTGTTTTTTAAACATAAACACAACCAAAATTAAATCAAAATACATCCGACGAAACTCTAAAGTTGAACTAACGACGAATGGAAACGAGACCCTACCTATCAATCAGAAGAATACCTTTCAAATAACGTGGTAGAAGTTGTTGTTCTTTGTAAATTACATTATTTCCCATTTCTCCTTCTTTAGCAAGAAAATCAGCCGCACTATTGCCTTCCCTATATTGATGCATCACCATGACGTTCACTCCTTCTAGCTCCACCACGAGCTCCTCCCAAAATTTCCAAAGATACCATAAAGTATATCTACATTTCCGCAACCAATCAACTACAATTCGTGAGTCACTTTCAATAATCGCATTAAAATAATGCAAACGTTTGCATAAACGAATTCCTTCCTTGATTACTTTTAATTCCGCACTATTATTCGTATCATTGCCAAAATAACTTGAAAAAATCGCTTTACCATGCCATGACCATTCCGAATAATTCCTTCACCTCCTGAAGTACCCGGATTGCCCCTACAACTCTCATCACAATTAAGTTTTATCTACCCTACTGGAGGTTTAACCCACAAAATAATTTTTCCAGGCCTGTCGCAAACTCCCTGATGCTTAATTTGAAACTCTATCAAAATCTTAATGTTCGACTTCTTCATTTTTTGAAAAGAATTGGTACTTTCAGCAATAAAACTAACCCAGAATTGAACACTTCTTCACATCTGATCTGCACTTTGGTAAACTCCTTCCATTCTTGCTTTACATCTTCGATTCTAGAGGCATCACATAATCAAACACGGAATCAACCCGATTAAAATACCTTTAATAGACGACTTTTGAGTATAGTGGAACCAATTTGCTATTTTGTTTTTCCTAGGGAGGGATCGTTCGAAAGGAATCCCTAATGCCACACTAGCCCAACGCCAGACCTCTGAAGCCACCTCACCTAAAGAAAAAACATAATCAATGTTTTCCTAGCTTCTCTGAACACAGCAATCACAAGCTGAAGCCATCAATATTCCTTTGGCCTGATTTCTATCATCTGCAGCCAATCATCTAAACCAGACTCTCCATAAACACATTGAGATTCTTCTGGGCAATAAAAAATGCCAAAACCAATCATTCCACACAAAATTATCACTTCTGCTCCTCACTGCCTCTCAAGTCGTTTTTGTAGAAAAATTACCCTCAGGGGCAGACTTCCATACAAAAATATCTTGTTCACTTTTACTCACCAGCACTTGGTGCAAAATTTTCATTGTTTTATCGGCACCAACCAAATTCATAACTAAATCAGAGTTCCAATTATTATTCAGCCAGCAATCCTTAATACATAGTTTTTTTGTTCAAAATATTCTCATTGCTCACTGATAACGAGCTTGATGACAGTCTACTGTCGAACCAAAAAAAAGAGTTACCATCTCTCACCAAAATTTTAACATTATTCATAACTTCTGGAATGGTGGCCATTTTTGATTTCCAGAACCGAGAGTCATTTGATCTTCCCTTATGAATAAATGATCATTTCTGCAATATTTAGTCCTAAAAAAACTTGCCCACAGATTGTTAGAGGTGAGCAATCTGAAGGCAAATTTCATGAGAAGAGATTTCTGAACTTCCTTAAGTTCTCTCAGGCCCAGACCCCCTTTCGAGGTAGGTTTACAAATTTTTCCCTAAGAGCGCCAATGAATCTTCCTTTTATCTTTCACCTCTCATAAAAGATTAGAAAAAAGAGAGTTAATGCGAGAATATGTGACCTGCGAAACCTTAATAACAGACATCAAATGAATAGGCATGTTAGACAACACATGTCTTAATAAAATCAATCTTCCATCTTGCGAGAGCAACTTAAATTTCTACCCTGCAATTTTCTTTCTAATCTTCTCCACAAGAGGCTCCAATGTCCTGGAAGACAATTTTCCAGACACCAAAGGTGCACCCAAATATGTAACTGGAATTTACCTTCCATGAAACCCGTGATTCTTTTAAAATAGTAACATGCAATCATGAAATTGATCCATTAAATAAATAAAGGAACAACTTGAACATGGCAAGAATTAGGAAAGAGAAAAGATGGACGGTGTTCACTGTTATTTGGGGGATTTGGTTGTAACGGGATGCGCTTATTTTTACTGGAAACGGGTTGACTTTATCTTTGCTTTGGGGTATAACACAGTTATGGATTTTCTTTGGGCTTTTGCAGCCGGGTGCTTTAAGGGAACGTGGTTTTCAGATTTTTGGTGAGACTGGGGGTTTATCTTAATGTGTGCTTTTTAATTTAATTTGATTCTTTTTTAAGCTTTTATTTATTATAAGAGGTTTTTTTTTATTCCTTTTGTATATACATTCCTAATTCATCTAGATCATCTTTCGTTTTTTCTATAATTATTGTTATAAATGAAATAAAGAGAAAAAATAAGCAGTTTTATTATACTTGTTAGAAAAATCTTCCTCATGCCAATAAAATTATCTAGCTAGCCAGCCACACAATTCATTGGGAGCTAAAGTGGTTGATCACTTTCCTGCTTAGATGACTCAATTGGTCTCTTGCTTAGGGTTCAACTTTAGTTATTAGTTTATTCAAACTTCAAAGTATTTGTAGTGTTTTCTAACTGATTTGTAATAGAATGATAAAAAGAATATAGGAGGAAGGAGATGAAAGATTGGATAGAAGTCTTGTAATACCAATTGATGTGGAATGAAGGAGAAGAATAAGAATGAGAGAAGGGATTTGGGTGGGAGCACAACAATTCAGTTCATTACAAAGAACCACCCTAATCAACACTATTACAGCGAACCATTTATGAGAAATTTAAAACTGAAACCCTTACCAGTTAAATAAAAACATCTAAAACACACTACTAAATTAAAAGCGTTAACCCAGTTCTTTGAAATCAGCCTCTAAAGGTCAGAGCTATCTATCCAATTTTTGGCTTCCTGACCTATGCTGGTATCCTGATAGATCTTATGATTATTTATTGTTATTTAAATTAGTGTGCTAAAATTAAAATTTTAATTACTCTCTAAAAGATTAGAATGAGCTGAATGAAGTGGGTAAAACTGATAATAACTCGGCAGAGTTTTGGTTGGTTTTTTGCGTCTCAAAACGAGAACCAAACCCAAAAACTATGACCAATATAAGACCAGAAAGACTAAACTGAAACCTTTCGCTTTTGCTTTTAAGGGTTTAGTTCCTGTGATTGCATGAAGGTTGTAACTGCCACTGTAGTGATCCAGTGGATGTGGAGGTGTATATATTGTGGGGATGATCTGAAAATGGGAGTACAAATTGGGAATCAGATTTACAATTTCTGCATCTCATTGTCTCTCCATCCCTCTGTTCATAAGGAATCTCTTAGTCAAAAGAATATTGGACACAAGTGTTCATTTTACTTGTTCTACTGTGAAAGATTACTTGCTCAGTGAAAATAGTCTTAAAGCGGGAAACTATTTTAGTGGATGTTGTTTTCCAGATTCATGCTTAACATTTTTTTTTTCCAGTGTTATGTCAATTGTAAGGAACTGGAAACTAATTTCCAGTGTTCTGTTTAAAGAACAGAGACTGATCATGTTTTAGAAAATTTTGTATGAAAATAATAAAATATCATAAGGGATTGTTGTAGAACATTATATGTGAAAAATATTGTCAGGATTTGATTTTCCTTGAAATGAACTGTCATTAATTTGCTCTGGTTATCGAAATGTCATTATCAGATGTAACCATCTAATGAGAATTCATTTATTGCTATTCTGTTGTGTGAGTTTCTTCAGTTATCCATTCCAGATATTTCTGTCTTAAGCTATGTATTTTTCACTAGGATTTCTTTAAAAGTTGTGCAGGCAGTTCATTGTCATTTAATATATAAGTTGGACACAAGGAATTGAATTTTGATTTTTTTGGAATTTTTAGGTCATCAATTTAAGAAAATTTTGATGGAAATTTCAATTTGGATAGAAAATTTGATTTCAATCTGAATTTGGGAAATGATGGAAACATGTAGTAGGAGTTATGAATGAAACTTTTGGGAAGAGAAGTGCTTAAGAGTCACAGGCTCATGTGGTAGGAGGTGAGTGGATGAAACTGTGGGGCCCCATTTGCTTCCTCTGCTTGCTTCTTACCCACTTGGGTCTGTGATGGTCATAGGCCCATGACTCTTAGGCAGTACTGTTTTGGAAATGTTAAAATAGTATTGTTGCAAAATTTAGAACTATTAAAGGAAATGTATGGAAGAAAATTTTGTAGTGTGTGAGGTTTATAAAATGTGCATTGTTAATCATGCAAATAAGAAAAAAATATTCAGATCATTATAATGCCGATCACACATTTATTTAGTATAACTTGTTTAACATAACCTTTTTCCTATTTTTGGTGTAAAGATGCTAAACAACTTATATTTGAACTTAATATAAAATCGTGTCTTAGATATCATCTTAATCATATGATTCATTCAAAATGCTTTGGTCCATTTTGAAAATTTTCATGGGCCCAAATGTACATGTTTTCTATAAAAAAAAATGTTGCCTTTCTAAGACACATAAAGGCCAAATCCAGTCTGAAAAAGCTAAAACAAATGCCAAGATGGCTTTATAAGCTTGAATTTGAATAAAAAACAGATTGGGATGGGTCATTTATGCACCAATTTTGTTCGTAGAGTGAAAAAGGAGAAAAGAAGCCTTGTAAAAGGCCAGATTACATATCCATAGTTTTTTATTTTAAATTTAATGTTCTAAAATTTCCAAATTTTATCCAAAATTTTCCAGTTGTACTAATTTTGGCCAAAAGTTGCAAAAAAGAAATCGAAGTAGTTTCAGTTTTTCACAAAAATCTGAAATTTTTTGGTAATTTCACCAAAATTTAATACGACTTGAAGAGTCCTTTGTCTTACACACGCGCGCACACACACACACACGGACACACATATTCATCTTCATTTTATTGGTTTGTCTGGTTTTATGGAAAGCATTTGCTGTGGTTTCCAGCAATATGAAACTGACTCGGAACAATTTAGAGACTGGGTTTTACTACCCAAAATTATTGTGGATGGTTCTTTATGGGGAAGTAGAAAACCTAGTGAAATGGATTTGACACCTTTGTCTACAAGGACGCTGTTGGCTGATGCATGAAGTTTACATTTTACTCCTTTGGAGATTTAGGGACTCGATCAA
Organism: Malania oleifera; assembly: GCF_029873635.1. NCBI lineage: Eukaryota > Viridiplantae > Streptophyta > Magnoliopsida > Santalales > Ximeniaceae > Malania > Malania oleifera. The sequence goes on along the minus strand of NC_080418.1, from coordinate 71,200,321 downwards.
TCAATCCTTCTACCCCTTGTGGTCCATTTTTTATGTCTCTATCAGAAAATTTGAGACCTGCGTCCTTATTCATATTATCTGTCCTGAACTTTGCACTGTGGGGTCATTGCGCTTTTGTTTGTGTAGAATGCGTAACATATGTGTACTGAGAAGAAATCTACTGTTTGTTCAAATGTGAATTTTACTGCCTTTGTGAAAAATGTACATTTCACATGCCTTTTGTTGGTATATGTGTGTAGAATGTGTAACATAGTGTATGTATTATAGTTCTGAGAGGAAATCTACTGCATATATATGCTTGTTGATTATATACTTTTTCCTGGTATGCGTATCATTGTTCACTCTACAAAGAGACTTTAAAGGTTTGGATTTGTTGTTGAAGTGAGCAGTATGCTGATAAAATTGAGGGGGCAAAATAGAACCATGTTGGGCGTTACTAAAAGCCAATGAATTTTTCGTTTTGCAAGATCTCTTTTGGTCTAATAAAGGCAGAACGATGGCTTAATAGCTATTGATCATTATTTATATATTGTTATTTTCTTCTGGGTGCAGCCAAAATGCCATCTTGCTTGAAGAGAAGGAGAAAAGGGAGAAGGTACTGCGGAATCAGATCATCATTGAAGCTGATGAGTATAAGCAATCTTTTCACGAGAAAAGGAAGCTCAACTGTGAGACCAACAAGGCTAATAACAGAGAAAGGGAAAAGGTAAGTTAATGTGCAGAACATTTTCTCCTTGCACTCTCCCCATCTCCTTCTCTTGTTTTTTTCGACATGTGCAATGTGCGCACGCAGACACACATACGAACACTTCCTTTTCATGTGGATGCAAATAAAATTGTGCCTTGGGACAGGTTTACTTAGCCAACGCTGAGAAGTTCCATAAAGAAGCTGATAAACACTACTGGAAATCTATAGCGGAGCTTATTCCTCGCGAGGTACCTAATATTGAGAAAAGAAGAGGAAAGAAGGATGCTGAGAAGAAGCCTTCCATCATGGTCATTCAGGGTCCGAAACCTGGGAAACCTACTGACCTTTCGAGGATGCGGCATATTCTCTTGAAGCTAAAACAGAGTCCTCCGCCTCACATGTTGCCACCAAAGCCTGCACCTGCCAAAGATAGCAAGGATGCAAAGGATGCCAAAGGTGGTAAAGATTCCACAGCAGCAGCTACTGGAACTGCTGGTGATAAACCTGCTACATCTGGCAAGGATGTGGTAGGCAACACTGCTGGTGATGGTGCACAAGCTGCAGAAACTGAGCCAGTCTCCGCTGCCTGACATAACCGACCATATAATCTAACTAATTTCTTTTTTGCTTTCCTTTTTCTGATATAAAGTTATGTTTAATTGCAGTATTTTGAATATCCTGCACCATCCATTATGGAGAATAAGCATGACTACTTTTAAATGCTTCACCATTTGCAGGAGGGCAGTGGAGCAATTCTCGTTTTATCTAGCTAGGATTTTATGGCTTAGATGCTAAAATTACATTTTGTATTTGATGCTCTTGTTATTTTGTTGAGCACCGAATTTGTTTGTGGATGCGCTCGTCTAAAGTTTAGTTTTCTGGTAGAAAGCGTGTCAAAACATGGGCTCTCTTCTCCTCAGGGGGTGCAGGCAGGCATTTACAAATGGTGGTATTTTTTTCGATCATGCTTGTTGCAAAAGAGGCCCCAAATCAAAGTCTCTGGGGTAAACAATTCAGAGCTAATTTTTGCTTCGGCCAAAGACTGCATTTCGCACCTCGTCCTTTTTTAAAAGCTTGTCGGGTGTACTACTGTAAACTTGTCTTTCAACTTTCAATTTGATATTTTTACTAGTGAAGGCTTGTGTGATGAGATAAAAAATATAATTTAAAAATATAATAAAATAAGTTATGGATATGATTTTTATTGTTATTTAATTTCAGGAGTTGGTTGTTTAATCAAATTTGATTTATTAATGTTTAAATTTAAATTAATTAGTAATTAGTAACAGTATGTTTTATGAGTCACCAATGAGAAAGGCTTGTGTGCTGTAGACATTACATTCTTAAAACTAAAAAGTGTCATGTGAGCAGTTTCATGGTATGTCAGGTGACAGGGTGGGCTGCGGGAGTGCCTTTCACGAAGTTGGCGATTATACGCCTCTTGGGTTCGATTCCTGTCCCTGGCTCCTAAATTTACCCTCCTTGTGATTGTGGGGTCGCTGCACAGGGTGTGAGATTAATCGCGGATCGTAAAGCCGACGTGGACACCCAGCGTCACTAAAAAAAAAAAAAAAAAAAAAAAAAGCATGGTACAATGAAGACATTGTTTTTCGTGGCACTATTTTATTTTATTTTATTTATTTATTTTTTAATGATTTGCTCACCTAATAGTGTTCATCTTAAGATGCATAGATTGTAAATGAATACATGAATAATAAAAATATTGAAATATTAACGCAAGTTTCTTCAATGTTTTACTTTCTCAAAAATATATATACAATTAATTATGTGTCTGCACATGTATTTATTGATGTATTTGGATTTGCATTTGCTCTTTTGTTTGTGATTGCATTTGTGAATGTTTGTAGATGCCTCTACTAGGGCATGCGTGGATGCATTGTAGGTGTTTCTATAGATACATTTGTGGATGTGTCTGAAGATGCATCTATGGATGTGTGTGAAGATGCATCTGTACGTTTGTTCATTAACTTGTTCTTGTCATGTGATTATTTTTCATGCGCATCATTAGCTTCTCCTCCTCCTGTAAGATATACAATATCTTTAACAAATACTTCATCAAACTTAATGTTTTTCTTAACTATCAGAGCTCATTTTGTTGAACACTTCATCTTTGTTAATGTTAAATTAATCAGTAAAATACCTTCATCACTTTTAGAATTGAACTTGGGTTTCCGGCCATATTCATTTAGTGTAAAGCATTTACATCCAAATACTTGGAAGTATATCACATTTGGTTTCCTATTGCATAGAAGTTCATATAGTGTTTTGTTTATGATAGGTTGAATTTAGAATTGTAGTCAAAGTGTAACAAGCTATACTAACAATGTAGTGATTCCAAAAAAATAAAAATATAAATAAAAATAATAAAAATAATTTAAATTTTTAAAAAATAATTAAATAATAAATAATTAATAATTAAAATAATATAATATTATATATATATATATATATATATATATATATATATATAAAAGGAAACTTCAAAGTTAAGGAAAGATTTCTTCCCTCGGGATTTGATTTCAATCAAATTAAAATCACAGAGGAAGATCCCCTAGCTCTCTCTCTCTCTCTCTCTCTCTCTCTCAATTTTTTCTTTCCTCTACTAACTCACTCTCTTTCCTCGATTTTTTCGACTAAATGTGCACCGATCGAAGAATGGAATATACCCTTGGGTTCCATTCTTGACTACCAATATTTTAACCGGAGTGGATTCATGATTAGGGCATCATGGGCCCCACTCATGGGATAAGGTAAACTCTCTCTCTCTCTCTCTCTCTCTCTCTCTCTCCAATTTCTCTAAAATTTTTAGCAAAATTGACAATCATACACCATCACAGTGTCCCGCCTTCGATCCTTAGCAAGTTAATAGAAGTAGATTTTAGTTTTAGACTTCCTAGGCACCACTCCAAGGTTAAGGTAAGGGGAATAAATTATGTTATGAATTTTTATAATTTAACCGATTAAATCGTAATATGAGATTACAGAATTTATATACACGTTTTTCTAAATATTCTGGTATATGGAAGTTGGATTTTGGATTATTATTATTATTATTATTATTATTATTATTATGAATTAATTAAATTGGTGTTTGTGAGTTTAGGGATTTTATTATTATGAATTAATTAAAGTATTTGATTTCTAGATTATTGTAGTAGATTTTTTGAATGATTTGACCGGTTAAAACTATTGTTTTGATTTATTATACGTATTTTGTAAAGAATTAAAGTGAGTAGGTTTGGTTATTTCTGTTTTCCCTTTAAATACATATTTTGAGTTAAATAAATGGTGGAGATAATTAAATCGGTGTTTTCGGTAAAACAGATATTGAAAATAGAACGATTGGTTTTCCAGTAATTTATATAATTATGAGAAACACCCAAATCATGTGGCATGAGAAAGAATATTATTGTTTAATTAAAATTATGAGTTTATAGTATGATGTATTGATATACTAAAATGTGTGGGTAATATATTATTTTTGGAACCATGGAAAAGAAAGTAAAGTATAGAGTATTATTATTGTTAAACTACAATGTATGGTTTAAGAACTTTGATGGACCATAGAACGCTTGGTATTATAGCTACAGTAATGAAGAGCTTAGTGCAACCACACGTCTCAGGGAGAGTGTTGGTATTGAATAGTCGAATGGGCCAGTGAAGTGTAGAGTTCCCACCTATAGTTTAGACTAGCTATGGGATGACTATTCGTACTAGGAGAGATGGAGTATAGTCGACTTAGCCTGGTGGCAGGTTGGCCAAGGCTAAGTCCCGCCTACGGGCTGCACAACTCGTCATAGGGGGAAGCATGTCGTTTATCCATTCAGAAGTGAGTTCTTATATTCATATTTGTAGATTTAATCAGAGTATAACAGAATAGAGTATATGAAAACAGAGCATATTTAACAGGGTATAACAAAGCAAAGTATTCCAGAAATTATAGTTCACAGAGTATAGTTGCAAAGTATTTACAGTACGCAACTTATAGTTGCAAAAATATTAACAGCTTACAGTTTATAATATTTGTATAGGTGTGAGTTATAGTTTTCATGTAAAAGTTATTTAGAGGAAAGTATTAAATTTATTTTATATGGTGACATTACATGTGATTGGAGTGAGGTAAACTTTTCGCCCGATGGCTTGCTGAGTAAGGCGAGTGTCCTGATAGGTATCAGATGTAGCCACACCCAAGTTAAATGGGCAAGGTTATATAAGATATTAGAGCAAAGGGGCACTACATGTTATGAGCTTGTAATCTCCTCAATTCTTGGGAACTCTCGCTTATAAATAATGGTGTATGTGTGAGTATAGTCTATAAAAGTATTAATAGTTATTGTTGTTTATTAACAAATGGTTATTTTATGTATACACTAAACTCATTGGCCACACACTGATGATAATTTATTCTATACTTACTAAGAAGTGTCTCACCCCATCATTATCAAATATTTTTCAGATGCCATGTGGAGTATGATAGTAATTAGAGTGCACAGCGGAAGCGTGGGTAGGATTAGAAATAGTAGTTTAGATTAATTATTAAATTTGTTATTTGTGGTTTATTTTAGAATTTACAAGGATGTATTAAATTTGTTATTGAATATATTCTTGCAATAAAAGGTTTTTAGTACTCTGATATATGAATATTGAGGTCTTCCGCTGTGTAATTATTTTGGTATCAGAGATTTATTTTTTTAAAATAACACTTCGGACCCCAGTTTCGGGTTCGGGGCATTACAAGTGGTATCAGAGCTTTAGGTTTTTTATTAGGTCCTGTGGACTTTAGGGATGATTAATACTAGAGTATAGGAATAAATGAGGATGAGGATAGGAATGGGTAGATTAGGATACTGGTAGGAATTTTGAGTTTTGTTTCGCAGCGTGGAGGTGGAAATCCTTTGATGGTCTTCTGTGATTTTCTGAAGCAGTCGCCAGTTTTAGAAAATCACGGTAAATTCATTGATGGTGATGTTTCCAAGTAGAGAAATGGGAACTTGAAATTAGAGCTCGAAGATTTGGTTAGTTGATAGTGGAAAAAGTCTTTGAAGGAGAATCTTAGTAATTTATGTGTTGTGATTTGATGATTTGTGATCAAGCTGGGTGTTTAATGTTTAAATTGAGGATTTGAATGTTAAGCTGATAAATTGTTCGGGAGAAATTCATAAGGGAAAATTTAAGTATTTCAATATGAGAATTACCAATAAACTCGGACTATCAATCTTTGAGTTAGATATCTATTTAAAGGAAAATCTTATAGTTGTGTTAAGTAATTGATTAGTAAATTTCGAGAATGAAATTTTTAGAAGGAGGGGAGAATGTAGTGATTCCGAAAAAAAAAAAGAAAAAAAAAATAATTAAAATTAAAATTTTAAAAAATAATAAATAAATAAATAAAATAATAATTATTAATTAAAATAATATAATGTAATATAATAAAATCTTATAATATAATATTATATATATAAAGAAAACTTCAAAGTTAAAGAAAGATTTCTTTCTTAGGGATTTGATTTCAATCAAATTGAAATCACAGAGGAGAACCCCCCCAGCGCTCACCTTCACTCTCTCTCTATGTATCTCTCTTAATTTTCTCTCTCCTCTGCCAACTCACTCTCTCTCTTTGATTTCCTCGGCCAAACGTGTAGAAATTCGAGTTAAGAAAATAAAAAAATAAATAGAAGAAAATAGAAAGGAAAGGAAAAAGAAGAAAAAGGGTTTGGCCATGACCAAATTATCGCCGGTTTTGTGAGGATCAGAAAAACTGTTGATGATTTTCCTATAGGTAAACAACCAAGAGCTGTTTAAAGGCCAAACCGTCGACGGTTTTGTCAAGCCTAGAAAATATCGGTGACAGTTTTCTTGCAGGTCTATTTATTTAAGGGCTAAGTTATGTTTTAAAATTTTCATAACTCACAACTCTCTCTCTCTCTCTCTCTCTCTCTCTCTCTCTCTCTCTCTCTCTCTCTCTCCCTCTAGCCTCGGGAACTCTTCTCTAGTGTTCTCCGGTTCTCTTTCCTTCTCTCGGCATGTAGGTCGTTGATTTTTGGCGGATTTGTGCAGTTAGGTTCGGTGGTTTCGAAGGTTTTAGGCTTCCTTAGAAATAGGTAAGATGATTATATTATGTCAATTGTTTTTGAATTATGGACTGATTAAATTGCAATTTATGTTTACAGAAACAATATATATATGATTTTCTGAACAAATCGGGTATATGGAAATGGTTGTTTTGACTTTTATATGTTTTTGGGAAAAACTAACGTGAATGGTTTGAACATCTCCTATTTTCAAATATGTAGTTTGAGTTAAATAAAACCCTAGAGATGCTTATACCCTTGTTTTCAGCAACTTATATATTTTCTCAGACAAGTTACTTTATTTATGATTTATCATGTGAAAAATTATGTGGCATGAGTATGGTTTAATTGGCATAAATAAACAGACTAATAAACTACTATGATGTGATGACTCTAAGCCGATATGTGATATGATGGCTATAAGCTGAGATTTGATATGACATCTAGATGCCGAGATTTGAGATGTTGGTTTTATACCGAGACAGAAAATGATAGAATTATGAACAACTTATGTTTTATACAGTGTTATGAAGAATGAATTATAATTTCAGTATTATTATGTAAATTGCCATATATGATTTAAGAACCCTATGAATATGAAATATGATATTATAAGTATGGTACCGTAGCTATGCGTTGGAAGTGAGTGCAATCACACGGGGATGGAAGTGTGATATGGGATAGTCAATTGGAGACCTGGGTACAGTACTACCCTGAGGAAGTTTTAGGGCTCCCATACGATGCAGTTTCGGGTGACCTTAAAGGTAGGCACAATCGTACTTACAACCTTTTTCTAACTTAGCTATGGTCGATCAATCATATGTTGAGTCTAACCTTTAGACCGCATAACCCGTCATATGGGAAAGCATGTCGTATGAGTATGTGATAGCGTGATGACGCTAATTCAACAGTCCAGGTTATGTCTTTTATGCATATATGGACAAATTTGCTATTTATGAGCTATATTGAGCTGACAGTACAATTTAAATGCCATTTTTATATACAGTGAAATAATGGAAGTTTTATATTTACACGAGAACTCATGCTAGCCACACACTGATGATAATATAATCCGTTATATTGAAAAGTGTCTGCCCCCATTATACAAATCATTTTTCAGGTCCTTCTGGGAACCGTGCCTAGCTTACTACAGGGCAGGGATTAGACTTTTGAGGGTGATAGAAAAAGCTAATGAGCCACCAGCCATTACATTTTGTTATTTTGTTGGGTTATTATATAGATAGGTAGTTGTATGTATGTATTTGGGAATAATTAGAACTTTGGTAAAGTGTTTTGATGTTTTAGCATCTTTTGCTGTATGGTTTTAATTCCAGTAAGGACAGGTGCACTCGGGATTCCCTGGTTAGGACGAGTTGCAATATATATATATATATATATATATATATATATATATATATATATGTATGCATGTATGTGGTATCAAAGAATATTTATATATTTTTTAGCAGATAATTTGTCAGGTCGTTACAAAACGTGTGCCGATCGAAGAATGGAAAATACCCTTGGGTTCCATTCTCGGCCACCAACATTTTAACCGAAGTGGATTTGTGATTAGGACATCATAGGCACCACTCCTGAGATAAAGTAAACTCTTTCTCTCTCCTCAATTTCTCTCAAATCTTTAGCTAAATTGACGATCGAACGCCACCACAAGGTCCCGCCTTAGATCCTTAGCAAGTTAATAGAAGCAAATTTTAGGTTTAGGCTTCCTAGGCACCACTCTAAGGCTAAGGTAAGGAGAATAAATTATATCATGAATTTTTATAATTTAACCGATTAAATCATAATATGAGATTATAGGAATTATATACACGTTTTTCTAAATATTTTGGTATATGGAAATTGAATTTTGGATTATTATTATTATTATGAATTAATTAAATTGGTGTTTGTGAGCTTAGGGATTTTATAATAATTGTTATTTTAAAGTTGAACCAATTGAGTTAAAGTATTTGATTTCTAGATTATTGTAGTAGATTTTTTGAATGATTTCACCGGTTAAAACTATTGGTTTGATTTATTATATGTATTTTGTAAAGAATTAAAGTGAGTAGGATTGGTTATCTTCATTTTTTTCCTTTAAATACATATTTTGAGTTAAATAAATGGTGGAGATAATTAAACCGGTGTTTTTGGTAAAACAAATATTGAAAATAAAACGATCGATTTTCTAGTAATTTATATAATTATGAGAAACACCGAAATCATGTGACATGAGAAATAATATTATTGTTTAATTAAAGTTATGAGTTTATAGTATGATGTATTGATATACTGAAATATGTGGGTATTATATTATTTTTGGAACTGTGGAAAAGAAAGTAAAGTATAGAGTATTATTATTGTTAAACTGCAATGTATGGTTTAAGAATTCTGATGGACCGTAGAACATTCAATACCGTAGTTACTGTAATCAAGCGCTGAGCTTAGTGCAACCACACGTCTCAGGGAGAGTGTTAATATTGAGTAATCAAATGGGCCAATGAAGTTTAGAGTTCCCATCTAGTCTAGACTAGCTATGGGATGGCCATTTGTAATGGGAGAGATGGAGTATAGTTGACTTAGCATGGTGGCAAGCCGGCCAAGGCTAAGTCCTGCTTACGGGCCGCACAATCCATCATGGGGGGAAGCATGTCGTTTATCCATTCAGAAGTGAGTTCTTATATTCATATTCGTAGATTTAACTAGAGTATATGAAAACTGAGCATATTTAACAGGGTATAACAGAGCAAAGTATTCCAGAAATTACAGTTCACAGAGTATAGTTGCAAAGTATTTACAGTACGCAACTTATAGCTGCAAAAGTATTGACAACTTGCAGTTTATAATATTTGTATAGGTGTGAGTTATAGTTTGCATGTGAAAGTTATTAGAGCAAAGTATTGAATGTATTTTATACGGTGGCATTACATGTGATTGGAGGGAAGTAAACTCTCCGCCCGAGGTCTTGCTGAGTAAGACAAGTGCCTTGATAGGTATCAAATGTAGCCACGCTCAAGTTAAATGGGCAAGGTTATATTAGGTATCAGAGAAAAGGGATGCTACATGTTATGAGCTTATAATCTCCCCAATTCTCGGGAACTCTCACTTATACATAATGGTGTATGTGTGAGTATAGTTTGTAAAAGTATTAATAGTTGTTGTTGTTTATTAACAAATGGTTATTTTATGTATGCACTAAATTCATTGGCCACACGTTGATGATAATTTATTCCATACTTACTGAGAAGTGTCTCACCCCATTATTATCAAATATTTTTCAAATGCCGTGTGGAGTATGATAGGAATCAGAGTGCGCAGCGGAAGCGTGGGTGGGGTTAGAAATAGTAGTTTAGATTAATTATTAAATTTGTTATTTGTGGTTTATCTTAGAATTTCCAAGGATGTATTAAATTTGTTATTGGAGATATTCTTATAATAAAAAGTTTTTAGTACTCTGGTATATGAATATTGAGGTTTTCCGCTGTGTAATTATTTTGGTATCAAAGATTTATTTTTTTTTTTTAAATAACACTCCGGACCCCAATTTCTAGTTCGGGGCATTACAAACAACCTCAACCCAAAAATATTTTGGCACAAATTTATCATTTAACATGTTTGGGCCATTTCAATAAGAGAGATATTCTTTCTTTTAACAACTCCATTTTTTGTGGTGGAGTTCTAGGTTTAAAGAAATTAGGTGTAGAGAAATTATGAGATATGTCATATTTAGCAGAGAATGATTCAAGCTCTCTGTTTTTCGAATTCTCTACCATGATCACTACATAAGGATATTACTTGAAAAATCAGAAAATTTATGAAAAGTTCCATCTTTAGATTTCAAAAATATAGTCCATGTAAATCAAGAGAAGTTATCTATTATTTACCAAAGTTAATTTTTTCCACCGATACTTTGGGTTTGGATAAGACCAAATAGATCAAGGTGTAAAAACTTAAGTAGTCTCTGAGTAGATATTACATTCTTGGTGTTAAATGATTGCTTTGTGTTTTCTTTTAACAGGTGCATCACATTTATATATGCGTGAATCAAAATAAGACAATTTTACAACATTGTCATGTTTGGAGGCATTTAGAAAAGCTTTGAAGTCAATGTGTCCTAACCTCTTATGCTAAAAATGCAAAACATTTTGAATAGAGACAAGAAATTTATCTTTGCATGATTCAGTCAAGTCAATAATATAAACATTTCCTTCTCTAAGTACATCAAATAGTAAGGTACCATTATCATTATGTATCACATACCTTGTTTTAGTAAATGATATACCTTTACTCTAATCGCATAATTAACTAGTACTTAACAAATTGTGTTATAGTCCTTCAACTAAAAGAACATTTTCAATTATGACACATGATTTACTACCAACATTATCTTCTTCAATTATTTTACTTTTGTTGTTGTCACCGAAGGTCACATACCCCTAGTCTCTGGACTGAATGGATAGTAATTTTGACTTGTCTCCATTCATGTGTTATGAGCATGTGCTATCTACGAATCATTTTTCATTATTTTTTTCTAGTTATCTACAATAAAAAAAAAAATGATCTAACTTGGTGCTTAGTGAATGTTAGGTCCATATTTATTATAATATTAACATTTTTGAACCTTTTTTTGTTTGCCTTTGGCAAACACCTTTTGTCTTTCAAACCAATTCTTTTGACGATGTCCAAACCTTTTTTTTTTAAATTACATTTAGTTGGAGGTGAATGTTTTCTTTAAAAATATTTCTTTTTGGGGGATTTTACAAATGGATATCTCAAAGATAACCAACCACTTGGATTTTCTACATACAATTCAACAAATAAATTTTCAAGACTATATTGCAAGTCTATAACTTGATTGTGTAATTCATCACTTTCATCACTTAAAACATCGATCTTCTATTTCAAAGTATATATTTCATTTTCAAACTCTTTTCTTGAGATTCATATCCTTCCTTTAGAAAATTAGTTTTTCTCATAAGCAATTTGTTTTCAAATTCTATTTCATTAATTTGATTCTTTCAAATTTGAAATCTCTCTTTTAAAATTTGATTTTTGGCTTTAAGTTAAGCTATCTGATTTTCAAAACTTTTAAAATCCTCTTGATTATTTTCCTTTAATTCAAGATTTTATATCCTATTTGAAAAAAATTTTTCTTTTATCCGAGATATTTTCAACACAAATCTTCTAACCTATCAAAGGTATCATCAATAGTTAAAGGAGAGATAGTGGTTACTTTTTGGTTCTCTCTAATATATGCCATAAGACATAGATTTGTATGTTCTTTTGTTATTCCTTCGTCATCAAAGTCTGATGTTTTTAAGTCACTCCAAGTAGCTACCATTTCACTTTTCTTATTTTCTCTATTTCTTCCTTTTTTGTACATTGGACACTTAGGCGTGAAATGTCCTTACTTTTTGCACTCATAACATATACTTCCACTATTTTCTCACTGTTATCTTTGTAAGACTTGTCGAGTAATTTTCCTTTGACTCCCCTATGCTTGAAGTATCTTGCTAGGTTTACAATTAGTTCCTCATCATCTTCATTTTCAGAATTGTCACATGGTTTGTTGCTTTAAGAGCTATGCTCTTCTTTTCTTGCATAGTTGACACATTAGTAATATTTATGGTCATCTCATGTGTAATGAGTGAGCCAATTACTTCATCTATAAATAAAGAATTTAAGTCCTTTACTTTGCTTATGATATAAATTTTTGATTCCTATTTCTTTGGTAAAAATCACACAATCTTTTTAACCATTTTATTATATAGGAAAGGTTTTATCAAGTCCTTTCATTGGATTGATGATGTTCATGAAACGATTGTACATATCTGCTATAAATTCATCATCTTTCATTGCAAACATCTCATACTCACTTATGAGCACGTATGCTTTGGATTCTTTAACCTAGTTGGTTCCTTATGTAGTAATTTTAGTCCACTCCAGATCTCTTTTGCAGAGTCACACCTTGACCCATCAAACAAAGGAGGTTAGTTTGCAGATTGTTCTTCAGTAAATCCTTGGCTTGCCATGGATGCCAATAGATCTACTCTAAGGTACAAAAAATAATTAGTACAAAAGTCATGCTTTATTACCAAATGTTGGTCTGGTTAGGCACCCAAGGAGGGGGGGGGGGGGGGGAGAGTAAATCAGATGATTTAAAAACAACTAGTTTTATTTATGTTTTTCACAAGTTATAAGAGATGCCTTATAACCTAATGACTTTTCAAACAATATATATTCAATAGAGAATTTAATGTGATATTCAAGTCAACCAAGCGTCAAACCAATTGTTCAAAATGATGAGAGTGCGCGAAACAAACAATCAACACATAAGATAAAGAAGAGGTAAGAGTGGAAAATGGGATTTTATAGTGATTTGGTTACTTGATCTACATTTACTCGTTAAGCTGACTAGTTTGAATTTTTTCACTAATAAATTTAGTATTATCTTACCTTTGTAAGACAACCACCAACAACATGTGTCTCAATACACTACAAAAAAGAAGACTTTTGGTGATGGCTTAAAACTGTCACTAATAATAGAAAACCATCACTATAAATTATCAGTGACAACTTAGTGACGCTTACATATTAGTGACTATAACAGCTGTATCAACTTATTATCAGTGACAATTTTGGGAACCATCACTAAAAATGAACTATTAGTGATTGAGATGGACTGTCAATAAAAGTGTAATACCGTCACTATAAATGACACTATTTTTGGGCTAAAAATCACCACTAAAAACTTACTATTAGTGACAAGTTAGAAGCTTTCACTATTGTTAACTTTTAGTGACGGTTAGCAACCATCACTATTGTCCTACTTTTAGCGACGATTAGAAACCGTCACTATTAGGACACTTTTAGTGACAGTTCTAGAGCGGTCACTATTACCTAACTTTTAGTGACGACTTTAGAATTGTCATTAAAAGTTTCTAATAATTTAATTTTTCTTTTACAAAATCACGTATTCCTATGAGAACTTTGTGATTAATTTTTGTCACACATCATATTGAACCATAATTTTAAATTAATTTATGTAACTATTAAGAAAATGAAAGTATATACACATAAAAAATGTTACAATGTATATAAATATCATATATATATATATATATAAACACACACACACACACACACACACACACACACACATGGTCTGTCCACATAACCAAAAATATATAAAAAATAGTCTACCTCATTGTCATCATGGTCGTTGTCGTCATCCTCATCATCACTCGACAGATCGCTGAACCTACAAAGTAATAATTATATAAAATATTAGTATAAAATTTTTGAATACGTACTATAAGTACAAATGATTTGATAACAAGAATGACTATACATAGTTAAATAACAAATGATACAATTCTAAATATCTAACTTTGATTAGTCGAGGAGGAGTTTTTAGGCACTATCAGTTTCGACATGTCCACCTCAATGTCACGGATGTGTCGGAAGAGACCGCAGTCAGTTTGGACCTCGTATATCCGACTAGGACACCAGAGTGCTGAAATCAACTAAGTAAAGATCCAAGACGTGTATTCTAAGTATGCTTTTAAGTGCATAATTTTCATTCGGGGAGGAGTTTTTAGGTATCGTCAACTTTGACATGTCCACCTCAATGTCACGAACATGTTTGGTTAGCATGGGAGGCTACATGATCCTAATTTTCGTTTTTTAATGATAACAACCCATTAGTATTCCTAAGTTAAACTAATCTTTGCATACTAAGCTATGCTAGGTATACGTGGTGAAATCACACAAATACAAGTTTTAGTGCAAAGATCAAGCGAATATTCTCATAGTGTTGACCTCATAGGTCACACTCGATTTTGATAATGACAAGTACTCATTTGATGGTTATCTAGTTCATGTGTAGGTTTATATTAGCAGATACATTGATGACACATGAAGTAAAGCATGGAGACCCTAAAGATCATTTTATTGTATTTCATTGTTATTTAATTTGGGTCTGTAATAGTAATTAGGAGAAAAAGGTCTGTAATAAATCTCTGCATATCATGCATATAAGATAAATTTTAAGCTTAATAGACCTTAGTGAGACCCTAGGTCCCAACACATATGCACAAATAAGTCCCCATTATCACTTACACAATCAGGGGATCAACTTGAAATAAATTGGACAAAATAAGCATGTTCGGTCGACTGACCCAACCAAGCTTATTCAGTTTGGTCGACCGAACTGGCTAGTGGTCAACTGTTTGACCACCGTACGGTCGACCAAACCTAGCCAAGTTTATTTAGCTTAGTCGAATGAACCTCCCTAGGTCAACATATTGACACCTTGGTTCACCGACCAGGAATATATGGGCAATGCGCTGGTCGACCGAACCCCTACGTGGGAAATGCAACCCGCTCAGTCGACCGAACTTTGTAGTTCAAATAGACCAGATCAACTGAACCGTGCAGATTTGGAAAATTGCCCTTGAACCTTGCAAGTTTGGTCGACCATCCTTTTAGTTCAAATTTCTCTCGATCGACTAAACCTAGCTACTTGGTCAACCGAACCATAAGTTTGGTATTCCAGTGCTCTTAGGTTGAATATATTTTTTTTACCGAGGTTAAAAGTCTTTAAACAAGGTTAACTTTGCTAAATTGTTTTAAAACAATCCTAATAATTTCGTACACGTCCTAAACGGTTATATGTTGGCCTTTGTCTTTAAATATGAGTTCATTTGTAAGGATTAAGAGGAGATTAAGAAAAATCATTAGCCAAAATTCTCTTAAACTCAAAATCCTATTTTGCCTACAACACTTCCAAAAACTCTCATACATCCATTCTCTTGATTCATTTTAGCTTTGTGAGAGCTTCTTGTTGTGCTAGTGCTTATTATTATTGCTCATACTCCCATTACTTTGCTTGGTTGATTGGTATTGATTTTGGGGAGTTAAGCAAGGTTTATCCCACATATTTTATTTGGTAAATCTTATGTTGGGAAAAACCTAGTAACTTGAGGATCTTTGCATTGTCGTTGCAAGATTTCTATAGCTATATTTTGTTGTACAAACATTTTACAAGCTATATTATTCTTTCAAACAAATCTTGAGCATATTTTATTGAAGAAAATATTTTTGAGTTGATTTGAATATTGTTACAGCATCTTTGAAACTCTGATTCATTATTGAGATTTGATATAACTTGTTTCAAAGAAATAACTTGATTAGAACACTCTTAAGCATTCTTGCGATCATATCTTGTTGAGTGTGGCTTGCATAAAAATACACATCATTGACCTTACATTTACCTATATAGTTGATGTGCATTTGATTGATTACATTTGGTTCACATATGCTTGATTGAGAAGCATAATCACTGTACCCCGTTATATTAAGAAATTTGTTATATTCGAGGTGTGGCCTGAGGGGGCGGTAATCCAGTCCGGTAAGGATTGGTTGTAAAGGTTGAGGTCAGCCCTATGGTAATTAACCTGGTTGTTTAGGTGCCGCTCCACTCATTAAGTGAACCTCTAGTAGTAATCCTTGTGCTTGTTAACCAAGGTGGGGACGTTGGCAGTTTGCCGAACCTCGATAACATTTCTGGGTGTCATCTCTATTTACTGCTTTGTTGTGCATGCTTAGCTAAATTATTTGTACAGTTTAATTTCTACTGTATATTTATATTCATTTACTTATCTACACTAGATTGACCCTAAGCTTGTGTAATATTGTTGTTAGGGGATTGACCAAGGGGATAAAATTTGAAAATACCAATTCATCCCCCCTTTTGGGATTACGGTAAAGCTAACACATAGGAAAAGATCGAGTGGTCAATTCAAAAAGGAAAGATCAAAGTGGATAATCACTCGAAAGTACTCAAGCACAACCATCAAAGTAAGTGCAAAGTCATATTTATAATGGGGAGTGTTTGAGATAGTGTTTATTGTAACTCTTATAGTTCTGATTCGAGCAAGTTATTTACTAAGAGTTCAACAAATTGCATGTGCATACTAGTTTGTAAGAGTACATAGGATATCACCGGGTCATAAGTTTAGTACTGATGAGTTTTCAAAGTCAAAATAAGAGTTTTATAAAAATATCCTTTACTCAAATGCATTTTTATATGGGACAAGGTTTAAATCATATTAGTATTATAATCTTTTAAAGACTTGGTCCTCGTTGGGTTTAAAACCTCATTTATGCATCACTCAAATGCCTCTCTCAAATTTCTTGAAACATCCTTCAATATTTGGAGCATAACTTTTGATAGAGAACTCCAAAAAGGGCGATCTTGGCATCTATGGAAAGTTAAGAAAAAATCCCACAACTTTTGTGTTGAAAATTTTTATAGATGGAAGTTTTAGATAATGAAAAAAATAGAGCAAATCATCAACAGTTTGGCCAAGTGCATCGATGGTTTCAGGAAGAGAGTTGAATGTTTTTTTGCCTAAGAAAACCGTCGACGGTTTGGAGAAACTATCAACGGTTTGCATCAGGACTCGGAATCCAATGGCCAAAAAATGCCTAGTTTCCAAAATATTTAATTATTTTAAATGCCCAATGGTCATAAAACGACTAGTTTGTCAATTTGCCTATATATAAAAGCCCAAAGACTTGTTTAAACATTGATTTAAGTTACTAACATCTTCATAATATCATTCACAAGTACTTTGCATTTAGTTCATCATCTCAAGTGCTCAAAATCTCTTTTGCCCTATGATCTTTTGTTGATTCATTACTTGATAGATTTGTGTGAAGTTTGTTTTGTATCAAATATCCACTCATTCAAGGAGCTTTGTTTGTAATTATTTCTCGTCTTGTAAGGGTTCTTTGTGAACCAAGTGTTAAAGGGATTAGTTCCCTTGTGTGGACTCTTTGTGATCAATAGGGATTAGTTCTCGTTTGAAGAATTTTGGTGAACTAGATTGTAAAGGTTCTTGGTGAACCTTGCTGAAGCTATGGGTGAGTAACATGTAAAGGCTTCTCCATCAGTGAAGGAGGTTGATAGTGGATTGTGGAAACCTTGGGTGTGACTCAAGGCGTGGACATAAGTAGGGGCCGAACCACATTAATATCATTTGTTTAGCTCCTCTTCCATATACTCTTTAATTTATATCTTGTGCATGATTTGTGTTCTGTATATTGTGATATAATTATTTGTATTTTGCCAAGATTTTATATTTTGTAGAGGAATAAAATTTGAAAAAGAGTCCATTCATCCAAATTTGAAACAGAGTCCATTCATCCCTCCTCTAAACTTGACTTTAAGGCCAACATGTTGGAAATAATCCCACTCAATTTGGACGTCGTATGCCCGACTTGGACGCTTGATTGTAGCGATCAACTAAGTATAGATCTAAGACATGTATTCTAATTTTTCTTTTAAGTGCCTAACTTTCAGCTGGGAAATAGTTTTTGGGTATCGTTAGTTGCGGCACATCCACCTCAATGTCCTGGACGTGTCGGGACATACTCCACTCAGTTTAGATCTCGTATTCCTAACTTGGACACCTGAGTACTAAAATTAACTAAGTATAGATCTAAGGTATGTATTCTAAGTTTTCTTATGCGCGCCTAAATTTCAGCTAGGGAAGAGTTTCTGGGCACCGTCTATTTCAGCATGTCCATCTCAATGTCACAGATGTGTTGGAACTAATCCCACTCAGTTTGGACCTCATATGCTTGACTTGGACACCTGAGTATAGTGATTAACTAAGTATAGATATAAGGCATGTATTGTAAGTTTGCTTCTAAGTGCCTAACGTTTAGCTGGGGTGGAATTTTTGGGCACCGTCAGTTCCGACACATCCACCTCAATGTTGTGGATGTGTTGGAACTAGTCTCATTTGGTTTTGATCTCGTATACCTATCTTGGAAATCTGAGTGTAGTGATAAACTAAGTAAAGATCTAAGACATGTATTCTAAGAGTACTTCTAAGCGCCTAACTTTCAGATGGGGTGGAATTTTTAGGCACCTTCAGTTTCGGCACGTCCACCTCAATGTTACAAACGTTTCGTATTTGACCTCACTCGATTTGGACCTCGTATGCTTGACTTGGACACTCGAGTGATGAAATAAACTAAGTTTAGGTCTAAGGCATGTATTCTAAGTTTCCTTCTAAGCGCCTAATTTTCAATGGGGTGGAGGTTTTGGGCACCGTTAGCTCCGACACATCCACCTCAAAGTCAAAGATGTGTTAAAACTGACCATACTCAATTTGGACCTCGTATGCATGACTTGGATACCTGAGTGCTGAAATTAACCAAGTATAGATCTAAGGTATGTATTCTAAGTTTTCTTCTAAGCATATAATTTTCAGACAAGTAGGAGTTTTTGGGCACCCTCAGGTTAAAACGTTCACCTCAATGTCACGGACGTGTCAAAACTGACCCCATTTATATTTGACCTCATATACCCGACTTGGAAACCTGAGTGTAGTGATAAACTAAGTATAGATCAAAGACATGTATTCTAATTTTGCTTCCTAGTGCCTAACTTACATTTGGCATGGCTATTTTAGGTACTATTAGTTCTAGCACATCCACCTCAATGTCATGGATGTTTCAGAATTGACCCCACTCGATTTGGACCTTATATTCCCAATTTGGACACCTCAGTGCTAAAATCAATTAATTATAGATCTAAGACATGTATTCTAAGTTTGCTTCTAAGCGCATAACATTCAGCTGGGGAGGAGTTTTTGGGCACCATCAATTCAGGAACGTCCACCTTAATGTCACAGATGTGTTAGAAGTGACCCCACTCACTTTGGACTCCGTATGCTAGACTTGGACACCTAACTGTAGTGATAAATTAAGTATAGATCTAAGGTACGTATTCTAAGTTTGCTTCTAAGTATCTAACTTTCAACGGGGGAGGAAGTTTTGGGAACAATTAGTTCCGGCATGTCCACCTCAATTTCACGGACGTGTTGGAATTGACCCCATTTAGTTTGGACCTTGTATACCCGAATTAGACATGTGAGTGTAGTGATAAACTAAGTATAAATCTAAGACATGTACTTTAAGTTTGTTTCTAAGAACCTAACTTTTAGTTGGTGTGGAGTTTTTGGGCACCGTTAGTTCTGACACGTCCCCCTCAATGTCATGGACGTTTCAGAACTAACTCCACTAGGTTTGGACCTCATATGCATGACTTAGATACGTGAGTGTTGAAATCAACTAATTTTAAGTCTAAGAAATGTATTCTAAGTTTGCTTCTAAGCGCCTAATTTTTAGTTAGGTAGGATTTTTTGGGCATCATAAGTTCTAGCACGTCCACCTCAATGTCATGTATGGATATGTTGGAACTAACTCCATTCGGTTTGGACTTGATATGCACAACTTGAACAACTGAGTGCTGAAATCAACTAATTATAGATCTTGGACATGTATTCGAAGTTTGCTTCTAAGAACCTAATTTTTACTTAGGGAGGAGTTTTTTTGGCACTGTCAGCTCTGGCATATCCATCTCAATGTTATGGGCATGTCAAAATTGACCCCACTCAATTTGGACCTCATATGCCCGACTTGGACGTCTGAGTGTAGTGATCAACTAAGTATAGATCTAAGACATGTGTTCTAAGTTTGCTTATAAGCACCTAACTTTCAGCTGGGGTGGAGTTTTTGGGCACCTTTAGTTCCAGCACATCCACCTCAATTTCATGGACGTGTCAGAACCAACCCTGCTCGATTTGGACCTCGTATGCTTGACTTGTACACTTGGGTTCTGAAATCAACTAAGTATAGATCTAAGACATGTAATCTAAGTCTACTTCTTATATAGAGCCTAACTTTAAGTTGGGGCAGAGTTTTTAGGTATTGTCAGTTCCAGAACATCCAACTCAATCTCACGGACATGTCGGGACCGACTCCACTCAGTTTGGACCTCGTATGCCTTACTGGGACAACTAAGAGTAGTGATAAACTTAGTATAGATTTAAGGTATGTATTCTAAGTTTGCTTGTAAGTGCTTAACTTTCACTTGGGGCGGAGTTTTTGGGCATCGTCAGTTTTGAAACATCCACCTTAATGTCAGGGATGTGTTAGAATTGACCTCATTCGATTTGGACATCGTATGCTCAACTTGGACACCTGAGTGCTGAAATCAACTAAGTATGGATCTAAGGCATGTATTCTAAATTTGCTTCTAAGTGCTTAATTTTCAGTCGAAGAGGAGTTTCTAGGCTCCGTTAGCTCCACTAGGTCCACCTCAATGTCACGGATGTGTTGAAATTAACCCCACTCAGTTTGGACCTCGTATTCCCAACTTGGATACTTAAGTGTAGTGATAAACTAAGTATAGATCTAAGGCATGTATTTTATGTATTTTTCTAAGCTCCCAACTTTCAGCTAGGGTGGGTTTTTTGGGCACCACTAGTTGCAGCACGTGCACCTCAAAGTCACGGATATGTTAAAACTAACTCCACTCGGTTTGGACTTCGTATGCCCAACTTGGACACTTGAGTGCTGAAATCAACTAAATATAAATATAAGGTATGTATTTTAAGTTTGCTTTGTAAGCTCCTACCTTTCAGATGGGGCAGAGTTTTTTGGGTACCATCTATTCTGAAAGGTCCACCTCAATGTCATAGACGTTTCAAAACTGATCCCACTCAGATTGGACCTTGTATGCCTAACTTGGACACTTAAGTGTAGTGATGAACTAAGTATAAATTTAAGGCATGTATTCTAAGTTTACTTCTAAACGCATAACTTTCATCTGTATATAGCAGAGTTTCTAGGCATCGTTAGTTCTGGCATGTTCATGTTAATATCACGGACATGTCGAAACTGACTCCACTCGATTTGCACCTCATATGCCCAACTTGGACATCTGAGTGCTGAAATTAGCTAAGTATAGAATATAGTCAGAACAACAACAACAACAACAACAACAACAATACTAATAATAATTAATAATAAAGGAAATTATAATTATTATTTTAAGGATAATATCAACTATAAAAGAATAACAATAATAAAAAAAATACAAAAAAAATTTATTATTGTTATTTTAAGGATAATAATTATTATTTAGAAAATAAAAATAATATTAATTAAAAAAAGAAATAATAATTACACTAATCATGTTCATTATTGTAAACATAATATAAAATAGTAATTACAAAATTAAATATTATGTACTAGAAAAATGGATAAAAAAAGTTTACTTTTTATTTCATTATATCATTCGTTAAAAAATGTTTTATTTCATTATATCATTCGTTAAAAAATGCTATACGTTGACAAAAAAATTGAAAATATCATTGCATATTAGCAACCGAGTACGATAATTACATTTTAAAAACGATTTAATTCCTCTTGGAATTGCTTTTCTACTTCAATTCTATTTTGTAAACCAAACGGAGGGTGGTAGATCAGTGTTGAAACTGGTAGGAGGAGCTCGTGGGGGGCATTCATGGTGCGTTTCTGCGAACGCCAAAGCTGCTCAATGAGTTGAAAACATTTCAGAATTGGGTTGGTGGTATGACAGAGATGTTTCAGTAGCGATGGAGAAGCGCCAAACCATTTGGAAAAGACGTGTTTGCAGAGTATTAGGATCCACACGTGCCTTCCCAACAAAGGAGTGGTTTTGGCCAGTTACCTAATTAGGGTTTGCAGAGTATTGTATGGATATTTTGGAGGATCCACACGTGCCTTCCCAACAAAGAAGAGGTTTTGGCCAATTACCTAATTAGGGTTTGCAGTGAGTAGCCATCACGTGGGGAGCCCATTCCTTTTCTTGTGACCAACCCCACCTCTGCTCTGATCTTCATCTTCCCATGTGCGGGTGCAGCCCCGCTGCTTTGTGCTTCTTCCTTTTCCCTTTTTCACTGTTTCACGTTTATTGTTATGGTGCCTATTGAAAAAAATAAAAATAAATTTTGGTTATCGTGCCCACGGATTTTAAAGTCAGGGGACAAACAGTTTTATATTCATAAATGTCAACAAATTTGCTGCGACATTCCAGATATCATCTCTACACGACTTCCCAGAAACCCGTTTTGTCAATGAAGGCTGCAAGGAACCCCTAACCCTCTTCACACCACCAGATCAACTAGGTCACCCCGAGGACTGAATTTCACTTGGCAACTTCAGCCCTACCCCAATCCATGGGTGGCAAAACGGATCCTTTTGAAATTAAACGGATTGAGATTAGATTCATCGTTTACAAATGGATGAATAAATTATAAATTTAAATTTATTTAATTAATAAATAAGTTATAAATGGGTACTCATTAATTAATCATAAAAAAATATATAATATATTTATTTTAATTTTTTTCTTTCAAATTTGATCAAATATGAGTTATATCTTTTTTTTAGAAGAAACAAAACTCATTTATTATTTTCTTATTTATTTCTTACCCTTTTTAAGTCGACACTTATTTATTATTTACGTTTTTTTTTCTTTAAATACTTTTTTAAGAAAGTGATTTGAATTTTTAAAAATAGCATTTACAACCCATTTATCATTTTTCCCCCTAAATACTTTTAAATTTTTTTTTATATAACTTGTATCTTATCTCTATTAGTTTAAAAAATACATGAAACATCATCAAATAATATAATTTTTTTTCTTTAAATTATTTTTTAAAAAAAGTGATTTGAATTTTTAAAAACAGCACTTAAAACCTATTTATCATTTTTTCTCCTAAATATTTTTTAAAAAGTATTTATATAACTTGAATCTTATCTCAATTAGTTTTAAAAATATACGAAACATCATAACTGCATCAAATATTATAATTTATACATATATAGATAATTTAATATATATATATATATATTTATAAAAAGCTAAATAGGTGCATATTCTATTCTACTTTCTTTTCTTTTCTCTCCCTCGAACTTTGGCCACCTTGCAATTGATCCTTTTCCTTATGAAGAGGTTTTTTCTTCCTTCTTTTCCTTTTTTACCCTACGACTAAGTCTAAGGGTAAGCCCTTAATGTTTCTTTATCTTCCACCCTCTCCATCCACCTAATCTTTATTCCCCACCTTGCAATTATGTTCCCCTTTAGGTTAAACGGTCTTTTGGCGAAGCCTAGAGGCCTTTTGAATCTCTTAAGGAGGGTTCTCTTTATATCGACAAGGGTGGATCCGTACTATAAGACTCACCTTAGAAGAGCTTGAGGGTCTTTTGGCAAAACCAAATTCTTAGTCTCAAGAGGCTTTTGAATGACCATAGGAATCATCACCCATATAGCCTAAAATGCCTTATGCTTAATTACTTTGGGTTGATGAATCATTGAGACCAAAATAGGGCTTAAATTCACATCTTAAGTGGTCTCGGTCGACCGAACCTAAAGCTACATAGAAGCTTCGGTTGACCGAACTAAAGTCAACATTTTGACTTTGGTTGGTCGACCATTTTCAAATGAATTGGGCACATATGGTCGACCGAATTGACACGTGGGGAATTCCCAACGCCCTGGTCGTCCGAAATCTTAGTTCAAATTTGTCCTAGTCGACCGAACCTCTGAATTTAGTCAACCGAACATGCTCTAGTCGACCGAATCTCGGAGGGTTCAAAATTGCCTTAATCTGGTCAATCAAAATCTTAGTTCAAAAATGTCACAGTCGACCGAACTTAGTGATATGGTCGACCAAACCTCAAATATGGTCGATCGAACCTCTCGGGTTGGAAAAATTTTTACAGCAGTTAAATAGGGTTAATTTTTGTTACACATGTTTAAGTATTTTTAAAAATACCCAATGAGTTCCCAACAATTATATTTTTTTGGAAAAACTATATATACTCCCTCATTTGTTATAATTAGCATGAGATTAGCAAAGTGATTAGCCAAAAATCCTTTAAAAATTTTATTGTGCTAAAATATTTCATACTCCCACATTTTAATAAGCTCATTTTTAAAACTCTTTCTCATACTTCATTGATTACATATTTTAGAAAGAGTGCATTGTGTTCTTCATCTTCATTTGCAAAGTTACTGCAACTTGAATATTGAGTGAACACTCATATCTTGTGGGCATTTATACATTCTGATTAAACTAACTACTCTCACATACCTACATTGTTTGATCTTGATTTTTGAGAGTAAGCTAAAGTTTCTCCCATTATATTTTATTGATAAATATTATTCGGGAAGAACTCCTCCTTGCTTGTGAATCTTGGCATCCTTATTGCAAGGTTCAAAAGCTTGCTTTGTATTCTTGATAAAAATATTTTTGCAAGCTTAAACCCATAATATTTATTGTGCTGGATATTTGATAAAATATTTTGAGATATTTGCTTAGGGTTTTATAAACCACCTTTGATTATTCATTTATTGAATATACGATATTGAATCAAAGGTCTCACTCTCACATACACATATTGACACACATTGTTGAGAGTTAACACATTGGTTAACGAAATCTCACTTGAGCATTAATTCCTGATCATTTGTGAGGGCATTAGTTGTATTGTGCATAGTGGTACATATCAGCTTGTGTAAAAGCATTTGAATTGTATGCAAAAATTGTTATCATCTGTTATATTCCTGGCATGGCTTGAGGGGGTATTGATCTAGCCCGTAAGAATCAATAGGGCCTTCTCTGCCCCATAAGGAGAGTGTAAAGGTTGAGGTCAGCCTTGATGTAATTTGACCTGGTTGTAACCGGTGCCACTCCACCTATTAAGTGAGCAATAATGGTAATCCTCGGGCTTGCGAGCTGAGGCGGAGACATAGGCACGTTTGTTGAGCCCCGATAATATATTCGGTGTCACTTTTACTTTTCCTGCATTATATTCTGATTTGTGCTTGATTTAATTTCCTTACTGAATATACTGTATATCTGGTTGACACGTTATTGTATTTGGTTGAGAGATACTAGAAATGTGTTGCATGTGCTGAAAATTGATTGATATCATCTCTAAAACTTCATATGCATCTAGATTGCCCCTAGGTTGTGTAATAATGTTGCTGGATTAGTTGAATCTAAGAAGAATTGTTTAAATCTCCAATTCACCCCCCTGTTGGGATTGCACCAAAGTCAACATTATGGTTGGTTTGTGTTGGAGTGTTTTGTTGTGGCAAGGAAAACTTTATTTGCCCAAGTCTTTTGCCTCTCACGAGTTCATGTTCCATTCATATTCTAAGCAATGCTAAACCCTTCCCTTCACAAATAATAATGTTGCCTATTCACTTTGATATATCTTTATCTTTTCAGCTTATTTGTCTCCTTGCTTGTCAGTTATGATGTAGTTTATTGGCAAGGCATCATTCTCCCAGGTGAATGAGGTTCATTTTTCATCATCTTTGTCCTAGTGCACATCTTTATTTGTTGACTAGGGCATGGTTTTATTGATAGGGCAATACTCACCTAGGCAAGTGAAATTCATTCTTCACTCTTTTCCTCTATATTTTTGGATGGTGTTTGGACAATTGCATCCTTCTGGGTAAGTGCACAAAGATTGTACAAATAGGTCTCAATTGAATAAAAAAATTATGGGCGATGGGTGTGTGCGTGCGTGCTAAGCTACCTTGGTGCCTTGTTGTGCCTCGCATGCATGATTTTGACTTGGTTTTAGTACATGATTTTTAATTTTTTTTTTTTACTAAAGTGGGTTTGTTGACCATTTTCCAACATTAAATCTTTTTATAATAATGTTTTGCCCATTAATCATCTTTAGTCCAATGGTTTCTATTTTAAAAATCTAATAGCCATATGTTTCTAAACTTTATATTGAATTAGTTAGTTACTTCTCTTGGTATATTACCGAAGGTTGCAGGTCTTTCCATGACAACAAATAGCCATTATGTAATTCTCTTCCCTTCTCTCTTCCCATGCTCTACTAATCTAGGAAAATGACTTATTAAACCTATGGCATGGGCAACAAACCACTATATCATTTATAAGAAAACCATTCTAGATTTTTGGGTGATAAACCATTAACTTGGTAACGAACTACTATGTCATTAGTTAGAAAAACCACTCTAGGTTTTAGAGGAGATAAACCTCTAACATGGGCAATGAACCACTATACCATCAGTAAGAAAAT